>NC_143531.1:20360666-21061291 GCF_031878675.1 Megascapheus bottae
AAGAGGCTAAGGCAGAAGGCCAAAGCCAGCTTGGTTATACAGTTGAGACCTTATCTTTGGGGGAAAAATTAAGTGTAATAGAATACATGGTAGCGAAAAATCATTACTGAGTAATACAAAGAAGAAGACATTTGGGTTATTATATCCAAGAAAAGCTTAATGTAAGTAGATGAAGATAGGAAAGATATTCCAAGCATAACAAGCAGGACTAGGAAAAGTCTAAAACTACCAGATGAACATGTTAACTTAGGATGATCAAAGCAGGACCTATATAACCATAGTTAGGTAAAGCAGAACCAAACAAAAGAGCATTCTGAGCAGCAACACACTGAATATAGAGTACCTGAAAAACTAAAAAAAGCACTATAGGTTCCTGAGCAAAGAAAAAAAAACAGTTACATACATTTGGAATGATGTTATGTTGTTCAACTATGTATTTTTGCTAATATTAACAGAAAACAGCCTGAGAGTACCACACACATCAGGGGACCAAGAGATAGAAACTAATTTGTCTATTTATAATTCTTTCTCTCATCTAGATGGGGTGGGGAGGGGGGAGCACATCACCTACTACCCTGCCATTTTACAGCTCACACTGTCAGAAGTTTGAGATGTACACTTTTCAAATCTAGCTGTAAACAAGGTATATTCACAAAGTCTTTCTAACGTAAAATAACTCACTTAAGATCCTTCCCTGTGTTCCAAGTTCACACTATAGTGGTGTGGTGTGAAGTATGAGCTTGTAGAACTAGTAAAGCCCAAATGGTCTTTGAAAAGAGGTAACATATGGGCGAAAAGCTCATCACATTTTAATTTTTAGGAGAACCTTACTTGACAATAAGATATCACAAGTCCACAGTACTACATGTAACAAAGGCTAGCTTTTCAGTGGAATTATATGATAAGGTTACAAAGCACAGGAGTTAAAAGAATACAGTCTTCTCAATTAACTGACATCTTGGGGAAATTCTCTAATCTACTTACCTGTTTCTTCATTTTTTATTGGCTTATATTATACAGGAGAGAATTTCATTGTTATATCTCTATACATAGTTTATATTATATTCCACTCAACTTTATCTTTTTTATTTGTTAAGAAGTGGGGAAAATGTTAATATTAAAATATCTCAATAGATTGTAAGAGTATATAATATATAAAGGCACTTAGTTTAACACCTAATAAACAGTAAGTATGGAAAGACACTTATTACTAATATTATTTACAATTAAAAGCAAAATATAAATTTTAAGTGAATAATTTAACTCATTTAGAGCTTGTATTTACTCTGAGATAAAGATACTGAAGTACAGAAATAACTTTTTCATGTGAAGTATGTAACTGTAGATTCACGCTTCCTGCACTCATCATGTGAACTGGTCAAGCTCACATCAGGGAGTGCTAGTAAGTCTTTCCTAATGCTGGAATGTGAACCCAGGAAGTTGGTTAGACCTTCTCTTTGTGGCCTACACATTACACTAAATTTCAGTAGTTAATTTTCTAAAATACAGTATTAGGTTGCATTACTCTAATCACGTATTCTCCTAACACCTTGCAGACTTCAGAGCATTATCAGAACAGTAACTGCATGGCAATCTCCCTGAAAATGGAAGTGCTATAAAGGCAGTAACTGCATCTAATTCACTGCAGTGATCTTTGCAAACAATACTGCTAAGTATTTGCTAAACAAGCACATTTTAACAAGAATTAACCAAGTAGCTACCAGGTAACAAAATGACAATGAAAAGCCTAAAGGAATGAGCCTAGAGGAAAGAGGTATTCCTATCAGAAGAACAAGGATGCCTGATTATCATATATTCAAAATGGCAAGGAATTAGCACATGCCAAATTGCATTTATTCTAGAGCTGATGAGAAATTTTTGTCCCAGAAAACTTAAAAAAATGAAACTGGAAAGAACTGGAGAAAAAAAACTATTATATTGCCAGATACAGTTAATACATATACCTATAATCTCAGCACTTGGGAGACTAAGATAGGAGGATGGTGAGTTACAGGCCAGCCTAGGCTACAGAGTGAATCTGAGGCCAGCTTGAATTATATAGAGAAGAAACTTTGTCATAAAACTCATTGTTAAATAAAATTTCAGGTAGATTCTTAAGACAATGAAATGATTCCCCAATTCAAATAAAGAGTAGTTGGCACTAGTACTTGACTCCTCTGACTCCTGTGAAAAGCCCAATAAGCCCCTCCTAACAGGATGTCAGCTAACTAGCCACTTCTGTGCTTGTAGCATCAATTGTAATTTAAAAACTTGAACAAATTAAAAAAATGAGAAGACTTTGAAAAACCAAAGGATGTGTTTCTTTTTTAATGCTGGTACACAGAGTCACAAACACAACTTCCTGTATTTTAAAAACAAATTAAAATTCCTAAGCTTGCTAAGCAAGGAGAAAGAATAAAAAATAAAGCGAGAAAATGTCATATTTGTAAGTCCTCCTTAGAAGTGGGTAAGCTATATTTTAATTTATATTTACCTATAATTCTTGTAAAAATTTTATTTGCATAAATTAATTTTACAAAATAATATCTTTTTCTGCTCAAGGAATCTTTCAGTGGCTTGGTAATCTCTCAATGACACAAATACAGGTTCACTTAATATACAAAAGTGAAGCTCCTTTAAATTAATGAACATTTCTTTCTGCTCTAGTTTTAACCCTTGGTTAAAAAATTGTGACCTTATAGTACAAAAACAATTTTAAACTTATTTTCTAAAGATTCATACTGGCTTACCTGGAGCCTTATAAATTTTGTGCCCTAAAATATAAATATTTTAATAAATTCTAAACTACAACCTTATGACTACCCTTTAACTAAATTAACAGCAGCAGAAGGTAAAGCCATCCACATACATGGCTCACATATTACATGTTTTGCATTCATTTATGTGACAGTCTTACTACATGGACTGGAATATGCATTGCTGAGACAGTTAAAAACAACTAAGTTAACATGCAAAAGTACTCACTGAACAAGCACACTATAACAGGATTAAGCTGGCAGCTGCCAGTTAACAAAATAAAAATGAAAAGCCAAGGGAATGATTAATAGTAAAAGAGGTATTCCTATCAGAAGAATATTGAGGAAATTACTTAATCTACTTACTTTAACCTGTTTTCACAAACAAAATAGAATTCAAGTTTAAAAAGCCAAGAAAGATAGCTCTATTAATAATATCCTTAGATACTAATTTAGTCAAGTGTCAATCCCATGAATTAATTTATATAAAATGATTAAATTATACATAGAGTTCCAGAGTACACTCACCAAGTTACCAGGCCATACAATTACAACAAATTGATGTTTTTCTAGACACTGTAGACCTATACAATGAAAAGGCAAGCATGCAGCACCATGCAAATCAGACAGCTGCATGACTGAATCTTACATGTTTCTATTGCTGTTCTGTCAGATATAAAGGTATATAAAATTCAAATTAATTTTTAGAAAGGCTCAATTAGTTGAACTCAGATATAAACCGACAGACATAAAACATTTTTTAAAAATTGTACAAGATGGCTAAGGTGAGCTGAAGTGCTGTCTTCCGTAGCATGTTTATGCCATGGGCTTTCTCTGCCATATTTGTGTTCTAAAAAAAACTTTCCTGTCTCTTTTACTTTTACAAATATTTTAAAGTATTGTTTTTGTCCCTACACAAGATATCTGAACGTGACATTTTTGAGATAACTTTGAGTAGATGGAACAAAATGAAGGTTTGATATTTTAGAGGAGAAGGCACTAAAGTCCACAAAAACTGATTCATTGGCCATTCTAAAGGTGGCCACACTGTTTTTGGCTAAAGCTACATAGTTTTCATCTAATACTCATTCTATTATGATGCATCTCTAACAGTATAAGGTCCATAATACTTACGGCCTTTTAGTACAAGTATCAATACGATGAGAATATGAAGAATACTAAGTGATCATTTAAAGGGTCTTACAGAAAAAGAAAATTACAAGAGTATACATAAATACATTTTCCTAAGGCCTGGTCCCTCTCAGAGGGTCAAAAACACATAGTTGAGTTAATGGAATTTTGGTCTTATCATTTGGTCATATAAAAACAAATGTGTAATAAAGTGTTGATAGTGATGCCTATTTCTCATTAAACTAAATAACTTTAAAAACAAATTCAGCAAATTGTTTTGTTCATTAAAATACCAACTTGTGATAATATCAGTTAGATTTGTAATTAAAGCTGAAAAAAATTACCTTTTAGAAAGTATTTTCTTATATTTACTATTTTTAAACCCACTATGATATAACCATTATTTTGTATTAAGCTTACATGTCTACTGAAAGTTTCTTAAATTCAAAAAATTTGTGGTTTTTCTTCATATCAAAACATTTTATTGATAAATATTAATTTGACTTTATTTTTGAACTTCTGATCATCAAACTGGAAATAATAACTCGTAAGACAAAAAGCACACATACTGTTTGGATTAAAATGTCTTGCAGTATACTTTTACTTTGCTGTGTATTCCATAACTTTTGAACTCAGGGCCTGACATGTGCTAGGTAGGTACTCTACTGCTGAACCCATGTCTAGTTCCTTTTATTCCACTGGTTATTTCTCAGATAGGGTCTTATTTCCCATCCTGCTGTGAGCCTGGACTAAGATCCTATTTTTTGCTTCCTGAAATAGCTGGGATGATGAGTAATCATCTTCTTCCTCTATAGAGATATTCTTGCCAATTTTCTGCCTAAGCCAGCCTGGTATTTCCATCCTTCCAAATGCAATCTCTTACACAGCTAAGATGACAGGTCCATGTCACTTCACCTAGATGGTGTTGGTTGGATTAGGTGAGAAAGGGTCATTCATATATATTCAACTTAGTCTTGAACCAAGACATCCTGCGATCTCTGCTAGGATTACAGTGTGAGGTAATAACACCCAGTTTCTAATCCCCAACTTTTAACAAAGTTACAAGCAGTGACAGAAATCAAAAACTAACAAATTATGCTAAAGGAATAATAAACACAGTAACTACATACTAAAACCCTCTTCAATGGTTAGAAGAAAATGGTCAAACATGAGAATATTCAAGTCAGCCACATAGAATACTGAAAAAAGTACAGAAATATTAAAAATATGATTATTCACATACAAAATGGTCTCCCCACAGATGGTATCAGGACAGATTAATCTAAAAAAATTACTTGCTCAGAGGAAAAACAAGTACAGAAAACATGACTAAAAAAACTACATGACTAATAAAAGTCTCTATCTTTTCTATCCAAATAATTCTTAAAATCAGACTGAAATTACAAAAATTACTCTCTGAACTGTCTGCCATGGACTCCATCCAACAGCTAGGTAACATTCTCCTCAAGATTTAAAATTCAGAACAAGTAAGAGGTATCCTCCCTTTGTTCTCCCAAAATAATCCATAACCTATGTATATAATTTGAGTACCTAGGGTTTATTTATTAGATCCTAACTCAAACAAAACGTTTCATTACCAAATACAAAAGAAAAGCAGATATCCATAAAGAACCTGGTCTTTAATTAAAACATCATCATTTCTAGCCACAACAATAGGATATAAATCAAACCTCCATGACACAAAGATTTTTATCCCAAAACAGATTAGTTGGTTAAAAAAATCTTCCATGTAGAAACAAGAGATGCCTTGCCTACAAATATTTGCTACTATTTAGTAAGGTCAAATCAAATCAACACAAATGACTACCTCTTTTTCTCACATTGTATTCACCAAGGACTTGTTCTTCATCGATATTCTGACTCCCCAGAACTTATCTCCTTGATTTGGTTTATTCCTATATGGGAAAAACTCTCCTAGGGAAGCCATAAAAATACCCAGATTTGAAATAAAGTCCAACTTTTAGAATAAAAATTATTCAAACTGATAAGTCTAATCTACTACAAATAAATACAAAACTACAAAACAAAATACTTATGAAATACTAAATGATCCAAAATGTCTCCATATTTCAAACATTTGTTTTAGAACTCAGATATCCTAAGCCCTGAATCTTCATTCTAACCATCCTAATCTTACAAGAGGGTGAGGCTGGAAGACTAGCTTGGGCTACATAATGATATTATCTCCTCCTTAACCCCCACTCTCTTCCCTCCCTTCTCCCCCCCCCCACAAAACTTCTTCACTAATAACTACTGAATATGGAACTTCCTGCTCAACTATCAATTCCCAATGACATTATTCTTTGACATAATGAAGATAGAAACAATCTGATTCTGAAATACAGGATTTCAATTTGGCATTAACCCTAATTTCCAGCCTTTCATTTTGGGGATTTTGCCTAAAACAGCCTTCCTGTCAGATGGAAGCATGCATTCACAGGCACACACATACGCACATACAGGTCTGATTATCTTAAGGTACTTCATTTTTTTTGGAGGATTCTGGTAAGAAAATTCAAAATACCACAAATAAACTACCCAATTTCCAATACTCATTTACCCCCCCCCAAATCTTTTATTTTCAAAATACCGATGGTCATTTAAATATATAAAGGGCAACTTAAAAAAAAGATCTGTGAACTGGTATTTAATAGTTGTACAACAGGGTGAAGGTTCATGTGCGTGAAAAGGGCAGCAAATTAAAAGGATTCATTTAAAGGTATCCAAATATTTTTTAATTACTACATCCAAACAAAGTATCTTAAGAATAGTTAAATTCCCTATCTAGAAGATCCTATCTCTCAGATCCTTTCATAAACCCAAAGGATAACTTAGTATGTAAGGAATTGTACATGAAGCAATCTAGGAACCACCAGCAATTCACCAAGATCTCAGAAAAATGCAATCTTCAACACATTACACAAGTTAAGAGCAATACACTACGTCCGCCTCTCCAGAAACATATCACATGTGAACTACCACAAGAAACCCTAACCTTTACCAAAGGGAAGGTGAGTCTGGAAAAGCATCATCCCCTGAAAATCTCTAACTAGAGGTCTCAATCTTGTTAAGAGAAGAAAAAATGAACTAGAACACTGCTATAATAATGTATTTGTAATGCACTGTGTATCCTTCTGTCTATAGTTCTTCCACAATCTGTAAAGATTATACATTTGTTTCTAGATTAAAATGTTCTAGATCTTTGGCCTCTGGCTTTTCTGCTTCTCTGAATGTTTTTTTCTTACTCTCCAATTGCCTAATTAAATTGTCTGCCTCTAACTCAATAACCTTCATTTAGTCTAGTAAAGTACAATAAAGGTTTTGGCTACTCTCCCTACTCAAGCTTCAGGCCTGGTGTATGTAACCTAAATAGACTTTAGAGCTTAATCTGTTTGTTTATATTTAGAATACTGCTTACATTTTATTGGCTCTACTCCCTGATGATGAATAGGGACAAAAATACATAAAATATAAATCATTCAAGTTTTTATTAAAAAGTCTTGATACAAGGTTGACAAACATCTTGCACTAAGAATTTAATGATTAAGGCAAATTTTATCCCCCATTAACCAAAGTCAAAATGGGTTTTCTTAGGAATTTACAGATCAGTAGTGGTCAGCTATGGTC
The DNA here is from genome assembly GCF_031878675.1 of Megascapheus bottae. NCBI lineage: Eukaryota > Metazoa > Chordata > Mammalia > Rodentia > Geomyidae > Megascapheus > Megascapheus bottae. The sequence continues at coordinate 20,368,202 of NC_143531.1, forward strand.
CTAGTAGTACTTAAAAGCATCCTAATGAGGAAGCCAAAAGCTGAAGAAAAACCTTTAGCTCCATATAAACTTTCAACTTCTTAAGAGACAACCAGATGAGTAAATTGTATCTATATTAAAATCTGCTATGAATAGTCAAGGACTATTATGTTGTAAGAATCTTATTTAAATTAAATATGAAAATTAAATGTAAAAATGCCATTTTTATAGTAGGCCAGATATGTATACCTGGGAAAATCTTTCTCAACAAGTAATTAGCTATATTCTACTCAGAAAAAGAATCTAAACCCATTTTAGTATCTACCTCCTTTACCTTTTGTTCAGATGCTCTACATTAAAATGAAAATGGAAAGCTTCTATTTTGCACATCAAAAAAAATCAGACCTAAGAATCAACTTAGATGATAGTTAACTTCTCCATTACCTCCAAACTTTTAATGGAGAACACTACTGAAATTTGTCTTGGGAGAAGTATATACTTTCAGTCCAAAAACTGTGATGAGATCTCCAGATTTGAATCCCCTTATACACCATGGGAATGGCTTTGATAGATGATAGATGAGTTATACAACTGGTGAAGATTATTCTCCCTTTGATAGTGTTTCTCCTTTTCAATTACTTCTCTCAAACACACTTAAGAATATCAACTTTAAATAAAAATGAACTTCAATAGTATAATTCTGCCACCAGGTAAGAATCAGGGTTAGGCTAACATAATAGTTAAGCGAAGTGCTCAGAGTAATGTTTTACAATATCAAATATCTAATTGTCAGGTTCATGTACCCCAAGTCCTTCTTTATAATCTCTCCAACATTTAAATTTATTTTATTTTAGAAGTATATTTAAAAAAAAGGATGGAGGGGGCGGGAGTTTGGCCTAGTGGTAGAGTGCTTGCCTAGCATGCACGAAGACCTGGGTTCCATTCCTGGGTACCCCACATACATAGCAAAAAGCCAGAAGTGGTGCTGAGGCTCAAGTGGTAGAGTGCTAGCCTTGAGAAAGTCCAAGGACAGTGCTCAGGCCCTGAGCTCAAGCCCAGGACTGGCAAAAAAAAAGAGGATGGATATGAACATATCTAGCACTGTTTTCTGTCTTTCATGAGTAGTAAAGACAAATTTCCAGATTGGTGCGCATAAGGCTTTGTCTACAGATTCCGTGGATCATATGAACTCCCTACCAGTTCATCCAGAACAGGTCATTAGAGTTTTGGTTTACAAAACAAATCCTGTAACTTATACAGACATTAGCAAATAAGGATTTGTCATTTAGAAAAAAAATGAAGAAAAAAAAAGATCTAAACTCTATAGGAAATAAAAACCGAATTTTCCTCAATAATGCTTAAAAAAATCTAAGTTGGGTACCAAGAGACCCTTTATGGTCACACATGATTGTTATACCAGAGGATCAAGGTTCCAGGCAGTCCATGCCAAAAACAATTCCAAGTAGTCACAAGTCCTTATCTTAACAAAAGGTGCTGTGCACTTGTCATCCTAGCTATGACAGGAAGCCTAAAATAGTCATATGATAGTACAGCCCAAGCATGTACAAAGAGCCAAGACTCTATCTCAAAACAATCAGTGCCAAAAAAAGACAGCAGGCATGGCTCAGCAGAACACCTGCCTTGTAAGCAAGAAGCCCTGAGTTCAAAACACAAGAACTAGGGGAAAAATGGAAAAGAATATAGTAGACAAGGTTCAGTAATTTTCATAAATTCTAATTGAAATAAAATTCATGTTACCATACTTACCATTAATGTTGATTTCAAAACAATGATTTTTTTTGGTTCTAGTATTGAAGCTTACACTGAGTGTCAGTACTGTCCCTGAGCTAGTTTGCTCAAACTAGTGCTCTAAAACTTGTGCCAGAAACCCACTTTCTGGCTTTTTGCTAGTTTGTAACTTGAAGATAGTCTCAAGGACTTTTCTGCCCAGCCTGGCTTTGAAGCATGATTCTCAAATCTGCCTCCTGAGTAGCTAAGATTACAGGCATGAGCTACCAGCACCCAGAAATAAATGAAATTTTAATCCATCATATTTTCTAATTTTACATTCTACAATATTAAAGTATTTTTAAACTTACCCAAATGAAGTAATGTAAACTGGGCAGCCAGTTCCTTTGCGTCTTCTAATGTGGTGCAGAGTTTGTCTGGCATGAAGTAACTCTGGGATCCATTTGCAATAGCAGGAATAACTATTTTATACACCAAGAGTACTTTCCCATCCTGACTTGTTGTTGAATATAAATAATATTCTGGTGGTGCCCAATTATTTTTGTTGCAGTAATAATCCAAATGCATTACTGCAGAATTAAAGTGATTGGATTTTAAAGAATACATACTAATTGGAGTAAGCTTTGTTCCAGGAAAAAAAGGATAAGTGCATCTTTCAATTTCAGGGGGGCTTGGACTATGCTGACCATTGAGACGAGTAGGAAGAGTTGGTGGCTTGCCTAGAGTTTTTGGATGACTCTCTTCTTTGTTAGCATACACAATGAGGTTTTCAGAATTGGGGCTAATCTGACCATTAAGGTGCTGTCGCCAAGTGTTCTCTTTATTTACTGGTTTTGCCAGTGTTACCTCAATACTTGCCCCATCAATGCATTTTCCATTCATAACAGACATAGCAGCTACTGCATCTTCTCGGTTGAAAAAGTGAACAAAAGCGTAATCTCTAAGTTTCTTTACTCTTTCAACTGCACCAGGCTTGAATTTATTGAATTCAGCTTTAATTGTTTCTTCAGTCGTAGAGATCATTAAATTTCTTACATAGAGAACTTTAACTCTCTGCATGGTTTCCTCATCAACTTCTTTTTCTGGATCAGCCCAATCTACTTGTATGGTATGGCCCCATAGTTGAAACGTTCCTATAGAAAAGATCAATTTGAATATAATTAAAACAAAAGCTTGAAAATGTAATAATGTTTATCCAAAGAAGCAGAAACTCAAGAACATATGCTTGTTTCCAACTCACCAGTAGTTTTCAAAACACAGAAATCCTAATCAGAACTTAAATTTCATAATCAATATGACACACATTACTTTAAAAGCACATGCTTTAAAGCTAGACCATTATAAACAATGCATTTTTACTGAATAATAATTAACAGCTCAATTAAAGTATATAGGTTTAGTAACTGGCACATTATGACAAGCATGACTTATTTTATAGAAGCCCAATTTTGTCTTTTAGAATCATCTACTTCTTAAAACAAATGTTTATTCCTCTTAAGTGGCATCATCTATTTTAATATAATGATATGCAGTTTATGGTCATTTTTCCATATTTAAAAGATTTTAAACGAGGTTACCTGGAATTAGTTTCCTCCTTGCCATAGCAGCAGCTCTGTGAGATTCATATTCAACAAATGCAAAACCACGATTTTTTGTTTTATCAGTTGCACTTGGATAAACAATGACATCGACAACTCCTTCTGTAACTTTCTTCATTTCATCCAAAATTTCTTCTTTTTTCTTTTCCTTGGGAATAGCGCCAATAAACAATCTACAGTTATCCAAGCTTACACACACACCAATAAACTTCCCTGGTCGAATCTCGTAATTATTAAGAATTCTAATGGCTAACTGAGCCTCTTCCTTTGTTGTGTACATCACAAAAGCATAACCTCGATTTTCACCACTAAATTCCATCATAAGCCTAAACTCATATATCTTCCCAGCTCTTTCAAATACAGGAACTAACTCATCTTCATACATATCACGAGGTATTTTTCCTACAAAAACTTCACAGCCTCTAGGTGGAGGTGGGCCTTCCCAACCTGAAAGACAAAAATATATTTTAAACATTTGAGTATGTTCATACATATATTATTGAATCATATAGTCTTTCAACATATTCTTTGCTATGTACTATTTTAGCTACTGGGGATACCATAGTGAACAAAATAAAGTCCCTTCCTTGATAAAGCTTATCTCAACAAAAAAGAGACAGTGAATGAGCAGTAAGTGGAAAAGAGGTTTTACCTTCAATGAAGTACTCAAATAAATCTTGTGTTAAATGGGAAAACAATTCTCTCAAAGAGTTGAGTTTAAGCTGGGTATCAGAAGTTCACCCCTATAATTCTAGATACTCAAGAGGCTAAGATCTGAGGACCATGGTTTGGAACCAGCCAGGGCAGAAAGTCCTTGATACTGCTCTCTCCAATAAACTACCAAAAAAGCCAGTATGGAACTATAGCTCAAGTGGAAGAGCCGCAGTCTTTAGCAAAAGCAGCTCAGGGACAACATCCAGGCCCTGAGTTCAAGCCTCCCCTAGCCAGGTATACACTAGGTTTAAAACCAAGAAAAGCTTTAAGATTGAGTAGAATAAGGAATAAGTGGTGAAGATTACCAGTGAAGAGAACATTCTGAAAGAAAAGTCAAGAGTTTTTAAGTCAGAAAAAATAGAATGAGGAGGTGATATGGCTAAAATGCACCTGAGGGTTGGCAAAAAAGCAACACAGCCCTTGAGGCAACCAGAAACTGAATTTTAAGTGTAGGAAAGTGACTGGGAGGGGGCAAGGGCATCGGTGACATTATCCAAAAAATGTACTCTTCACATGATTTATGTAACCCGATTTATGTAACCCCTCTTTATAATATCTCAAAACAAGTTAACTAGAGGGTTTTAAACAAAGGAACTGCACTGGCTGTTGGTAGAAGGCTAAACACGGTATTGATTTGAACCTGTTTTTCTTGCACAAATACCACATCACTACTTGTTACTCTTTCAAATTTCTTCCATAGGATCAATCCTTTACCTCTAGCAGTACAATTTTTCTCACTGCCAAATGACTTGTCATTTCAACCTCTTTCTGAACTGCTTCTCAAAGTAATAAACAGCATAGGTGAAAATTTATATGGGTAAAACATATATATATATATATATCTTTCAGAATCTCCTTCTCAAAATGATTGCTGGGTTGATAAAGCAGTTACAAAGTAAGAACTATTGGTTGGAATATTTGTGGGCTGTATAGCTAATCTAAATAACTCATTAAATATTTAACTTAAAGGAATATAAAAGGCCAGGAGCATAGCTTAGTGATACAGTGCTCGCCTAGCATACATGAAGCCCTGAGTTTGATTCCTCCATACCACATACCCAGAAAGCTGAAAGTGCCTCTGTAATTCAAGTGGCAGAGCAGTAGCCTTGAGCAAAATTTTCCAAGAACAATGCTCAGTCCCTGAGTTTAAGCCCCAGGACTGGAAAAAAAAACCCTAAATGACAACAAAGAAAATGAATATAAAATCCACACCTGGAGGAGGACCACCAAATTTCCTTTGCCCATTTTCTTGAACCATATTATAGCCAGTCTTCTCCATCAAAGCAAGCAACGCTGCTTCATTCTGGGTCCCACTACGAACTTTACTGCACCCATTTGTTCCTTCTATATTTTCTTCATTCATGGTTGCAGTTCCTGAAACAAAATTAAACAACAGTGAGTGTTTACGACAAGAAGAGATTTCTTTGGATTGCAGGAACCAAGAACAGTTGAGGCTGCCATGTAATATGTCACTCTTCCCTGTTCCCTTGAGGTCCCCCCCAGAGCTCTTCCCTGTGTTAAGCAGTGCAACTACTTTTAATGTTGCTGGATCACTTATGGGTAGTGGCTTTAGAAGGTTTAAGTGATAAGAAAAAGAAAAAGGAACAAATACAAGAATCAGAAAACAAACATGAAAAGAGAAAAAAGGAAAAAGACAAGACAGTAAGAAAATATACTGCCGGCAATGAATATTCTAGCCACATGGCCCAAGGTTTAAATTGCTTCATCAACTGAATTTTTTCTGTGACACATTTCTAAGCTACCTGTAACCTAAATCAAAGATTACTCATGTCATCTACAATCTTGAAGCATTTTCACCAGTTCCAGAAATAGAACAGATTCCTGAAATACACACACACTCACACACACACGCAGTGGAATGACTTAGCCTGTGAAAGTGACAAAGAATTTCAGCAATTTATGCATGACAGTAAGAGAAAAATATTCAAAACATGTGAGAAAGAGTACACTGGAGAAGATCTACTGTACTTGCAAATTGCATATGCACACGTTCATAGATGCTGATGGTCACACACCAAATGCAGAGCAATGTCTAAGAAATCTTAAAGACGACCAGCACTGGTTAACAGGAAAGGTTTATGCACTTTCTTATTTTCCTGTGACTATCAAGTGTATACACTACACACACACACACACACACACACACACACACACACACACACGAAACAATGGAAAACAAAAAGATAAACTGCTAACTCTAGAAAGTCATAAAAGTCTTCTTTCCGTAATCTGACTCAATTCCCTCATGTGTCAGCAATGGTATTGTGTGCCTATTTAAGAATTCTCAAAAGTGTCATATTCTCATGACAATAATGAACCTGGATCTTAATTCCAGCCTTTTGGCCAAAAGACCTTGGTCAAGTGGCTCAGGCCTGTAATCCTAGCTATTCAAGAGGTTGAGGCCTGGAGGATCATGACTCAAAGCCATCCTGGGCAGAACAGTCTGTGAAATGCCATCTCTACTTAACTAGAAAAATGCTGGACTGGAGAAGACATAGCTTGGTGGGAAAGCCCCAACCCTAAGCAAGAAAGCAGTGAAAATGTGAGACCCTAAGTTCAAATCCTGGCACAGGAAAAGGAAAAAAAAAAAGGCTTGTCAAATCACTTTACAACTCCGACCTTCTTTCTTTGCTTATTTCAATAGAAAAAATACTATCTCATCTCTTACTATTTTTAGACTTCTCACACACTGGCCTCAAGCACTTGAAAAAAACTCAGGGCAAAGGAGAAGATATACACATATTCTTAGCCAAATTAAATACAGTACTGTATCTTATGGCCAGTCTTCTATACTATTATGAATGTGAACAGAGGATCACATTTTTGCCCCTTGTTTTCTTACCTCACCATCAGGAAGTAAAATAAAATGGGGGAACAACACCCAGTGTACAATGCAGTATTTTATTTTATTTTTTTGCCAGTCCTGGGGCTTGCATGCAGGGACTGAGTACTGTCCTTGGGTTTTCTCAAGACTAGAGCTCTACCACTTGAGCCACACCACCACCACTTTCAGCTTTTCTATGTATGTGGTACTAAGGAATCAAACCCAAGTTTTTGTGCATTCTAGGCAAGCACTCTACCACTAGGCCAAACTCCCAGCCACAATGCAATATTTTTACATCATTATTTGATTTTGATTCAACCCTCACCATATTTTCTAGCATTAAACTCTATTCTCCCCAAAGCAACCATTTAACCAGTCTTTGACTGCAATTCCAATTTAATTAACTTCCATAGCTGTTGGGGGCAAGTTCACACTGCCAAGTTTGCTTAAAACAAAAAGGTAAATGCAGCAGCAGTGGTAACTACAGACTGAAGGAACACCACAAGATTACTGCTCAAAAATTCTGCAGCCACACCTAATGGAATTTCAGGGCAACAAGCCCTACCTGATGGGTTCTAATACCTCACACTATTAAGACTCGAGCCAACCACGCAAACACACTGATGAAATCGGGGGCAATTTATAAAAGAAGTTCACTTTATAACCCTTTTCTTAAAACTGACATGTTTCTTACCAACAACGTATTATACCACTAAACACACGGCTTAATTTCACTTCAGAAATTGTGGATAGTTTAGCATTCATGTAATTCTCACCTCATGTCATATTCAATAATTTACCTTTACAAGTTAACAACCGATCCGTATTATAATCCTTGGCCATTATCTCCACCCCCAATACAATTCTGCTGAAATTTAATATTTAGGCTGTGCCTTAGTCTGGTACCAGGCTCACGCCTGTAATCCTGTTCAGGAGACTGAGATCTGAGCTCCACTTTCAGCACTTCTTTGTTTTTGTGAGCAAAGGGAGATGAGAATCTCACGGCCTTTTCTGCCCAGGTTGTCTTCCAACCGTGATCCTCAGCTCTGGGCCTCTTGAGTAATTGGCAGGCAGGAGCCCGGCTGGAAATTTAACTTTTCAAGGCTCCATATCGAAGTTTTGGAGCAATACCCTGTGATTCTTGGCAAGTTTTTCATCATGTACATAAGCGAATTTCCACAGATAACGCCAGTGAGTCCACGTCGGCGCGCAAAGTACACCCGGCTGGCTTCCCGGCCGGCCGTGGATCCTCCACGCCGCTCCCCAACCCAGGGCGGGTTCGGGGTGCAGAGGCCTGGGCGTGCACGGAGCTCCGGGAGAAGGTTCCCCGAGGTTCCCCGTCCTCGGCCAGCGGCACAGCGCAAAGGCGACCGCCCCGCCCCGGGTCCACACCCGAGGACACCGAGGCCCGAGCACACGGCGGCCGACGAGGCGGCCGGAGCGTCGACGCGAGGCCCGGGCCCGGGGAGCCGCCCCCCCCCACAACCCGAATTCGTGCTCTTCCCCGCACCCGGACGCGAGGGAAGGCAGGGAAGCGGGCGCCCCGTCACCCCGACGCCCACCCGAGGCCCCGGCAGCCCCACGTGGAGGAAGAACTCGAGGGAGCCCCGAGCCGTGACCTCCGTCTCACCCGCGGTCTCGACGTCGAGGGTCGACGCCGCCAGGCAGCGGGGCGGACGCGCAACGGCCGCCGCGGGGCGGAGGCCGAAGGACCGGGTGGGGTGTGGGGACGGGCGCGGGCGGGCGGCGAGGGGCGGCCGGAAGCGAGGCGGCGAGCGGAAACCAAGAGGAGGGGGAGGCTGCGACTCGGCGGGAAGATGGCGGGGGGGGGGGGGTCCCGACGGCGCGGCGCGAGGGAGGGAGGGCGGGCGTGCGGAAGGGGAGGTGGGCCCGGACGACACCCCCCTCCCGCCCGCTCGCCGGGGCAGAGGCTCACGGACGCCCCCTCGGAGGTCGCGGGGGGCCGCGCTGCCCGCCCGCCGGCCTCAGTGCGGCCGGGAGGCCAGGCCGCCAGCCGTTAGTAGCGGTTTGGAAGGTGCCCCGCGGACCCCATCTCCTCACCCCGTCGGGTCTTCAAGGACTGGGCCTAAATCCCAGGGACCAACGACCACAAACCGCCGCCACGGCCGCAAAGACCAGTCTGTGCGAGTGGGGGGAGGGAGTGTCGCCGGGGGCGGGTGGGAGGGGGCCGCCGGGGGCGGGGCGCGCGCCACTCCTCGCGCCTCGGCCGCCTCTATGGGGCGTCTCGTGCTCGGCCTAGACGGCCCCACTTGCAGTGGGGACTTGGCCAATCAGCGGACAGGCTCCACCCCCTTAAGGCGGAGCTAAGGGTTTAATACCCCCGGGGAGGCTTGGATTGACAGACTCCGTAGCCAATAGTTTTTTGTTTTGTTTGTTTAAATTTTCGCGTGTGGGGGATTGGTTAGGGGTGATGCAAAGTGAAGGGCCCGCAAAGTTAAGACCTCTAAAAATGAGCTATAAATTGAATTTATGCACTTTTTTCGGGGGATATAATAGAGATACATTGTGAAAGGTCTTTGATGAGTTTTTAAGTCAAAGGGGCTTGACGTAAAACAGCCATACATCCTTACTGGACCTTTTAAAATAAGGGCCGGGGCACCCAGTGGTCGTTTTTTGAGTCATCCTCAAAAAAGAGAAATGGAATTCTCTTTAAAGTCGCGATGGGTAGGATTAAATGATGTCATGTGCCGAGACATTCCCCCCCCCTAAAGTATTTTGGTAAAAGTAATAGCCCTACTTTACAGAGGGAGACAATGAGGCGCAGCCAGCTTAAGCGCGAGCAGCCTCAGTTTCCCACTGAAAGCTGCAGACATGCACACGGTGACACACGGTCCCCAAAGTTGTGTAGTGACAAAGAGCACATGGCGGAAGTGCACATGGGATGCTCTAAAATAGTCTCCAACTCTCTGTGGAACTTGGCTCATGGTTCACATGGTAGAGGAGGGCCCACCAACAAAACCAAACCCCTCTGCCCTTAGATACTGGGTAGCAGCCTCTGTGTAGGGCATGTGTACGCAAAGCAACTAGAAAGCCTAAGCTTAACTGATGTGTCACCTCACCAGTTTTACTTTTTGGTGATTTGCTGGGTTTTTGTTGTTGCTGTTGTTGTTGTCTTTTTTAATGAGTTCTACTGCATACGTCAGTGGCACAGATCTGTAATCAGCCACTAGAGAGAATCAAGCTTCAAGGCCAACTGTGGGCTTAAAAATCAGTCATCCCAGTTCAGCCACTCTGGAAAGCAGTGTGGAGGTTTCTTAAAGAACTGAAAATAGACCTTCCCTACAACCCCACCATACCATGCCTGGGCATCTATTCTGAGCATCATAACCCAGGATATGATAAGGACACCTGCTCAGCTGTGTTCATCTCTGCACTATTCACAATAGCCAGGTGATGGAAACAATCCAGATGCCCTACTGCAGATGAATGGATACAGAAAATGTATGGAATTCTACATAGCCAACAGACAAGATAAAATAATGGTATTCACAGGGAACTGGATGAATCTAGAGTGAATCATGTTGAGTGAGACAAGTCAAGACCAAAGGAACATAGTATCCTTAATATGCGGCTATTAGATGCAAACAGTACAAGAGCAAGGACTCAATATTTGCGTACGCAATGCTATGGGCATGGTATTGGAAATATAACACAACTCTATAGACTTAAAAATCTATGACTCTATAGACATTATATTTTATCACATAGATTAATATGTATCTATGACATACAAACCCTCAGCCTAATTTTAATTATGTTCTAAAATTTAAGTGCCAGTGATTGTATATAGAGATTCCCTTCTTGAATACTTGTTTGTTAAATACGTCTTTTGAAATATGATGTAAAAATCAATGTTAATAAATTCTTTCATAGAAAAATCAGTCATCTCAAACAAACAGCCAGGTATGGGGGATCATCTGTAATTCCAGTTGTACAGAAGATACATGGGAGAGGACCCAGGGTAGAGACTAGTCCAGATACTTAAGTAAAATGCAACCTAAAAATAAAATAGGGCTGGAGGCAAGGCATAACTCAAGTGGTAGAGCACTAGACTGTTTCCCCCACCAAAGGAAAAAAACACTGAACTGCAAGAATGTTGTATCATTTTGATTATTATGTCACTGTTCTTTTATTTCTCTGGAATAAGATTTTCTGTAGTCTTCATTTTTATATTGATGCTTTCTCCTCAATCATGAGTACTTAATTTTAATTATTTTTGTTAGTTATGTGGTTGAACTCAGGATCTAGGCACTGTCCCTGAGCATTTTTACTCAAAGCTAGTGCTCTACCACTTGCAGCCACAGCTCCACTTTGGTTTTCAGGTGGTGAATTGGAGATAAGAGAGTGTCACAGACTTTCTTGCCTGGGCTGGCTTTTCACCACAGTCCTCAGATCTCAGCTTCCTGAGTAATTGGGACAATAGGTAAGGGCCACCAACGTCAGGCTCAAGTAGTCACTTTTAAAGTAAAACTAGCATAAATGATAGTAAAGTATTTATTTGGAAGATTTGCTGTAGATCCTTAAAGAGTCACTAGGTGGTGATATTTCCCTTGAGGTATAAAAGTTCTTGGGAAGCCAGAAGGATTATTAAATGCCTGCAATTTTGGTTCCTACCCCCTCCTACCTCCATCCTTAGCATATAGGGGAAGGGAAAGCACAGAAACGGTAGGACAAAGTGTTAACCAATTCAGCAGTTATACTCACTACACACTACATTGGAAATGAACTATACAAATTGGGGGGAGGGGAGACAAGAGGGAAAAATGGAGAGAATGAGGGAGGTGACACTGTTTAAAACGATATATATGCATTATTTGACTTATGGAACTGTAACCCTTCTGCACATCATCTTTGCAATAAATTCTTTTTAATAATAAAGGAAAATGAATAAGTCACAGTTTCCTAATCAGCATGAGAGGAGCTAGGCTTTAGATGAGATAATGTTATAAAGAGCCTTTTCATATTTGCAGATATCTCCTTTGATCAGGTTCCTTCTTCTTTAATAAAGTTCATTTGTAGGTATATTTGTCCAATGCGGTCATAATATTTCACTTTGATTTGCAAGTTCCTAGAAAAAGAGGTCTTAAGCACTTTTTGCTAAGACTCTTATTCAGAAATAGACTTTAGTTTAGGATTTATTGTAAATGAAAAGGAAGACAAGCTGTGGAGAGGAGGCTGGGGCGGCTGAAAAGCTGAGAGTCAGTGATACTTGATGGTGAAAGAGAAAACAGAGGGGAATTCTGAAGAGGAAATGACACCACGACAAAGTAGAAAAGGTTAATTTAAAAAAAAAACAAATGTGCAAGATTTAGATGACTAAGACAGTCTAGATGCATGTAAATGTACTTTCCCTTTCTGAAATGCGCTTTTTGGATTATTTAGAAGCTTCAGGGTTGGAAATGTGACTCAAGTGGTAAAGCATTACATAGCATATACAAGGCCCTGCGTTTAAAAAAAAAAAAGATTCATCTACCTCTATAAAACACAAACCTCCAAAAGGGAAGAGAAGGCAATGGGAAATCCTATGTTTAATAACTAGCTTGTGCTTGACCAAAGAAATGAAAGACAAGCAGGGCAGCTGTAGCTCATGCCTGCAATCCTAGAGATTCAGGGGTCTGAAGTCCGAGGATCATAGTTTGAAGCCAGCCATGGAAGGAAGGTTTATAAGAGTTTTACCTCCAATTAATTTCCAAAAAACCAGAAGAGCTGTGGCTCAAGTGGTAGAGTGCAACTTTGAGAGAAAAAGAGGAATGAAGGGAAGGAAATGCAATCATAATATTTGATGCATATCATCTGAAACTAGGAAAAATGATAGAATTAGGTTATGGGGGATGAGGGAGAAAGATGAGATGATATTCATCCAGATGTGCTATATTTATAAACTGTTCAGTTTGGTAGTAACCCTTCCATACAATTGTTTAAAGATATAAAAATGTGACATATTTAAAGGCCAAGGGACAGTCTCAATACCAGCATGGGGGAAAAAAAGCAGTTGTAAGAGCTAGGGCATATTTCAGTAGTAGAGCATTTGCCTGATCTGGGATGTCATGGCTTCTGTTGACACTATTTTTTACTTTAGGGTCAAAGCCCTGCCAATGGAATTTGCAGAAATAAAGTTGTATCGTACAAGCTCCTCCCCCAATTTTCCCGTGCTGGTGATACCTTGCTACATCTGGGCTGCTGAGCTTCTCCTTCCCAAACAGTTCCGGTATTCCCCAGACTTCAAATGTTTAATGATAGGCTGTTTTTCTTGGTGATGGTGGTTTTAAATGTTTTTTTTTTCTTTTAGATCTTTTGGTCTCTGTTCATGAAGCAAACACACACACACACACACACACACACACACAATCATTCCTTATAAATTTTTATTATCTTTAAGTGGTTATACAAAAGGATTTTAGTTCCCCATGTCAGTTTATGATATAAAGCATCTTGATCAATGTCACCCTTGCATCATCCTCCACCATCTTTCCTAACCCCACTCTTACTTCCCTCGATGCTCTAAACCATACCAATTCCATGATATAAATGAGGCTCATCCCTCAAATTTCTCCAGAACTTGTGTCTTTTACTGTCATTGTTCAAACCAGCATGGAGGAACATAGATGCAGGCTTCCTGCTTCTTTCCTGGCCCCATGCTTGCAAAGGAAGTTGAGAAGAAGAAATGAATAGGCTGGAATTGGAAGCTGGTCTTTGTTATCATCTTCTGTTATTCTTTTGATTTATTCCAAACAACTATGATGTCCTAGAAGGCCAGGTAGCAGTTATTGGGATCATGGTATACGAAGCTGGCCATAGATTTTGTTTCATTTACACCTCTGGTGGCATGCTTCCTCAAAGCAAGTTGTTTTGTGAACAGTTCACTGTGGAATATAGAATGTTTACAGTGGTATCAGCTCTTGAACCCCACCCTGACCTGTAAAAGAACTTCTAAGTGTGAACAGTATTTAGGGTGACTGGGTATAACTCAAATGGATTCTGCTTTAGCCTGGGCTGCTGTAACAAATACAATGCAACAGGTGACAATGACAGTTACATCTCACAGCAGGTTTCTCACTACATCCTCAAAAGGTGAGGTTGCCTTGGTTTCTTTCTGCTTTGATAAGGACACTAATCCCACAAAGTTGACGCCACCTCACACTGCCTTCTAAATGTTACCCGCCAAAGATGTTGGCGGTTAGGTATTGAACATGTGATAGCAGTATATGAACATCTGGCCGGTGACCATACGTTAATTACACTAAAGCCAGCCATCAGTTTGTCTGCTTAAGTTTCACCTTATAGGGACAGAGACAACCTCATCTTGCCATTTCTCTTGAGGTCTGAAGTTCTTAAGAACCTTTAAATCATAATGAACTTTAAATACACAGGTAGGTAGTAAACCAGCACATTTCCCTTTCATACTAACTGACCTTGGACTGCATATAGTGGTATGATCTTGGAAAGAAATGAGTGGCTTTCTTTACTTGGTTACCTACCAAAAGGGCAGTATGCATAATGCAGCATTTGAAGTAAAATGCCACATTCCGAGTCCTCATAGGACACTGCTGGCTATCTAGGAAGCCAAAGGAGGAGCAGTTCTAGGCTCTGTGGGAAGAAATAACCACAGCAACATATAGAATCAACAGGAGGACACTGCTAGAGTTGTTGGGCCACCAGCTCCATTGTGAGTAGAGCAGGGGAACTGTCAATGAATCCTGTCCTCACTTCTGCAAATATCATTAATAAGTCCTCACTAAAAGTACATTTCTCCACAACCTAAACCCTCCCCTAGTTTTCATGTGTCTCATAAACTTGCATACTTACTTAGCAGATATACTTTAAGTTTAGGGACTGCTTTCTACCTACCCAGCATCACTGGGTCATGAGGTGTCCCCCAAAGGAAGGATGAGTTCCTTATGATCAGATAGGCACCTTTATGCAATAAAAGTGATGGTTCTCACTGACCTGGGTCCTGTGACCCCCACTGTAAGAAGGATCTGCTAGGTTCAGCACGGTAACTTCAGGCACTCAGACTCCATTCCCATGCGACCTATTGCCAGAGTACACTGCCTGCAGCTTTGGTAGCATTAGAGTCTAGGTACAGAGTGCATAGCATTCTGATTGGTTGTTTCTACCTTACCTTATGGTATGGAGAAGGGATTTTTATTTATTGGAATATTCCTACATAGCCAAGGTAGGCTTCAATAGGTATCCCATAGGCATTATCAGTCTGAAAGATCCACAGCAAGTTTAGTTTCAAACATATAGAGCTGTTTCATAAATCACAAAGGAAGCCAAGTAGAGACATTCCTTAGCCTGACTTCTATACACCTCAAATTCAAAGACAACAGACAACAATGAAAAGAACTGATTTTATTCAAAACTCACGCACCTCAGATACAAAATTAATACTGACAAATCAGGGCTTGGTCAAAGTCTCTAAATGTATCATATAAAACAGAAGGGGTAGAATGCCAACTGTAGGCAGAAAAGCTGAGAGTTCAAGGATTTGAAAACATGTTGGCCAACATTTCCCATAGGTTTTTCTTCTATACTAAAAGACTTTTACCATTGCCATAGCTTAATGTTTCTGGAAAACATTTTTTTTAAATCTTTGATGTTAACAATATGAAACAATGTGATCATAAAAAGAAATATATATTCTGAATAAACTTTAACAACAAATCCATATTTAATTGTCTGGGTAGCATACACACACGTGTACATAGTAAAGGAATTTATTTTGCAGGAAAGTGGGGTGCATGACTGTTCCCCAACACTCTACCAAGAGTTACCTGGACACTGGTGGCTACTCAGGAGGCACAGTTCAAAGTCAGCTGGGCCAGGAAAGGCCATTAGACTCTTATCTCTGAAATATTACTCAGAAAAAGGCAGAAGTGGCGGGACACTAACCTTGAGCAAAAGAAGCTCAGGGTTAATGTCCGGGCCCTGAGTTCATGCCACAGGACCAGTAAACATGCACAAAAAGTTACTCCAGAGCCAAACACTAAAGTCGGCTGGGCCTGCCTTCTTCACACATTGGCCTTCTGTCTTTACCATTACAGACCTTTATCTGAGAACCTTGACTAAATCTACCAATCTCTTTGTTCAGTTCGCTGAGCATATTGTCTCTCTTTCTGTAACCCACATCTTCATTGCTCCTTCACAGAGTCCAAACTACTGGATGTACACAGGACTCTTAACCACCTGACCATTGTTTCCTTTTCAGACATTTCTACTTGCTCTCCCCTAGCTTTTGAATCACTTGCATTTTCTTGAACATCCTTTGTAGTGTTGTGTTTTCTGTCACCATAGTGACTTCATCGAGTGGTGGCAGTTTCCATGCCATTTGCCTGTGCTATTCACCAGGGATACCACATCCTTCCCCAAATCTGCCTCCTGGAAAACATTTAAATGGCCCTATCAGGAAAGTCTTAACTGTATTAGGCCATACACTTTACGGAAGTGGGCCCCACCTCTTTTATCTCTTCATTCTTAACACCTGACACTGAGGTCATCTCATCTTAGCCCCCTTTTTGGCCTTCATCTATAGCAAAGATGAGAATAAGCAATAAGAAACACCAGCAGGCACTTCTTGGATATCATTTCACAAGCTATAGTAGCAATTTATGGGACTTGGATTATAATGGTGAGCCTTGACTGATGAATTCTAGAGAAATATACAAACTTTAAGAATGAGCAGAAAAATTACTGGCTCAGGGTTTCTTCCATATTCGCAATCTATAAAGTATGCTTTACTTTCTGCATTGTTAAGCAGCTAATCAAGCAGAAGACAACAAAATCAAACCCTCCTTTTTTCTCCTAAGAAAGATCTGTAATTCTGTTATCGTGCAACATTTAAAACATTCTTTCCTGCTCCTCTTCTACAGGTAACTGAATAAATCAGTGTGGTAAGATCACCCCTACAATGTGTCTCAGCATCACATAAACGAGAGGCATCTTTCTTCATCACCCTTATTCCAAATACTATACTCACGGTATTGTAGTTAGTGGAAAAAAAATGCTATGATTTCTAAGCCATAAGATTGGACCAGGTCACTGTCCAGCATATAGCGAGCACTCCACAGAGTAAATTGAGTCTTCTTTTGGTGTGTGCTAGAAGTAGGTCTTGAACTTAAGTCTTTGTTCCCTTACTTGGCTTTTTCTGCTCAAGGCTGGTGCTCTACCACTTGAGCCACAACTCCATTTCTCTTCTCTAATGTTTAATTGGCGATAAGAGTCTCTTGAATCATGATCTTCAGATTTCAACCTCCTGAGTATCCAGCAGGCCTGAGCGACTGGCATTTGGCTTGAATTGACTCTTGCTTTAATGATATGAGGTAAGTCAAGACTAATTATGTTCATTCTAACCCTAAGAATTTCCTTGGCATTTAATGAGGGATCATTACGTTTGAATACAGATTTAATTTCAAATGGTGGGTTTTACTTTCTGCCATACCAAAAATCTGCAAAAAAAGTATTAAGTTATTTATAAGGGCATTAAATGTTTAAGATACTGATTTATTTAAATAATTACTGTATGAGTAAGGAGTAAAAAGCTTGTAACACAATGGTTCTCATAATGACTGATTTCATGCATAGATACATAATTTTAAGTGGTTAAAATGAGTCTATAGGACACTTGTAATTCTGGGGTGTTATTTAATGTTTCAGTTATATAAAACATTTAAATAAAAATCTAAATAGTTTAAGATGAGATTTAATTATATTCTAGCTGAAGTTGCAGGAAAATTCATGGGCAAAATCTCAGCTAGAATAAAATTTACTCTTTAATTTGTTCCAGATGGATTACTAATTAAAATCACTATACCACTCATACTGTGATTCATTGTTTTATGATTCATTCTTCTGTAATTCTTAATAATTTTTTTTTGCCAGTCCTGGGTCTTGAACTCAGGGCCTGGGCACTGTTCTTCGGCTTTCTCTAGGCTAGGGCTCTACCAGTTGGGCCACAGCACCATGTCTGGCTTTTCCTGTGTATGTGATACTGAGGACTCAAGCCCAGGGCTTCATGCATGCTAGGCAAACACTGTACCTCTAGGCCACACTCCTGCTAATTAATGAAGCTGTGTGTGTGTATGTGTGTGTGTAGCAAGGATGGCCTTGAATTCACATCCCTCCAGCCACATTAGTGCTGAGATTATACATATGTACCAGTAGGCCCCACTGCTACTTGAAATATAAGTGTAGTTCTGGCTTTATTTTTTGAATTTAATGATTTTGCAAAAGTACTTGCCGACTTGCTTTAAACACTGCTACAACTCAACTCTGGTATAACAGCCTCACCTCAGTGAAATCAACCTCTATGCCTGACAGTGCCAAAATCATACCAACAGACATTTCTTCTGGGATGTATGTACTGTTCACTGCATCCCTTTATTGAACTCACAAACTATACTTAGAAATGGGGGAAACTGACCAGAAAACAAATCTAAGGGTTTCAAAAATTATTCAGAATATTAGCTAATGCTTTAAAAGAATAATGATTCAAGGATAGGTAACTATAGATTTCAAGGACACTGAAAATGGATTACTTATTTTTATCTTACCTCTCCAGTTGGTATGTCTCAAGAGTATTTTAAAGAAGCCACAGATACACATAAAAGGCAAAAGGAACAAATGACAGGCTTCCCTATAAGTAAACCCAATAATATCATTTAAATTTGGGGTTTCTGCGGGGATACAGATTTCTATACTTTCTGGTCAGTTGCTTTGGCATCAAACCTTAATTTTGCTAATACTGAATTCAAGTCATAAAATATTCTGGACATTTTTAGGATTACATGTAATACTGAACAACAACAACAACAAAAAACCCTGGAATGTGAGGTTTTGGTTTCTTTTTAGCTAATCATCAAATTTTTTTTTTTCATTTGAATGAGAAAGTCTTTCAGTTTATCTTAAATCTTTGAATGAACAAAAAAAATGTTAGAATAAAGTTAGTGATCTCAGTTGCTAAATCTCCAAATCTTCCAATTCAGGTTTCACAGAAAAATGATTACAGGAGGTCAAATATCACACACATAATCTCCTGGGGCCATCAACATGGGTCCAGTTTTCTCATCCTGCTGAATTCTACCATATGTCACGTTTCCGAGGCTTGAATGTGCTTGATAGTAGAACTTCCTGAGAAGATTCCGAAAGCCATTGTGCTCAGGCTTACACAGTAAGCACTTTGTGTGATTCTAAATCACATTTGTGTCTAGAACACAGTATTTTGGGTCACTTTTTTTTCCCAACATGCTTCTAGTGATTTGTGCTCTATAAATAAAAACTCATTTCTAGACCTCCACAGGGGGATGAAGCTAACCAGCCATCCATAGGATGAATGGGATTAAAATGGCTGGAAGAATAGTGTATGATGCCAGACCCATGCACAACACGGACACCAATCCCAAGAGGGCTGAAATAAAGACACTTCTTTGGGAACGAATGATTATCTTCACAATTTCACAAAACTGTAAAATAAAAAAAATGAAAAAGATTAGGAAAAGTGGTTAAACCTAAAAAAGAAGTGCATATAACACATATATAAGAAACACACATAATCCAAGTTCCTTGTGATTAATTAAATCATGCAAGATGTACACTGTTCACATTTGTCATTCTACATCCCATAGAACCTGAAATGATGCTTTAGGAAACCTGGTTAAGAAGGCAGCCATTGCTTTTTTATAGACAACTATGGAATGTAACTACTGTAAGAGTTACTTGGCTTTAAAAGTTAAAGCTACCTAATAGCATACTTGAAAATTAAGACTTACCTTGAGTTAAAAAAAAAAAAAAAACAGCCTGTGGGTAAATTCAGCACCCAAAATTTTAGTTATACCAAAAGTAAGTTTCTTAAATGTCTCAAAATGGAAAAGATAGAGGCAATGTCATAACTCATTCTCTGCTTCTCTGCCTAAATAAATGAAATTTGCCACCAATTATCCAATTATCTATTTAGATAAATGTTTTTGTTTTTGTTTTTTTTGCTGGCTTTGGGCTTGAACTGAGAGCCTGGATGCAGTCCCTGATCTTCTTTTTCACTTAAGGCTAATGCTATGTCACCTGAGCCACAGCTCCACTCTTGGCTTTTTGATAGTTAATTGGACATAAGAATATCATGGACTTTCCTGCTAGGACTGGCAATCCTCAGAACTCAGCCTCCTGAGTACCTAGAGTTATAGGTGTGGTACCTTTCTGTAAGTTGCCTCAATAAGGTCCTGTTTATCTCCCCCCCCCCCCCCAGTGTTGCAAGTCAAACAAACCAAGAATCATAGTCAAGTTTTTCCTCCAAATGAGTTCCTTTAGGTTTATCTATTTCTAGTCCTGGTCACTAAGCCATCAGTCCAGGAAGCATTTCTGGATATGCCTGACTGTACTGAAATTTAGAACAGGTGTCAAAAAGCTGGTAGGGTCACTTTTGTGAACACCAAATTCCCCGTAAATAAAGTGGCATTGCATTCGTTTTGGCAATACAAAAGCAGTATTAGCAAAGTGGGAGGTAGGGTGAGGAGGTGGGGCAGGAAGAACCACAGAAAAAGCATAATGAATCCTCACTAAAGGGTTAACAATCTACAAAATACTGAGGGTCATCAGCAAGACAAAAAGCCCTAAATATTATCATTTATAAACTTGTAAATTAAAAAGAAATTACACAGAAGGTCAAAGTTCTTCAGACTCATTGCAATTTCAAACTAATTGCAGTGTTTTATGAGGAAAGCATTCTTGAGAGCTTTTACAAACAGAATTTAAGACCTTGCCATGCTCCCATTAAGATGTTAATAACTATGACTGTGGGACCTCCATGATTCAACCCCAGAATCACAGACTTCTTGATGGTTTCAAAAATTAAAAACCTTTCAGCACACTCAATCTACTCTTCTTAGGGAAATTTTTACAATTAGAAAATTTAGGATGAGAACTTCTCCCCTTGGGGAAATCTAGTCTGAGGCCAAATTGTTTGTTAGACCATTCAAAGGGAAGACAAAAACTCCATTTCACAAGAGGTACTATCCAGCAGCAGTAATTAAAGCACTTCACTGACACACAAAGTTTCCAAAGAGAAACAACTACTCCAAACTAGCTTTTTTTTTTCTTCTGCAGTTTAACTCTTTTAATATGTTTGAAAAACTTGTAACATTTTTCTGTGGAATTATCTGTGTTTCATGAAAGGGTAACTTCTAGTTATCAAATGGAAAGATTGATTTTCTCAGAAAAAAAATGTTGTTTGGTCCATACATAAATCTGGCATCTTTCCTGTTATATGTTTTTTGAGCTAGCTAGTGTTTGTAAATGTGGGGAACCTCATTTTTAAACAGGCCTGGACTGGAGCTGTGATTCCTGAATCAGTAGTCTACCTGTATTTTCACTCTGCTTGGAAAAGAACTCATAGATTGAATCTGTTTTGGCTCTCAATATGGTTTTGATAAGCTCAACAGCACCAGGCTTCAAAAATGGAGATTTTTAAACAGAAACTTTTGACATGATGGAGATTTTTCCCATATGGGCCAAAAAATTAAAATGCAGAGCAACTGAAATCTATCAAGGAAGCAGGGTGTCAGTGGCTCAGGCCTGTAATCCTAGCTACTTGGGTGGCTGAGATTTTGGTTCAAGGCCAGACTAGGCAGGAAAATTAAGACCTTATCTCAACTAGCAAAAGCCTGGGCTGGAGGCGTGGCTCTATTAAATAGAACACTAGCTAGCAAGTAGAAGATCTAGTACTGCAAACAACAACAAAGATGTGAAGTGTGGTTCTATGGTCAAAAAGAAAATGTAAACAGGGGGCCGGGAGTTTGGCCTAGTGGTAGAGTGCTTGCCTAGCATGCAGGAAGACCCGGGTTCAATTCCTCGGTACCACATACATAGAAAAAAGCTGGAAGTGGTGCTGAGGCTCAAGTGGTAGAGCTCTAGCTTTGAGAAAGTCCCAGGACAGTGCTCAGGCCCTGACCTCAAGCCCAGGACTGGCAAAAAAAAAAAAAAATGTAAACATTGGAACATTAAAGCTTATTGTTTGATTGCCAGGTTTCCATGGATGAATATTAACAATACCCCTTAAACAATTACAGTTAAGGCTGAGAAAGCCTTCTACTTATGGAAAATGAAAATGAAGGCTTAAAATGTTATCTTTAAATGTTAAGTTTCAAATGGGGTAATCAACCCATGCCACCTCTCTTTGGATTTGTGGCTTAAGAATCTTAGTTCTAATATTGCCTTTTTCATAATAGTTACCTTTACACATTTGAGGGCTGGGTCTTGAAAAGCAATTGTTTTGATCACTAGGGAATTATAAGCAATCTGGTCTATCACAACCTTTGGGGCTAATGGGTAATGGATGCTGACTGAAGGAAATTGGGTGGAAATTATCCACCAGAGAAAGATTTCTCCATACTAAGAAAAAGAATGTCTCTACACTAAGGAAAAGACCACTCTGACAGAGACCTGGGAAATAAGAGACAGTTTGTATTAAGCGAACGGAATTCACTCGCTGGAGCTTGGAGAGGGAGAAAAATCCCATACTTGAAAGACAGAATGTGCTTCTAATGTTGTAAAGAGAATTCCAACTACAATTCCAGGGGTAAAGTGGCAGCAGATGTGGCGGAGTTCCTATGACCCCTTCCTTAGTCACCTGCCCTCGTGTCTTCTGAACTACACTCTGTGTGTGTGTGTGTGTGTGTGTGTGTGTGTGTGTGTGTGTGTGTGTGTGTGTGTGTGTGTGTGTGTGTGTGTGTGTGTGGAGATGCTGACAATGGGGCAGGCTCGGGATTCATTGGGCACATCCAGTATGGCCACACCCTTTATCTGTGCATTTCCAGATATCCTGGAAGGCATTTCTTTATCTGGCCTCTCAGAGAAACCAGAACTGACCCTTACACAATCTGGAACTCCTAAGAATGGTGAGTGGGCTGGGGGAGGGGAGGGATGGTATCCGGGATGATAGGTCAGGGATGGGAAAGGACCCCCCCCTCCGCCATGCCCCCCGCCCCGCGCTGTACCTTGTCAGCCTGGGGACTGATGGGGGTGCCATATCTGCAGTTGGTCACGAAGTGCTCGCAGTTGTTCCAGAGCAGGCTGTAGGAGGTGAGTCCCAGCTGGCCCTCGGCCCTGAGGGCCACCTCCTCGTTGAGCAGCGCCTTCCTCTTGAGGGACCGGTCCAGGTGGTTGACGAGGATGTCGGCTCCGTAGGCGAAGTCCTCCACCGTGTCCACGCGGATGCTGGCCACCTTGCCGATGACGCCCAGGAGGAGACGCTTGTTGGACACTACCGGGCGGGTCCGCCCCTCGTCCTTGGTCAGGGCCAACAAGATGTCCGGCATGAGGTGGGCGACGCGGTTGTCACCCAGGTAGATGCCGTAGTGGGTGAGGTGGGTCCGGGGCACCTCCAGCACGTCCCCGCGGAGGAAAGAGCCCACCTCATACAAACGGCTCCTCGCCTTCTCCTCCCCCAGGGCACCCACACTGAAGAGCCTGAAGTTGGCGATGAGGAGCAGCTTCTCCAGCAGCAGGGACGCCGCCTCCAGCATGGGGTTCTTCATCCTGCCGGGGGAGTGAGTTGGGGAAGTGCTGCTGCCGCTCTCACCAAAGCTGTGCTGCCAGGTGAGCGGGCTGGACCAGGGCGCAGCAGCACCAGCACCGCGCGCTCAGCTCGCCCGGGCTCACCTGGCGAGGCGGCCGGGAGAGGTGAAGGAGATAGGAAAGGAGAGGGCGGCCTGGACGCACCGGGGACCCGGGAGGATGGGGCAATTAGTGGCGGCGGGGAGCGCGCCCCCCCGAGGTGCAGACGCCAGGGCGCACCTGGGAGAGGGGTGGGGCGCGGGGCTGAGCGCGCCGCACGCGGGGCGTGGAGTTTATAGCCGGCCGGGGGGCGGGCCGAACGCCGGCGCCGCCCCGGCGAGCCCTGATTGGGCGCTGAGGCAGGCGAGGTCCCAGAGTACCGGCTGAGTGAAGCGGGAGTTCCAGGGATCCCCACTCCTGTTCTCATCTTCTCGATCTTTCACCCGGGGTCGGAGCTCGCTGGCTAAGCGGCGGGTTTAGGGGAAGGGAGGTGGAATGCACGGCGGGGAGAAAGGTTCGGCACCTGTCGGGACTGGGACGCCGCCCAGGAACTCGGGGCGCAAAGTCTTCGGGGTCAGGGTTTCGTTGGGTGGTACCCGGAGGCCTGCGCTTACTAAACCTGTTACCTCGCCCAGTGCCCACAATGACCTCTTGCCTCTTTAAACGTCCTGGATCCCCGCTGTTTCCAGGGTCCAGGGCGCATCCTCCCCCCACCTCCAGTGCCAGGGATCGGAACCCGAAGGCTCTCCACGCTCCACTGCGGCGGTGGCGGTTGACCACGCGCCTTCCAACGGTCAGGAGGAAAAAACCGCGACCCCCAACGTCTTCCAGGATAGTTCCCTCATGTCGGGGTCACCGCGTCCTGACCAAGGGCTGCAGCTCCCTCGTAAAGCGCAGCTGTACCGTGGGGATACAGGGATACTCACTGGGAGGTGTTGCCGCGCTCTGGGCGTGGGGCCAGGGCTGCCACCCTTCCCGCGGGGTGGTCCTGGCCAGGGGCCCCGGGTGCCCGCCCTGCCAGCCCGGGCAGGCTGTGCGCGTACCGCGCCCCTCCTCCGAGCTCTGCACTGATGCATTATATACAGGATTCTATTCCCCGGACTAAGGGCACCGCAGTAGTATCCGCGGGCTCCCCAGAGCTGACAGGGTGGAGGCTCAAAGTTTTCATCTAGGAGAGCTGTTCCACTTGCCTGGGGAGGAGGAAGGACGTAATCTTCATCTTCCCTGCAGGATGAAGGAGTGCTGGAGACCAGGCGCAGGAGGCCAGTTCCTCCTCAGCTCCCAGGCCATGTTCATGGGAAAAGCACATTCTAGTCCCACAGGAGAGGAAAGTGGAGTCCAGTGCCCTCCACCCCCACCCCCGTGTGAAGGGAAGAGCAGAGCTAGTGTTGTTAAAGCTAACCACTACCTGTTAGCTTCTAGCAACTCACCGTCGGTGACACTACCTGTTTCTAGTTAAAATCCAGATTGACAGCGAGGGAAAACATGTAAATGTCTGATCCCATCTGAGGTGGGACTGCAGGCTCGGTACCTCGCCCTTCTGGTCCAATTCTGAGAAAGAGCCTCTCAGGAGTGCCCAAAGGATCCGAGCATGGGAGGGGTTTCTGACTCAAATCCATCACTAATCAGGCTTACAACACATACAGCTGTCTTGAACTTTGGGAACTTGCAAGATGCAAAAACAGACAATCTCCCACTCTAGCTCCATAGAGAACTTTTCCAGGCCAGAAATACATCTAAATTATATCACACACCGCTTGTCAATATAGCTACACACACCCTGACCTCATGGAGAAGCTGCCGGGTCTTGCTGATTTACCAATGGGGTCGAATTTTTGGCTGCCTTCTTGTCAGGGAGAGTTTCCCTAGACAGATAAGACAGGTAAGTTTACCATCACAAATCCATGGTACTTGTTGAAGATTGCTGGTACTCCACTCCCTTCAAACTAATGTGAATGGTCAAGAGCCATCGTGCCTTCAAAATGACTGGATTGGGAACTGGTGGTGTCCTTGTGACACAGACACTAAGACATTAACTTTCCTGGTCTGTACTCTTTAGTCACTACTTCCCTAACTCGGAAGGACAGGGACCAGGCCAGACTGATCCTTAGCCCTAAGTGGGTCTCTCTCAGCTGGGTATCAGGCCCAGATCCAGTTGGATCTCAGTTCAAAAGAGGCTGAAATCGGGAAGCCCAGAGCTATGTAACTCCTATCTCTCATCTTAGGACCCTTGATGTCATTCAAGGTTTTAGGAGAAAGTCTCTGCTGTCAGGACAGCCCAAGGTACAGCATCTGACAGGTTTTAATCTCTTAGTAAGTCCTTTTGTCCAGTCTTGCCCAAGTCCCATCCTCCAACCATACTTTTGGAGTTACCTTTCTGTACCCCAGAGGTCTAACTCTGGGTCTACTCATACCACCTACTTTTTACCTTTTTGAAACCTCTAGTCACCCCACTTGTATTTGTCTGAACACCTTTTGTACTTTTATGCCTCTCATCCTAACCCTCAGCAGTATATGTTTCATAGAAGAAATCAGGGGACATAGTCTGTGTCACAGAGCTAATGTTCGACACAGATCTCATCTGTATTTGTTCCTTTCCCAGCACAAGAATAGGTCTGACCTTCCATCAGTCAGTCCACCCTCTGTCCTGTGTTCATTTCTAGAGGGCCTAAGGTGTTCTATGCCAAATGTTGTACCCAGCTTGCAGGCTCAATACAATTAAAAGTAGTGAATTGACTTAGATCCCGCACAGTCTTTTTCTCATTTGGACTTTATCTCTCCTCCGTTCTAGAACCAGGGGGTCCAAGTTTTGGACATTAGCTATTGTACCAGGGTAGTGAGAAAGAGCTGGTTCATGTTTATAGCATACCGTTAGGGTCCGTGATCAAAGGAACGAGTCTGACACAAAAGCGGAATTTGGAAGTTAAGTTAAACAGAGTTTTATTCCGCGCCCAGCATCGAGAATCATACTGACCAGTCAGGGCCGCCTCTAAGATGTGAGTGAGAGAGCGAGGCCTGATCTTACAGGCTACTTTTATAGACCCCAGCCATATGGTTGGGCTGGCCATATACAGGTGGCCAATGGAATTCAGCATGGTTGATTGATGGCTGGGGCAACCACTGACACTTTTGCTGTTTGAACTGACCTATCATTTCTGTGGGCTTCTGGCCCACTGCTCTGAAGGACAAAGGAAGGGGAGGGAATTCCCTGGCAGGCCAAGGGGGGTGGGGTGGGGAGGAATTCTGGTAACTCCACCTGGTTTAGCTGCTCTTGTAATCTGAGCTGTTATCAGAGACTCTGCAGTCCCTGCCTCAGGTCAAGTCCTTTGTCATAAAGATGGGAAATGCCTAGAGTGGATGGATTCTGGGAAGTCAAGAAAGGGGTCCCTTCAATACCATCTCCAGGAGCCATGAGTCCTATATCCTATGCATATAAAGGGGTAGTATCTTACATAGGAACACAGATTTGTGGGGGTTGAAGTCAGGGTCCCTCACTTGGTAAGCAGGTGATCTACTACTTGAGCTATACTCTCAGCCCTTGGGTCTCTTCTTTTTGACCTTGGATCTCTTTTCTTGCTAGGAGTGGCCTTGAACCACAATCCTCTAGATCTCAGGCTCCTGACTAAAATTTAAAGTAGTAAGCTCCTGTGCCATTTTTTAAAAATACTACTTAATTTTACTCTCTAAGATTTTTGTTGTTAGGTCTTTTTTAGGTTAGTAACTCATCAAGATGATAACTAATCTTAACACTTACTTTTCATTTGGACCATTTTTAGTTCATTAACATATATTCAGGTCAGGTTCTCTGAACATAAGCAGTGTCTTAACTAGCCACCTCTAAGGGCTTTTCTATGTGAAATTCCTTCAGGAAGCAGAGGAGAAAGAGCAGATACCTTTTCATAGAGCCTCCTAACTTAGTGCTGCAGGGAGAGTTAGGCTAATAGGAATTAATTAGCTCCTGGGAGGAAAGTTTCCTGTTTCCTTCCTGTTAGTTAGCACCTTGTTGGTAGGGGCTCACTCCTGCCTATTATCTTTAGAAAGATTAAAGGTTACAACTTCACTTAGGGGATGTTTTGTGTGTGTGTGTGTGTGTGTGTGTGTGTGTGTGTGTGCACACACTGGGATTTGAACTGAAGGCGTGGACACTGTCCTTATAACTTTTTCACTGAGCTCTATGGCTGGAGTTACAGTTCTACTTTTTACTTTTTGATGATTTAATAGAGATAAGTGTCTTAAGGACTGCCCTGTCTGACTTCAAATTGATCCTCGGAGCTCAGCTTCCTGAGTAGTTAGGATTCCAGATATGAACCACTGGCTCATGTCTAGCAAGCTAGCTAAAAGAAACATACACACACTCACATAATTAAATGATCATATGGAATATATATTTTCTAATATTAAGGTTACATACTGAAATTTAGTTGGACAAAATGAGATTTTCATTTCTGGAGGAATTTTTCATCAGTAGGATATACATTTCTTTAGACTCCTAAATATAAGTGTTTCTTTTTTCAAGAAAAAGCATTTCAATAATTATACAAAACCAAGGAGAACTGATGAAATGCTAGTTGAGACATCTATGACATTCTAAATGAGTGATCTTGCATAGCTGCTGGGAAAGATTTACATCATCTATTAACATATGGGGAATAAAACGCTGGAGAATTTTTTCTCTTTGTGATGGTTTTGTGAAGGTCAGAGAAGTGAGACTTATTATGCAGCATGGGCATAGGTATGCCCTCTTTCCTTTACTGATAGGTGCTTTGGGTTTGAGTAGGGGTAAAATATCAGAGGACAGGGAGAGCAGTGGTGGTAATTATTAAACAGTCCCAGTTTCAGGTGTATGAGATGTAGGAAGGTGTGGGCTAGTTACCCATTATTTCAGGATTAGTCAATGGTGTCTTCTTACCATCAAAGTCAATGCAACCTGGTAGGGGTCTGATAATTCCTCAATCTTGTCTGTTTTGTGACTACAGGAAAGAATGGGTAACAAAATGGAGGCAGGGATGTTTAGCTCTTGTGTCCCCTTAATTTGTAAGCTTAGGTAAGGAGTCAGTGCTTTTGAGCAAAAGCAGTTTTTGAGTTACATCATGACATATTAACTGAATGTAATTGCCTAATTAGTTTATACACACACAGCAAAACATGTAGTTGTATTGCCTCCTTGTTTCTCAGTGATAAATCCTCATGACTTCTAATAAAAGTGGATGACAGCACTGCCAAGAAAAAAGTTCAGGTAAGTAGTAATACTGGAAATGGAATTCAAGTCAACTGAAAAGAAAGAAAAGGCAGGGGGTATTTGAGAGACTAAAGGAAAGGCAAACTCTTGCATAAATGAAGAGATCATGACTAAAAACACGAAGATGTTGCAGAGGAAGTGACTGACAGTCAACACAAAAAAATCTTTACAGTCAATGAATTTGTAGGCAATATTTTACAGCACTGAACAGATAAAATATTACAATCTAATCCCAAAACAAAAAAGAGCAGAACCTATCAGAGTAGACGTGTAGATTTATTTTTAGCTTCCTGCAGTTGACTGACTTAGAGCACTTCCTTTCTGTTGGCTATTTTCTACCACAAGGTTTCCTTTTGGTATCCTTCCTACCTTTAAATGTTAGAATTCCCGGCCTAGGATGAGGTTGATTGGTTCCCTGAAAGTCTGTCTCCCTAAATCCACTCTGAAATATTAGTTTTCCATTGTGTAGATCCATTCTTGATTTATGCAATGATAATCTTTATATTTGCTTTGACTAAGTGAAAGTGTAAACTCATCATTTTTCTCTCTGAATCTGGGTTTAGTCAGTACCTTTCATGGGCTAACCTCTGGCTTACTCAGGTATACCACACCCAGGTTTTTAGCATGCCCAGACCTCAAACCAACCACATCAGTATTTCCTGCCAAAGACTTACCGGAAGAAATAGTCCATAAACTGCTTCTATTATAACATACCAGGTAGAGAAAGTGAACATAACATGTAGGTCATCTATCTGGGTGAACTTGGCGAGCACATTGTCTTCAGTATAAATGTGCAATCATTGTGAAGGATTTGAGTCTTCTAATGGGTATAACTACAAGAAAGATAATTTTAAAAATAAAACACTGGGAAAAGGGAATTAAAGATTTTAGAAGAAATCTGATCTCATCATTGGAAGACTGATCATTTCTTTTTTTCAGTTTTAAAGAAATTCCTGACTTTATATTTTTTTAAAGATTGTTTCCTTTATTCTATACTAACATCATTTCTTTACTCTCAACTTAGAAGTTGTTTTTGCAGCTTAGCCAGATTCCACAGAGAGTGCAGCTTTTCTGTTCTAGCCACTGTGAAAAAGCTGAGTGATTTGCTCCTGAGTTCCAATATTTGCTTGGTGATGAAAAGAATGATAATGAACTCTATCTGATGGTGGGGTGAAAACTAAGTTGAAGCAGTAGTAGATTGTAGCTCTGAGGATGCCTGGGCATCAAAGAGTCATTGTGTTTCGGAGATTGGAGACTGATGGCAGCCTCCAGTCCACTATCCCTAGAAAAGCATTTCCAGCTTCTCCTCCCTGACTTCCAAGAACTCAGTCAGGTGGATGAGGCACACTTCTCCCCAAGGCCAAGTCAGCATAAGAAGTCTCTCTGTAAGTTTCTTCATTTAGCAAGTGTGGTGAAAGTGGCTCAAATACCACCGTGCTGTCAGTGCACATAGTATGATAGTATATATTCAGAGTAGGGCTATGTTTTTCTATGGTGTGTGCGAGTGTGTGTGTATTTTAATACTTGCCATAGATAGGACTTCCAACATGTAAACTTCCAGTAAATGTTTAAACTACAGGTTTTATTTGTTTGTTTGTTTGTTTTTTCCATCATGGAGATTGAACTCAGGACACAGGAGTTGCCCTTGAGATCTTTTGCTCAAGGCTAGCACTCTACTACTTTGAGTCACTTTGAGCTTCACTTTGGGTTTTAGAATGGTTAACTGGAGATTAACAGGGACTTTTCTGTCTGGGATGACTTTGAAATGTGATCCTCAGATCTCAAATGTCCTAAATAACTAGCTAGAATTACAGGAATGAGCTACCAGTACCTGGCTAACTGTAGGCTATTTATTTTCCAAGACTGGCCCTTGCCATTCACTTTTCATCTTCATGACCAACACAAATGCTAAGAAAACTAAAGCCGTGTGCAGAACAGACAAGCAATGAATATTGACCAGAGTAACAGCAATCCTTGCACCAATTCTGCATTTTATGTCAGGTTTATTTTTTTATCCTCAAGTGTTTCCATCTTCACAAATGGGGTCCTCACTCTCCTTCCATCCCACTTAAAACTTCTGCCAGGTTTTCCTGGTTTATGGTTTATGAATGAGCTCATGTCAAGGTGACCACTGATTAGTAGAGAATTTTGCCATCCTGTTAGCAATAACTTTTTATAAGTATAATCAAAAGTGCAAATGCCAGATCATGATCACTCTCATCAATAGTAATGGATGTCACTCTATGAAACCAGTGACTCAAATTTGAAGACTTGTTAGTGGAAATTTTGGATACCCAGATGACTTTGAACAGAATTTGAAGGGATTGGTCGAAGATGGAGATAGATGTTCTTGAGTTAGAGGATTTAGGATGTTAGGTACTTCATGGCCAGTTGAGAAAATGGCAGAAATGACCACACTTGCATTTGTGCCAGCAGGCAGGCAGTTCTGGCTGAATTCAAAAGGTGGGAGCTACCCTTACATTGGAGAGAAGTACAGACAGAATTAGGACATAAGTTTTGTCTAGTGTAACTATTGAGGTTAATAAAGGTCTAAATAACAAGTATAATATTAGAGAGGAAATGACTATGTATGTGGAGAAATGATACAGTTTATACAAAATGAGTAGAGAATGAGAATTTAGAATCATCAGGAGTTACTTTAGGGAGGATACGTATTCAGTAAAGTTGAAGATGCTTTATAGGACCTTGTCATTTTGCTGCTAGCTAGATCAAAGGGTAGGACCAACACCACAGCTGAGGGTGGATGATGGGTGATTACTTTACTTATAATAGTGATGTGGTGGGAAGGGTGTTGATAGTTTGAAAGAACAGGCGATATGTCTTAACTACCAGAAAACCAAGAGTAGCGGTGTGGCTCAAAGTGGTAGAGTGCTAGCCTTGAATAAGAAAACTCAGGGACAAACTCCAGGCTCTGAGTTCAAGCCCTCCACCCCCCACCATACACACAAAATAGGGATGCAACAAGAGAAGATTGACTTTTGTTTCAATCCTTATTAAGAGCTGTTTACATACCAACACCAACACAATTTGGTAGTATGTGAGTTATCAATAAGATGAACTCTGTCTACATTTATACATTTTTATCTGTCACAATTTAGCATAGTATGTCTGTGATCACTGACATTGGGAAATATTACTGTTAAATTTCATATGATTCTATAGCATAGTAAGTACATCACAATGACTTAAAAAGTGTGCAGAATAGTGATGTATTTACGGTACAAAATGAGTGACCCCCAAATCTAAGAAGAGTTCACAGGCTCCTACAGATCTGCCTAGGATAAATTCACATAAAGACAAACACAGTAGAGAAGAAAGGCTTCAGGGGCATACCTCAAGATGCTATAATGCCTAGCAGTCAGGAAGGAAAAGGAAGACCAGCAGAGAAGAGAAAAAGGTCAAGGACAGCCAGGTGGTAGGAATCTGCACACAGGCAGGGCCTTGGACACGATGCCAAATTATGCTGCTGACCCAAGCAATTTCATGGTGGCCAGTTCAAGTTCATGCTTCATGATGGCATCAATGAACCACCATAGTTTTAAAAAAAAATGTTAAGATCTTTTCAAGGGTAGCTGTAGAGGTGGGGCTGCAACCTTCGTGCAGGGCTGTCTCAACAGATCACTTACTCAGCAGTCCAGAGAGCTTGAGAATCTGTCTATGCGTTATGACTTAGAGTTTATGAACTCCTGACACCACTCCATACTAGAATCCAGAAGTCTAAGCACATCATCTTATCTCAAAACACAACACAAAGCAGCTAGAAATTGCACAGAATCCCAAGAATTTGTTTCACCCTATGAACAGAATTGCCAAGTGAAAATCTGAGATCCTGACCAAAATACGCACCTGGAGGAGGTAACCAACTTTCTCTAATTCTGCTACTAAGAGGATGAATTTAAAAAAAAAATCCCCATTGTAAATTAGGGGCTGAAAAGAAATCATTAGCTCAGCATATGATACTAAAAGAGTCATTTATCTCCTAAGGACTTTACCCTCAATTCAGAATCAGTCCAGGCAACTATGATAAGACAAGTTTACAGTTCAAGGAGTATTGAAAGCTTTCTTGAACTTCAGAGCTAATGAATGATAACATACCAGGAGGCGGGACTTCCACGCTTACTAGAACTGTCCTGCTGTCTCCCAAAGCCAAAGCAAAAGGGAACAGGCTACAAAAGACTGGCTTTAAGTTTATCATCAGAAAACTCTTAGTTTTGGATGTCCTCCAGCTGCTGTGAAGAAAAATATGACAGTTTTCTTCTTACAATATGAGTGTTAAATTATGAATGTTTTTTTTTCTGCCAGTCCGGGGGCTTGAACTCAGGGCCTGGACACTGTCCTTGGACACTTTTTGCTTAAGGCTAGCACTCTGCCACTTGAGCCATAGCACCAGTTCTGGCCTTTTCTGAGTGTATAGTACTGAGGAAAGAAACCCAGGGCTTTGTGTATGCTAGGTGACCACTCTAACGCTAGGCCACGCTGCTGGCCCCAAGAAGAATTTTTTTTTTAATATGAAAATAGTGTCCACAGTTCACAGGCAGGAATTACTAAGGAGAGGAACAATAATGAAATAGCAAATTATTATTGGGACAAATTATTATTGCAACTGATAAAATTTAAAACCTAGGAAGGCAAACAATGCTCATCACATTGAATTCTGTTCTTCCCATTAAAATCTTCAGTTTGTGGATGGGCATCAATGACTTATGTCTGTGATCTTTAGCACACTATTACTTGAGCCACAGCTCCACTTCCAGCTTTTTGGTGGTTAATTAGAGGTAAGAGTCTTACAGACTTCTCTGGGATTCAAACTGTAGTCCTCAGATCTCAAGCTCCCAAGTGACCAGGATTTCAGCTGCCTTGCTTGTACACAGAAATTGACAGGTTTAATTGGAACCCCGTTGTAGAACTTTTGAAAGATAATATTTTATTTTTTATTGTCAGTTGTGGGGCTTGACCTCTGGTCCTGGGCACTGTCCCTGAGCTCTTCAGCTCAAGGTTTGCACTCTGTCACTGGAGCCACAGCGCCACTTCCAGTTTTCTGGCAATGAATTGAAGAGAGTCAGACTTTCATGACCTGGCTGGCTTTGAACTGTAATAACCTGGCAAGCTTAGCTGCCAAATTGTTTTTGTTTTTGTAAAAATGCTCAACCTGCTCTATCACCTGAGAGTGGTTTCATCCTTGTGGTTGTTGACTAATGAGCAGCATAAGGCAATGTGATAGGGTGACTCCTACCTGCATGTGGTGTTTACCTTTAAAAGCTCAGCTGGGATTGCTTTCTGTCAGCCAGAAAGTGGAGAGCCCCCCCAACCCCCCCACCATGGCTGTGATCCTCAGACCTTAGCTGCTAGAATTACAGGCGTGAGCCACCAGTACCTGACAAAGATATTTTTAATGTTATTTTAAATTTTGAAAGGAAAAATTTGAAAAAAAAAACCAACTTTTTTGTTCACTCCATGTTGCCTATAGGCTTTGCTTATGGCCACGTACCTGCTGGAAAGTAATGCCCTCTTTTGTCTGCTGTACAAACTCTACTCCAAGATCAACTCTCAGCCCTTGCCTGCATGACCTTATCAACCTCTGCTTTTCTGAATTATTTCTTCCCTAATTGATGCTACTGCCTTCAAGTAATGTTCCAAGCCTCATGGGAAAGCTTCTACGTGAACTCTGGGCTGCTGATAATTTTAATCTATTCTCTTTAATAACAAATCCTGTCCTTGTGACTTTTGTTTATCATTCTAGCTTCTCATTCTTTCTGCAAAGCCAGCCCAAATCTTTCTTGGCTATGGAAAACTACACCAAAGACTCAAAAGAGCTACTAGAGAATGTCTTGATTTTAAAAAAGTAACATGAATAAGTTTTCGAAAATAAAGCTGAAATAATTTTAAAGAATCAAGGTGAGAAAATAGTCGGGCCTTTTGGAAGACTCTGAGCCCAGAGTAGAGGAGTGAGTTGGGCATTGTGAACTGTTGGCCCTGGCAAGCTGCCCTTGCCTTAGCAAGGGATCATTGATAGGGAGCATTTTGTCTCTACTGTTGCTATTGCTACCTTGTTACCTGAGGTTAATCTGGAGCAGCAGAGGTCATTTGGGGTTACTACTGAGGCTAGTCTACAGTTGCAATTTGCATTCAGTGTTAACCTCCAACTTTGATTCTGTTCAGTGCAACTACATGGTCTTAATTATTCTCTTTCTCCTAAATTCAGAAGATAACATTTTTGTGTGTGTGATGTATCCTTTCAATTCAAAGGGCAGAATGTAGCCAACTGTTAAACTCAAGACCTTGCTTACAATGTCTTCCAACACACTTAGAAGCTCAGTCATAATATTTACTTGCACTTAGGCACTTTGAAATCTCAAGCTGCTTTAGCCAGCTGTCATTTTGGTGTCAAACTCCGGTCACTTAAATGTGAAATAAAGGTCAATAGAGGGTTTGTTCTCTTCCCTGTTACTGACTCTGCTGAGATTTGCAACAGAATCCCTATGGCATATTCTTATTAGCTAGCACCCGGAGAATTTTATGAGTGTTCTCAAGCAAAATGCAAAGAAGAGTGTTTACTTCCTATCTAAAGTATTGTCAACAACCAAATACATATGCAGTATGGTGCTGTCTATACGTTGGGCATTTATTATTAAAGTCATATAGCAAAGATGATTTCCAGTATGTTCGATTCCTATTCCACTTTTGTGAACTAAAACAAGATGGCAGCCTTCTGAGTACTAGGATTACAGATGATTTACTGCCAGGCCCAAGAATCATTACAAGAATTGCCCATCGTGGCAGGTGCTTCTAGCTCATATCTGTAACCCCAGCTGCTTGAGAGGTTGGGAGGGCAGCCTGGGTGAAAAGTTGGTGGGACAGAAAAAAAAGTTGAGTGTGGTGTGTGTACCTATAATCCCAGCTATGTAGGAAGTATTAATAGGGAACTAAACTTCAGGCTGGCTTCATCCTCAGCAAAAGGGCTACAGGCATGGCTTAAGCAGTAGAGCACCTTGCAAGTAGAAGGCCCAGAGTTAAAACCCCAGTACTGGAAGAAGGAGTAAAGATTGTAATTCTGCACAAAAAATCACTCCACATGAGGAACAGTATTTCAAGACATCCGTTGGGTTCCCTTTAGACGAGTATTGGATTATTAGAGTGGATACACTCTCATTCTGATATCCTGGCTTCATTAACCATTGAACAGAAATCTGTTGGGATTTACTGTGAGCCAGGCTCTCTGTCTCCTGCTGGAGAGACAATAATGGAAACAGTAACTTAAGCTCAGAGAGCTTCCCTTTAGAGAGGAAGGACAGGAAATAGACACAAGCACACAGAATCAGCAAGCTGCAGAGAGGGGTGAGCATTAAAAGAAGTAAGTTAGTAAGCTAGAGAGATTGTGTTTACCTTGGTAGTGCTGATGGAGGCAGCCCTCTCTGAGGAGGCCCCATCTCTACTCAAGTCCAAATCATGAAGGGATGGATGCAGAACAACTTTTCAAGGAGAAGAAGCCCAAGCGGGACTTGTTCTAGGCGCAGGAAGACAGCATGAATGAGTGGGAGAGAGGAAGCAAGGCATGATTGGTCAGGTTTTTCAGGTGAGGCTTTGTAGTTACCTGAGGAGTTACAGCTGCTCTAAAGCCTGCGCAGTAACATGGAGACAAGAGACAGGTATTGCAAAGGGAGGGACTCTGTGGGTTAAAAAGGCCTTGCAGAAATCCAATCAAGAGAGGAGACTGAGCTAGACTTGGGTTAATAAACAGAGTCATGGTACAGAGAGGTTAGGCTTGGAGGCAGTGCTGGGAATACTCAGAGGAAAGAGGAGGCTTGATATTTCTTATACGTATGCAGTTTTCACTAAAGGTGAGTTTGTAAGAGTTAACAATCGTTACCTTGCTTCTGTCCAAATGAGAATATATATCTTGCCTTTGTAAAGCATGTTGCTGACTGACAGCATATGATTACAAAATGCTAGAACTGGAGGGGTCACAGAGGGACAGAACTTAGTACCTGCCTTCCCTATAGCGTGCTGAGTAGACCCAAAGTATATCATGCATATGTGTGGTGTTGAAAATAACCACTGATACTGTAATTATTGTATGTGTCAAAATAGTCATATTTTAGGTTTACAAGAAATTTGGAATTAATATACTTTCAGGATAAGTAAAATAAAACTTCACCTATAAGACATAATTCTATGAGTAGCCTAGATTTCTAAACTAGCTGTGAGCTGACCATGCTAAATGTTTTTCTTCCATTTTAAGTGTTTACAACACAACTTTACCTGGAAACTTGATTTACATGCCACAGAATATCAGTATTAGAGTTCCAAGACTTTTCATAGTATCTCAAAATCGACACCATAATTACAAAATAGATGTGAAAAAATCTTATGTGGATATGATGTATTCTAAAGTATATATTTACAATTCTAAGACAGTTGGAGTCTGAACATCTTATATTTTTTTTCTGGTGGTACTTGGGTTTGAATTCCACACCTCAGGCTTGCTAGGCAAGTGCTCTACCATGGGAGCTACTCTTTTAGTCTTGAACATTTTATTTTATTTATTATTATTGTTATTATTATTTTGCCAGTTCTGGGCTTGAGCTCAGCGCATGAGCCCTGTTCTTGGACTTTCTCAAGGCTAGAGCTCTACCACTTGAGCCTCAGCACCACTTCTGGCTTTTTCTATGTATGTGGTACTGAGGAATTGAACCCGGGTCTTCGTACATGCTAGGCAAGCACTTTAACCACTAGGCCAAACTCCCGGCCCCTTGAACATTTTATTTTTAAATGCCACTATAATCTTTGTTTAGAGATGTTGAAGAGTAAGAACTGTTCTTTATTCAAACAGGTGCTACGCATTGGGGACCCAGTAATAATCAACGTCCCCTTCTCCCAGCCACAAAAGTTCTTGATTGTATGGAGAAATAAAATAAGTTGATTAGTAAAATGTCAGGTGGTAAGAGGTAAAATGGGGAAGGAGGCTTGGAAGAAGGTCTGGAGTGTGGGAACTGCTGATTTTTTTATATGTTGGGGGACAAGTCATTCAGAAAGAGTGCTGTGTCCCTGAGCCAAGGTCAAAGCCACCCAGGGGCTGCATGCTTGATGTGGGAGAGGAAAGCAAGATAAGGAGTGTGTGGTTAGAAAACAGGGGAAGGGCCGAATCATAGGCTTACGGCCTCTAAGCAGAAGAGGAAATGAGTAAGTTCATACTAATGTGTCTTCATAGGATCACTTGGCTATTGTTTTGCTGATAGATGGTATGTGTGTATGTGTGTATACATATGTGCACACATGAGAACATGCATTGGGGGATAAGGTGGGGAGTTGGGGGGGCAGTGAGTACTGGCAGGAGACTACTGAACATTTGTACAATGGTCTGGAGCTGGTGAGAAGTGGTTAGATCCTACGTGTTGAGAGAGTCAACTGAACCACACCGAATTGATGCCGCTCAGGAAGGACTCCAAGCAATTCTCTGCCATTGCTAATTCCCTAGAGCCCATGAAGCAACCCTGTCAACCAAGACTGAGGGCAGAGAGAGACAGCAAGTGAAAAATTGTGCCAAATGCCAGCAGCTCATGTCTCTCGTCCCAGCTACTCAGGTGGCTTGATATCCAAGGCCTGCCATTTGAAGTCACCCCAGACAGGAAAGTCCATGAGATTATCTTCAGTTAACCAGCCAAAAGCCGAAAGTGGAGCTATGGGTGGAGTGATAGATAATGTGTCAGGCCTGAGCATAAAAAGTTAAAGGACATGGGCCAGGAGTTTGGCCTAGTGGTTAAAGTGCTTGCCTAGCATGCATGAAGACCCGGGTTCGATTCCTTGGTACCACATACATAGAAAAAAGCTGGAAGTGGTGCTGAGGCTCAAGTGGTAGAGCTCTAGCCTTGAGAAAGTCCAAGGACAGTGCTCAGGCCCTGAGCTCAAGCCCAGGACTGGCAAAAAAAAACCAAACAAACAAACAAAAAAAACAAAAACAAAAGTTAAAGGACAGTTGATTTCCAGCCCCAGCACTAAGGCACAGATTCACTTACCCCACCCCCAGCCACCATGTATGCGCACAAACTGACCTCTTCCTGTAGGTGAGTGGATGATTCTGAGAGCCATGTCAGTCATAAATTCAATCAAGGGCCCATTGTGTGTGTGGGGGGGGGCAGGGATTGGCATGCTTTTCTCCACCCTGGCTTCACTGTTGTCTACAGACTCCAGTTGGCAGATATCTTGGGTTCAACTACAGTGAGCATGCCTGCCTCAGCCCCAACAGCCACATGCAAAGGGTGATGGGATTGCAGTTCTAAACCTCTGCTATACACAGGCAGGCCAGCCAGGACAACAGGCTTAGCCTTCTGGCAAGGAAAAAACACAGCATCTGACAACGCTGGCTGGGTTGTTTGTGTGATGGTGAGAAGGTTCTCATTGAAACAGCCTCAATCCTATTCTTGCATTTGGCAAATTGCCTCAATGTAAATGCTCCAATTCCTTATCTGGGCTTTTATTTACATGTCCCTTTCAGTGTTATTTTAGAATCTCAGTCCCTTGATAAGGCAAAGCCAATCTTTTCTACAGTCTCCTCCCCTCTGGGAATATTAGGCCATTAGCATTGTCAATTTTGCATCATTTCCATTTCTGTACAAAATGCCTTCATTGCAGTCACAGGGTTCTATTTCACTAATAAACAGTTATAACGTGCCCATAAAATAGCTACTCTATTTAGGCAACTAGGAAGCCACATTTAGAATTTAAATAGCTTATGCTATAAATTCAAATAGAGGCTATAAATGGTTTGTAGAACAAATAATGTTAGGAACCTTAGAACTCCCCATAATACTCATGCAAAGTAAAAATGCAGAGGATGGAAAGGTTGGTCAATGTAAGGAGGACAGTGCTGCTAAAGATAAAAGCAAATGAAGGCCAGGAGTTTGGCCTAGTGGTAGAGTGCTTGCCTAGCATGCAAGAAGACCCAGGTTCGATTCCTCAATACCCCATACATAGAAAAGCTGAAAATGGTGCTGTGACTCAAGTGGTAGAATGCTAGCCTTGAGAAAGCCCAAGGACAGTGCTCAGGCCCTGGGTTCAAGCTCCAGGACTGGCAAAAAAAAAAAAAAACAAAAATAAAAACAAATGAAAATGTCTTAGATTAGATATGCATATATACATATGTGAGATCCTATGCATTATTATGCACATCTCAGATGAAAGCCTAGAAAGACTGGAAAAGCCCTGGCAAACTTTTCAACATTAAGCCCTACTGCTAAAAAATATTTCATATTCTATGCACCTATTATTATTACTATTATTTTGTGACAGTTATGGGGCTTGAGCACAGGACCTAGCCACTATTGCTTAAATTTTTCCTTCGTGATTGGTGCTCTACCACTTGAGCCAAACACCTATTTCTGGTTTTGTGGGAGTTAGTTGGAGATGAGTGTCTTATGGGCTTTCCTGCCTGAGCTGGCTTTGAACTGTGGCCCTCAGATCTCAGTTTCCAGAGTAGTTAGGATTACAAGGACGAGCCATTGATATCAAACTTATTCAACTAATTTTTTTTTTTTTTGCCAGTCCTGGAGCTTGAACTCAGGGCCTGAGCACTGTCCTTGGGTTTTTTCCTCAAGGCTATCACTTTGCCACTTGAGCCCCAGCACCATTTCTAGCTTTTTCTTTGTATGTGGTACTGAGGAATCGAACCTGGGTCTTCGTGCATGCTAGGCAAGCACTCTACCACTAGGCCAAACTCCTGGCCCTCAATTAAATTGTATAAAAGAGAAGAGTCTGAGATTTGAGGATCAAGGTTGGAAGCCAGCCCAGGCAGAAAAGTCCCGGTGAGACTGATGTCCTTATCTCCAATTAACCACTCATTGCCTGAAGTGGTGCTGTGACTCAAGTGGTGGAGTGCTGGTTTTGAGCATAAAGAGGCTTAGGGGCAACACCCAGGCCATGAGTTCAAGCCTTACAATCAACAAAACAATTTTTTAAAAAAAGAAGAAATATAATTTAGGTTAAATGAAAGGAACTCTAGGATATGGAAAGAAGAGCTTTATCTTGTGTGATTGTTGTTCTTAATGTATTATGTTATTTCTTTTCTCTTTTTGTGCCCTTATGGTTAATCTCATATTGTTACTATATCTCACTTTGTTACCTGTTGTATTATATAGGTTTATTTGTTTATTTGAAATAGGAAAGGGAAGGAGGGAAACAAGATGATTGGGAGGGGGTAGGGGGAGGGAAATGGGGACAAAAATATGAGAAGGGGTATTAATGTGTGAGAAGTAATGCACCTACTACCTGACGAATGTAACTATAACCCCTCTATACTTTATCCTGGCAATAAAAAAAAAGAAAGAAAAAGAAGAAAAAAATATGACTTTGGAATAATTTAATAATTTTCTTCAGACTCTTTGGGTTGAAAGAGATTTTATGGACAAGTAAAATTTTGTAATAAAGATTAGAGGTTATATTGATGTTAATTCTCCAAAGGCACAATTAATGGGGTTGTTGTGACATAGAAGAGTGTTATATTTAGTAAGAGAAATATGCAGAAATATCTAGGGCTGTATCTTACTGTTTACAGTTCCAAGTTTTAGAGGGCTTAAGGGAATGTGTATGTGTGTGTGTGTGTGTGTTGAGAACACAGAGATGCAGAAAGAGGAGACAGATATAAAGAACCATGAGGGATAGAAAATGTAGTGAAGTGTTTGTGAATGTCAATAAATAGCCTAGGTGTGTTCTTTGTGTTATCCTATATATTTTTCTATATAAAATGAAACTTGTTTTTCGAAAGAAATGCTATGCAGAGTTGGGGGTATGACTCAGTGGTAGAACATTGGACCAGTACACTTGTTGCCCTGAGTTCAAACCTCGCCCCAAAAGAGTTATGCAATAAAAACCAGGTGAATGCACACTTGTACATATGTAAACATATATATATATATTTGTGTAGATCTAGGACTCCTCTACTTTATAGAAATCTGAGAGACATTCCTAGAGCAGATCAAGTAGCTCATGCTTTATGTAGAATGAACAATCTGAATTTCCTATAAACAGACTGAAAGTGAAAAAAAGCACTGACTAGTGTGATCACTTTGCCTTGGGGAAAGTGTGACTTCACACAGAGATCGGCGTTTGTACTGGATCCATTGCAACCTTCCCGCTGTCCCCTCAATATCTTCAACTTTTGCTCTCCTAAGGCTATTTCACATCATTATTGTTTAAACACTCCCAGATCTCTCTCATAGTAAATAAAAAATGAAACTGGCCTAAACCATCCATCCTTCTCCAGCTATTTCCTTATCTTTATCCTTCCTTTCACCAACATTCTTCTTAAAGGCTCTGGCCACGTTCACTATCTCTAATTCCTTATTTCCTACTCATTCCTCAAACAAATGCATCTGGATCCAGCAGTGGCCACTTGACTGAGAGGTTCATGCCAAGGTCACCAGCAACATCCTTATTGCAAAACCCAATGGGAAGTTGTCCGTTTTTATCTTCCTTGACCTCTTCAGAGCATTTGACATCGTGACCTTTCAATCTGCCTTGAAATTCATTCTTTCCATGAAGTTTAAAAAACTCCCTTCGCTTTTTCCCTCTTAGCCTTTTCTTCCTTTCTTCTTTTTCTCTCTGAGCTCTCCCTTTGCATGTCAGTGTGACACTAGTGTCTCAAGGCTGATGTCTCCTCAGTCTTTGTGTCCACAGCAGCTCCCTACTGGATGTTTTAAGATGTCCTACAGCCGCTCCTTCCCCTCCCCGTCTTCTTCTATGTTGGTTCTCCATGAGTCGCACCACGCCTGATGAGTTGTCCAAAACATCCAGAATGATTCTTGTCAATCCCGTTGCTCATTTCTCAAATCTAATTGATCAGAAAGCCCTGCATATTTGACCTCTTGAGCACCTCTTGAACTTGCCCATTTCACTAGTCTTCCTACTGCCTCGATAAAGCCTCTCCTGTCACCATGTGTCCAATACCTTTCTCTCAATTGACCCTACTATCTGCTGCAAATATCTAATATACATATTCTATTATATATCACAATTATCTAATAATATAACATACAGAAAAATAAAATATGATTATATAATATATAATATATTTTATTCAATATGTTATTATATTTGTTGTATATAATTATGTATTTTCACACAAGTAGTATAAAACACTGATTATATCTACAATTATGTTCAAGTGGAAAAAAAATATGAAATTTACTTAAAAGCCTTGATTTGATCATTATAAAATCAAAATAAATCATATACTTTTAAGTAATTATCAGAGAAGCAGAAGCCAACAAGTTTTAAAGCAAGTTAAAAATAAACCCTTATGTAACAGTATTTCAAGTACATTCAGAAATAACAATGTAACATTATTGAAGCTTCCAGATTATAGTCAGGACTTACTACAATTAGTTTCCTCTACTTAGTATGCATGTGCTTCAGATTATAAAAACTAAGAAGGACATTTGCGTGAGGACGCAAAGTCTGAAACACTGATTGGCTGAAACTTCTTCCCCATTTCCAACAGCCTGTGAAACATGATTTAATATGCAAAATGCCATCTGCAGTCCAGATAAACTTCCGGGTGACCTACCTATTTCTTGATCTGAAGAAATAGTACATTTTTTGTTCTTGTTATTCAAGGTATGTTTGTAATATTTTGGATTACATGTTTACTGCTTATAGCAAACAATATTTGAATGCAATAAAGTAACTGTCTAAAGAAAAAGATTGTATAATACAACATGACATAATTGGCAGGTGTGTGTGTGTGTGTGTGTGTGTGTGCAGAAAGCTCCAGAAACCCTAGGCTTGTGTTTTATTAATAATTATATTTGAAATACAAAGCCCGGCAAACAGTGCAGGCAAATCTGCTTCTTCAAGTGAGCATTAATTTCTTCGTTTTCCAATTTGGATCTTCCCCTAAAATCATTCCATCGTTTCTTTACCTATGGAACTCCCATTGCTCTGTATTTGCTTTTTTTCCCCCAAGTTAAAATTTTATCTCTATGTCATCATGGAATTTTCACCTCCTGTGAATTTCCATAGAACACCTTGAACCCTGAAAACCTGTTGATAATCAATCCCACACCACACATTGTGCACACCAGATTTTAGATCTGCAGTTACCACAGACTGCCATTGCTGGCTACACCAAAATTGTTCTCTGACGGCCTGTATGGCCCCTTTCTCTGGTCAGAGTCTGAGGTCAGACCATTAGGGTCAGTAAGCTTGGCTATTAAGTGACCTTCTGGACCTTGGGAGGTCATTTCAGAGCTCTTCAGACATCAATTACACTGGATGCTCTCTGGGCCGCTCCCTACCCCAACTCCACAGAGAAACTGGGTTCTCTGATCCACATGCACAGAAAACAAGTTGGGGAGGTGGTGAGAACTCAGGTGAGTCAGACACCCCAAATGCCAGCTTCATCCTTGGTCTTCCCGCAGTTCAGTTATGGCAGCCAATAAATCCCACCACTCCCTTTCCCAAGTTCATGTAAGGATTCCATCAGGGGAAACCAGGATTCTAAGTACAGACGGAGGATTGTATTATTGGAAGGACTCCTGCCATTCATACAGTCCCAAATCCTCCTGTTGGGTATTAGGAACACGGATTAATTAAAGAGGTTAAGTATCCTGCCAAGTCCCATGGCAAATTTGCAGGGCAGCAGAAGACTTCAGCAGAATGGGCGG
This sequence comes from Megascapheus bottae, assembly GCF_031878675.1. Lineage (NCBI taxonomy): Eukaryota > Metazoa > Chordata > Mammalia > Rodentia > Geomyidae > Megascapheus > Megascapheus bottae. The sequence continues at coordinate 20,412,566 of NC_143531.1, forward strand.
GGCACTCACCTCTGCACTCACACTGCCGCCTTTGCCACTTGCTGTACTGGACTCCAGAGGCAGAAAATAAAACCATAACCACAGGCATGTAGCCTAGGTTGTTGGCAAGCAGGGATGTCTTCCCAGGACTTGAAAGAAGTGAGAGAAGGAGAGGTCGTTTCAATCTTCTGGAAAACATGGTAATGGAGCCACCATGTGTTCTTTCGGAAAAAAAAAAATGAGATGAGCATTCTTCCTGTCAAGTGCACTACCCGCGCTCATAACCACTTCCTTTGTTTATGTTTTCTTTGGGCTGGAAGGAAGATCCATAACAATTTCAATGGCTCTCCCAAATTCTATGAGCCCTCTAGAAGCCGTCACCTAATAACTTTCTCTTCATGCACAAATATAACAGCTATTTACATTTGTAAACAAAGGACTTATACCAAGAACTTCCTCTTATATACCCCAAACCTTCACTTACATAGACTTTGGGGTTTGAAGTACATTCGGGCAGGTGCTTCTAGGGGTGTCTGGTGGAAACAGAGTTTGTGCAGAATTGACTGAGCATGGAGGAGTTCATGAAAGAGTCTGACGAAGGATAGACAAGGTGGTGGGTGATTGTGGCCTTAAGAAACTGCAGTGAAATCTATCATTAGGTCCTAGTGGACATTTATACTTTTCTTTTTGGAGCCCCAGAAGAGTCATTATTTTCTAGCTCACTTGTCTAAGACTCATTTTCACGTAATCTGTGTTTGCATGCTATGAAAGAACAGTTCTTTCTACCTCATGTAAGTATGTCTGGTTTACATGATTGCTACAAGAAAAGGATTCTACATTTTGTAATTATGCCACATATGTATATACAAAATACACAATTTACTGAAAATAGGAGATGGTCCGTTTAGTCTCACATAAACTAGTAATTTGATACATGATAATAGAGTCTTAGAAAAATTTGCCCAAATTGTAGTTGCTAGAGTCCTTTGTTTTTGTTTCATTTCTCCTGTATCATTTAATGATACCTAATGTTTTCTTCAAATGACTAGTGATTTTAAATTAAATGTGCATAATTGAGATAGTTCAGCTTTTCCCATATTTTGACTTTTCCTGAAGTATATTTACAGTACAGTTTATTTCCAATGGATAGATGTTAATAGGGTGAATCAGTTCTTCTAAAATTGAAAGACTTAACAGTATACAAATTAAAATTTCCTGTTTCAAAACTTTCAGAATTCATGAATCATCTTTGAAATGGGAGAACATTTACGGGGAGCCAAAGGAATAGAAATCTAAGGTCTACTTCTGCACTTTAGTCAAAACACCTGTCTGTCCTTAATTAAGTCAATTTTATTTCTCCATAATTTAATTTTTCATCTTAGTAAAGTACAGATCATATCAGCTTCCTAACTACTTCTTAGCGCTCTTATGATGGAAACATAGGACATCAGATGTGAAACACTTCTTTAAATGTCAGTGCTAGATGTAATTATTTTTAATAAGACCCACAATTAAAGTGAATTTCTACCTTTCTCATCATGTTTACTCTCAGTTTCTCTCTCAAAACTAAACATAATGAACCCATTTGATAATTACATGACGACATTGGTGCTCATGGTCATACTGTGAAATATGCAATTTTAAGAATCTTTGAATAAAGAATACTTGGAAATAACAAACTATTAACTGCTTTCACAGTAACCTTCCATTTTAAGTTTTACATACACTAATTCTAATTCATGAAATTAATATAAAGGATTCAACACCTGGCAACTAATAGAGCACATTGTTTATGTATAGCTATATCTTTCTCTCTAGATTTTGTCAAGCTTTGAAAATTTTCTTCACAATTATAAATAGCCCCCTGAGTTTTATCTGACCTTATCACATACTAGTCTACAAAATAAAACATAAGAAATTATACTCACTGTTTGGACCTTATGAAATAAAATAAATAGTAATATAAACCAATAATTCTTTCTTGAAAAAGTACTTGAAAATGACATCTTTGGCCAATACCCTACTGAAATTACTATTTCATATGGAAGAGAGATTTGCTACATAGAAAATATCTCAATAACTGAGATTTGAGGATCACAATTCAAAGCCAGCCCAGGCAGGAAAGTTCATGAGAATCTTCTCTCCAATTAACCACCAAAAATGAGGGAAGTAGCAGTGTGGCTCAAAGTGATACAGTGCTAGCCTTGAGCTAAAAGCTTAGGGACAGAACCTAGAACTTGAGTTCAAGCCCCATGACTGACAAAAAAACTCAATAAAGATGAGGACACAGAAACTTTTTTTAATTCTATTTTTATATATTTTATTTGTATTTTTTATTTTTCCAGTCTGGGGACTTGAGCTCTGGGCCTAGGTGTTCTTTCGCACAAGGCTAGTATTCAACCACGTGAGCCATAGTACCACCTCTGGCTTTTTTCAGAGTAGTTTACTGGAGATGAGTCACTTTAGGGGCTGGGAGCATAGCCTACTGGTAGAGTGCTTACCTAACATTCATGAAGCCCTAGGTTTGATTCCTCTGTATCACATACTCAGAAAAAGCTGGAGTGGCACTGTGGCTCAGGTGGCTTTTAAGGGAAAAACCACCTGCCCATTAAGTAGTATATTGGCAGTATCTATCTTTTCTAATCACATAGATATGCTAAATAGTTCATTTGCATCATGCCATGGTTAAAGAAGGAATAATTGCAGAAATGATGTGGCTCTTATAGGAACTTATGCTGTTCATGCTTTATAACAGTGTATTTAGTCTTGTTAATTTTATTTTATCGGTATTGTAAAGGTGATGTACAGAGGGGTTACAGTTACATAAGTCAGGCAATGAGTACATTTCTTTTTGAACCATGTCACCTCTTCCCTCCTTATCTCACAGTTTGTTCCTCCCAGTCGTGTAGTTCATTTTCAATGGGTATCACTCTGCATTTGTTCACCCTTCATCCTTCCATTTCTGTGTTCCTCCTTACTCTCTCCAAACACATAAACTTACAGACAAGACAAAAGATACAGAAATCAAAAACAATGATAAAGGACAAAAATCAAGAAGCGAAATAACATAAAACCTCTTGTTTCCATTTCTTGGAGTTCATTTCAATAAATATCATTTTATATGATCATAGGCTCAATGCTATTGAGCCTTTGCGATCCTCTCCTAAGTATATCTTTCTTTCTTCTCATTGTGTGAAAGTCCTGTATAATTTATCATGTCCAAGTATATATCACATGATATCAAATAGAATAAGTTCAAGGTTAAAAAGAAATGTCTTTATGAATTAATCAAAGCAAGCAATATCATTCATCTGCAGAGGGCAGAGGGCAGTTCACATTTGACATAATATAAGCAAAAATCCCGCCTTGAGCTGAAGAGCTCAGGGACAGTCCCAGACCCAGAGTTCAAGCCCCACGACCAACCAAAAAAAAATCCTGATCATACCATAAAACGAACAAGCAGGGAAGAAAATATTGACATCACAGTTTGGCAAAAGAGCATGAGCCCTAATATGGACAAATAGTATGTGCTATTAAAATCTGTATAAATGTAACTGCAAACTTTAGTATTTTATAGGGGCCTAATTAAAAGTGTATGCAGAGCCAGGCATTGCTGGCTCACACCTGCAGTTCTAGCAACTTGGAAAGCTGACATCAGGAGTACTGAGATTGGAGAACAAGGAGGATAAAGTTGAGACTCTATCTCACATCAGTAGCTGGGTGTGAAAGGATGAGCCTGTCATCCCAGCAACAAAGGGAAGTGTAAATAGAGCAATCAACTAAAATGATAGCCAGATTGCCCAATTAGACATGGATTAAAAACAGAAAACAAATAACAGACCAACAAAGCAAAAGTAAGCCAAAATTCAAAGCTTTTTTTTTTTCAAAAAAGAAAATGTGTTTTCTAGAAACTATTTTAGGTCAATACTGAATTTTATAAACATCTCACTAGGAAAATGAGTAAATTACAACTATATTTGATCAGATAAAGGTTTTGTGGCTTTGAAATTCTTCGTTGCTTAAGTTGTCAATTGAGCTTTTCCTTTTACTCTGGCAGAGAATTTAGGAATACTCTAAATTTCTAACCAGTGGAATGGTCAAATATAATATGACACATGTAGATAATGGCAATGGTATGAAGGGCTCGATCAACTTGTGTGCTTGGCTGGTGCTCTACTACTTGAGCCATACCACCAGGCTTACTTTCGACTGGTTATTTTAGAGATAGAAACTAGCAGACATTTTCCTTTCCCAGGCTGGCTGTAAAACACAGGCTCTGAGAATCTTAGCCTCCCAAGGAGCTGGGAATGCAGGTGTGAGCCATCAACTCTGAACTGAAGTACTTTCGCAATAATCCTAAGTAACATTATAAGGAAATGCTTCAACATTTTTAAAAAGATACAAAAATTGGTGTGAAATATGATCTAAATATGTGTATTTATGTTTGTGTGCTTTGTTTATGTTTATTTTGGTTACTGGCAATCAAAAAGTCCAAACGAAAATACTTGTAGATGATTAATGGGAAGTCAATTTTTTTAAATCCATATTAAATTTCTTTATTCCTTTGAACACTAGCATTATGTCTCTATATGTCCTCCAGAAGCATTTGTTAAAGCAAGAAGACTGGATAAAATTTGCAGTATATATTATATTTCATGTATTTGATGTATTTTTTATATATTATATTTAGGCACATGTTCTTAGGCATGTGTGCTTTCTTAGCACATGTATGTAAATTTTATGTCTTTTGCCTCTCTATCATGTCTAAGAAGTTAATTATTTTTTATACCATGAGTTCAATATATTAGTATTACATATATTCTAAAATCCTTTTTTGTGGTGTTTCTTGTCTCGTGACAAAATAACACACCTATACTTTAAAGTTAGAAAATAATGACTCCCCCAATTTAAGGAATTGCTATTTTGTAAGTGATGATAGTTTTGTAATTGCTATATTGATCTTAAACCACTTGATCTTAAGCTTAAACTAATTAATCTTAGACCAGTATCAGAACATCAAAGATGGTCTCTGGCCTTATTCCTTTACCAGATTTCTCTTCCTCTCTTCTGTGAATGTAGCATGTACACCCCAGCTACAGTGCAGAGGGAAATTCTTGTGTTTCCCAGAACTCTAAACACATGACAAAACCAGAAAGAACTCGTAAAAGGAAGAAGGAAGCAATCCCTTTTGTGCCTTGAAAACAGTTCCACCTTCAGTACCTGAACACTGGGGAGGAAAACAGCACATTTGTTAATTCCTCTGAGTAGAGGACTATTTAAAAAAAAATGAATGAAAAAGTTATTGGGGTATGGTTCATTTTAGGGTGCTTAAGTCCCCATGATTTATCCCCAGTATCCTACATGCATGCATGCATAAATGAAACTTAAAAATGAAAGAGCTGAGCTCTTAGAAAGTCCCTTCAAATGAATAACATGGCTCATTCAAATGCTGTTCAACTAAATGTCATCTCTGAGCTCACGCTGGTGCCAGCCTGATACTTCTGAACACATCCTTGTGTAATGGGAAGATCCTTGTCTGCCTCCAGGATGACGTTAAGTGTCGGAAAAGTCAGACTAATTACAGCTAATGCAGCTCCCATTCTGATTATATGCATGCAATCGAGCACCCTTTCATGCTGTCTGTATCCATTAAATGTAATCGCTCCCTCAGCAAAACAGCATCTAGAATGCCCTTATTACCCTCTGAGACTGAAGTGGGTGTTAATAAGAATTGATTCTATCAGTAGGTGTGCAGTGCACACGCTGCGTTACTTGGTCCATGTGAATAGCCCTGTAGAAACTGCAAACTCACACACAGTCCCAGGTGACTGGACAGAGCCACTTGCTCTGAACTGAATTCCTAACTGCAAACTGGTCAACGTAAAGCTCCCACAGACCATTCCTCATCTAAGGCAGGAAATGAGGCCTGAAAAACCAGAGTATGGAAAAGGTCTTAAACATTACTATTCACTAGCCTGAATGGAGTTCTTTTAAAATAGGTTAAAATCCATGACTGAATTAGTTTCATCTTTCCATTCATGTAACAAGCGTTGGTTTAAAATCAAATGCTAGTAAAAAAACAAAAACAAAAACATAGGTTCTCCACTTGGGCATAGAATGTGACTAATGCTCTCTGTACCAAGTAAACACTAGGAAGAGATAGTTAGTCTTCTCTCTGTTGGACTTGTCAAAGTACAGCATCTAAAAATATTTGAAAAATCTATGTATTTCCTATTATATTTCTCAGTGCATGACTGCAAGTTCATGTGAAAGTTCACTGTAAGTTCAAATGCATCGTATTGGGTCAGTTACTGGATAAAGTTCACTGAGAGTTTATTATTATTTTTTAAAGACTGAAATGGAAAAAGAATAAATGCACTAGCTGAAACCATGTTACATTACAACCACCAAATTTTTTATTGTATTCTACAGATGGAATACGGTTATAATCACCAGAGAGTAGATGCATTACTTCTTACACACTGATAAGCCTTCTCATGTTTTTGTCCCCATTTCCCTCTCCCCAACGCTTCCCAAATCATCTTACAACCACCAAGTTTTAAAGCAATGTAAATAAAAATGATAGTGTTAAGAGGCCATGCACAGTGCACAATGGCAGGATGGCAATAATGATTTGGGGATGATGTCTGAGATGTAATTCTGTGGGAATGTCCTTGGAGAATTATACTAGTGAATGCTGGTGGTTCTGCATTATTTAAAATTAAATCTTTTCCAGTTTTTATCTTGTATTAAATACTTGGTTTTCAGGACATGTTTTAAAAAAATAGCAAGGTAGAGGCCTATAAATAAAAGAGAACACCAGAAATCACAAATGAAGATCATCTTGCTATTCAGCATAATAATTTCACATTTGCAATTGCTATGAATACTATTCAAAGCATAGCTTCTGCGGGCTGCTTATAAACACTAACAGGAAGCCAGCAGAAATACATTCTAGTTGGAACAAAATTTGAATCATTGAGTAAAGGACTTACATTGGATAGCATTAATTAATATTTGAATTATTGAGGCAAATTAAGATTTTCTTTTGAGTAAAATCTCTGGGTTTTACAAGCTTAGAATACTTTTTTCTCAAGGAGAACAATGGTGAATATATGTCTTAGTCTGTTTAGTGTTGCTAAAACAGAATGCCTGATGCTGGGTAATGCCTAATGCTGGCTTAAAATTCTAGTGTCTGGAGATTCTAGATAACATGTACCAGTATTTTAGGGAGGGCTCTCTGGCTGCACCACAATCTGGCAGAAGAGTGGAAACGGAGCCAGTTAACCACAGAAAAGGCATTTGTGTAGAAAAGTTAGCAGAGCCAGCCCAATAGCCATTCATGAATCCAGTCCAGCCCATGTATACTCTAATTCCCACCAGAATATGCCTTTTAAAGGTTCCCCATTTCAACCCTGCCATGCTGGGGACCAAGCTCCAGGCACATGAACCTTTCTAGGACAAAAACCACATCAAACAATAGCATCGTATATGCCAACCTTGAAGGATAACTGCTGCTGTCAGAAAGAATGACATTGCCCCATTTGTTAGAAAATGGAAAGACTTAGAAAAAGTCATACTAAGTGAAGTAAGCCAGACTCAAAGGAACTCAGGCTCAATGGTTTCCCTCATTTGTCATAATCAGTAGAAACCTTGGGCTCTCCTAGCAAAGATTTGCAATAGAGCAAAACCTAGATACAAAAGGCCATATAGTATGACGCTAAATGGAAGGACCTCTAGGATATAGAAACAAAAGCCATATAATGAGTGATTGTTGTCCTTAACGTACTATGTTATCTCTCATCTCTTTTGCTATCCCTTGATTATCTGATATTGTTACAGTATCTTACTTTGTTATCTGATATATTGGATATATTTGTATTTGGTTATTTGAAATTGGATAAGGAAGAGGGGAAAACAAGATGAGGGGTAGGGTTGGGGGGGAGGGAAATGGGGACCAAGACATGAGAAAGGGTATCAATGTAAAAGAATTAATGCACCTTCTATCTGGAAAATATAATGTAACCCTTCTATCAATTATAATAAAAATATATGAAAAAAAAAGAATGTATGGCACATAAGGAAATTGGATGCAAGCCTATGTAATCCACATGAATCTATACGGCAGGGTGAGTTAAACAATTTCACCAGCAGGTGGCACTGCTACATTAAATATTAGCCTTAGCTTTCCAGCATACAGTAGAGAATGTCTGTTCTTTGCACTCTTGTTATTGCCTCACCATGCATGTCTTTAATAACATTTGTTTCACAAAATCCATCTACAATAGACTCTAGCTGATCACTCCAAGAATCTTAGGAAATGCAGAGCAACTAGGAGATTCCTTTCTTTTTCTTTTTCTTTTTTTTTTCTTTTTTTGGCCAGTCCTGGCCTTAAGCTGGGGTCCTGAGCACTGTCCTTGGGTTCTCTCTCAGAATGTCTTTAATGAACAAAATCTATCTCCTGGGGCAACATGCCCACTTCTGACTCCACAGAATATGAAATAAGTAGAATGACCTCCACAAATTCTGTGCCATCTGAGGTATTTGTCCAATAGCAAAGGTTCTGCACAGGTCTACATGCAATACCGTTCAGTGTTCTCTGATAGATCTGACAGTGTTCATGTCTGTCGATGTAGGGATATGAGGCAAGGACTAAGCCATTCTTCTCACTTCTGCACTGTTGGCTCTGTGTATATGTGCAGTGTGCTTTGTGTGCATACTGTCCGTGTTGTATGTGCTGTGTGTGTATGTTGTCTGTGTTGTGTGCATTGTATATATGTGAGGAGAGAGCATCACTGAATGTCCATATAATCACACATAGACGCCTTCTAAGCATTTTCGGGCTACTTCTTAAAAGGTACCTCTCCTCATGTATTTCCTTCTCACTCTGTGGCAGCCCCAAGTCTCTGAGCCCCCAATCATGTATGGAATTTGAGGGTGCAGATGGCCTGCAGGTGGCAGTGGTGAGCACCCCGCCTCTAACCCAGCCAAGTGCGGCCTCAGAGGACTCCTTGACCATCTATCTATCTGTTAATAACATGGCATGGTCTCCTTTTCTCCTCCTCTAGCTCTTTCTCACTTTTCTTCAAAGCCCTGGTTTTTCGATTGAGCTCCTGTTGCAGATAGTGTATAACCTTGACCTCAAGGTCTTCTCTTTCGTCTGTTGTCCTGTATTGAACAATATATGGCAAATCATTTAGGCCCAGGAATATTGAGCCATGGCTTCTTATATCTGAGCCTCTAGGGGAAGAATACCTTCAAACCATGTGTGGTGGCTTAGAGAGGGAGTTATGGGTTCATATTTGGTTATGCATTATTTAAGGGTATCAGTAGAGTAAGTTGCTAGACTTTCTGATTTGAGCTAGAGGAAACTTACCCCCCTCAGGAAGAGGCGGAGGGATGTAACGAGATGTGGTAGTTTTAGACATCAGTGACCTATTAAGGGACTAATTAATCTCAGAAAGCATCCATCGGTGAGATCCATCGGAAATAATGACCGTCAATACCCAGTTGCTTTCAGCCTGATTAAGCAATGGCTTTCCTGAATCTCGGGTGAACAGGATTTCCTCTATGTTGTTTTTAAAAGATGAAACATGGTGTCCTACAATGTGATTTATCGTTGTTTCCTCACGGAGGAGATGAGCCTGTGGTAGGCAGGCAGTTCTTAGCAAACTGCCCCAGAGGGCTCACCAGTCCAGTGCGTGGGGCACGCTACACTCCCTTGCACAACATGCAGTCAATATTTGAGCTTTTGCCCTCTCTGGTTTTGCAAATCTTATCTTTCATTTACCAAAGGGAGGTCAGGGCTCTCCCCTCAGGGCAACCTGTCTTTGATGAAGGCTTGCTCCGTGCCCCGCAGGCTCCCATGAAGCTAGGTGTTCAAGATGTTCATACCCAACTGGGTCATCCAGCTCGCTGCACGAGCTCACAGTGGAGGACAGAGGGGTGGAGGACAATGAACTGTCCCGAGGCTGTCAGATTCCAGACCAGAGTCTAGCTTTTAGAAGCAGGTTATCCATCATAAATCAAGATTGCAGATGATTTGTTTTGTAGGTGTGATAACATTTTCTCTTGGCCCTACTTTCTCCCCCTGCTTGGGGAATAGATACTGATTTTCCTCCAAAGATTCTTTGGAGATAAAATGTGAGTGTTCCACGAACCTGCAGATACTCATTTTCCTATAGATATGTCTCCTCCGAGAGACATTTCTAGATTATGTTTCTTGAACATAATCCTGTGAGTATAACTTAATTCTATATTATTATTACTGCAGCCCAATCTCATTATATTATTATAATCCAATATTATTATTATTAACTCAATCTTAGTATGATCTGATAACCTAATCTGTGGCTGCTTCCTGCCCCCAGTAAAGGAGCCCAATTGCCTTCTTTCCCTGTGATTTTCCTGTCTTTGATTTACATAGTAAAACTAGAAAAGCATCTTGTTCCTAGATTACCAACAAGATATTTTCGTTTTCACTTTCCATGGGCTATTTTTATACACTAAGCCAGTAGTGTTTGTTGTCTTAGATGGGATGGTTTTATTATTGGGGTGGCCTGGTTTTCAACATGTTAACAAGTCGTTTTCCCTCCGTCTTCTTTGAAGAAATCCAATGCTGAGGAGTTAGGCTGCAATTTTAGCTAAGTTCTGTAAATTGATACTTGTTAGAAAAATAGAGGTTTCCTTGTCAGAATGGATTCAGCCTTCCTTGGAACAATGAATCTATATACTTACCCTTAAGCTTCTTGAGAAGCTTTTTGAATTTAAACCATGAGATTAGCACTAAAAACTGCTTTCTTCTGAAGCAAATCATAAGGTAATTAATGTCTAGGTTTGAGAAAGGGTGTATAAGATCATGTGATCAACTTGCTCTAGACCATAGACTATGAGAGGCAAACAGGTAAGAGCTAGGTAGACTAATGGAGAGGAATGTATGTTTATATGATCATATCCACTTATTTATGCACATGCACTACTTATTTTCAGAACCATGAAACTCATTCCATTAGAGAATAATTCTCATTCCCATAATGCCTTTCATCTGTGTATCAGTTTAGACTAAGAAGTACTTTTTGGTCATGTGACCCACAGGGAAGCACTGGGGTGGCATGGGTTGAAACACTATAGGATTAAGTGTCTGTTCTGGCACAGTGACCTTGCTTCAGTCATATGACCTCTGTGTGGGTCTCTTTCTTTATGGATAAGATCATGCTTGCCTTGTAGTCTTGTTGTTAAGGATTAAGGGAGGAATCAGAAGAGAAAGCACTTGGAACTGCAGGTCAACATATAGCATAAAGAACATGCTCAAATTATTTATACACACATACATATTATATGTATATGTATTTCTGACCTTTCTTCAGGTCTTCTCTATGGATGAATTAACTCTATAATTCAAATCCAGGGACAAACTCTGGAGCACAGATGAACCAAACAGAGGTTTGAGTTTATAGAGGAACTTACAATTTGACAGGAAGGAGTTGGGAGGGTGGCTCAGTGGTAGAGTGCTTGCCTAGCAGGCACAGAGTCCTGGATTTGATTCCTCAGTACCAAATACACAGAAAAAGCTGGAAGTGATGCTGTGGCTCAAGTGGTAGAGCACTAGCCATGAGCAAAAAGTGTCCAAGGACAGTGCCCAGGCCCTGAGTTCAAGCTCCATGACTAGCAAAAAAAAAAGATTACAGGAAGACTGCTAGTAGTAGATATGTTTTCAAATTTGGCTTCCATCTTATACAGTCCATTTTCTCAGAAAACAAACCTAGAAATAAAAGAAATTTGATTTAAGAAATAGCCTTATTTTCCTGGAATTCATTAATCATTTATCACTTATCAGTGAAAAAGTCAGTCCAAACATAGAGGAAGAGGACAGCTAGTTAATATTCAATGAGCCTAAGTGATCCCAGACAATCAAGGAGAATGTGGGTCACTACATCACTGTTATTTTTTTGATTTCCCTAAGATTGTAGTACAGAAAAAAGTCCCCACAAATCTTTTTGATAACATATCTCAGATCCCAATGTAAGTCAATAAAAAGGTGACAGTATAAGGGTCCCAATGCTAAAATGAGATAAGATAGAAGGTTTTATTGCCTCAGTTTATCAACCTATGCATGTGACATACATGGACATGTTTAATGAGATGTCGTGAAGTGATGCTCCACACTGAACCTCTGGCCTCAGGGTTCTATGGGAAGTTCAAGTTCACATTCTGTGTCCTTCAGTGCAAAGACCCACACGTTCCATGTGCACTTGCACACTTCACGCCCTCTCTATCATCATTTGGTCTCTGATCTACGGCATTCGTTTGGAAGAAAAGGCCATCTCAATTAGGCAATCCAGTGCTCTCTTTTGGGGGTATACTGCAGATAACAGTCACTTGCAACCAACAACTTAGGAGAGAGGACTTTCTGTAGCTGGAACGACAAAGCCCATTCCCCAAGAACTAAATGTGTAACAGTAATGGTCCCTTTCACCGTTCTGTCAAATGGAATTCCTATTGATGCAAACCTCATACCAAAACTGAGTAATTCATAAATCTTATAAATATTACTGAATACATCTTGTGATTCAGACATTATGCTCATCGCATTACCCCCACTGAATCCTGCTAACAATCCTACCGAGTAGACAATTAAATACCATTTCTATTTTACCAACATAAGGAAACTCCGAGAGATTAAGTAATATGTACTGAGTGATCCAGTTAGTAAAGTATAGATGTGGGGTTCAAATCAAGGCAAATGAACTCCAGAGTTCTCACCAACCACGTGTATATGTACTCTGATTGGGCTCTACTTTCTTCAAAGGTTATGTTTTACTAAAGGGTAGCTCAGTGGTAGAGTACACGCCTAGCATGTACAAGACCCTGTATCGGATTTCTAGCACTAATGATAGTAATAAAATGATAAGCAATTACTAGCACAATAAATAGATTGTTTAGTGATCAAAGAATTTCTTCTTCCTCCTTTTCCTCCCTGGCTTCATCTCTCCCTCCTTACTTCCCTCCTTCCCTCCATAGCTTGCATTTCCCACCCTCCTTCCTTTGTTTCTCTTTCTTTCCTTCCTTCCTCTCTTGTTCTTTCTTTCTCTCTCTTGTCTCTCTGCGTCTCTGTCTCGGTCTTTCTTTCTTAGTATTGAGGCTTGAACTCCAAGGTTTGCACTTTTGCTTGGCTTTTCTGCTCTACTACTTCAGCCACCTCCACTTTTATTATAATTTTTTTAGACTGGTTAGTTGGAGATAGGATTATTTTAGGTTTGTTTGTCTAGGATTTGAACTGTGAGTCTCAGATCTCAGCCTCTTGAGTAGCTAAGATGATAAATGTGAGCTACCAGTACCTGCTTATTGTTGAATAGACAGTATGCACGTGTGTTCTAAATTCTACATACAAAGTATACAGAGAAGAAGAAGCCTTTCTCCCAACCACATGCCTCAGCACCTCCATCCATCCCTTTCCACAGATACACACACTGGTGTAGATGTAATCTCTAAGGCATGCTCAAGAACGCTTTTCTCTGTCATTTAGCAATGATTTTAGAAATTGTTTAAAGACTGTTCTGGCCAAGAGTTTGGCCTAGTGGTAGGTAGAGTGGTTGCCTCGCATGCACAAAGCCCTGGGTTTGATTCCTTGCTACCACAGACACAGAAAAAACCAGAAATGGTGCTGTGGCTCAAATAGTAGAGCACTAGCCTTAGAGAAGTTCAAGAACAGTACCCAGTCCCTGAGTTCAAGCCCCAGGACTGGAAAAAATAAAAAATGAAAAAGACACTGTTCTGTATTTTTTGTATGGCTATTCAATCATTTATTTTATCATTAATGTTGCCAGTCACTTATTATTATTATTATTATTATTATTATTATTATTTGGACTTCCATATCAGTGCAATTGAAATCATCAAATACTTGTTGAGAGTTAAATATTGCTAGGATGGCTATAAAATAGGTTTATGTCTTAATAAGATTGTGTGGAACAGCACGAAGATTGCTATACATGTTATCAGCGAGGTAGATCTGTTTCTGTTTTACAGGGAGACACCACGGTGTGCATTTCCCATGATGGAGCAGATGGAAGAGCCATTTGTGACCTTTACATTCTCCATGGTGGAAACCAGGAGCAGATGATTGTCATAACGGCAGATATGTTATAGGAAACTTAATGAGTGGTTTGGAGCTGGATGTTAGCTGAGATGGAGGAAGGGTGAGTTATAGACTTACTTGGTTGGTTAGCCTGGCAATAGATGGTAAGTCAGGAAAGGAGGTATTAAAAAAGAGTGGAAAGATGACAGATCCAGTTTTGATAGGTTCATTTTGTTATAATAATTATTGATGAGTTACAGAACACAAACGTGTGCCTTTGTTTTCAAGCCAAAACATGAATAAGCCTTTGTAAAGATTTGGAGTGAAACATTAGAACGAGTGATAAACTAACTGTATTCTTTCTTTTCTTTTCTTTTTCTTTTTCTTTTTTTTGTCCCCCGTGGGGCTTGAACTCTGGGCCTGGGCATTGTCCTTGAGCTCTTCAGCTCAAGGTTACCACCCTACCCCTGGAGCCAGAACGCCACTTCCAGTTTTCTGGTGGTTCATTGGAGGTAAGAGTCTCTAGGACTTTAGTGCCCCGGCTGGCTTTGAACCACGATCCTCAGCTCTCAGCCTCCTGAGTAGCTAGGATTCCAGGCATGAGTCACCACGCCCGGCATACCAGCTGTATTTCTATTAGAACTATAGTTCAGGGCAACTTCTACTGTCAGTTGCCCCCTTTCCTTGGGCTGTCCTTGGAGTTAGATTGTTGGAAGGAGGATTTCGTTGTGGGCAAGTTTTCCTTTGGGGGAACTAGACGAGGCCTGGGACACGTGAGTGGGGCTCCAGGCCCGCACCCTTCCCCGGTGGGCGATGGTTAGCCAGGCAGGCCAGCTTCATGGAGCATCAGAGAAGACTGAGCTCAAAGCTCAGGAGCACCCAGGGCCTGGGGACAAGGAAGATGACACTTCCCTCCTGATTCACTCCTGGCACTGTGGAAGAGGGACCTTCCCAGGAGCCAAACTCCTGCCATGCCACAGGTAAAAACCAGTAACGACCCCCAGCTGCACTAAGGAAGGTCTTTGGGGAAGTGAGGTAGTGGCCTCAGACCCTGTCTTCTGGACGGGCTGGGGTTCTTCTGGCTGTGCCTGGATGTCTGTGGGCTCCTCCCTCCCCCAGATCCGGGAAGCGGTTGCATCAGGCAACCCCACCCCCACCCCTTCCTCAGAGCGACAGCCAGGGTGACACCTGCCTTTGCAGTTGACTCTGGATCAGGGGAGAAAGGTTGAGCTTGCCCAAAAAGGAGGAGCTTAACCCCCAGTGCAAAATCTGGGAACCTGAGTGAGCACAGATTGGAGCCAGGAGGAGGGGGAAGATCCAGGAAGGGCGTCCCGGCTTCTGGTAAAGACGCCCCTGGGAGCTGCTCCAGCCATTTGCAGCCCTGCCCAGCCCTGCACCTTACATAAAGGGACTGGAACAGTCCAAGAAGTCGCAGTGTTGACAGCAGGGCACAGAGCACGGCCACTCCAGACACCATGGGCTGGTCCTTGCACCCCAAGAATTTCATTCTCTGTTTCTCCACCTTTTCCCTGCTCTCTTCAGCAGGCCTGGCAGTAAGTGCCCAGTTGTTCATAAATCAGGTTCTTTTACCTAGAACACTAGAAAGGATCCCTAAGTGAAATTTCGTTCTTTCTCTCCTTGTAGTATGTTGCCACCAGAGATAATTGCTGTATCTTGGATGAGCGATTTGTAAGTAGTCTCTATGTTTTTCACTTTCTGTTTGAACTGGACAGGGGTGGAGAAGAAAGCCTTTTTTAAAAAAATTCAAATATTGATGGATTGATGGACATTAAACATTTTTAAAGACCTAGTAGTCAAGGAGTCACCCACTTTGGTTAACACTTTTTGGGGTGCTGCTTTGTGTCAGGATGTTTTTAATCATACGGTTCTACTTGTAGGGCAGTTACTGCCCAACGACCTGTGGCATTGCTGATTTCCTGGCTACTTACCAAACCAACGTGGATACGGATCTTCAGAGCCTAGAAGATATCCTTCATCGTGCGGAAAATAGAACTGCAGAGGCAAAGGAACTCCTCAAAATTATCCAAGTCAGCTACAATCCTGATGAGCCAGCTCAGCCAAGTGAGAAACCAATGGCAGTTGACTGCGAAAGTAGGCTGAGAAGTTTCATTGCTGTTGTCTTGGTTGTTTTAGTTGCCTAAATATCTTTCTGTCTCTGGTCCAATGTTAACAGATAAGATTGAGAGTGCGACTTTGAATTCCAAGAAGATGGTAGAAGAGATCATGAAATATGAAGGAATGCTACTAACTCATGATTCTAGTATTCGGTAAGCATTGCTTGGCTTTGTGTGTAAACTTTATTTGTATTAAAGCATTTTAATTTCTTTTTATTTATCTTTGATTACCTTTTGATTTTATTGGCTTAGGTTTTATTATCTTTAAGTAGTTGTACAAAAAGGATTTCCATTCAACATGTCAATTTATGAATACGATGAACATTGTGGTTTAATTTGCTCTCCAAAGCAAAGTTAGATTTATTTAATATTTCATGATTCAGTAAAAGGGACCATGGGATTTGGGTATTGAGAATAAAGTTCTTTTTTGAATAAAAATGTCACAATTTGGTGGTAAGAGAGCAGCAGAAAGAGGCATGAAAAGGATCTTGGTTACTAAAGTAACCTGAGTTAAATGCTGAGCAGACAAATTACACTTTCGGAGACTAAACTGAAGCAACAGCATAACTGTGTGGCTGCCTATGTGTGCTCACAGCACGAGGGCCTGCTTTACGCACCCCTCCCCGTGTTTGGAAGGAAATACCTCTGTTGCTAGAACTCACAAAGCTTCTGGGCATGAAATTTCAGGAGCAGTTTTTAGTGGTTTTAGTTTCTCCTCCCATTCCCCTTCCTAAATTGATCTCAAAGCAGACGGAGAATGGAAACATGGAGGTGGGGGAGAAGTAAGGCCAAGAGGAATTTCTCCTCTTTTTGGCACTGGAAGGCCATTACTATTATTGTGATTACTATCATCATCATCATCACTAGGATATTGTGTCATTATTGTCCATCATTGAAGAGGAGACAACTGTGCAGAATCCAAGATAGAGCAGTGTGCACGCTCTTTACGTGCTTTTGTTCTTTGTCTCCTTTTTCCCTGCTTGAAAGAAACACAACAGTGAGCCCATTCTAGACCTTCACAGCACCATAGGATAATGCCTCACAGACCTTTCCCGTGTAAGTTATTGAGGGAAGCCCGTAAGCCAATGCTGAGTGGACCCGCAGGCAAGGAGGGACGAGCTTGTGCATTTCAGTCTGTGTGAGTGGCTGCTCGTGCATCTTTGGGTGGTGTTCGCCTTAGCTAGAGGCTGCTAGCCTTGTGCAGAAGGTGAACACCTGAATGGCCACTTTATACTGGACTTTGTTTATTAACAGGGACTTTGTTCTTTACGTTCAGAGTTGAGACTATCTGGCCTATTCTAAGTAAAAGATTCAAGCTGAAGTTACACTCCTATTTTATTTTACCTGATTTTTGTTGTTGTTTTAATTCCTCCTCAAAGCTTAGCATTTTACTTCTCTTCAATTTAGAAATATATTTTTTTTATAAATTTTCCAAGAATGGAGTAATTTATCAGAAAGGCATTTTTAAAGAAAACTTAGGTGGAGAAAATGCAAAATTATTGAAGGGACTATACAAAATTACTCTTTCTGCAAGAAATACTTTCAGGGAATCTCTTGTTACCTTATTTTTCTGTTTGTAGATTTTTACAGGATATATATAATTCAAATAATCAAAAAATCACTAACCTGAAACAGAAGGTAGCCCAGCTTGAAGCACAGTGCCAAGAACCATGCAAAGACACTGTACAAATTCATGATACAACTGGGAAAGGTAAGTGACAGATCGATATCACATTCATCAAGACATAGATAAACAAGTTAATGAAGCCTGTACACATAGAAACCTACAGGAATCATTTGGAACAAGTCTAGCCCTTAAAACTAAGGAGTCCAATTGCCTAGAGTTTCTTTGAATAGCAAATAATAATTTGAAAGAGGTGTGTCTTTGAGAAGAACATATTTCTTTAGAAATGAATTGTGGGTGACAGGTTAAGACTCAGTTTTCAGGCTTGCTTAGCTTTACCTGGATTTCAAACTGTAATATAAAATTCCGTTCCTTCCCTTCTTCAGATTGTCAAGATATTGCCAACAAAGGAGCCAAAGAGAGTGGCCTGTACTTTATCAAACCTTTGAAAGCTAAGCAGCAGTTCTTAGTGTACTGTGAAATCGATGGGTCTGGAAACGGCTGGACAGTACTGCAGAAGGTAATCTTGATGTCACTCTACCCAGGTTGGTGGGGGGGGGGGAGGAATAAGCATTTGGAAGCCAGGAGTCTGAGTTTAGTCTGTGACTCAATACTGTGTTGATTATGACAACACATAAGTAAAGTCCTGAAGGGACAGAGTCTGGACTTATTTCATCAAGTCAAGGCTCAAAGTGGCCCATTAAAAGAAGATGAAGACACTGCCCTTTCGAAGACCATAGCTGGGCTGCTCTAATTCAAACTTGTTTGGGGTCTCTGCCTGCTGCTGGCATCTACTTATCTTGTAGTCTTCCCACCAGTGGCACAACTTGTCCTGCAGGGGGCACATAGGAGACATGAGTGGCCATTCCATCATAGCACTAAGAATTATGAGTTCTTTTTTATTGTATTGTATTGTCTGGATATTGTATAGAGGGGTTACAGTTGCATTCATCAGGTAATGGGTGTATTCTTGAATATTGATACCCTTTTTCATGTTTTTGCCCCCCTTTCCCTCCCTTCTCCCCTCCCAATCATCTTGTTTTCCCCCTTCCCTTCCCTATTTCAAATAAACAAATAAATGGATATATAATATACTAGGCATCAAAGTCAGATACAGTAACCACATGAGATTAAATTTCACATAGTACATGGAGAATTAGGAGTTCTAAGCTTGATGTCTGAGGTGCTCTCAGAGTCATAATAACCAAACACTGAGTTTGGCTTTGCCATGTGACAGGCATTCTATTAAATATTTCTGAAATTTTTTCTCATGCAGTCCTAAAAAGTTACCATCATTGTTCCTATGGATAATTTGAGACAGCTTTCCTGCATGACTTAGTTGGTGGTTGATAAATGATACCCTCTCTATTTTTAACAAGTTCACAGTATTTTTTTATGTGTACTAATAATTTATCTTTTCTTCTTGTCCCTGGCATGGTGTGAGTAGAGAGTTGATGGCAGTTTGGATTTCAGGAAGAATTGGATTCAGTATAAAGAAGGATTTGGTCATCTGTCTCCTACTGGCACCACAGAGTTTTGGCTTGGAAATGAGAAGATTCATTTGATAAGCACACAGTCTGCGATCCCCTATGCACTGAGAGTACAACTGACAGACTGGAGTGGTAGAACCAGGTACTCTGCAGAAAGCACTGTTTTCACCTGTACATTTTGATCTGATGGTATTTTTAAAAAAGCATTCAAATAGGGGAGTCTTTCAGTTTTACCGAGGCTCCTTGTGGACTTCTAGTCTCACCCCAGGTGGTGGTATGAGCTCTGGCCTGATGCACTCATCTGTTGCCTCATACCTTATTTCTTCCCCAGGATCCTCATCCTGGCTATTTAAGTTATAAGCAGCAAAACAGCAAATCCAAGCATCTGTCCCATGGAAGAAGGAGATCCTAAGAAGACTCAAGTTACCATGTTTTGATTTTCTTCTTCACAGTACTGCCGACTATGCCATGTTCAAGGTGGGACCCGAAACTGACAAATATCGTCTGACCTATGCCTACTTCGTTGGAGGGGATGCTGGCGATGCCTTTGATGGCTTTGATTTTGGAGATGATCCTAGTGACAAGTTTTTCACATCCCACAATGGCATGCAGTTCAGTACCTGGGACAATGACAATGACAAGTTTGAAGGCAACTGTGCTGAGCAGGATGGCTCTGGTTGGTGGATGAACAAGTGTCATGCTGGCCATCTCAATGGCTTCTATTACCCAGGTATGGCCTTCTTGTAGTCCAAGTTAAGGTTCGAATCTACATATATATATACACATATACATGTATATACAACATATATATGTATATATACATGTATTTATAAATGGTAGTAAACAATAACAAAAAAAATGAGCAATGGGGGCCAGGAGTTGGGCTTCTTAGCATGCAAGAAGCCCTGGATTCAATTCCTTGGTTTCCGCATATACAGAAAGAGCCAGATGTGGTGCTGTGGCTCAAGTGGTAGAGTGCTAGCCATGAGAAAGCTCAAGGACAGTGCCCAGACCCTAAGTTCATGCCCCAGGAGTGACGAAAAAAATGAGCAACGATGGAAAAGATTGTAGGCCTTTTCTCACATTATGTTTTTTTAGAATTCAAAGCCCCAAATCAGATCATACAAAGCTTGTATCTAAAAGTAGGTCCTTCTATAAGACTTTCTGATTTATCTTTGTAGTGAAGCCATAGCCATGAGAGTTGGAACAGTAAATTATGGGTGCCTTATTAGATCTACCATACATATAATCTAGAAGGACTAATGTTACCACTTTTGTGCTCTTTGATACATCCACTTTGCCTAGGTACCCATGAGCTGTGTCAGTAAAGCAGGTGTCTAGAGATGTGGAAGGAAAAGGATGAGCAAAGACAGGCATTCATGGAAGATTGAGAGGAGAGTCTAGTCTGGGGATTACAGACCCTTATTTTTGATAGAGGTAGCTAGAATTCTGTAAGGCTGAGATGGTTTGGAACAATGATTTGACTCGTTACCAATAGTTAGGTGTGAGGCCCCTCCACAGATGCTAAAGGACACATTAAGGAGCTAGATTATGTCTATTCAGCTCTCTACTGACGAGCAGCCTCAGCTCTGAGCCCCTGCCCAAATCAAGAGCTCACCCGGGATCCTCTCAAGACTGGTGAAATGATCCTTTTCATTTCCACAACAATTTGTAGCCGATGAGAGACCTAACTCATCTTCAACAAATTAGAAGACACTCTTGGGTTGGGGAAGATGCTTGACCCATAGCCCAGCATCATCACAGTGATAACCTGTATCCACGCCAACATTAGACGTAACAGCCTCCTTTAAAAACAACCCCATGAAATCCGGTGCCTGGTGAGAAGAAGGAAACTTGAGCTAGTGTGACTTTATAAAGGAGATGTAAAATAACATGCTAGTACATTTTGTAAAATCTCATAGTCTCTTCAATTAACCAACAAGTTTGTGCTATCAGATAATGTCAGAGCCCCTGATCAGGAATCTTGTGGTTTGAGCCCTATTTATAGTAATATGCTATGGATATGACTGTGGAGTCCAACACAGGTGTAGGGGTTATTTAACATTTTGTTTGAATTCTAAACTGAGATTCTAGCAACCTTTAGAGCTACTTTCAGCATATGGGTGAGGCAGTAAATTTGCTCTGATGGGCCGCACACTTCATGGTAGTCCTTCGTGGCCTTCTGAGGTGAGGAAATGCAAGAATAATGTTCTGTATGTCCCTTACTCTGTTTAGGAGGCACTTACTCAAAAGCATCTACTCCCAGTGGTTATGATAATGGCATTATTTGGGCCACCTGGAAATCCCGCTGGTATTCCATGAAGGAGACCACGATGAAGATAATTCCGTTCAACAGGCTCTCCATAGATGGACAGCAGCTGCATCTGGGGGGAGCAAAACAGGTCAGGCCAGAACATGAGGCTGAAATAGAATATGAGTAACCATTTTGTCTGGAGATGATTTGCAGAGCGTTAACTATTAATGCCTAATAATTTGTACCATGTTTCAAAAGATTTCTGGAAGTTTCTTCCTATCTTTCCTTACCATATTTATGAATTTTAATTCTTAAAATGATAACTGGCCCTTCTGTAGAAATTTGAAAAATCCACTTTGGATTGGGCTTTTTAAAAAAAATAACTGAAATCACAGTTATTTAAAAATGTTTTATTTGGAAAGATAGTATTTTGACATAGTTCCTAAATGCATAAAAAGAAAGCTATTTACCTTTTCTGTTATTTTATCATAAGTGGTCATTTTTTGATTAGTATTTTTTATTACTTCTTATGGAGTTTAAACATATACTGATGAAATAGGAAAATTTAAAATATAGAAGTATTTTTCCATGTGTATAACCCATGAATCATTCATCTTTAATTTATAACCACAGTTACATCTTTTTTAATATATGTTTTGTTTTGTTATATGTTCATAGGCTGGAGACGTTTAAAAGACCATTTTCAAAAGTGATTTGCTTTTTTAAAGGACTTTATCTGAACAGAGAAATGTAATATTTTTCCTATGGGACAATGGACTTTGAAAGCCTGACTTCATTTTTAAGAGTAAAACAAACCATGTTGAAAACTCCACTAACAGTTTTATGCTGGTGATAATTTATCTACATGCATTTCAATAAACATTTTGTTTCCTAAGATGAGATACATGGTACCTTTTATTAATCCTTAAGAACCACAGTTTTCATCAATTTAGTTACAGCAATTGAAAAGCCATCAGCATGGGCGAGTTCTCACTTTATGCTAGGCAGGGTACCTAACCCTTCGGGACATTAAAGAGGAAACAGAAATCCATGACTTGGCTTTCTAGGGGATGTACACAGCGGTGAGCCAGTGGCTCACCCCTGAATTCTAGCTACTCAGGAGACAGAGAAACGAAGGCTTACCATGTAAGCCAACCAGGCAGAGGGTTCATGAGACTTCGCCTCAACAAATAGCTGGGTATAATAGTGTGCTTCTGTTGTCTCAGCTATGCCAGAAGCTTAACTAGGAAGTTTGATGACCAGGCTGTCCTTGGAAGAAAAAAAGAGTATGTGGGTGAGCGTGTAGGGGTGAGGGGGGCAGGGATTCTATTTCAAAAATAACAATAGCAAAAAAGGGCTAGAGGCATGGTTCAAGTGGTAGAATATCTGTTTAGCAAGTGCAAAGCTCTGAGTTGAAACCCCAGTACCACAAACACACAGACACACACACTCACACGAACTCAGAAGCATGAATGGACTGGAAGTATGGTTCAGTAGTAGAGCACCTTGGAAGCTCAAAGCCCTGAGTTCAAGCCCCAGTACTCCCCTCCTCAAAAAAAAAAAAAAAAAATCCCAGAAACTCAGTGAGCAGAAGCACAAGTCATACCACATAACTCAAGTGTTTGGTGCATGAAGTGAGCTGGAGTGGAAAGTTGCTGGAGTTCTGGTAGCAGAACTTCCTTTAGCCACAGGTGATTAACTGCCAGAGGGGCTGCAGCGTGGAGCAGAGCACACAGGGAATGATCCGCCCCAGCCTGCTGCGAGCCAGGCGGTGAGGAAAGGCAGTGATTTCTTCATTCTCAGAGACGTTGAGATGTTGGCGGCTTGAGTTCTGACATTGCTGGCTCTCCAAAGAACAGCTGAGCAAGGCATTTGGTTGCCTATGGAAAGTACACGAGTGGTATTAGGAAGGATAGATCTGAAGTCCTGAGCTTCCACTTTGGATCTTTTCCTTCTCAAAGCTTCTTAATCTTACTTCTTGGTTCTCATGAACCTTTCTTTCTTTCTTTCTTTCTTTCTTTCTTTCTTTCTTTCTTTCTTTCTTTCTTTTTCTTTCTTTCTTTCTTTCTTTTCTTTCTTTCTTTCTTTCTTTCCCTCTTTCCTTCCTTCCTTCCTTCCCTTCTTTCCTTCCTTCCCTTCTTTCCTTCCTTCCTTCCTTCCTTCCTTCCTTCCTTCCTTCCTTCCTTCCTTCCTTCCTTCCTTCCTTCCTTCCTTCCTTCCTTCCTTCCTTCCTTGTCACGGGGCTTGCACTCAGGGTCTAGGCTTTGTCACTGAGTTCTTTTGCTCAAGGCTAGCATTCTTCCACTTTGAGCCACAGCTCCACTTCTCGTTTTCATTGGAGATAAAAGTATCATAGACAATTGCCTGCCTGGGTTGGCTTTGAACTATGATCCTCAGATCTCAGTTTCCTGAATAGCTAGGATTATAGGCGTGAGCCACCAATGCTTGGTGGCACTTGGTTTTTTAGAATAGAGAAGATTTAAAAAATACAATAAGTCATTTCTGATTTCCATATAAAATTATTCCAACTAAAAATTAGAATTTATTAAAAGGGCAAAATATTTAAGTTTCTTCTCTTGTGTTGCCCTTTGGTAAAAAAAAAATACAATAAGTTAATTTCTAGATGTCCAAACAAGTATTTGTGAGCTTTTGGGGAATCGGAGCATTGGATTATGGCTTGTAGTCTTCATTTGCTCAGGTAAGCATGAAGCAGTCATTCAGCTGCAAGCTACTGGACACACTGCAATATCCTCCTTATCTTCTCTCTGAGTATAATCATCTCACTCCCAGACCCTATTCTCCTTATTTCTTCCTCCCCTATATCCAATTATTGAGCAGGCCTGTCAGGTCTACCTCCTAATGGTTTATTGTGTCCATTTTCTTCTCTATGTCTAATGCCACCCCTCTGGTCATGACACATGCGGCATGCCAGAATCCTGGCAGCGGCACCCTTGCTGTTCCTTCTTGGAACACTGACTGCTCCTTCTTGGTCGTACTTCAAACTGTCTTTATGTTGAAAATAAGAATGCAAATAGTCTACCCTATGTGAATCTAGAAAATCCTCTGCAGGAACAATTTGGTCAGAAATAGGAAGCACTATGTAAATAGTTATATGTTTTGATGCAGTACTATTTCTCCTGTGATTTAGCCTTAAGAACACTATGATTATAAAAGAGGGGCTGAGTACAGCTCAGTGGTAAAGTCTATGTTTAGTCTGAGAAAGCTCATGGGTTTGCTTTCTACCATAAAAAAGAGAGAGAAAAACTAGTTATGCGCAGAGATATAAATATAGCATAAATGTAATGAAAACATTTCATAGTGAAAGAAGGGACAAGCAAGGTGATTCATTTGTAAAATGAGAGCGAATCCACTGATTGCACAGAAAGCATAGTATGTATCATCATGGAAACATTGACAAAATAGGTGCATTGTAAATATGGAAAACATGATGATACCTATGTAAGAAATATATATGAATAGACATTTTGAATAAAATATAATCCTGACCTGTATACATAATTTGTATATATTTATTCTCTTCCAAACAATTATTATGTAAGATATAATAAAATACTAAAATCTACCAAAAATACAAAGAAGCCTGAATACTTTTCCCCCATGATCACTTCTTTTTTTCATATATTTTTTATTGTAATTAATAAAACAGTTACATTATATTTGCCAGATAGAAGGTACATTAATTCACATACATTGATACCCTTTCTCATGTCTTGGTGCCCATTTCCCTCCCCCCTACCCCCACACCTCATCTTGTTTTCCCCCCAGAGTAGTTACATACAACATTCTTTCAAAAACATTTTGGAGACTCCTGTGTTCTCAGTAGCCTGTGTACATGCTTTGTCTGTATGTTGGGTCAATTTATACTTTTTTCTTTATTAACTCTGTAATGTTTGGCTTGTTCAAATAGGTATATATTTTCTTGTTTTTACTTCTTTTTTAAAAATCTATTGGGATGTTGAAAATGAACTGAATTTCAAATTTCTACTTATTTGTAGTGAACTTCAAAGGGGCTATAGGTTAAGACACAAAACATCTGAAATAGTTGCAGGTTCAATGAGCTCATTTATTTCAACAAAGTTGAAATTAAAAGGATTTTTCTTGGCTGGGCACTGGCAGCTCACACCTGTAATCCTGGCTTAACTCAGGAGGCTGAGATCTGAGGGTGGCAGTTCAAGCTAGCCCAGGCACAACAACCTGTGAGACTCTTATCTCCAGCCATAAGTGGAACTGTGGCTTTGGGGTACAGCATTATCCTTGAGCTAAAGAGTTCAAGAAGCACAGCATTAGCCTTGAGCTAAAGAGCTCAGGGAGAGCGCCCAGGTCCAGAGTTCAAACCCCGTGACTAATAAAAAAAAAAAAGGATTGTTCTTGTGAAACAACCAAAAAGTTTTAAGTACAAAGAAGATCTTATGAAAACAGATTTTCTTTGTAGCTGTGGTATCATGGCTTCAAGTCATGCAACTATAAGGCAGAGCTCTTAAGTATACACAGAGTAATCAATTGTTGACCAAATATAAAATATATCCTGGAATTCTCTAGGGTTTGTATTTTTCCTCATTTTTAATATTTAGTACTTTAGTAGTCATATTTTAATGATTTCATCAGGAGTGGGAGTGGGAAGGAAGTGGGTGGGAGATGGAAAAACATCTGTGTTTTGGGATGTTTGCTCTCTTTACAAGACTTAGATCCTAACTGGTATAAACTAGTCAAGGTAGCTTTAGGAGATTCCTTTGGTTTATTCAGATGATAAGGGGGAAGAAGTAAGTATACATCGAACTCTGGGGAAAACATGTTTGCTAGTGTTTGCCTGCTTGATGTAGTTCCCAGAGAGTGAGGTGAAAAATGTTAAATATAGTTGGGTGAGTTCAACACACAATAATAATAGGGGAAGAGGACAATATTTCCTTTTGTTCCATGCATGTGTGTGCATGCACGTGTGTGTGTGTGTGTGTGTGTGTGTGTGTGTGTGTGTGTGTGTGTGCGCGCGCGCATGGACATGTTTTTGTGACCACAGGGGGAAAGCACAGCTGATTTCATTGCTTCTAGCATACCATTCCCACTGGTTTATATTGAGCTAGTCCATTGTTGGTTGATTCTCATTTAATCCCATTTCTCTTCCTTCCTATCTACCCCAAGCAAGCAACCATTCTAATAAGTTTGACATACATTTCTTTATTGGGTTATCTTTTTATTAATTATGGATTTGTGTCTGTGTGCACATATGCATGCTTAAATGACATCACTGTGCTGTGAATCAGTGTCAGAATACTGGATACTACATTGTGAAAAGTAACAGGAGGGAACTTCTTTCTGTGCTATTTTGTCCTGATTATATTCATTAAAAATACTTTTTTTTTCCAGTGCTGGGCTTGGACTCAGGGCCTGAGCACTGTCCTTGTGTTCTTTTTTTTTCCCCTTAAGGCCAGAACTCTACCACTTGAGCCTCAGCACCATTTCTGGCTTCTTCTATGTATGTGGTACTGAGGAATCAAACCCGGGTTTTTGTGCATGCTAGGCAAGCACTCTACGACTAGACCAAACTCCCAGCACTATTGAAAATACTTTTATATCTTTTTAAAAGCTAATAAAAATTAGGGTTTGTATTTTTGCCTAATTATTTTAGTGGTAGTTCATAAAAATATTGTGAGATTTTAATGATTTTTTTTAGTAGAGCTGCTTTTTACCCCCAAACACTTCAGAGAATTAGGACTGCTAAAGTCTTCTGTACTTATTAAATATACTTATTACAAGTTTGTGTGTGTCCTGAGATCAAAACCAGGGTGTCTCACAAACTAAGCAAGCACTGTATCAACAAACTAAATCCCTAATCCAGCTTGACTATCTTCTATTCATCACTGCATTTTTAAGATCTGTCTACAATTCCAATATTTTTTATCATTTCTCTTGATCTCCTCTTGAGTTCAAGGGTTATTTGTCTCCAAAGCCCCGGTGATTTTTCAAAATGTTTTAAATGATTAATTAGATGCACTGAATACCATCAGAGAATATAGTTATTTTTGTTGATAGGGATTCTTGGGAAGGGAGATTTGAAAAACCACTTTGGGACAGAGGATTCTCCCAGAATTAATTCACCTGCAAACAAGTATATAGAAACCATTATTCTGCAACAATTATCTACATGCAGGATGCCCTACTTTCTCCTATAGGAAGGAAAAGAAAACCGGGAGACAGATCAAGTTATTGGCCTATAATCATGAGCTTTGGTCCTAACGCCATGATAGTGATTGTTTGATCATGAGCCGTAAGTCTGACATTTAGACCCAGCAGAGCGCTGCTCTATAGCAGGTCTGGGGTTTTCTGGTGAGGCTGGTTGGCACAGCTTCAAGCTCTTGCTCACTTTAACTTCATTGAGAAAACCGAAAACCGAGGTGAATCCAGTATCATGGCTTACTCAGGTCAACAACTAGGTTTCCCAGATCTACAGCCCATGGTCTCAGCCCTCACTCCCATTTCCCAGTCTCCCCCAGATTATCTTTTCCTGGCAACTCAGAAAGCTGCAGTCATTCCAGGTAGCTGGACAGATCTTGCCCTAAATCTGAACATTGGCTCTCCCTAAACAAACAGACGGGGGCAGATTCCACTCGGTGATGAAAGGGGCATCTTTCACATGCTCGGGGACAACTGTTTAAAATGTGACTAAAAAAATAAACAAAAATCTCCAAGAGCTAACATGGAGCAGACCTTGGACTGGAAATGTTTTCCTTCATTTGTTTTCTTCACATCACTAAGCTGTGGTAAGGGTCAAATGAGATAAATACAAACTTGCTTCAGAGATAGAACAAATAGAAATTTGAGGGTTTTCCTGTTTCCTTAATGTTAGTCCTTTATTATGACCCATTTGTCAAAACAATGAAACCAACTTGGATACATCCATTCAAGCTTAATCCATTTTCAGATGGTCACATTTGGTCCCAGGATCCTATTCAAGGTACCCCATGGTATTTAGTTTTCACACCTCTTTAGTCCCAGCAGTGCACTGTGAGCAGGACAGATTTAAACTGCATAACCTTTGGATCCATGTCATTGATTCAGTTACGTCAGCTGATTATCTGTATAATGGCTGTCCTTTAAAAAAATGACATTTATGTTCGCATGGGTAGTCTGCAACAAAATTCAGTAAATGTAGAGAAAGAACAGGCCAACTAAGACAAAAATGGTCTTAACAATCAATTATTTAGTTGAAAATGTAAATTAAGAATGAAAGGAAACTGTGGGAAAAACTCTAGGATTTCTCCCTTTCTTTTCTCTCCCTCTCTCACATATGTACACATATGTACACTTTAAAATCAGGACACCCTTCCACCCTACCCCCCCCCTTACACATGAACACATATAGTCTCATAAATATTTAGTGAGGACTTTACTGAAAGTGCTTAAATAAAAGCTATTAAAATTGGGCTAAGGGGGCCCGGAGTTTGGCCTAGTGGTTAAAGTGCTTGCCTAGCATGCATGAAGACCCGAGTTCGATTCCTCGGTACCACATACATAGAAAAAAGTCAGAAGTGGTGCTGAGGCTCAAGTGGTAGAGAAAGTCCAAGGACAGTGCTCAGGCCCTGAGCTCAAGCCCAGGACTAGCAAAAAAAAAAATTGGGCTAAGGCAAGAAGGAAGGAAGGAAGGAAGGAAGAAAGGAAAGAAGGGAGGAAGGGAGGGAAAGGACAGAAAAGAAAGGAAGAGAGAGAGAGGAAGAATAGCTAGTTAGGCTGGCATGGTGGCACATGCCTGCAAACTCTTTGCACTTGGCAGGCTGAGGCAGGGACATCACATATTCAAGTCTAGTCTGAGCTGCATAGTGAAACACACTGCCTCTAAAAGCCAAGAGCTGGGGATGTAGCTCAGTGGTAGAAAGCTTGATTAGCATGCACAATCTCCACACTGCAAAATAAAAATCTTCATATTATAGAATGATTGTTGATTAATTGGTTATTAGATGATAGATCTAAATTCCCAAACTGCTTAAAATGAATCATGTATGCCTCTCCGGAAAGAGTTCCATTGAAGAAAATAAGGTGAATTTCTTTTTTTTTTTTTTTTGAATAAGGAGAGGAAAGGAAATGCTGCATGGTGGAATCAAGTAAGACTTGTTAAGTGTTTTTTGTTTGTTTGTTGTTTTTGTTTGTTTTTTGTTGATCATGGAACTTGAACTCTGGGACTGGGTGCTGTCCCTGAGCAATTCAGCTCAAGGCTACCGCCCTATCCCTTGAGCCACTACTTCCAAGACTTTTTTTTAAAAGCTTTTATTTCCTCCATGTCTATGCATCCACAGAAATTCCTATTTTTCTCTACACCTGTAATGTCTAAGAAAACCTTTGAGGCTCAGGCTGGACAAGTTCTGAAAATTAGCATCATCTTCACCTATTACTACAGAAATTTTATATGGTTTAACCTAAGTTTGTTTTTCTGTGTACTTACTTGACTTGCTCATTAAGTGGGGAACTTAAAGGTAAAAGACTGTATTATTGTTATTCTGTCTCAAGCATACAGCATACAGGACTGGACAAATTGTATGTCTGTGGTACATGATAGTTAAACATAAACTCATGATTAAGTGAACTGCTCTCAGAGCTCAGTTTCGAAAATAAATTGGCAGTCAAGCGCCAGTGGCTCATGTTTATAATCCTAGCTACTCTGGAGGCTGAGAGCTGAGGATCATGGTTTGAAGCTAACTGCAAAAGCTTTGGGACAGCACCCTGGCCCTTAGTTCAAGCCCTATGACCACCACCATCAACAAAAATGCAATTGGCAAAGAATAGAACACTTCCTTTCTTCCAGGAAAGAGCAGACAGCCCATTCAAAGGAAATTGTTTTGATCAGTTGCTTCCTTTTGTGTGTTGCAATGGCAATTCATTAGTTCCATATTTTACTTCATCTATAAGCATGATGACAATATTGATCCTGCAGAGTTATTAGAAAAATATATTAAAAATGTGTACATAGATAAAGATATAGACACATATATCATTTAAATACGTACATAATATATGTCATATATATGATTGGATATACATAGTAGGATCCTTAAAAATGGTGCTTCTTATTATTCCTATGTCTCAAAACCCACTAACACTGCCTAATATCCTCTCTAGTGCTAGACTTCCCTATATAGGCATTCTAGCAGGCACTTAGCCCTGAACTGAGCAGTAGCAATTTTCCACCCATGACTGGAACCATTTTTAAGGATCCCACTAGCTCAGAGGGTTTAAGTAGTCTGTCCTACCATGCAACTAGAATTCAGGTGCTTCTTTCCACCACCCTCAGCTACCATCTTGTCCAGTTTTGATCAAGTGCCATGAAAGAAAGCAAAGCACGACTGATGAAGCAGAGCACCGGGAAAGATGCTGTTTTTTCCCTCAAGATTTCTGGGGTACCACTTGAGCAGAGGCATGGTTGCAATACAGGAGCGAGATGTATGGACACTTGAGGGAACCAGGGATGAGCAAGGAAAATGCCTCAGGAGCATGCTTGGAAATGCCTCCAGCGGGTAGTTGAGTGGTGGTCCTCAAATTGTTTCTTGTTATATCCATTCAGGACAGATCCTGATTTCTTGTTATATCCATTCAGGACAGATCCTGATTTCATTTTCTCTGGGACATATTCAGAAGTAGGATTCTGGTGAGCCAAGAAATTTGACATGGAGCTGCAGGGTAGGGAAAGCAGGCTAGCATTCTCAAAGGCACAGAATGAGGAAGGAAGGACTGTTTCCTGGAACCTTGGACTCTTGATTAACTATTATTACTTATGGAGTGACCATCCACTCAGAGGGCTCTTTATTCTTCCCTAAAACACATGGGGGGATACAGCTCAGTGGCAAAGCACTTGCCTAGCAAGTGCAATGTCCTGGGTTCAATTCCCAGTACCAAAAAGGAAAAGACAAACAAACATATGGGGTAGGTTATCATTATCCCCATTTAAAAATGAGTCAACCGATTCCTATAGAGGTTAAAGTAGCATCATAGAGTTTGGGAATGGAATAGCTAGGATTATGAATCCGGAATGGACAGGCAGAAACTGCTATCTTAACAAGGAAAATAATCTGCTTGACATAAGCATTATAGAAGGCCCTCAAGCCAGTTTTTCCAAGTCAAATCCCCCAGCCCTGGTTACTACATATAGTGTGAAATCATTTACTACATGGCTCTCCACGGGTTCAATGCTGCAGGTGTTCTCCTTCGGGTGTGAAAGTATGGAAAAACTTCCCCAGTGTTCCTCTTTGCACCTTTCCTCATCCACTTCCTGGAGCTTGGCACGTCCCTTACCCGCTGGCTGGAGAATCAAATGCTGCCATTTGCAACAACTTACCGGAAGCAAGCAGGATGAAGTGAATTGAGCAAGATTTTCTGGAATACCAACATAAGGCCAGAGCAAAGGATGGAGGGTGAGCTTTGACTGTCTAAATAGGACAACGGTGATGATTAACCAGCATTGACAGTCCTGCCCATTTAAATGGAGTGAGAGCTAGGAGTAGAGGCAATTCCTTCCTTCTTCTGGCAGGCAATTCCTTCTTCTTCTCTTCATGAGCCAGGCCCAGACTCCAGAAAGATGTTTTCCCTGAGAATCGCCTGCCTCGTCCTGAGTCTGGTCAGCACAGGATGGGTATGGAACCATTTGTCTTCTCTCCTCAGCTTCTCTCTGGTGTTTCTCCCAAAGTTCTGACACTCTCGTGGCTTCATGGGCTCCAGGCCTTGGAGATGAATTCCTAGATGGATGTGACATGGATTCAGGCAACATGGGCTCCAAAGGCAGACATTGGGAAGTAATTAGGGCAACATTGACATCTATCGTTGTTTGATTATTTATTATTTTTTACTGTGCTAGGGATTGAACCCAGGGCCTTGTGCATGTAGAGTACAAGCAGTCCACCACTGAGCTACATACTCATTCTTGCTAATCATGTTTTGGTATGTGAGTATCTTTGTTTTGGAGGTACTGGGCTTTGAACGTAGGGCCTTTCCCTGGTAGATGAGCGCTCCTCCACTTGAGCCACACCCCTGGAATTGGTGAGCATTTCCATCTTTGTCTCTACAAAGTCTTGGAGGCATTATGTAAGTTAATCGAATGAAACATTTTAGAAGACGACTGTTTTTCTAATTCTTAACTGTTTGTTATATGTCTAGAGTAAATAGAACATTGAGTTGTAGATAGCTTTTCTGAAAGGTCCTTCTGTACTTCTGTGTTTCTTTCAAGACAAAAAAGAAAAAAAAATTAAAGGTAATATGTTACCTGGGAGCCAGATAGCAATCCTAGAAAATATTAGTTGATAAGGACATATGCTTTTTGAAAGTATGTTTTTTGAAGATAACTATTAAATACTGTAATAATGTCTACAATTTAGCTCTAGAGATTTGAAATATTATTTTTAAAAAGGCAAATACAAAATTATAAGAAAACAAGGCAAAGGGGCAGGGAGTGTGGTCCAGTGGTAGAATGCTTGCTTAATCATGCAACCTGCCTTCAATTCCTTGGTGTCACATACAAATTAAAATCTGTTAAAATCTGTAATGCTGGAAATGATGCTGTGGCTCAAGTGGTAGAGTGCTAATCTTGAGAAAGCCCAAGGACAGTGCCCAGGCCCCGAGTTCAAGCCCCAGGACTGGCAAAAAAAGGGCAAATACAAAATAAAACTAATATCACTTGAAGTGATGTTTTGGTATCAATTATTTCTCT
This sequence comes from Megascapheus bottae, assembly GCF_031878675.1. Lineage (NCBI taxonomy): Eukaryota > Metazoa > Chordata > Mammalia > Rodentia > Geomyidae > Megascapheus > Megascapheus bottae. The sequence goes on from NC_143531.1 coordinate 20,445,829, forward strand.
GTTTTCTCCCATTGGCATAAATATTTCCTTTTTGATTGCTTGCATTGTTGTACTGTTTTATTTTGAAATACAGTTGAATTTATTTACTAGAATTTATTTGAATATAATGCAATTAAATTATTTACTAGACAGTAATTGAATTTTTATAACATTTCTTAGACCAAAGGATACTACTTCTTGAGGTAATTAAATTGTTCTTGGTATCTTGAATTATTATTACTGTAGTTATTTAGAAAAATGTCAATGAAATTATAGCCCAACCAATTATGAAACTAATATAGTCATAGCATAATGCTTGTTAATGGCATAGAGTAAAATAATGAAAATCTAAAAGCAATCTTTATTCACTAGAATATAATATCTGTTGAGAGATTTTTTTTTGCTAGTCCCGGGGCTTGTACTCAGTGTCTGAGCACTGTCCTTGGGCTTTCTCAAGGTTAGAGCTGTACCACTTGAGTCACTGCACTATTTCCAGCTTTTTTCTATGTATGTGGTATTGAGAAATTGAACCTGGGTCTTCATGTATGCTTGGCAAGCACTTTAACACTAGGCCAAACTCCTGGCCAGTTGAGAATTTTTTGTATCCCATTTTTATTTGTATTACAATAGAAAAGTTTCATCTAGTATTTGTAATTCTCAAGTGTTCAAAAACCATTTCCATTCACTCACTGATGACTAGTTTTACTTCCATCTACTATCTTTATTCCAAATAAAAAGAAATGGTTACCTAAAGGAACAAACTAGAAAGCATTTCCAAGTCTTAATTGGGTGACTCACGTTCTTGATAAAGCATCCAACTTATGGATTTATCTAAAAGACTATCGGAGAAACCTCAAGGGAAAGGATAGCAAGACTATACAGCTCATGCTACTGAAACAAGAAACATCAGAGGAGTTTTCAAATATCTTCCTATTAGTTGTTAATGAAAAGAAGGTAAGATTTAACTAGGATTCAAAGAGTTTTTCTCTTTATGATGGATCTTTTGAAACTCCTAATGGTTACTACATGCTGATTCAATGCCAAACACAATAAACTTGTATGCCATATCACCTTTAACTCTTAAAACATTCCCTGAAGTGTACTGGTATTAGGGTTTTCATTTGTAGGTCAGAAATTGTGGGCAATACTTAATATTACCAAAGCTAAGTATTCCATGTTTGGCACCTTGTTATTTAAAGACAACAGTGAAAATTCATCTTGTGACAGTGCTTATTCTTTCTTGGGACTTGAAGAAGACCTGATGGTGACTTAGTCTCTTCTCACTAATGTTGCTGTTCTTGCTCTTTTTCATGCATGGAAATGAATATCTTTCAAGACTGCAGACACTGAATTTGCAGAAGGAGGAGGAGCCGCGCGTGGCCCAAGAATTGTAGAGAGGCAGCAGTCTGCCTGCAAAGAGGCAGACTGGCCCTTCTGTTCGGATGATGACTGGGTAAGCAGTGGGCCTGAGTCAGTTTTTTCCCTATGGCTATAGCAGGGACTGTCTGGGAAAGTACTAAGAACCTGACCTAAGTACTGTGCCATGGGATCTATTTCATGGCTTAGTGACCCCTGAGAATTTCTCTATGGCTTCTCACACATCCTCTTAGCAACTTGAAAGACAATAGATGGTTGGAAGAAATGGGAAAGGGAAGCAATGGAAACTGTAGGGGAAGCTGCGAAATCATTCTGGATCCAAGCTAGAGATCCTTGGTATAATTGTTCCTTTTCACTTTCAGGGCCAAAAATGTCCTTCTGGCTGCAGGATGAAAGGGCTGATTGACGAGGTCAATCAAGATTTTACAAACAGAATCAACAAGCTCAAAAATTCACTGTTTGATTTTCAAAAGAACAACAAGGATTCCAGTTCATTGACCAGAAATATAATGGAGCTTTTGAGAAGGGATTTTGCCAAAGCCAATAGTAAGTATTCCATACTTAGTACCTTGTTGTTAAAAACAACTGTGAAAATTGGAAATAAATGATGTCTGCTCGAAACTACTGTATTGTTATTTCAAAGAAAATCCACTAATGCACTCAGGTCCGCTGGATAAGGTTACAATAAAACAATTAGAATATGATCAAACTATGTAAGTTAATTACATGTTTGGAATCAATTCCAAGGAATTTTCTTCTGTTTTTATTTGGATTTCTAATGAAGAGTCTAACTAAGACATTATAGATATTACCCATGAATGACATTGTTCAAAAATCAAATGTCTAATAAGACTTAGACTCAAAGACTAAATATCCAGAGAATGAATAGAGCCAAAATAAACTGTAGAAACTTCCTTCCTCCTTCCCTTCTCCTTTTCTCCCTCCCTCCCTCCCTCCTTTCCTTCCTTTTTTTGTCAATTGTGGGGCTTGAACTCTGGGTCTGGGCATTTGTCCCTGGGCTTTTAGCTCAAGGCTACTGCCCTACCCTTGAGCCACAGCACCACTTCCAGTTTTCTAGTGGTAAATTGGAGATACAAGTCTCACGGTGTTTAGTTCCTGGGCTGGCTCCTCAGATCTCAGCCTCCTGAGTAGCTAGGATGACAGGCCTAAGCCCTGGGCTCTTTCTTTCTTTTTGTTGGCTGTGACATATCACTCAGTGGTTCCTTCAGTACCCATCTTTTCATTTTCAGACAATGATAATACATACAGCCAAGTGTCAGAAGATCTGAGAAGCAGAATTGAGATCCTGAAGCGCAAAGTCATAGAGAAAGTACAGCACATCCAGCTTCTGCAGAACAACGTCAGGGCTCAGCTGATAGATATGAAGCGACTGGAGGTAAGCATGTGGCTCACAGGCCCCAGCTCTCTGATTTTGAATGATGGGGTCCAGGAGGGCAGGAGTCACTCGTGCATCGACTCACTACTGTGTCTACTAGCCACAGTGAGCAGGGCCATACCCAGCCTTCCTTGAAAGTAAGGCTGTCCGACAGATAAAGAATTTCCAGTGATATTAAGTGAATTTTCCATGGATGCCTAAAGAGTAGATTTCAAAAGATCCTTTGCAGTCTGGTCTGCTCATGACATCATGCCTTAGGCCTTAGCCTCTGTCACAGGGAGAGCCTCTTAGTCAGAGTTTCCTTGCAGAGGGAATAGCACCTTACCTCTGACCCATGCTGAGTTTCCGATGGATTCTAATAGCTCCCTTGTACGACCTGGTTAGCCTTGCTATACCAAATACATCTTCCTGAAAGGATGCAGCCCAAGGGAAAACACAGGCTATGGATCCCTAGCTATCCAAATCAAAGAAATAAAACCAATACCCAAACAGTGCAATGCACTCCCAGGTACTCAGCAGCCGTCATTAACTCCACGTCTCTACCTTTTCTCTTGGTCTTTCTTTCTCTAGGTGGAAGTTGATATTAAGATCCGATCTTGCAAAGGCTCCTGCAGTCGGGCTTTAGCTCGGGAGCTCGATCTGAAGGACTATGAGCAACAGCAGGAACAGCTGGAGCAGGTGATTGTCCAAGACTTACATCCCCCTCGAGAGAGCCAAAACCTACCGATCATGAAAATGAGGCCAATCCCAGACTTGGTTTCCCCGACTTTCAAGAGCCAGCTGCAGACGGACGCTCCGGAGTGGAAGGTCTTAGCCGAAATGCAGCAGATGAGGATGGAGCTGGAGGGGCCGGGGAAGGAGGGCAATCCCCGGGGAGATTCGGCCAGTCACGGCGCGGGGCCGGAGACCGAAAGCCCCCGGCACCCCCGGCCTGGAGCTGGGCACCGGATTCCTGCCAGCCCGGGACCTGACGGAAGCCGGACCTCTGGGGGCGCCGGGGCGGGGGGCCCCGGGCGCTGGCAGCCTGGCGACCCCGGCTCTGCTCACACTGGCAGCTGGAGCTCGGGCAGCCACGGGACCTTTTGGCCAGGCGGCGCCAGCTCCGGAGTCATTACGCCTTCCCACCCGGACTGGGGTGAATTTGAAGAGATCTCAGGAAGCCCGACCATGAGGAAGGAGTACCACACCGGCAAACTGGTCACGTCTAAAGGCGACAAAGAGCTCCTGGTCAGCAGCGGGAAGGCGGCCTCCGCCGGCTCCGCCTCCGTGCGTCGATCCTGCTCCAAAACCATCACCAAGACGGTGACCGGGGCCGACGGCCGCACCGAGGTGACCAAGGAGGTGGTGAACTCCGAGGACGGCGCCGACTGCGGGGACGCCCCCGGCCTGGACGGCTTCGGTCGTCAGGGCACCCTCAGAGAACTGGCCTGGCACCCCGAGATCAGCTCCTTCTTCGGCACAGAGGGGATGGGATCTTTCCGAGACTTGGCCAGTAAGGTCCAGGCCCAGGGCTCCGAGTCTGGCCTCTTCACCGGCACGGAGGCCAGCAGCGCTCATTCCTTTGGTGCGTCTGAATTGCCCTCCAGCGGCACGTCCACTCACAGGAAGGTGGTGACCAGTAGTAGCACCACCACCATCAGCAGAGGGGACTCCTCCACGGCGACCAAGAACTACAAAATGGCAGACGAGGCCACCAGTGACGACCTGCCTTCCAGCAAGAGAAGCCGCTCTAAGCCTCGCGCGTCCAGAGGTATCCACACTTCCCTGACCCCCTAGACTAAGTTAACTACTTCTGCAGAGGACAGCCAGCGCACGACACCCCTCTCCCAACCCTCTGTTAGGCTTGACTGAAACACCTGTGGGTCTGATTGTCACACTAGACTGTAAGTTCCATGGAGGGGGCGGGGGGGGGCAGGGACTTTGCCTTGTCTTCTTGGTCTCTGTATCCCCCAAATGCCTAACCATGCAGTCTGTCCTCACTCAATAAATGCATGTTGAACGAAGGAACGCAGCCTTTGACCACCGGGTTGTGAGTTTGTTTGAGCAAATTTCTTTCACCATCCTATTCAAAATATGTGCTGGTGGAATTGTCACCCCTGTCGACTAATCACGTCTAGCAGGTGCTCAGTGAACATTCTAGGGGCCGGTTAAACACAAGGAGAATCAGGAATAAGTGTTGCCCAAACACTTATTTTGATGGGTTACAGATCATGCAAATTACATTCCCGTCCTGGCTGAGGGACAATATAGCATATTGTGGCTATACACATTTCTCACTCTGGAAGCGTTATGGGACAATATATCCCTTTTCTGTGGTAGGAAACAAGCAAGGAAGGAAGGGAGGGAGGAAGGGAGGAAGGGAGGAAGGAAAGCAAGCTGTATTTGCCTTCTTTAATCTGGGCCAGGCCCATTCTTTGGTAAAGTTGAATGAGAGTAACTACTTCCAACCAGCTTAATTTTTTTTTTAGACTGTGATGATGCCCTCCACACACACCCTTCAGGTACCCAAAGTGGCATTTTCCATATCAAGCTACCGGGATCCAGTAAGAATTTTTCTGTGTATTGCGATCAAGAGACCGGTGTGGGAGGATGGCTTTTGATCCAGCAAAGAATGGATGGATCACTGAATTTTAACCGGACCTGGCAAGACTACAAGAGAGGTTTCGGCAGCCCGAATGACAAGGGGCAAGGAGAATTCTGGCTAGGCAATGACTTCCTCCACGCCCTCACGCGCGGGGGCGCTGTCCTCCGGGTGGAGCTGGAGGACTGGGCGGGGGAGCAGGCTTACGCCGAGTACCACTTCAGGGTTGGCTCGGAGGCGGAGAGCTATGCCCTCCAGGTCTCCTCCTACCGGGGCACTGCTGGCGACGCCCTGGCGGAGGGCTCCAAGGAGGACGGGGCGGAGTTCACGTCCCACCATGGCATGCCCTTCAGTACCTTCGACAGGGACGCAGACCGCTGGGAGGAGAGCTGTGCCGAGGACTATGGGGGAGGCTGGTGGTACAACAGCTGCCAGGCAGCCAATCTCAATGGCATCTACTACCCTGGGGGGACCTACGACCCCCGGGATAACAGCCCCTACGAGGTGGAGAACGGGGTGGTCTGGATCCCCTTCCGAGGTGCAGACTACTCCCTGAAGGCTGTTCGCATGAAAATCAGGCCCCTGAGCACCCAGTCCTAGCCTGAAGGAAGCAGGGGCAGCAGCAAAACAAAGCCAAGAATCTTCTTGATCTGTTCAAAGGAAAGTTCCCAGGTGCTATTTTACTATTCGTTGTACTGTAGCTAAATGTGACTGCCACGTATTACTACTTGGAAAAATAAAATGATACTTTATTTTTTTTAGTCCTTAAATAACTCTGTGAATTTTAAATTGTCTCTAAGGATAAACTGTTACATTCAGAGCAGGGAGCCAGCTGGGAGCTTCTCTCTGTAACCCTGAAAGGTGCTGCTTTAAAACCTTCTGTGATTACACTACCCAAAGCCATAGGCCCCTTGCAAAATAAAGTTATTTCATCCATTTGATTTTCAGAGTTTGAATCCAACATTTTAATTTAAACTCACTGAACTGAACAAAACATGACAGAGGAACTACATCCTTTTTAGTAGCAAGAACACTTAAGAAGACAAGAAAATCATTCTGTTAAGTCTTTCAGCAGACCATATAAAATGAACTTAATCCTTTTCTCATGTCTAGCCAATTTCTTTCAAAAGCACATGAATGCATGTAAGTAGATGCATTTCGGATCCTTATAATTATTCCCCAAACATTCAATTTACAAACTGATTGAACAACCTCCTAGTAGTGGTGTGCATTTATTTTTCGATCACCCATGCATTAAATTCTATTGATACAGTACATATTATTAAAGTACTTCATTAGTTTGAAAACATCTAAATGTGAGCTATACTAGTTTCATAAATTCAATATACTTATTTCAACATTGGTCAATATTTTATTTCATTTAATGGGCGTCTTTAATTGTGGTGGCCTTGGCTCCTGCCTCCAACTTTTTGTTGTTGTTGTTGTTGTTTTCTTTTCTACTGAGAACCATCGGCAAATTGTTCTCAGTAGATGTTGAAATAGCCCCAGGAATCTGGTATGTCACTCTAACTGTATGGCTTCTATCCTAATGTAACTGCATCCTTTCTCCCAAGGAGGAAAGAGGGAAAGAAGGAAAGAAGAAGGGAATGGGGCAGAGGAGGAGTTAGAGAGAAAGGAAGAATGGAAGAGGAAGGAAGAATGGGTGAAGATAGGAGGGAAGAAAAGGTGGGTGGGCTGGGAAGCTAGAATTTGGGAGTCAGAAACCAGCTGGGCTGGTGATGAGAACTGGGAATTAGTCACATAAGAAGGACCAGTGTTTACTGGCTTCCTCTTGTAGATCTGTAACCCTTTGAGACAAATAAGAAAGTAATCTAGGAAGTGGTCCTGTGGCTCAAGTGGCAGAGTGCTAGCCTTGAGCTGAAGAGCTCAGGGACAGCATCCAGGCCCAGAGTTCAAGCCCCAAGACTGACCAAAAAGAAAAAATAATCTAAGAAAAACCCAAGTGTTACACAAGACTTGAAGTTACAGACCCTTAAAAAATAGGAGCAATGGACAGAAACAAGGCTGATGATAGGTCTTTGACTATGGACATGACCTTGTTCTTTTTTCTTTTCCTTTTTTTTGTGCTAAAAATAGATACTTTTAAACAAACCAACTAGAGCCAATGCAATGCTTTGTTCTCTCCTCAATTTGGAACTCAAACAATCATCAATGTAACCATTATACTAAGCTATGCTATAGCAATGCAATTGCTCTTGAGGTTCAAGTCATATATATATTTACCATGTATTAGAGCTCCTACTCATCTTACTTACACAATGCAACAATGAAATGACTCCTTGCCAGTTCAGAAGGTTTCTTAAAGAATCTCAAATACTGAAGTAAAAATCCTCTAACTGGAGGTTTGTAATCCTGGCTACTCAGGAGGCAGAGACCTGAGGATCACCATTCAGAGCCAGCCTGGGCAGGAAAGTCTGTGAGACTTTTTTCGCCAATGAACCACCAGAAAACTGGAAGTGGGGCTGTGGTTCAAAATGGTAGTCTTGGGGGAGAGAGTTCAGGAACAGCTACCAGTTGCAGAGTTCAAGCCTCACAACCAACAAAAACAATAACAAAAACTTTACAAGTGTCACTGTAGTTCAAGTGGGAGATCACTGGCCTTGAGCTCAAAAAGACTCAGGGAGAGCACCCAGGCCCCGATTTCAAGCCCCATGACTGACAAAAACAAAAACAAAAATTCTCTGGCCTAGAAACACCTACAAGAAAACCCAGTTGCCTCCATAAAATCAGGATATTAAGGAAGCAAATCTAGATCAAAAGGAAAGAAAATACACAGAAGTTAAAATTCATTATTTTCAATTTATTAACATACCAGGGCCCCCAACTGTACTCTCATAATCTCATGATATTCAAATAGGAAAACTTCTTGCCCTATCGGCTAAGTGCCTTTATTTATTTGTTTGTTTGTTTATTGCCAGTCGTGGGGCTTGAACTCAAGACCTGAGCACTGTCCTTGGACACTTTTCTGCCACTTGAGCCACAGGATCACTTCTGTCTTTTCCTATGTATGTGGTATTGAGGAAATGAACCTATGGCTTTGTGCATGCAAGATGAGCGCTGTACCACTAGGCTATGTTCCTGGCCCCCTAAGTGTCTTTTTTGAGGTGTGCATAAAATGTCTGCCTTAAACAGCATGAGGGCCTCCTAAAATGCATGGCTTCTCTTGTCCCACCAAGTCTCATGCTTGTGTCTTAAGGAACAAAAAGCAAGTTGGGTGCCTGTGGCTCAAAATTGAAATTCTAGCTACTCAGAAGGCTGAGATCTGGAGGACTGAAATTCAAAGCCAGCACTAGCAGAGAATTCTGTGAGAGCCTGTGTCCAATATAACCAGCAAAAGTCAGGGCTGAAGGAATTGTTCATGTATGTATGTACGTATGTCTGTATTGGGACTTTTTGTGTGTATGTATGTATGCATGCATGCCTGTATTGGAACTTGAACTCAGGGCTTAGATCTGCTGTCTTTTAGTGTTTTTATTTCCTGAAGGCTGGCATTCTACCACTTGAGCCACAGTTCTACTGCCAGCTTTTTGGTGGTTAATTGAAGATAAGAGACTCTTAGAGGTGTCTTTGAACCTCAATCTTCAGATCTCAGTCTTCTGAATAGCTAGGATTCTGGACATGAGCCACTGGTGCTTGGCTTGAAACTATTTCTGATATAGCTTGCATTTATGTATTTATTAATTTGTTTATACATTCATTCACTCACTTTTTTCATATATTTTATTGTAATTAATAGAAGGGTTACATTATATTTGCCAGATAGAAGGTGCATTACTTCACATACATTGATACCCTTTCTCATGTCTTGGTCCCCATTTCCCCCCCCCCCACTCCCACCCCTCATCTTGTTTTCCCCCCTTCCCTATCCAATTTCAAATAACCAAATACAAATATATCCAATATATCAGATAACAAAGCATTCATTCACTTTTTAATTGAATTGCAAATACTTGATAAATCTCATTTACAGAGAAACCCATGATGATTGAGTTTGAAAGCCAGAGAGGCCTTAAGCAGCATGGACAAGAGTAAGATGCTAAGGAGTCCACAGCTGGTAAGATGTTCAGATTAATTCTTGCATAAGAGCTGTGCACTGTTTTCTGTTTCCACGTGATTTATCATGTGACAATTGTTCAGAGGCACAGAGCAGGTAGCAGGAGCTGCCTGGTTTGAACTGAGAAAGACTGTTATCAAGTAGTGATCTCCTGTCTACCAGGAGATCGCTTGCTGCTGAAAGGTGGTATGGGCTGATTGCAACAGACTCTTCTGGAAAACATTTGCTAAATTCACCTGACTCAGATTGACTCAATCTCCAATGGGTCTCTGACCTCGTGGGCGCCTGCCTACATCAGCTGTTGCAAAACCATCCAAAGTATCTCCTTCCGAGAGGCACAGCAACGAGAGCAAACAGTGACTCTGAGTGAAGGACACAGAGCTATTTATTAAACTCTTCTCGAAAGTTCTCTTAGTCCTGGAACTTTTCAAAGTAAGAAGTTAAGAGGACTAAATATCGTTCATTCAACAAACAGAAACAAACGTGTTAACCAAGGATCACATTGTTGGTGGAGGTGATCAAAGGTCCCAACGTGAATGTAGTGAAGTTTCAGCTCTAGGCACAACTGACAAGGACACTTCCTAAAAGTTAAAGTCTGATGTAGAAAACTGCATGGGACTGAGAGGCAATACTGTATAGACAGTGGTTTTAGCCTTTGGAGATAGGTTAGGCTAATTTCAGAACATGGGGAATGCTCACCTAAAAAGTGGTGATGACTTTTGGAATGCCTATTTGCTCAACCATGCCTCGTGACTGCCATTTGAGTGAAAAACAATCTAGTTATAAAATAGAAAGAAACCATGCACAGGTGGCTCGTGCCGTTAGTCTAGTGACAGATATGAGAATTGCAGGCTTGCAGCAGCCTAAGCAGATAAATCCACTAGTCTCTTATCGCCAGTTAACCACCAGGAAACCAGAAGTGGAGTTGTGGCTCATGTGGTAGAGCACCAGCCTTGAGTATAAAAGCCAAGTGAGAGTGCCTAGGCCCTGAGTCCAAGCCCTGTACTGACACAAAAAGAAAGGATGGAAAGAAAGAGAGAAAGGAAGAAAGGAAGGATAGGAAAGAAAGAAGAAAGGAGCTAAAGAGAAAGAGAAGGAAGAAGGAAGAAAGGAAGGAGAAAAGAAGAAAGATAAAATGTCACAGATAAATACAAATATGGTTGGTATCAATAATTATAAAAATCCAGTCAGATTAGAAACTGATTAAAATACTTAAAAAATACTGTTTTACATATGTCTTAACTAGAGGAAGCTATTTCATTAGATTCAAAACTGATTCTTGAATGGGAAAAATCAGCTAGGAGGCAGTTCTTACTAAATGATGCCTTAAGAAAGCTTGCCTCCTTCTACTTAGACTTACATGTCACTGGGAGACTCTTTCTGCAATTTGTACATTAACTAGGAATTGGCCAACAGGTTGTCTGCTTTTGTGGCTTGAATTGGTAGCTTTACTTCAGGCTTCAGGGACAGACTGAGTCCTCTGTGTTGGCACAGAGGAGTGGAGGCCTGCACTGCACCCATCCCAGCCTAGACAACTCTTGTACTCAGCCTTGCTTGACTCCAAATGTCTACCTCTAAGTATTTCATATATTGAGTCTCCCATGCATGTCTGTATTAGAAAAAGTTTATACATAAACAAGGATATCCAAGACTTGAATGATCATTGTGATTAGTAATTATTACTAGGAATTTATATGAACATCACCCTTTCTCCACAGGGAAGGATGATTTGGGAAGAATCTCAAAAGCAAAGGATAATTTGGATACTGGTGCCAATTGTAAAGTAAGAAATAGTCCGAGGGTTTCTCTCTGGGGAGTGATGGTTCCGTGAGGTGTCAGAGTGAACAGAGCGTGCTGGGGAGTCTTTAGTGACCATGCGAAAACGGACCCAGTCACGGAGGGCAGTGCTGCAGATGGACCCTCACGACCCCGACCTTGGTTCTTTGTGTCTACATGTATACACACACACACACACACACACACACACACACACACACACACGCAGAAGCGGGATGCTTGACTCATAGGAGAAGTTCCATTTACATTTTTTCCATTTACATTTTTTTTAACTCCTCACATACCATTTTGAATAGGAACAACATGGTGTTATATTTCTACAACTAGATACAAGGATTGCCGCAGAAAACGGACTGGTGCTTCTAAGGGAATAAAGATAGGAGAAGTTAATTAAAGCACAAAGTGGGGGCTGGGAGCGTGGCCTAGTGGTAGAGTACTCATCTAGGATACATGAAGCCCTGGGTTCGATTCTCTGGAGCCACATACACAAAAAAGGCCAGAAATGGGGGCTGGGAGTTTGGCCTAGTGGTTAAAGTGCTTGCCTAGCATGCACGAAGACCCGGGTTCGATTCCTTGGTACCACATATATAGAAAAGCCGGAAGTGGTGAGGCTCAAGTGGTAGAGCTGTAGCCTTGAGAAAGTCCAAGGACGGTGCTCAGGCCCTGAGCTCAAGCCCAGGACTGGCAAAAAAAAAAAAAAAAAAAAAAAAAAAAAAGGCCAGAAGTGGTGCTGTGGCTCAAGTGACAGAGGGCTAGCCTTGAACAAAAAGTGTCTAAGAACGGTGCCCAGGCCCTGATTTTTAATCCCCAGGACTGGCAAAAAAAAAAACAAAGTACGAAATGATAGCTTAATTCTTCTGTATGAGACATTGCCTGTATGAAGCAATATAGTATTATGCACTTAAAAATTTCACAGGTTAATGTTGTGTCAAGTGTTTCTATCATAGTATAACTCAACAAAACAAAGGAACCCTAGAAAACTAGATGACAGATGTGTGTAATACATTGCTGATGGTGAGGACACAACAGATGTATATATAATACATATATATACATATACACAATTTTATCTTAGTGTGTTTGTGTACATGTGAGTGTGTGTTTAAACTTTCCTAGTTGTATGTGTTAACATGTACTGGGTTGTTTTGTTTAATATGTTGCATATCAATTCTATCTCAATAAAGCCATAGGGTAATAAAAAGTTTTGGAATAATGAAAAGCCCATTTTGGCAAAAATATCTAAGTACCTTAAAGGGGCTAGGGATGACACAGAGAAGGAACCCACGTTCACCTTCAACTTCAGGAGCTGGGCTGGGGGAATTTCGATACGCTGGCAAACAGCTTGTTCAGAGCTGTATGGTTTCAGGACAATCACAGGTAACAGGGTGACAGGTGGCAAGAGAGACTGTGTGATGACCAAGCACAGGGAAAGCAGAAGTGATGAGGAGCTAAGTGGGAGGCAAAATTCCCCCAAATAAATGAATAACTTTTGCTTAGAAGCAAGCCTGGGGTCCATCCATGAAAATGTGGAGCTATGGGGCCGGGAGTTTGGCCTAGTGGTAGAGTGCATGCCTAGCATGCACAAAGACCCGGGTTCAATTGCTCGGTACTACATCCATAGAAAAAAGCTGGAAGTGGTGCTGAGGCTCAGGTAGTAGAGCTCTAGCCTTGGGAAAAGTCCAAGGACAGTGCTCAGGCCCTGAGCTCAAGCCCAGGGCTGGCAAAAAAAATGTGTAGCTATGACAATTCTAAAGATGGAGGACAGCTATAAGGTGAAAATTATATACTAGACTCATGGGAAAGAAAATAAAAGACAAAAACGCTACTTCATTAATTCACTTAATTCCAGTGTGATTAATTCAAATGTGATTATGTGAAAAAGAAAACCAAATTTAAGGCAATAGGAAAATTCTGCCCTATGCTTCACTATTTCCCCTAAAAACCACGATGAAGACTTCATCTTGATTATCCTTTGGGTGCTCTGATCCTGACATTCTTTTAAGATGCATAGCACTGGTTTTTTCCATGGTGCTAAGCAATTTTTGTCTCTTCTAATATTGAGTACCAAGCTCATTAGGAACCTGAGGCTGTGGGTACTTCTCGGTTCTACATGTTCAAAGTCTAACTCCTTGTCCATGTGGGTCACAAAATTAAACAAATAATAATTACTGACTAAAATACACGGGTTTAATTAATAAGTCTGAAAATGTTTTCATGACAAGTCTTATGTTAATAACTAGGGTTTTAAGTGGAGACTCTTAAGCACAGGTTTTTCGTTTGCTTCAATGATTTACTACAAGAACAGTGGATCCCTCTTCCTACCTAGAAACTTCTCAGTCAACTGGAATCAACTGACTACTATTATCCTTTTCTCTAGAAAAATGAAGAATACAAAAGAAAACGAAGTGCTGGTTTAAGTGGGTTTTTTTTATCTTCTACCTTTTTGCAAAACAAGGCACACTCACAATTGGTTGTTTTAGAGGGATATAATATAAGAAAGAAAATTCCAATAACATAATGTAAAAAAAACCGTGGTCACAGAAGAATAAAAATGTCCGCCGTCAGGACTACTACTGTGGGAAGAAGGGCCTGATCTTCATGGAGATCTTCCTCAGTGAGTACCATGACCCCTTCCAATTCATCCACACCACGCCGTCATCTGTGCCATGCCTGGCCATGTCCCAGCTATACTGTCCACCCCAGTAGTATCTGCCATTTGGATTGGCTGCGTGACATCTGTTATACCACCATCCACCGCCATCTTCCTTAGAGCACTGCTTTCTTGGATCTGCATTTACCCTGAAAGGAAATGTGTTTCAACGTATTAGACTCAGAACTACAGTTGTCAGGTGAATTTTTCCCAGAATATCACAGGAGAGCCTCATAGATGTGGTTTTCTTGCCCTTAGGCCCTTGTACAGTTGAAGCCTTCTCTGTCCCATAACAAGAAAACAGCTGAGTTTCTGCAGCCAATTCATGAAGGGATTATACTGGTGAATTGAGATGGAAAAGATCATTTTCAGATGACTTGGTATTAGAAAGACTGGACAGCAATCTAATGTGCACATTAGAAGATGAAGATATTCCAAGCCTATAAGCCTAGCTACTTGGGGGATGGAGATTGGGGATCGAAGTTTGAGGCCAGCCCAGGTATAAAAGTATATGAGATTCCATTTTACTGGATGGCTGGGTGCAGTGATGTGTGCCTGTCTTCCCTAGAAACAGGGAGAAGTACAAGTAGGGAGCATCACAGCCAAGGCTCACTGGAGGCATGGCTCAAGTGGTAGAGCACCTATTACAAGTATAAGGCCTGAGTTTGACTGCACTACCACAAAAGAAGAAGAAGGAGAAGAGGAAGGGGAGGGGAAGGAGGAGGAGGAGGAAGAGGAGGAACAGAAGAAGGAGGAGGAGGAGGAGGAGGAAGAGGAACCCAGGTGTCAGCTATGGTGGATCACGTTCATAATCTCAGTTACTCTGGAAGCAAAGATCTTAAGGAGGTCAGAGTCTAAGGCCACTCCATACAAAAAGTTAGTGAGCCTCTCTTTGAGGCAACAAACTACCTATGATGGTGCATGCCTGTAATCTTACCTACCCAGGAGACATATGCAAAAGGAACATAGCTTGAGGCCAGTTCTGGATAAAAACACAAGATCCTTTCCAAAAAAATAACTGAAACCTGAAAAAAGTCTGGAGTGTAGTTCAAGTGTTAAAGTGTCTCTTTAGAAACTATGATGGATTCCTGTGATTCAGAGGAGGGAGGGAGGGAGGCAGGGAGGGAGGGAGGGAAGAAGGAAGTTAAGGAAGGACACTGGTGTCGCTCCATACTCTTAACTCACAGTTAATTCCAGTTCTGTCTCTTGGTAGCTCTGTGACATTGAGCAAATCATTTAATCTCTCTGATCTTCATATGCCAAGTGAGAATAACAATGTCTACCTTACATCTGAAATGCTTACAACAGTGGCAGACAGACAGTAAGTGCCCAGGCAATGGCAAGCTGTTGGTAAGGCGGCCCTCGTGAACAGTGGCCAGGGACTCTAGGACAGTGTGAAGGTGTGCGTACCAGCCGTCGTTGTCCCTGTCATAGGTGCTGAAGAACATGCTGTTGTGAATGGTCATAGTTCTGTTCTCTCCGGTCAGCTGGGACGCTCCCTCCATGAGTGCATTGCCCGCGGTCCCCTTGTACTTGTTCACCGAGACTTGGTATTTGTTGGCCTCGTTCAGCACGGTGAACCCCCCGTAGTGCGCCTTCACCTTGTCCCCTTTCCAGTCCTCCATCTCAATCAGGAGTTCTGTGGGTCCCATCTTGGTAAGCTGGCTGATCTTATCATTTCCAAGCCAGTACTCACCTGAAGGAAAATAAAGCAAAATCTCTCCAAATAAGTAAGTGTCAAAAATGAAAAAAACAAAATCTGTTTCATCCCTTTATCTTTAGCTTCTACATTTTGGCAATTAAATGCTCCTTAACTGCCCAAGTCTTAGGAAATGGACATTCAATGATAATGAAAAGAGAAATCCCATCTGAAATGGAATGACTCAGTTTTATAGTCACAGTGTTACCTGGTAGGCCACAGTATTTTTTCCCATCTGCATTGGTTGCGATATTTCCGAATCCTTGTTTGTATGGATCCCATTTTCTGCCAAAGTCAACACTACCATCTTGACGGTTCTGTATTACTGTCCAACCTTTGGTAGATAGAACCAAAAAACAGCCAAAGTTTACCAGGAACCAGCAATACCCCTTGATTCATTCTATAGCTCTTTGTATCGGGGAGTCCAAACTTGCAATAATCAAGAAGCATAAGCGGAGAACCCTTAAAACCTTTGAAAGTAGCAAGTAGTTTAGCCAAAATTGTGAATTATAGGTATTTAAAACCTTTTAAAATACTAGATTGAATCCTAAATCAGTAGTTGATTTCCAATTACATTAGAGCAAACTCTTGTTTTCTAGCATTGAACATATTTATGGAATGACAGGTCACCTACTACGCAATTCTTACCTCCATTTTCCGTTTTCATGTCACAGTAGACTCTGTATGGTTTGATGGAACTGTCAGGTTGAATGAGATACATTTCAGAAGATTCACCTCCTTTCCTGATAATTTCCTCACATTCTGCAAACATAAGATAACATATTATGTTCCGAGGCTTACAATGTAATTGCATGGTTTTAGTCACTGATTAACTAATTATGCTATCATAACTAATTAAAATTAGAGAACACTATGGTAATTACAGAAATCCAAAAATGATATTATAGATATTGGATCTTCCTTTAATTGAAGCCTTTCTCTATTGTTTTTGTTCTTGAATGTCCAGAAAACAACAGAACACATAGAGTTGAGCATGCCTTCATCTTTGCATGGTCTTTCCATCTGTTCACACACCATTCACATAAACATCATCCACCCCTGAAGCTTCCATCATTATTATAGTCCATTCTGCTCATCAGAAATTGGCAATGCTAGCTAACGCAGAAGACAACATGCCAACGATAGCTTGATGGTGTACCAAGGTGTTATGGTGTTGTGTTGGGGAAAATCCACTTGACTGCCTTTGGGTTCTCTTATTTGTTAGAGTCCAATGGGTTCCTCTGGAACCCTAGAGTTCACCGTGATTCACTACTTACCTTTGCCAGACACCACAGGAATATTGCAGCTGACGGTGCATGGAGTGCGGCAGTATTCCATCTGAGCAGAGACATCGGATTCTAATTTTTGTATTTTGCTTCTCAGGTTCTCCAGGATTGAGCGGAGCACACGCAGGTTGGTGGGGATCTTACTGTTGACAGTCTCGTCTATGTAGATGCGGTGGTTTTCCAGTGCTGAGGAATACTCATTTACCACATTTTCATTGTCTGGAAGAACATATGGGAACAGTTAACATTTTTGCCTGATAAAAATCGAACTGGATTCAACTATGTAATTATGATCCTGATTTTATGAAAATAAATTAGTGGACATTGTATAACTATCAAGCAATCAAAACAACACAGTTGAGCCAAGTACGGTGGCTCACACCTGTAATCCTAGCCACTCGGGAGGCTGAGATCTGAAGATCAAGGTTCAAAGCCAGCCCAGGCACAAAAGGACCTGAGACTCCAATTAACCTTTAGAAAATGGGAAGTGGGGCTTGGCTGAAGAGTAGGGCAGTACCTTGAGATAGAGAGCTCAGGGACAGCGCCTAGGCCGAGTTCAAGCCCTATGACCCACAAAAAAACACCCCCAAAACAACAATAACAAAAAACACAAAACCCCAAAACAACAACAACAAAAAAATCCCAACCAAACAAAAAAATACCACAGTTGAATTGTTGAATTTAGGGAAAACAGTTTGGTCCATGATATATACATATCTCTATATATGTATATATAGATAATAGATATAGATTATATACAGTGCTATTACAACACCAGTCATTTATCATAGGTACAGATTTAACACATGTTAAGGATTATATCCAATAGGAAATATAATATGTTGTTTCTGTTTTAAAAAATTGATTGTAGGGTTGAACTCAGGGCCTAGGCTCTGTCCCTGAGCCTACCACTTGAGCTAAAGTGCCACTTCTGGCTTTTGAGTGGTTAATTGGAGATATGAGTCTCACAGGAGCTTTTTCTGCCCAGGTTGGCTTCAAACTGCAATCCTCAGATCTCATTCTCCTTAGTAGCTAGGATTACAGGCATGAGCCATGGCGCTCAGTTCATTTCTTCCTTCTTTGGTGAGGAAAAGAAGAGAAAGCGCCTTGGCTCTTCTATCTCCAAGTGCAATTCATGTCCTATAGAATAGACATACGTGGCTTACTTTTCCATTCTGCAGATTTTTAGCAAATATGAGAGCCACTCATAGCCTTTAATTCCTCTGAGAAATGTCTGTGCCAGACTCCTGGGTTCACACTGCTGTGATAATGGCACTGAACACTTAGTCTTCAAGAGTCACAGGTTACATATCACTATTTTCAAGTCAAAGTACCTGTCATAGATTGTCCACTCATATTCAAAACCTCAAAACCTATATATGTTATTAGCTTCTGAGTCACAGGAAATGTCTTGTAGACTAAAGAAGAAAGCACAATAAAATTTTTCACAGCAAAACCATCCCTGTGTGCCCCAGGCTGGCAACCAATACTTGAATAGTATTTATCAGGAAAATTGCTGGGGAGAGAGGCCCAGTACTCAAGACAGACTAAAAGTAGTATGCTTAGTTTATTGTCGTCCAACAATAAAAGCTTCATCTCATGCTCATACTTTCTCCTGGCTCTCTAAAGTTCTGATTGTATAACCACAGCCAATGGAAACCACGAAGACCTCTACCTTTTAATTGGGCCTGCCTCTTTTTCCACATATCTTTCAGCAGAGTCATGTACTGAAAGGTGCTGGTGGAGGTCTGAGAAACAGACCCCACGTCGTTATTTAACTCAGCAACCCTGTTTTTGATGGGTGTTTCATGGTTTAGCAAAGTCTGTTGCAGCTGACATCCTGTTGGGCACAACACTCCCTGGAAACAAAGAAAATAGAAAACATAGATTCTGGATTTTGTTAAAATAGCCAGTTGTAAAAAATTCAACCATCTCACTAGTCAATATAAAAATGTATTTGTTTTGTTTATAGCAAACCAGAAACTTTAGAATTGTCATCATATTCTTATGAAGAATAAAATCAACCCTTACCACAGAAGAACTGTAATCAGGCAACATTCCCACGCCTTAATTTGTTATATCTTATTATCAAAAGGCACAAGCAAGGAAGCCCAAACCACAGATGGAGGTAAATGGATGTTTTGAAATCGATGTCCTAAACGAGCCCACTAGTACCAATGGTAAGGCAAGTCTGGGGAACACGGAGCTTTCTCTGCCTGGGAAAGGAGGACCCACCACTGCCTGGACTACCAGAGCACCTACCAGGTCTGGGTCTGCGTGAAGACAGCCACCAGCATCTGGGGGTCTTCTTTCCACCTTGGTTTGTTTGGCAAGTGGTTTGGCTGGACGAGCTTTATAGCCCCCTCCACTGATAGGGGGTGCCACAGGTCTCAGGCTGGGAGCCTCTTCCCTCCTCCGGTCGATGGGGCGATGGCCTCTAGCATCAGGTGCACTTTCCAATCCACCCTGGATTGGCTGGAAACAAAATTCAGCATTACAGGCAATTCGTTTTGTAACTGAGGTCATCCATTGCCATCTACGGGCTGGTTAATGGTGGGAATTTGCCAGGGACTTAGTCTCCAGGTATAAAGATATTATACCCAAAGAAGTGTTTGTTTGTTTGTTTTTGCCAGTCCTGGGCTTGAGCTCAGGGCCTGAGCACTGTCCTTGGACTTTCTCAAGGCTACAGCTCTACCACTTGAGCTTCAGCACCACTGCGGGCCTTTTCTATGTATGCGGTATCAAGAAATTGAACCCGGGTCTTCGTGCATGCTAGGCAAGCACTCTATCACTAGGCCAAACTCCTGGCCCTTATTATTTTTTATTGGGCCAGTTTGTAACAGATGCTCTTGTTTAAGTAGTTTTACAACTGCTAATTCCACTGTTATCTGTCATTCAAATTAGTTGCTAATCCATTGTTTTAAAATTTCCTCTACAGTTTATCAAATCTTAAGATTTTCTCATATTTAAGCTAGTTCTTAAGTTTTTTAACGTTGTAATTAAGATTATTTGTTAACTATACATTACAAGTCATGAAATGGAAAATGCATGATAGTATATTATAGATTTTTTCCCATTTTTTACTTTTAGGGGCTTAATTTCAGATTAATAAATAAAAAATTTGGAGCAGCAGCTGAACTCTCTTGCAATTGTGGGAGTCTAAAAAAAAATCACCTAGTGTATTGCGTTTGGAATTTTATTGTCACATGTTCATTTAACTGTATATTATTTCACATGCAAACCAGTGGTGCTGGGCTGGAAACTCAGGCAGACTGCCACTGATTTACACAGACACACATCATTCCTGCATGAAAGTCCAGAGCATGATATCAACCAGGGGTTTTCTGTTCTAACACAAAAATTACAACATATAATTCATATGTTTAAACAGAAATATACAGATGAACGTTCTCTTTAGAGTGCTACAAGATTTCTACAGAAAAAGAAAATGAAAACCACTTAAAGAATTAATGGGGGATCTAGGCTAGTCCACCAAGAACACTTCTCGGAATAACTAAAACCAGAAAGTACATTTTGAAGCCTAAGCTACTGAGCTTTTTCTGTGAGGACTAGTGAATGGGTAGGAATGTGAAAGTAGAAAACAGTCATTTAATTTTTCTTACCTAATGTGATTAATCAGAGAATCATTTTATATGTACGATCTGCTAAATAAAATACTTATGTTCCCTTTAAATTCAACAAATAATCCAAAAGTAACCACTTCATTTATGTGGTAGTGTGCATTTTACCAGCATATATTACCTGTACAAAGAAGGAATTTCATGCTGACATCCTCCCTTCTTTATGTAATGTACTTTGATTGGATTTAAACCCTCTAAGACCCACATCACCCTCATTTTATTTCCATAGAGCTAGTAGTCCCTCTTTTCTTTTCATGTCTTTTTATTTCCCTCCTAAATTCCAAATATGAGAAAGAAAACAAGTGATACTTATTTGTAAGTTTGGCTTAGTTCATGATGTCTATTCGTATTTCTAGTATGAAGGTACCAGAAGATACTAGTAGATATGTTTTGAACAATAAATTTGATTATGATACATTTTAGAATTAAAGCTAAATTCTTTACATGTTTGCATAAGTGCATTTCTGCTTTTTATAGCAAGCCGGGAAGGGTGGCTCACATCTGTAATCTTAGCTACTCAGGAGGCTGAGATCTAAGGATTGTGGTTCAAAGCCAGCCTGGGCACTAAAGACCATGAGACTCTTATCTCCAATTAATCTCTAGAAAAGGGGACGTGGGGCTGTGGCTCAAGGAATAGGGTGGTAGCCCTGAGCTGAAGAGAGCTCCGGAACAATTCCCAGGCCCAGGCTTAGGGCAATAGCCTTGAGCTGAAGAGCCTAGGGACAATGCCCAGGCCCAGAGTTCAAGCCATATGTGTGTGTGTGTGTGTATATATATATATATATATATATATATGTATGTATATGTATATATAGTAGCAATAAGTTAGCAAAGATATCAGAAAAATAAAAAACATTAAACTATTAGAAATAGAAAATTTAGATTATAAATAACAATAAAGACCAACTCTGAGTTAAATGTCCATCTAAAAGCAACATTTCAGTTTTTATTACTATGCTTTATCTATTCTATTTTTAAACCTAAATTGTAATACTTGTTCATATTTAATAATCTCAAGAGTTATATCTTGCAACGTATTGTCCAAAACTTTTATTTTAAAAAACTGTCCTTTTGCTGTCTTGTAGCCTAGGAAATTTTCAGATTTTTATCTTTGCAATTGTATTAAGGTATTGCTAAAACATGATGAAAAATCATAGTATTCAGAATAACACAAAGAAAAACACATCTTAGCTAAATCATCTTTGTTCTAGAAAATAGAAGGTGATAAAACAGAAGCAAGATTTTTTTTGCTTTTGTATGTAAAATATTATGAAGTAGTCCTTAAGTAAAATAGGTCCCTGAGAGTAATAGTTTCATAATTACAATCATGGTAATGTCATGAAAAGAAGTAGCCATATACAATATTATTCTATTTTATCTGAATCGTATTAATAGCAATAAAGTAATATTTTAAAAAATCACCTCATCATCGTAGTCACTGATACCTTGAGGCTTAGCAAAGTAAACACATAAGAGTAGCAATAGCAGACGTTTCATGGTTTCAGATTTTAGAAGTCCCAAGAAATCAGCTTTTGTCTGAAGACTGAGCTGAGTTATCTTCAATCCTATATATACTGGGTCTTCAGTTAGTTATGACTTCAGAAATGGTTACCTTTCTTTAGTTAATATTTAATTTTTTGGTTCAGTTGTTGGCTGAACCATTTTATCATTTAAGCAACATCTTCCCAGCAAGACTTATTTACACAACTCTTCTTGCCTGCTGGCCTAATTTAGAAACACTACTGCTCTTCAATTCATTCAATCAGATAAAATAATACGAAATTAGGGCATTCTTAAGAGAGGTGTGTCCCATTTCTTGTAAATTATGTGCATGCTAGACAAACTCACAAAACATGTGAAAGAAGAAGATATAATTCAAATATAGAAAGTCTGATTTATTCATAGTGCATTCACTAAAAGTGAATTTACCCAAGATACTCCACACTGGCTTTGTTCCTAAGCACTAATGTCTTTCAGTTTTAAAAGAGATCATTAAAATCAAGGGTAATGCATTATCAGCCATTATTTTTATGTTTAACCCTCTGGAAGTTAGTCTGAATAAGAAAATAATTTATGCCTCATGTTATGGTAAATGAGCACCACAAAGAAAATGTCCAGACTTTTTTTCCTGCCTTGACCAGTTTTCATACTTTCTCTTTTATTAATACAAGTTAGAAGTTACCACAATTTCTAAGCATTACCGAAATGACAGTCATATACTCCTAAACAAAATGTATTCTCATAGTGACTAGATGGATAACGTTCCGCTTTATTATCATACTACCTCGTTTACCTCACATTTATATTGTTTGTAAATACAATATTAACACTGAGGAAGCTTGCCTGCAAAAATTTCAACTAGTTCAATATATTTCATTTAGAAGAAATCCTAACTCAATGATCAAAATTCTAGCAAATGCGCTACTTAAGAGTATTTCTGGATTTTTTTGTAGGTAAGGTGAAACATTCTCATAAATTTTTTTCAAGTTTTTATGAGAGAGATAGCAGTTATCTGGTTTTGCTTCAGGAGAGTGTTTTGGACAATCAGTTGAAACAGAATCTTGTAATAGTATGAGACAGTAAGTTTTCTTTTGGTAGTACAGATTAAAATCCCCAATTCTTTAAACTCAGACTTAAAAATATTTAGACAGACAAAAATTCTTGTCTGTCTTTGCAAGTTTGTACTCCACGTATTGACACTGAGTATTTCATTTTCTCTAGTTTCAGTTTTGCTTAGAAGAATACATCATCAGATGGAAAAATCAAACATGTGCATGGTAATAAAAGGTGTTACAAGAGTATTTCCCTCCAGAATGTAACTGAGAAAATTTTTTTCCAGTAATCTAGGTAAGATTTTATTTCAGTGATAAATAATTTTTGCTGATTTAAAGAGAACTGTTAAGAAGATTAGAACATTGTTTTATTTTGTGGTGAGATATTATTACTACATTTCCAAGCACTGCAATTTCATCCATTACCAATAGCTGATAATGATTAACTTAAGTCGGGAGGAATGTTTCTTTTGGCAGAGACTCGACTTCTTCAACATTAAAGTGGATATTCCTTTACATTTGCCACATTATTTTACCCTGACTGGCATGTGGCTAGACCACATGTTTCACATGTTTGTAAGAGTGGGGACTTAACAGTGGTTCTACTGAATAGAAGGCCTCTAATCAAGGCTCTAATCCACAGGTACTGTGCTGGGGCCTGGAATACATCACTGAGCAGGGTACACTCAGTAAGCATCAATAAGTAATTACTTATTGTGGTTTCAGAGTGGCCTTCACAGATGCCAAACTATGTTGTGCATTTCTCTTCTCAAAACCACTAAGTTTGACAGATGATGAAATGGAGTCTCAGAGAGGTTAAGGGAAATACTTAAGAGCACAAAGTTGGTAGATGCTGATTGAATGTGGTCTGGGTTTGGCTAACCCAAGTGTCTATGCTCCATGCCACAACGCTACATTGCAAGGGAAATTTCATATTGTAAACATATTACATATTTTCCCTCACCTTCTTTTTGGTTCTTGGCTGTTGTTTTGGGCCGGCCCTCCATCTTGGTGTTGTAATATCTCACTGGCACACTCACTCATTTCAGAGACACTAATGCTTCAGACTGGCACACTCGTTTTTCTCCCTTTCACTCGTCTTCTTGCCCTCATTTATGGTGTGAGCGTGGTTGTGCATGACTGTGTGAGAGGCCTTAGCAGTACATCACAAATAGGTTTCTTTCCTTATAATTCTTGCTAGATGTTTTCTGTAAAGTTATAGACAACTATGCCACCCCATTCATCTGACAAAGCTGATGGTTGGATTTTTCAAAGACAAGAAAGGTACTTGCAGAGAACTCACTTGCTGAAAGCCTTCAGTGATTTTGCACACCAGTGCCATTGGTGGAAGGAACAGGGAGTACTATTTGTTCAGTGGTGTTGAAGGCCAGTTGGGTGGTACTCTTTGTGTTAGCTGATCTTGTTACAGAACTCAAGGGCAGTAAATCAGTGACAGAAAACAGATAACCTGTCCCATCCGGCAGCTTTCTGGCAGGAAAAGCAAAGGCTTGCGGGCATCCGTTGTCAATACATGTCCATACACTTGTTGTTGCTCTTAGGATTCATGGCAGACCTGAGCTGCACGGAACATGCAATTTAGTGACTGTTCATAGAGCTCTTCCTTTATGATGGGCAAACAAGGAAGAAGGGGTTGACAAACTTCCCAGGCTTTGTGTGGAGAGGGCAGGCAAAACATGGAAAGTTCTCACAATAATTGAGCCTGAGGCAGGTGGAGGATGGTTCTGATGGTTTCTAGTCTTTGATCTCCTGGATCTCAACCTCCTAAGTGGCTGAGATTATAGGCAGTTCCAAGTTCTTGGCTAATTTTGAAGTCTTAAATTTAAGATCATAGATGTTTTCTCATTTCCTATAACTATCCAACTTCTGACAGAAACATCTGTTCTCTTCTGTGAAAAAATAATCTGGCACAAAAAGAGAGCTAGTTTTTATTGATATGGATGGTTTTCATGTAGAGTACCTACCTACTATGTGCAAGGTCTTCAGTTCAAACTCAAGCAGCACAACTAAAGAAAAAAGTTGCAGCTTGATAAGAAAGTAGGCAGAGGATGTCTATTACAGGAAAAGAAAAAGGAAAGAACAAAACAAAAGGGCTGGAGATGTGGCTCAAATGGGAAAGTGCTAGCCTTGAACAAAAAAGTACTCAGGGACCACAGTCAGGAGTGGAGTTCAAGCCCCAGATCTGGCACATACACGTACAAAAATCTCACCAATCTATTAAGTGAAACATAGTACTATCTTGTTGTTATGACTAACAATTCTCATTTATACTTGTCCCTTATATTTTCCACTATAATATTTCTTTTCCAGTGAATACTTGTTAGCATGCTCTATTGATAAGGTTCATTTTTCTCTTGATTTTTGAAATACTAGTTATACTAAGCAGATTAGCTCTTTGACTCGCATACATATTCTATTTTTCCAATTTTTATTTGTCTTTTCACATACTTGTGGTGTATATATATAGTTTATAATGTTTATGTAAATATATGCTATGTGGTATTTTAAAACTAGTTATAAGAACTGCATTTGGATCTCATTTAAGAAGTTCTTTCCCATTCCCAAGTTCTATATGTATGCATGTGTGCATGCATGTATGCCTGAAACATCATTTGGCAGTACTAGGAATTGAACTCATGGCCTTATGCTTGCTCAAATGAAATGCTATCACTTGAACCACATCTTCAGTTTGGATTTTTGCTAGTTATTTTGGAGATAAGATTCTCACAGGGCCAGGAGTGTGACCTAGTGATAGAATGCTTGCCTGGCATGCATGAAGCCCTGGGTTCGATTCTTCAGTAACACACAGAAGTGGCGCTGTGGCTTGAGTGGCAGCGCTAGCTTTGAGCAAAAAGTGCTCAGGCCCTGAATGCAAGCCCTGAATGCAAACCCCAGGATTGGGAGCCGGGGGGAAGATTCTTACAAACTTTTCTTGGATTCTAGCCTGGAATGCAATCCTTATGATCTCAGCCTCCCAAGTAACTAGGTATACAGGCATGAGCCGCTGGAACTCAGGCCTAAGTTATTTTAAATAGCTCCTCATGTCTAATATATTACAACACTTTATATATAGACATGTTCTTATTATTATAAATTGTATAAAGGTCAAGAACTTGGCTCTGGAACTATTTAGATTAGAAAGGGGAAGAAATAGGATATTCATCAGTTTTATGTGCATGAGACTCAGAATCACTTCCTATGAAAACATGGTAAAGAGGTGTTGAAAGGGCAGGGTGCTCAAACTTCACTCAATGTATCTGTCATTGCTTAAATGCAAAGAACACTAATAGTAAAGAAAAGAAAAGGATTTCCTTTATTGTACCTGTGAAAAGCTTGGATAACAAACAAAGGATTTTATCGGATTTGTACAATTCATTTCACACATGAAGATATAATATTAGTATTTATATTAAAGTTATTTGCTATGCTTGCCTCTGAGCCCTTGTGAAGGGAAATGCTGACATCTACTGTTCAAATAAGGCATCTCAGATTGTTACCTTGAGTGGGGATTTTTAACATTTACTGGGATTCTTTTTCTTTTCACAATTCAATGAAACAGATTCCTGGGAGTGGGTGTGCTGTGGGGATGAAGTGGGATCAACAAATAAACACGACTTCAGGTTCCTATATAAATACAGTTTTTCTAATATATGTAATTCAGGGACCCCAAAAGTAGATAAGTTATATGAGTTTTCTGTTTTTCTAATATGAGTTTTCATAGGATGACATAAGTCCATAAATCCAAGGGTGTTCTTAAAAAGAACAAGGTCTCAGTAAGTGTGTCAATCATTAGACTATTTTTATGAATCTGAGTTTATAAAGTAAATGTTCATAGAATGACCAAATATTTACCAAGTTAATAGATCCACCTAGTTATTAGACTACACAGGTATGTCAGGGTTTTGCTTTTATTCCTATAGTTTATGTATTTTTCTATAGTTATTCTATATAAGTAAGCTATAATTTAATTCCCTAAGTATGTATTTTTATAATAATGTCATTCTTTTACCAGGTCTTTCATCAATGGCTGATTTTCTTGTTTGCTTGTATATGTGTGATGCCTGGGCTTGAACTCAGGGCCTTGTGCGCTCTCATTTGTTTTTTCTTTCATTGACAAGGTACTCCGTCCCTTGTGAAAAGCCCCCACTTCCCATTTTTTAAATGTTTAGTTAGAGAAGAGAAAGTCTCCTGGATTGGTCTGCCTATGCTGGCTTTGTAAGATCTCAGCCTGCTGAGCATATAGGAGTGAGTCACCAGTGGTGTTTGGTATTATTGGTCATGTTTATAGAAACAAGCAAGCATGCACACAAACAAAACGTTCTTTAATGCAGAGTCACACACTCAAGTTCAGAAATGACTGCATTTCAAGTAAAAACATAACCTTCATGCTTTCAATAAAAATCACCGAATTTCTAAATGGGATGGTTCACTTGGAATATTTTTGCTTGATTATTTTTTCTCCCTATATGCAGTGTGCCCTTGGGACAGGCAGTGAAAATTATATCACTTAGGGATGAGGGAGGACAGTTAAATGTTTATCTCTTACAGCCAAGGCCTACGTTTTAAGCTCTGTGTGTGTGGCCCTGTGCTGTCCCTGAGCTCTTTTGCTCAAGGTTGGCGCTCCACCACCTGAACCACAGCTCCCGTTCTGGCTTTTTGGTGACCAGACTTTCTGCCTGGGCTGGCTTTGAACCGCGATCCTCAGATCTCAGCCTCCTGAGTGGCTGGGACTACAGGCGTGAGCCACCGTGCCGGGCATTCATTTGTTTGTTTATAAACATATCGACACTAATATTCAGAAATCAAAACAGCTGTCCTCACCAGTGGTCTCTTCCTCTCCCTGGTTGTGAAACTCTCTGGGTCTACAGAAAAGTCTTCCAGCTGGGCGGGGCCGTGAAGCCTTCCAGGCTAGCGCTTCCTGCGTCTCAGCCCTTTCCTCGCGAGACTCCGCCCAGAGGGCGGCCCCGGCGAGGAACGCCCGCCCCTTGACCCCGAGGAAGTTGAAGACCCGCCCCTTCACCCCTGGGGCGGCCTCTGAGAGGCCAGCGCGCGTGCGCGCGCGGGCTGCGTCATATCCGGCGGCCGAGCCTCCGATTCCGTGAGGGCTGCGCCGTGGTCTGTGGACTGTGCATCGGTGATCGGCGTTTCTTCGCGGCGGCCTGGGTGGGCAGCACGGCGACATCATGGTGGAGGTACGGGGACACCGGGGCGCTCCGAAGTCGTGTGTCTCCGGACGGGTTCTCTTTGTTAGCGGGTGGAGCGTGCCGAAGGGGCCGCGAGGCGAGCTGTGGGGCCGAGGTCCGGTGGTCCCGGGTTTTCGGAGTGGAAGCGGGCCGGGCCGCGAACCCGAAGCCGAGGATCCGGACCCGGCGTGTGTGTGGGGGCCGGGTCTGAGTGTCTGACCCCCTCCACCGGGGGTGTGCCCGGGCGGGGAGGTGCGGGGGGCGCCGGGGCCGAGGATCTGACGTGCGAAGCGTGGCGGGTCCCCCCGGGGGGCTGGCTGTGCCTCCGGCCGGGCTTCCGCGGACGCTGCCCGGGTGCCGGGCCTGCGAGTGTCCCCCGCAGCTCGTGCTCTTCGGTCCAGCGCCCATGCCACCCTCCTTTCATCGCCATCCCAGGAAACCCTGCCGTCCTGTCAAGCAGGCCCGGTTCTTAGCCCAGGTATTTCTCGGATGCGCACACTCGGTCCTGCATCCACGGCAGTCATCTGTTTCTTCTGATTGACCTCATCTTTGGCGTAGACCGGCCCCGCCGGGCTTCATCCCTTCCATTTCTGCTCTATTATTTGTTTCGTTTGTCAGACGGCCTTAGTTCTGTTACCCAAAAAACTTTCTTCGGGCCCTATGTTAGTTACTAAGGCATGAATGTGAAAGGCTCGAAAGACCTCTTCTAATCTGAACCTCGGTGGCTGCCCTTCGAAGTTGCATCTGACACCCGAACCTACCCTGTCACCCAGCAGGCAACTGTGCTGCGTTTCTGGCTGTATTTCAGTTGCTGGACATTTGTATGCCTGACATTTCCCCTTGCTGGAATTATTCCTGCCTTTTAGCTTAGGCAGGGTGTTCTCCTTCTCTCCGCTTAAGTACCTCCGAGAGATTATTCGTAACGATATTTAGTTTTCCTTCTGTCCCTCAACCCCAGGTGTATCTTCATTGTACTTCCCAGAATGTGAAATAACCTTTGCTTATTTTTATTTGTCACTTGCCCCTTGAGCACAAGGATCAAGGCAGCCTTTTTATTATTCCCTTGTTAGCTAGTTGCACAGTACCTGCTGACCATACAGAACAATCACAACAATCACTCAATAACATTTATATCCCAGGCACTACTCAGTTTCTATGCCTAGTGCTTTGATCAAGAAGGAGCTCTATTCCCTAAACGTGACTAGTAGTATAAAGCTTTTTACCTATTTAAATATGTAGGATGTGTAACTAGTTTGGTTTCTTTAAAACAAAAAAGCTGTATTTTTTTGTCATTTCTTTTTTGGTATTGGAGATTGAGCCCAGCTTTGCCACTGAGTTGATTTTAATTTAGGTTTTTAATTGGTATCTAGACATATAATTATACTCTTGTTTTAGGAGGTCCAGAAGCATTCTGTGCACACGCTTGTGTTCAGATCATTGAAGAGAACCCATGATATGTTTGTAGCTGATAATGGGAAACCTGTGCCTTTGGATGAAGAGAGGTAGGTGGAGTTCTTTTTCAGTCACTGAAATATTTATTTTCTAGTATGTAGAGAGGAAAGCAGGAAGAGGGAGCCATCAAAGGTCTTAAAAGTAATACTAATATTCAGAGGTTATCTGTTTAGTGACAGGTAGCATTCTACCATAATTTAAGTTGGTTTTACTTGTTTTTTTACTTTAACACATTTAAAAAATACTCAGTAAACTGACATTGTATCTGTACTTCCACTCCATCTTTTCTTGTTAGTATGACAAAGATTTTTGAGTGATGCACATTTTTTATTCTACATGTCCCGTTCCCATATAGGAATGCATTTATGTGCAGTGTTCATTCTTTATCCTTAACCTTTTAAGATTCTTTTTAAAGTTTACTTCTTTTAAAATTTACTTAATTCTTTAAAGAGGCTGAGATCGAGGATTGAGGTTCAGAGCCAGGCAGGACACAAATGTCCATAAGACTCTTATCTTCAATTAAACACCAGAAAACTAGAAGTGGCACTGTGGCACAATGTGGTAGAGGACTAGCCTTGAGCTGAAGAGCTCAGGGACAGCATACAGACCCAGAGTTTAAGCCCCACCACCGACAAAAAAGCCAAAAACTAAAGACAACTAAGCAGTTTGATTATTTCAAGTACCCTCTATATTTGTGTATATGTATTTTTATATTACAGGTTACTATAAAATTACTATCTTTCTTTTTTGGTTGTGGGGCTTGAACTCTGGACCTGAGTTTTTATCTCAGGGCTACTGCCCTACCCCTTGAGCCAAGTGCTACTTCTGGGTTTCTAGTGGTTAATTGGAGATAAGAGTCTTACTAGTGCTCAGGCTGGCTTTGAACTGTGATCCTCAGGTCTCAACCTCTTGAGTAGCTAGAATTACAGGTATCAGGTGTCAGCCACCAGCACCCAGGTTTTTTGGTTCTTTAAGATGCTTAAAATCTTACTGGAAATTTTTTATACATGATGGAACTTACTTCAACTATTTAAGTAGTTGTTGCTTGGCCATCTGTAACTATTTGCATTGGTGAATATATTTAAATGTCAGATGTCTTATGTTTATAATTTTTCAATAGTCACAAAAGAAAAATGGCAATCAAACTCCGTAA
This sequence comes from Megascapheus bottae, assembly GCF_031878675.1. Taxonomy (NCBI): domain Eukaryota; kingdom Metazoa; phylum Chordata; class Mammalia; order Rodentia; family Geomyidae; genus Megascapheus; species Megascapheus bottae. The sequence continues at coordinate 20,476,668 of NC_143531.1, forward strand.
TGAGTATGGTCCTGTGTTGCATATGCCTACTTCGAAAGAAAATCTCAAAGAGAAGGGGGCTCAGAATGCAGCAGATTCCTATGGACATAAGCAGTATCCTGCCAATCAAGGTGCGTCACAGCTTAATATTTGCATTTTTTTATTTTTTATTTTTTGGTGAGTCATGGGTCTTGAACTCTGGGCCTGGGCACTCTCCCTGAGCTCTTCAGCTCAAGGCTACCTCTCTACACCTTGAGCCACAGCCCCACTTCCCTTTTTCTAGTGATTAATTGGAGATAAGTGTCTCCCTGTCTTTAGTGCCCTAGCTGGCTTTGAACCCCTGCTGCTTTGAAACTAATCCTAAGATTTCAGCCCCCTGAGTAGCTAGGATTATAGGCGTGATTTTTAAAGGGCTTTATTAGTGCCTCTCCTGGAAGGACTAGTTGTAATACTTTTGTGGCTGTACTAGTATTTTATTGGAAGGCTTACTCAAGAGAGTAGTAACTGAAGTTGTTAGTATATGGGATTTTTCTTATAGAAAATAAAAGTATTATGGTATAATGCCAGCTGAAATTTTTTACTGTGTGGAGAAGGGCACAATGGAGATTAAGGGAAAAATTTAGAGAATAATTCTAGTAACTATGGCTATCATTCAGAAAGATGGAATTAAGTACTGACATTGTAATGAATCAAGAGAACCCAAGATTCCACATGAATCTGTTTGCTTAGAAGAAAACCAGAGTGGATTATCATTTGATAGGAAGACTTGTGCATACCATTACTGTCTGCAAAGGGTGACCTTTCTAAAACCTTTCACAGGGAGCTAGCTGAGCTAGTTTCTGAGGCTAAAACAAAAACGATCAGCTCATTCTTGAGGCTTAAGATTTTGAACCCAAGTGATTCAGTTAACAGTTAAAATTATTGATGCATTTTAAAAAGAGGATAGTTGAATAAAAGGTAAATTCATCCAGTGTTTTTATATTTTGTTTCTATTTGTATTATTTTTAGGACAAGAAGTTGAATATTTGGTGACAGGTACACATCCTTATCCACCAGGACCTGGTAAGTGAGCTCTGCAGCCTTTTGGAAATGTCTTATTCTATCTCGGTAGGCACTCTACTGGAAATTCAAAGATAGGACTGTGCCAGGCCTAGACAGGTTTGCCATGTGGTAGTTGGCATAGGTATACAAGTATCTAAACTCTAAAGAATGGTGGAATTGTTAGTGTAGACACAGGTTTAATTGAAAGATACTTTGTGCGTGTGTTTGTGTGTATGTGTGTGTATGTGTCTGTGTACATGTACACACGTGCACATGCCCACACACCTGTGTGCTCATGTGGACAGGTTGCCATACAGATGGCACATCTGGAACAGGGTAAAGAACAAAAGGTTTAATATTTATAAAAACTACTGGAGGTTAGTTGCTAGTAATATCCATCCTTGGATGCGTCCTGTTAATATTTAAGTAACTTCTTAGTTTTTGCCTTTGAAGGTTATGTCTGAATATAATCATAATTTAACTTCATTATCTTGAGCTACTTTAGCCATGCTATTTGTGATCAGCTCATATTGAATCTATGTTTTCAGTAACATTTCTGGTAATGAGTAGAAGTGGCAAGGCAGTCATAGGACTGGCATTGGCTCTAGCTGCAAGGCAGGTGCAGCTGCTATGGCTTGTTTGATCAGTGCAGAATTTAAGATGATCCTATAGAAATGGACAAGTAGATGGATTAGCCGTGCAAAACTCTGGATGTGTCCATTTACATCTCCTGTGAGGAGAAGAACATCTTTCCTGTGGCGCACAGGGGTGGATCGGGTGGATCATGATGCTATTTGACAGTTGTCATACAGTCTCAAAAAGGCTCAGTGACTATCAGCTACTGGTGGCTCATGCCTGTAATCCTAGCTACTCAGGAGGCTGAGATCTGAGGGTCATAGTTTGAAGTCAGCCCAGGTAGGAAAGGCTAGGAACCTCTTTTATTTCCTCCAATTAACCACAAAAAAGCAGAAGTAGAGCTGTGGCTCAAAGTAGTAGAGTGCTAGCCTTGAGCAAAAGAACTTGGGAGAGGGCCCAAGCCATGAGTTCAAGACCCACAACCAACAACAACAAAACAGAAGCTCAGGGACAGATACACCCTGGAGGTGGCCTTCATCAGTGAGAGACCAAAGCAGTTGTGGGAAGCAGAGTCCACCAGGTCTCTTAAGTTTTTAGCCACAGTGAACCCTGGTCATGAATGTATATGAAATACCAAGTTCCCCCACAGTCTTGTAGAAAGAAACATAGTCAATGAAAGATGACCCATGCTGAATTACTGAGTAGGATTGGAAGGAGAAGAGACAAAACAAAATATAAAGTAAGAAATGTTAAAGATGTCTGATTTGTTCTGAAAATTCAGTGCATTCTGGAAGAATAGAATGTTCTGCACAGGTAAAAGTTCTATCTGTCACATCTAATGCTACCTTCCTTGGGTTGTTTACTTGTTTTGATTTGCTTTCTGGGAAATTTTTTTTGCTAAAAGTCATACTTTTTCCTTTGTACCTAGTAGTATTTTATATAGTGTAGCTTTATGCCAGGGAGCATTTGAAGACTCAGTTTTTAAGAATTGTTAACCTTTTGCTAACTTTGACCCAATTTCTACTGCAACATCTCTTTGCCTGGCAGATTCAAGATATAGCTTGTTGCATATGTCAGTTTTCCTTTATATACGATGTTTATTGGTATACATATGTCTGACTAGGGAGGATTACTTTTTCAAAACAACTTTATAGTATTTTTTAAATTGTTTATTTTTAATTTAAGTTTATTTTGCCAGTCCTGGGGCTTGAACTCAGGGCCTGGGAACTGTTCTTGGGCTTTCTCAAGGCTAGCATTCTACCCTTGAGTCACAATACCATTTCTGGCCTTTTCTGTGTATGTGGTACCAAGGAATTGAACCCGGGACCTCGTGTATGCTAGGCGAGCATTCTACCATAGCTTGATAATTTTTTCAAAACAAAATTCTAAATTGTATATTCGGTGGTTTTAACTAGCTAAAAAGACCAGTGGTACTTTTAGTTTTAGGTTGTCTATGTTTGCCACTTAATATAACTCTGTTGATTTGCTTCTATCCTTCATTAAGTGCCATTTTATAACATCTTTTTCAGTAAAAGAAGAAAACGAAAAAATGGTAGCAGCAAAGACAAAACTTAAGCTTACTATAATTGAACTGCCTGCAAATAGCCATCTATGTGTTTTCATCCATTTAATGAGGGCATGGTGGGTACTAAAAGCAGCGAATGCTATTTATTTTTCCAGGGGTTGCTCTGACAGCCGACACTAAGATCCAAAGAATGCCAAGTGAATCTGCTGCGCAGTCCTTAACTGTGGCCTTACCTTCTTCCCAGGCCAGGTAGGAAGCTTTATACTTACGATTGTAACAGTCTTGAAAGTGTATTTCACCATTTATACTTTTTTTAGCTTTAAATTGGTTGCTTTATGATTGTATTATGTATTTTCCTTTGTCAATGTTTATACAAACTTACAATGGCTGGGCTTTGGTGGTTCATGCTTATAGTTTTAGCTACTTAGGAAGCCGAGATCTGAAGTTCACAGTTTTAAGCCAGAAAAGTCCCTGAGAGACTCATATTCAAAAGCCAGATGTGTTTTCTCATATTTCCTAGATTTGAATTGACTCATTTTCTGTTCTTTCTCTATAACAACTAAATTATCGTCAACCCCGGAAATTCTCTCTTTTGCATTGTCTAACCTGCTATCAAAGCTTTCTACTTTATTCTTCATCTCCCTTGCTCCTAATTGCTCATTTTTGATGTCTTGCATCTCTTGTTTTAGATCATGTATGGATTTCTTTAACTCCTTGATTTCCATTTGAATAGTTAGTTAGCTCAGCAGCTTTATTCTCTTTGGACATTTGTTGGAGTTTGGTCACCTTTTTGTTTGTGGATTCTATGAATTCGTCCATTTTTCTTTGAAAAACCTTTATTATGGCCTCCTTTATGGCTTCCCCTTTTTCACATATCACCTTGTTTATGGTTTCCTCTTGTTTAGCTGTGGCTTCGTCCCTTATCTCTTTCTTTATATTTTTACACTTTTCATTAATGATGTTTATCAATTGCATTTGTATAACACTTGGAAGGCTCTCCTCTAGATTTGCCACTGACTGCTCCATTGCCTGTTTATGTTGGGTGGGAGATGCTATTCCTTGATTTGACATTTTTCTTGAATTTCTTGTTCTGCCCATTTGAAAATGGGAGCAAGATTAATACTAAACAAGATTATAATTTTTCAGATATAACCAACCTAGACCTTTTTAGTTGGCAACATGTCTGGTCATGAAAGAAATGCAAATCAAAACAACTCTTAAGACTGCACCTCACTCCAGTTAGAATGGCCAGGATCAAGAAAACTATTAACAACAGATGCTGGAGGGGATGTGACCAGGAGGGATCACTACTACACTGTTGGTGGGAGTGCAAACTCATTCAACCACTATGGAAAGCAGTATGGCAGTTCCTCAAAAGACTAAACATAGAGTTTCCCTATGACCCAGCAGTTCCACTACTTGGCATTTACCCAATCATCCAGAAACAAGGACATACTAAATCCACCAGCACAACAATGTTCATTGCAGCACTATTTACCATAGCAAAGATATGGAACCAACCTAGATGTCCCTCAGTTGATGAGTGGATCAACAAGATGTGGTATTTGTACACAATGGAATTCTATGCTGCTGTCAGAAAGAATGACATTCCCCCATTTGTTAGGAAATGGAAAGACTTAGAAAAAATCATATTAAGTGAAGTAAGCCAGACTCAAAGGAACTTAGGCTCAGTGGTTTCCCTCATTCGTCATAATCAGTAGAAACCTTGGGCTCTACTAGGAGAGATTTGCAATAGAGTAAAACCTAGATACAAAAGGCCGTATAGTATGACGCTAAATGAAAGGATCTCTAGGATATAGAAACACAAGCCATATAATGAGTGATTGTTGTCCTTAATGTACTATGTTATCTCTCATCTCTTTTGCTGTCCCTTGGTTATCTCATATTGTTACAGTATCTCACTTTGTTATCTGATATATCAGATATATTTGTATTTGGTTATTTGAAATTGGATAGGGAAGGGGGGAAAACAAGATGAGGGATGGGGGGGGGAAATGGGGACCAAGACATGTGAAAGGGTATCAATGTATATGAATTAATGCACCTTCTATCTGGCAAATATCATGTAACCCTTCTATTAATTACAATAAAAATATATGGAAAAAAAAAGCCAGATGTGGAGGTGTAGCTAAAGTGAAAAGCCAATCAAGAGCACAAGGCCCTGAGTTAAACCTCTAGTTGGCATGCTCTACACAAACACACACACACACACACACACACACACACACACACTTAAAAAGTTTTTGTGGACTATATGATTAGAGGCTTAATTATTTACGGCAATTTGCTGGCAATTTTCTTTTCGTTTCAGGGTAGATGCGAATCGTACTGCACCTGGAGCCACTGACCGTTCACAGCCTACAGTGATGAATTCAGTAAATATCAACGTCCAAGCAATGATATCGTCTTACCTTCCAGAGTATTAGAGATCTTTTTAATTAAAAAAGAAACATACCAAAAATTAAGTTCTGATTAGGAATCATAGTGTGAAAATATTCTAACAACTGCCTTTGAATTAGTAACATGAAATTTTTAATATGACAAATTATAATGTGATCTATTCCCTATCTAGATGCTTATGGAGTCTGGTGGTACCAAGAATTCTGCACTGATGGCTAAAAAAGCCCCTACGATGCCCAAGCCCCAGTGGCACCCACCATGGAAACTCTACAGGGTGAGCAGACCTGTGTTTATTCCTCTATGGGAATGTGGGAGATTTCTACTTGGCAGGGCTGAAGAATGGCAAACTGGGAGAGTAGTATATGTGGGAATGAGGTGGCCTGAGGGGCTCACACCCTGTTGAGGGATGTTTTGAGAAGTGTTCAGATTAACTGCTTAACGGACAAGTCTCTTGCTCACTCTTCCTTTGCTTATACAGGTTATCAGTGGCCATCTTGGCTGGGTTCGATGTATTGCTGTAGAACCTGGAAATCAGTGGTTTGTTACTGGATCTGCTGATAGAACTATAAAGGTAAGATCATTGTATTAATGGGCATCTTTTAAAAATCATAATTAATATTAATCATTCTTTGTGTCATCAACCTTTTTTTTTCTCCTTAGCAATGTGTGAAAGGCAGATTCTTGGGGAAAATACAGTGGTTTTTTTTTTTAAGATTATAAAACATAATTTAGATAGTCTATAAGCTTTTTCAATTTTTGGACACTAAAGTTTTCAGTTTGATGATTTTTTTTTTCTTATTTCAAGTAATGCTATGTTAGTCTTTGTTCATATGGCTTTTTCTTTATTTTATCTGTTATACGTAGATTTCCAGAAATGGAACTGTTGAGTCAAATAGTCTTGTATCCAAAGTACAAACTACTTTTAACAAATGACTGACACTAGACACTGTGTTGAAAATGAACTATCCAACTTGTGAGAGAGCGGGGGTTTGCTATTCAGAAAGCAGTGTACTCATTACTGACCTATATAACTGTAACCCCTCTGTACATCAGCTTTACAATAACAATAAAGTGAACTGCTAGTCACAGTGTGTTTGAGAGGATGCTTTCAACACATTGACCTTGCAGCCCTTTCGAAGCATCCTCTGAGAGCATAAGCAAAAGTAGATATCTTGCCTTCTAAACTGTTCATACAGAATTTCTAGAGAGAATGAGCTTTTGTATATTCTTTTTTGCTATGTTCAGGGCTTCTTAGTTGCTGGTGTTGGCAACTTGAATACCATTTTTATTATGAGTTATGTCCTTTTTGTATTAGCAATATTGACTTTGTGATGTATGGCAAATTGTTTTCTAATTAAGGATGCCTTTTTTTCCCCCACCCTGCTTTTATTCTGTCCAGAGTCATTGTTGAAATTTTTACATACTTACAATTTTTTTCTGGTGCTAGGATTGGACTTTAGTGGCATACCCATGGTAGGCTTATGCTGCAGCCCCTTTTTTTCTGGTTATTTTGAGATAGGGTCTCACTTTTTGCTTGGGTCTGCCTGGATCACGATCCTCCTGTTTATGCTTCCTTCTGAAGCTAGGGTACAGAGTGCATGTCATCACATCTGACTTTTTCTGTGGAGATAGAGGGTCTCATGAATTTTTTTTTCTCACCTGGGTTGGCCTGGAAGCATGATTCTCCTCTCAAACCCAGGCTCCCACATATCTGGAACAACAGCTGAGCACCCACTGCATGTAGCAATTTTGGAGGTGAGGTGTGGTCTTGCCAACTTTTTGCCCAGGCTGGCCTCAAACTATTCATCTTCACCATCTTAGCCTCCCAAGCAGCTACAATTATAGGCATTAGCCACTACAGCAGATCTGTTTTTGTTTTGTTTTGTTTTTCATGTAAAGACTTAATTTTCATATCAAGATTATAAACTTTGACTATTGTGGCTAGCAAAAATAATGACTATTCTTTGTTTGGAGATCTGGGACTTGGCCAGCGGCAAACTGAAGCTGTCATTGACTGGGCACATCAGCACGGTGCGGGGCGTGATAGTGAGCACGCGGAGCCCCTACTTGTTCTCCTGTGGAGAAGACAAGCAAGTCAAGTGCTGGGACCTTGAGTATAATAAGGTGAGCTCCAGCCGGAGAATGGTACGAGCCCCTGTCTCGTGATTTTTCAACGTTGTAACTTTCCTGCTTCATCTCCAGGTCATCCGGCACTATCATGGGCACCTGAGTGCAGTGTATGGCTTGGATTTGCACCCAACAATTGATGTGCTGGTAACCTGTAGTCGAGATTCAACGGCTCGGGTAAGTGGAACAGGGCTGTGTGTATGGTGTTGGATCTTCTCGTGTAAATACTTGGTGTATTCAAATCTTACACTGTTGGCTAGATTACTGAGAATAGTTGCGTGAGTCATGACTATCCTAATTCCTCTGTTTCTTGACATGCAGTCTTCCTCCTTAATCTTTAGTTTCACTTGCCCTGTCGTGCATCAGTATCATGTTCCAGTGTGTCACAGCTGTTGTCCACAAGTTCTGGAATTCAGCAGTCCCATAATCGTCATTAGACTTGCAGTACCCTGACCTTTCTGCCTATTTTAGTTTTGGCAGCTGGATCCTGTCTATATTCTCTGTAGTGTCATTGACCTATGACTTTGTCATTTTCATTTATACACTTTCTTCACTCTATTCAGACACAGTTGTCTAATAAAGTTCCTGTTACTTGCCTGAGATAAGAATATACGTTCTTTCTGACAGTATGTCTATTGTATTTTTTAGATTTGGGATGTGAGGACAAAAGCCAGCGTACACACATTATCTGGTCATACAAATGCAGTGGCTACAGTGAGGTGTCAGGCTGCAGAACCACAGATTATTACTGGTATGGTTCATACTTTATAGCTTGTAGCCCATTCACATCAGGATGCATTGTGATTGTACATAGACTTTTTGTACTTACTTTAACCTAGCTTGGTATTTGTTCATAGTGTTTTCTGTGTTCTTGCATGTTTTAATCATGACTGTTTGGAATTTATTGCTGTAAGATTCATTTGACCATAGTATCCATACTTTTTACATGTGACAGAATAATCGTTCATGGTATCTTGTAATTCCTTTCTAGAAAACTTCTGTCAGATACAATTAAATAGAATTATTAATCTGGGAAATTAAAATTAAGAGACAATAACTCCTTAAGATCAATAACTTTAAACCGTAAGAATGTTACTTTTAAAGGTCTTAAAGACTAAAAAATAATCTTTTATTTGGTCTATGAACTTAAGAAATCATAGGAGTTTTTCTCTTCCTCTCCATTTGGAAATAAACTCATGTATTTGTTGTTATTCACATAACTGTTCAGTTAATGACTTAACCATTTTATTGTATTTTTAAAGATCTGAATTTAAAATCATTGTACTATTTTATACTTACATGAAATAGCTGAGGCGATAGGCCTCCATCTGCTATGTGTATAGGGTATCTAGAATGCTTCATCTTTTATTGTATCTAACTTTTATACTCATTTCATGGCCTGCCGCGTGTGTGTGTGTGTGTGTGTGTATTTTCATTACAGGAAGCCATGACACCACAATACGATTGTGGGATCTGGTGGCTGGAAAGACAAGAGTGACATTAACAAACCATAAGAAGTCAGTGAGGGCTGTAGTTTTACACCCACGACAGTAAGTTTTGCTCCTTCTCATCTTCCTTCATGTCTTAGCACTGTACTAGAACATTAGATTAGCAGCTGTGTTGGCAGCTAGTTAGCTGTTGTCATTTTTACTTCTTTAATTTTTTGTATGCTGCTGTTCTGCTTCATAGCCCGTGTATATTGCAAAGCCTTCTATGTAGTAGCAGATAGTGCTCAGTAAGACTTGAAAATCATGCTGAAAAGCTGTATAGCGAGGTAGAAGGTAACAGGACTGGGTAGGATTGTTATATCATAGAGTAATGACATGTACTTTACCTTGTGATATCTGAGACATGTGTAGACCACTTCTTAAGGGGAAGTTAATGTACATAGCAAGGAAAGAAGTAAGAATAGTGGGCATTGTAGTGAAGGCATCCAGAAAAGAGGGGTTTAGCTTCTCAGCCTATTGGTTTTTTGTTTGGTTTGGTTTGGTTTTTGTTTTTTGGATTGTGGGGCTTGAACTGGCCTGAGAGCTGTCTCTGAGCTCTTCAGCTCCAGGTTACCACCCTGTCCTTGAGCCAAGCCCCACTTCCTGTTTTCTAGAGTTTAAGTAGATATAAGAGTCTCAGGTCCTTTTGTGCCTGGGCTGGCTTTGAACCTTGATCCTCAGATCTCAGCGTCCTGAGTAGTTAGGATTACAGGCGTGAGCCACCACAACTGCTCAGCCTATTGTTTATCAGATCAGATCCTACCTGGCACATTCTTCTTTCTTTTCTTTTCTCCCTTCTTTCCTCTTCCTTTGTCCCTAGTATAGTTTCCTCCTCCTTCCTTTTTCTAGTCTTCTTTACTCCCTTTTCCCTTTTTCTTCCTTCTGCCCTCTATCTTCTCCTTTCTCCAGAATTGTCACCTACTCATTTGCCATTTATGTTAGATTTGTCATTTTGCGTCTTGATGGTTCTTACCTCAGTGTGAAACATTGGAAAAATGAACAGAATTTCAAAGTCTGATTTCATTTGGAACAAATGTCTTGTTAACTTGCATGCTGGTGTAATGTTTTGTTAAAACTACATCAGAGATGACATGTGACTTTAAACACTGCAAAACTCACCTTGTATTTGACTTAGTCTGTTATTCTTTCTTATTTATTTCAGTTACACATTTGCATCTGGTTCTCCAGATAACATAAAGCAATGGAAATTCCCTGATGGAAATTTCATCCAAAATCTTTCTGGTCATAATGCCATTATTAACACATTGACTGTAAATTCTGATGGAGTGCTTGTATCTGGAGGTAAAATGAAATTCTTATAATAAATGTGTGTTTTTGCTAGCGAATAAGCAGACATTTGTAAAGTTTCTAAGCTGGTACATATGAGTACATAAATAGAGCACACTATTTCGTTAGCTCAAATGCATTCTTCCACACCCACAATACATGGATCCCCATAGTTCATACTTTAGCCCACTCAGGTACCATGTGGATTAGAGAATTACCCCATTTAGGTGGGGGTTCTGAAACTGAGTGTTAAGTTTGAATGCCTGTGTCTTGTCTGTCTCTGGTTACTGGTTACCGACAAGGTGTTTAGGCTAATGGTCAGGCCTCCACATGAATCAAGCAGCCTTGATGGAGGCCTAACATGTGTCCACTTCTTTCCCTTTAAGCTGATAACGGCACTATGCATCTTTGGGACTGGAGAACCGGTTACAATTTTCAGAGAGTCCATGCAGCTGTGCAGCCTGGCTCATTGGACAGTGAATCAGGAATATTTGCTTGTGCTTTTGATCAGTCAGAAAGTCGGTTATTGACAGCAGAAGCTGATAAAACCATTAAAGTGTACAGAGAGGATGAAACAGCGGTAAGTTCTCTGGTTTTACAAGTACTTTAAAATATCGGCCATACCGGTATGGAAAGGATCTTCTTGTCTCATTATGAGAAAGTAATCTTTTCCTATTTGGTAGTACTGAGATTGATATCTCAGAACCTTGTGCTTGCCAGGCAAGCTCTCTACCACTTGACCATGCCTCCAGACCTTTTACTCTGGTTAATGTCTTACGCTCATGCCAGAGAGCCTGACTGCGATTCTGTTCATATGTCTTGAGTAGCTAGGATTGCTGAGCCCAGCTTATTTATAGATTGAGATGGGATCTTGTGAACTTTTTGCCCAGACAAGCCTTGAACTGTGATTCTCCCACTTCCTGCTTTCCCAGTATAGTAGCTAGGGTCCAGGTATGAGCCATTGTGCCTGGCAGAAAAATAATGTTACTATAGGAACGCAGTATTTGTCATCACGAACGGTATTTGCCTCTAAAGTTCGGTATCAGGGTCATTGATGCCAGTGAACCTGTTGGCTTTTATTTTATCCTCATCTTCCTTATTGCAGTTACTGGGACAACGGTGCAGTGAAACAACAGACCTTAAATTTCTACGCAGATTAGTTCTAGAATTGAAATTCATTGCTATCATAATCTAGCAGAAATTAAGTTTTACATGATAAATTGTGAAGTGAACTTGGATGAACCCATGCAGCTTTTGTTAGGCTTGGATGTCATAATCTATCAGCTGTCTAAAAATTATTAGACTGCTAAGAAATCTGATTTAGGATTGATAAGTGGTTAAAATGGAAGCCTACTAATAGGAAATAAGCTAATAATACTTCACTTCGTTTCACTTTTCTATTTCAGACAGAAGAAACTCATCCAGTCAACTGGAAACCAGAGATTATCAAGCGAAAGAGATTTTAGTGTGTCATTGTATACAGGGTGGTTCCTTTGTTTGTTTTTTTTAAGCTTGGCATTTGATGAGAATATTCCGTTGTTTTGTGTTGTGGCTAGGAATATGAAGCTGAAACTCACCTTGCTAGAATTGTGGCTGCTTTTTGTTGTACAATAAACTGTCCTCTGCCCCCACTGTGTGTTTTTATTTCTGAAATAAACAATTTGTAACTTTAGTAAGATGTGGATTTCAAGTATGCAGTTTTATTGGATGCATACATGTCTATCTGTTCTGGCTATCCATATATATTGTGTGTGTGTGCTGGAATGAGGACTTGAGCTCAGGCTAGTACTCTCGCTCTACTTTATTATTGCTGGTATTCTTATCACTTGAACCACACCTCCAGTCTGGCATTTTGTGGGTTAATTGGAGATGGAGTTACAAGGACTTTTCTACCTGGACTGGCTTCAAACTATGATCCTCTAGATCTGAGCTTCCTGAATAGTTAAGATTACAGACATGAGCTATGGGCTAGCTTGAATACGATTATTCTAAAGACAATATTTCAATACTTTTATTGAAAAATAATCCCCTTTCAAAAAATGTACAAAATTGGTTATTGTATACTATATTAGAATAAGGAATTTTAATTGGAGCAGACTTTTTAACATCTGTTTATATGTCTTTACAAACATACATGATGGATGTATGAGTTGGGTTTTTTTGTTGTTTATTTTGTTTGTTTTTTGAACTCGGCACTGGGTGCTGTCCCTGAGCTCTTCAGCTCAAGACTTAACACCCTACCCTTGAGCCAAGCCCCACTTCCCATTTTCTAGAGGTTAATTGGAGATAAGCATCTCAGGTCCTTTTGTGCCTGGGCTGGCTTTGAATCTTGATCTTCAGATCTCAGCTTCCTGAATAGCTAGGATTACAGCCAGTGCCCAGCTGGATGAGTTTCAAAAGATTTGAAGTCATAATCTCACAGTGCATGTTCTGTTCAGTTCTGCACCACCCACAGTTGAGAAGATGAGCTAACTCCAGGCTGTGAAGAAATGCTATAATGGAGTAGCTGCCAGCTGGGGGAGGACTTCAGTTCCCAAGGGACATGAACTGGCAGAGAAGGAAGGGAGTTGTACTTTTTATCCCCTAGCTAGAGTGACAGACACCATGGCCTTGTCTGTGAGGGGCCAGTGATGTCCCATGGAGCTCTAGTCTCCAGCCCTCCTGGTTCCTTTGGGTGAGACATATAGTAAGTGACAGGAGACAAATGCATTTCACTTGAGGAGTGGGAGCAAGGCCAGTTTGTGGAGAAAACTTGTTTTAAGACTATTCTTGAAGTAGTAGAATGTCTATAAGCTGATAAATGAGGGGGAAATCCTGGAGATACCGCTGGAACTATGTAAACCTACAGTAAGAACTGCAGCTTCATGGTGATTTTAAAAAAAATGATTTCTAACACCTAGGCCTCCTGGGAAACAGGAATTTTACAATCCAGCCTTTGAGATCCAATACCCCATCCATCTAGCTTTGTTACACTTCTCTATACTCAAGAAACTAATGATGTGTCCAAATGAGACGACGATTGCATCATTTTGAATAAATTGCATCTCATGCTGGGTGAGGTTTGATGGTTACAGCCTTTAGAAGCTTTTTTTCCTCTGGTTTTACCGAAAATAATCGGAACATTGACAATACTAAAATCATTCCTAGAAAACTAGTAAGAACGACTTGACAAAACTGAATTATACACAAGCAAGTTCATTATACCTTCGTTTGTAGTAATTAACCCATTGTTTAATAGTGTATAGTCCTTTCAGTGTATTTCTTTGTATTTAGGAATAGCTAGATTTTTTTAGGATAAAATGTTCAATTTTTGCTTATGTAAAAATTGCATAAGCATTTTGTAAAATAATGGGCACTGAAACATGATGGAAAAGTAACATCCAGTTGCTAATGGTAGCTTTGTGAGGTAGTAGAATTGAGAAATTTTCATGGTTTCTGCTTTTTATGTTTGATTGCATTTTAATTTTCTTCAAGTGTATATTTCATAAACTTAAATGGAAAAGAAATCACTTGCACCTGAAAGATTATAATATGCTTTGTACCCGAAGAAAATCAGAAGAGGATTGTCTCCAATCCTCAAATGTGCCAATGAGGAATTGCTAGTATATGCAGTCTGTTCGGGACATTTTATGGAAATGGACTTAGATGGCATGTGGTGGTCTTGTGTTTTTGGCTTCTTTCCTTTTCATAGTGTGTCAACATCTGTATTCCAGCGTGTGTATGTACTGCCTTCCTTTATAATTGATTGCACACTATCATCTTGTGTAAGTATACATTCTTCTGTTCATTTGTTGACGAGTATTTGAATAAAAATGTCTATATTAAGCCAGGTGCGGTGGCTCACACCTGTAAATCCTAACTACTCAGGAGACTCAGATCTGAGGATCAAGATTCAAAGCCAGCCCAGGCACTAAAGAACCGAGACTCTTCAATTAATTACTTAATAGAATACAGGAAGTGGGGCTGTGGCTTCAGGGGTAGGACCCAGGGGTAGCACCCAGGCACAGAGTTAAAGCAAGCCCTGTGACTCGCCTTGAATTTATTAAGCAAGTCATTGATGTTTTAGCCATTGAACAAAAAACAGGAATACTTGCCTGCCAAAAATTAGAACTTAGGAAGAATGGTAAAATAAGTACATAATTTCTAGAAAATAGAAACTTGGTTTATGTAATAATGTGAAATGAATATTACATCGAAATACCATTTGTGAAATACAAGTAACTAGGAAATGATCATATTTAAATCCTCAACATTTTGCAACTAATTTTATAAACAGCATGTTTTTCTAAAATAAATTAGAATGTCTATGTCTCTTAGTAATGATAATAATAAAAACAGACACTTGGTATATGCCCGGCGCTGTTCCAAGTGATTTCATATGTATTAACATAATAAAGCCAGAATTGGCTACATAGTTTGTAGGGCCCAGAGCAAGATGAAAATGAAGGGTCTGCTGTTTACCAATAGGAAGAGAAGTGCCGTTAAAAATAGATACTAAACTATAGGGTTTTTCCCCCCTTTTCCCTCTGGTAATGTTTTCTGTATGCTACAGTATTCCTTTGTGTGTGTGTATGTGGTACCCGTGTTTGAACTCAAGAGCTCAAACTTGCTAGGCAAAGTTCTACTACAACCCATACTGCTCATCCTTTCTTGCCCTGTGGTTATTTTGAGATGGAATCTTGTTACTTGGGTACTTGCCTGGATCACGTCCTGCTTTTTACTTCCTGTCATAGCTGTGGTGGTGACGAGCACATCTCACCACATCCCAATTCCCTGGGATTCTCCCTCCCTCCCTCCCTCCCTCCCTCCCTCCCTCCCTCCCTTCCTTCCTCCTTTCTTTTTTTATTCCTTCCCTCTTCATACCTTCTTTCCTTTCTCTCTTCTTTCCTCTTTTTCCTTTCTTTTCTTTCCCTACCTCCCTCCATAAGATAGCATGGAATGGAAACGGCTTCTTCCTGCAGGTCTTGATTTAAAAGGCAAGAACATAATAAATTAGTGGTGAAAGTGGGTGAGAAGTGTGGACAGAAGAAAGTCAGCACTGAGATACAGAACCTGTTCGGCCATGGAATGTAATGCTTCTGTTGGAAAATGCTGGTGCCTCTGCTGTCTTCTGCATCTTCTATGGGGCTTCCACTCAGTGTGTGATTGCTTTGCTGAATCAAAAACAGTCTTGTTATCCCCCATCTCAACCTCTCTCCTGGGTAGCAGGATTTTCTAGCACATCCTTTAGCAAGCATTCTTGGCTATCCTACTCCATTATGCTTGCTTTAAGAAAGCTGGGGCTGTGAAACTTAATTATGAAACTCTCAAATCTTTAATACTTCTAAGTTGTATGTGTATCTACTGTGCAATACAATGTCAAACTTTCTCCACTTTCAACTATTTTTTCAACTATACTTCTCTGCCTATAAAATTTCATGTGCTGCATGTATAGATATATCATGGTGCTAATATAGATGTATCACCACTCTATTATTATATAATTATAATTTGCATATTGAATAGTAATGTAAATTTTTATTAATAACAATAAACTATTTTGTCTAGTAAAAAAAGAATTTCTTGTGATGAGCAAACCTTCAGTATGAGACACCTTAGGTTCTAGAGAATTTACTATTCAGCATGGTGACTATACTTATAACAATCTAAAATGTAAATGATAAGAATTAACACACACACACACACAGTAACTATGTGAGATGATGAATCTACTATATAGATAATTTAAGTGTACATGTGTACCAGACTGTTGTATTTTGTACTTTATATATATTCATCTGATTCAATTATAGCTCAAGAAAGCTAGTGAAATGAACAAAAAGAAGACCTTGGACTACATGTAAGTTTCTTTTATAAATTCTATAATAACTATAAAATGAATCTGTTTTAAAAACTCTCCTCTCATTTTAAGGGTGAATGATCTTTTTTTTTCTTCTTTGTATTTTTTCATATATTTTTATTGTAATTAATAGAAGGGTTACATGATATTTGCCAGATAGAAGGTGCATTAATTCCCATACATTGATACCCTTTCACATGTCTTGGTCCCCATTTCCCCCCCCACCCCCACTCCTCATCTTGTTTTCCCCCCTTCCCTATCCAATTTCAAATAACCAAATACAAATATATCTGATATATCAGATAACAAAGTGAGATACTGTAACAATATGAGATAACCAAGGGACAGCAAAAGAGATGAGAGATAACATAGTACATTAAGGACAACAATCATTCATTATGTGGCTTAAGTTTCTATATCCTAGAGATCCTTTCATTTAGCGTCATACTATATGGCCTTTTGTATCTAGGTTTTGCTCTATTGCAAATCTCTGCTAGGAGAGCCCAAGGTTTCTACTGGTTATGACAAATGTGGGAAACCATTGAGCCTAAGTTCCTTTGAGTCTGGCTTACTTCACTTAATATGATTTTTTCTAAGTCTTTCCATTTCCTAACAAATGGGTGAATGTCATTCTTTCTGACAGCAGCATAGAATTCCATTGTGTACAAATACCACATCTTGTTGATCCATTCATCAACTGAGGGACATCTGGGTTGGTTCCATATCTTTGCTATGGTAAATAGTGCTGCAGTGAACATTGTTGTGCTGGTGGGTTTAGTATGTCCTTGTTTCTGGATGATTGGGTAAATGCCAAGTAGTGGAATTGCTGGGTCATAGGGGAGCTCTATGTTTAGTCTTTTGAGGAACTGCCATACTGCTTTCCATAGTGGTTGAATGAGTTTGCACTCTCACCAACAGTGTAGTAGTGATCCCTCCTGGCCACAGCGAAAAGCTAAAGCCATTCCCTCTAAAATCAGGAACGAGACAAGGATGCCCACTCTCTCCACTCCTCTTTAACATAGTATTAGAATTCCTAGCCAGTGCAATAAGGCAAGAAGCAAGCATAAAGGGGATCCAAATAGGGAAAGAGGAAGTAAAACTTTCCCTCTTTGCAGATGACATGATCCTATATTTAAAGAATCCTATAGACTCTACACCCAAGCTCCTTGAGCTGATTCAAAACTTTGGAAGGGTAGCAGGCTATAAAATTAACCCTCAAAAATCAACTGCCTTCCTCTACGCCAACAGTGAGAGGAATGAGGCAACATACAGGAAAGAACTCCTTTTGCGATAGCCTCAAAGAAAATAAAGAACCTAGGAATGATCTTCCATTACAAGTGTATGGCATATGTTGTTTATCCCTCCGTGGATCTGTGGATGAAATCTTGGGATGCTCTCGTGTTTTGCTGACAATGCTGTATGGACATGGTTGAACACGTTGCTCTGTGAGATCTTGCTCTAATTTGAGTGTGTTAGTCAACAGTTGAATTGTTGAATCATTGTTATATCTATTTTTAATTTTTAATGGAACTATAATACTATTTTTTTTCAGTTTTCTAGTCTCACCCCCATTGTATGTGGTTCCAGTTTCTCCATATTATTTGCCAACATTTTCTGTTTGTCTTTTTGAAATAATATATACATCCTAATTGGGGTGAAGTGGTGTCTTATTTTTATTTTAATTTTCACTTTTTTTTGCCAGTCCTTTGACTTGAACTCAGGGCCTGAGCAACTGTCCCTGGACTTTCTCAAGGCTAGAACTCTATCACTGAAGCCACAGCACCACTTCTGGCTTTTTCTATGTACGACGTACCAAGGAATCAAACCTGGGGCTAGGCAGGCAAGCACTCTACCACTAGGCCAAACTCCCAGCCTCTAATTTTTACCTTTTTTTCATATATTTTTTATTGTAATTAATGGAAGGGTAACATGATATTTGCCAGATAGATGGTGCATTAATTCTCATACATTGATACCCTTTCACATGTCTTGGTCCCCATTTCCCTCCCCCCCCCCCGCCCATAATTTTTACTCTTGTAGTGATTAGTAGCATTGAATATCTTTTCATGTACCTAATGTCTATTTTTATTTTTATTTTTTTGCCAGTCCTGGGCTTGAGCTCAGGGCCTGAGCACTGTCCTTCAGCTTTCTCAATGATAGAGCTCTAGCTCTTGAGTCTCAGCACCACTTCTGGCTTTTTTCTATGTATATGGTACCGGGGAATCAAACCCGGGTCTTTGTGCATCCTAGGCAAGCACTCTACCACTAGGCCAAACTTCTGGTCCCTAATGTCTATTTTTATATTTCCTTGAAGCAATCTCTATTTAAATCCTTTACCCATTTAAAGTTTTTTTATTGTTGTTGAATTACATTAGTCCTCTATATATTCTGAATGGTAAACTCTTAACAAACTCATTGTTTATAAATATTTTATTTCATTTCATTTCATTTTATTGAGTATGCTTTTCCAATCACTGGCAGTGTCTTTGGTACACACGAGTCATTTTAATGTCTAATTTCTCTACCTTTATTTTGGTTATATGTGCATTTGCTTGCATATCCAAGAAAGCATTGTTTAATCCAGTGCCTCAAGCATTCTCCTATGTTCTCTTCCAAAAGTGTTATAGTTTTAGCTCTCCAGTTAAGTCTTTAATCCACTTTGAGTTAATTTTATAAGAGGTATAAGTTAAGGCCCCAACTTGTACTTAGATATCCAGTTTATCCATAGCATTTGTTGCAAAGATTATCCTTCCCTATTTATAGTCTTGGCAACCTTGCAAAAATTAATTAGGTCACATGTGTCAGATTTGTTTCTGGGCTTTATGTTCTATTTATTGACCTTGTTCTATCCTAATGCCAGTACTATACTGTTTTGGTAACCATAGCTTTGTGATATGTTTTAATAAGTGTGAGACCTCCAAAGTTGCTATTCCTTCTTAAGATAATTTCATCTATTTTGGGTCTACTGTGGTCCTATTTGAATCTTAGGATGGATTTTTGTTTTAACTTCTGGGGGAAAAAAATGCCATTAGAATTGTGATAGGAACTGTAGAAAATCCATAGATCATTTAGGTAAAATGGACTTTAGAGCTTTCATTTCTTGGTTTCAAAACTGTCATCTATTAGTTACGAAAGACACAGAAAACCCGCTATTGTCAGTGACTTTGCAAATATTGAAGGACATTTCCTATCTGTCTGGGATTCATATTCCTCATTCCTTGATTAGAACTGATTCCTCTTTTTCCCAGTCAGCTTTCTCCTAATAGAGGAATAATCCTGTGGAGAGGCTTGCACAATTTTTACTACTTAGTAGGAATTTGAAAAAGGGTCATATGGAAGCATCCACACTACTTTTCAGAGAAAGGTGATAAGCAATAAGTAATACATATCAACTGCCTGTTTGCTTCCAGTGAAAGGCCTTTACTCTTAGGAATTTGGCTTGGTCCATGTTGCCGTCTTACTTTTTCTTTTTGGGTCTGAAAATCTGAGCCTCGCTGACAAGCCTACTTTAAAATATCTATCATTATGAGAGAGCCTAATTATTTTTAGGATTTTAGTAGTCATTTACCCCTCCATTTGCCTATTTCATTCTCTTTGATAAAATCTAATAGAACATACATCATGATTTTCAGAGCTATTCTGAAATAATGGCACCCTGTCCCAACCTTTAAAGAAAAGAGCTCACTCTAACAGATTTTTGAGGGGTATCCTAGCAACCAGTCTATAGTGAAATTTGTCAATTTCTCCAAAAAGAATTTTCATGAAATCCAAGAAAAATAAAGACACTTGAATTTTAGTTTCTGAGACCCATTTTTTTCTACATTGTTCTAAGGATTGGATCATCTTAAAGATTCTCACTCCTGAGATTTCATTTAATGAGAATTAAAGTGGTATTCTGGTGCTCAGGATAGCTCTTTTAGTAGTGCTGAATTCAACCTGATAATAGAATAATGAATGGATAGGAGGATATGATTAGACAGACATAGTAAAATTGCACAGGCAGCCAAACCCAGTGTAAAATATGATGCATATTGGTACTTTCTGTTTTAATTTTCTATATATGCAAAAGCATATAGCACAAATCTTTTTTGATCCCAAGAGAAACTGAGGCGAGGACTCATGTACATTTGTCCTAATCTTGATATTTCTTGCTGTTGTGAAAGGAAGATTTATTTGGTTGTGCTTTCAGATATCAATTGTTTCCAAATTGAGGACTTTCAAAAAGAATCTGAAATCAAATGAAAATAGAAGCCTTTTCCAGGTGTGTGGACAAGTCAAGCATGAAATGACATAAGCCAAGTACATAGGCTATGGGCAGAGTTCAAAACTGAGCTACTGTCCAAATTAAATAGTCTTAACAATGCAATTCGGAATAGCTAGGGAGTCATGCTTGGTTGAAAATTTAGATGCACTACATAATGTGTGTATATGTTTATGTACAATCACATGCTTCTCTACCTAGATTTCAACATAAATATATATATATGTATAATTATGAGCAGGCCATGTGAATATGGTATTTCCATTAGTATAATGACAGCTGGGTGATAGAGAGAGATTGTCTATGATCTAGCAGTATGCTGATAACATTTCTTTAATGTTTTCAAATAGTTTAAGCATTCAGAAGCTAATATTTATACCAATCACCTTCTTTTATGACAATGCCCATTAATGTAAATAGGCTTATAGAGAATATTTTTTCCTTTGGAAATATTAAGTATTCAAAATATCAAAGTTTTATTTAGTTTTAATGTGAATTATTTAAAAATTTTATTCTTTGAATTATTTCTTAAGCTATGTTAGCATTTTTTTGCCTTTTGAATCCTTTCTTTTTAGATTTATTTTTGTCCCAGTACTGAGGCTTGAACACACGTTCTTAGTTTTTTTCTGCCCAAGGTTGCATTCTATTACTTGAACCACATCTTTACTTCTGGGGTTTGATTTTTGGTGGTTAAGTCATGGACTCTCCTATCCATGCTGGCTTCAGTCAAGGTTTTCCGGTCTCCGTCTCCTAAGCAGGTAGCAGCCACTAGTGCTCAGTTTTCTTCTAGTTCTTTAAATGTTTTGAAAATTCACATGTTACTTGTTAGTTGGAAAGATTATCCATTAAATTCTTTTCTCTGGTTTCTTTATTTTCTGTTATCTTTCCCGGAAGAAGTTGGATTATTGTTTTTTAAATTTGGGGGGCGGTTGCTGATTGGGTTCTATTGGTCTTTGGTAGATTGCTGGTGGGGGGAGCAAGGGTGACAGGGAGAGGAAGCACCCACACCCAGCAGCCAGGACATGGTGACTCCCTGAGTGCCACCTGTGGTTCCTAGGTCAGACAGAAACAGTCCAGGTAACCCTGGTTAGCCTTCCTCTCCCCCCCAGGCTTCGTTAAAAGTTACTCCTTTCTGTATCTACTTAGAGCCTTCTAGATGAATTGAGTTCTTAGAGAAGTTTTAAGCCGCTCCTTCCTTCCAAGGTTAGTGGCTAAGTGAAGGGGAGAGGCAGACAGGAATGGAAGCAATCAGGGCAAATCCCCACCTCAGAACCAGCTTCCTGGAGCAAACATGTAGCGAATGGGGTCCAGCTGGAGCAGAGGAGGATCATGGAGTTGGAGGTGGACAGTGGAAATATCAAAAACAGGCTGATCCTTTAGAAGAAAGAGCAGAGCCCAATGCCTTTTTTTTTTTTTTCTCCAATCCAAGCCTTGACTCCAGGCCTGGGCATTGTCCTTGGACACTTTTTGCTGAAGGCTAGTGCTCTGCCACTTGAGCCATAGGGACACTTCCAGCTTTTACTGTATATGTGGTACTGAGAAATCAAACCCAGGGATTCATGCATGCTAGGTGAGCAGTCTACACTCCCCCCGCTGCCTCCTCCCCCCGCCCATGCCTTTTCCTATGTATCTTGTCTTAAGTAGAACTAAACAATGCATTTATGTGCATCTCATTATATTGGCCCAAATGAGCACAGAAACTGCAGAGAGCAAGGAATGTCTGATAGAGATGATTCCAAATGGCTGACTCTCCATCTTGATGACCTGGAAAAAACTTTACATCTTAAATTCTTTAGTCTGCCTCTCTGTCATTGGGGACACTCTGGCATCCACCACTGAGCTGCAGAATTAAATACTGACAACACTGAAAACTAGGCTAGCAGTGTTGCAGTGCCCTTAATTAAAAGGGGAGAACATTAAATGACATTAAAAACAAAACAGTGTGTTCTTTTGAATGGTGGTACTTAAGGAAAAGCAAGTCTAATTAGAGGAAGAGAAGAGGTTCCAAATGGGGCTTGCGGGCACTTTCAAGTGCTTTGAAAGTTGGTGGCAAGGGTTCTTTTGAACTCACTGCCTTTCAATGTTTTTGTGTGTGTCTGGACTGTCTCATTCCAAGCTTTCAGTCTGGCTCAGGATTAGAACAAAATTGTAGGAAGACAGGGACAAAAAGAGACAGATTTTTGAGGAACATGGTAAGAAAGTGGGAGATGGAAGGAAAGAAAGGGATCAAAGGGTAGTGAAAATTTTGTAAAGCAGAGCAGAGAGAGACAGAACAGAGGAGATGTGAGCAAGGGATAAAGAGAGGAAAGAAGATCGGAAAAGCAGGACATGCACATACTTAGGTTTTTAATTTTGCTTTACATAAAGTAAATGCATACATTGATGGGTTCTGTATGTATTTCCATCCTTGCCCAGAGCTAGCATTGATCAAATGCAGCCACCTGTGAGTTCTAAGATGTAGCCAAGTGCAAGTGCAGACCTTTGCTTGGGGGTGGGGATGGGGGTGGGGGAGAACATGTGCCTGGCTGCATGTACTGGTGGGATGTTGCCCATGGATTAGTTGTCATTCTTAGGAGCAACCTACATCTAAGCGCATGGTTAGTGCTAGCTCATCTAAGGAAGAGGCAGGGAGATCCTCTTCTTCCAGCACTTTCCAAGGGGTGCCAAGCAGTACGGTCTCCCAGAAGCCACAGATAAACTGGAAAAATGTGGTATCAGTGTAGTGATTAAATAGATTGTTTTTCTTTGTAGCCAGACACTGGTCAGTCATGATTGTAGTCCTATTTACTCAGACTGAGATCTGAGGATTAGAGTTCAAAGCTAGCCTGGGCTGGAAATCTAGGGAGATTCTTATCTCCCACTAACCACCCAAAAGCCAGAAATGGAGTTGCGGGTTAAGTGGTTGAGTACTAGCCTTGAGCATAAGAGCTCAGAGACTGCACCTGGGTTCAAGCTCCAGGACCAGCACACATAGAAATATTTCCTTTATAAAACTCACCTTCTTAGTCCCATTCAGAGACTCTTTTACTGCTTAAACAGTCAAGGGAAGCGAGTATTTCAGCTTCAGACTGTTCACAATGCTGAAATTCATAATACAGTATTCTGTGGGTGGTCAATGTAAAAAAAAAGGCCTGAGAGTGGATTTTTAAAACAGGGGCTAAAGACATTTGTAAGACAGATTATAGTTATTATCATTATTAATAATTATTCTTTAATGAGTAGTTACTATGTGCCAGGCTATATATATTTAATGAATTATGGAGGAACTCTCATTTCATTCCTACAACTGTAAGTGGGGGGATTAGAAATGATAGTGATTAGAAAAGTTGCCTGGACAATTGCAGGTGTTGGGTAACCATGATATACTGGAATCTTTGTGTGAAGGTCAGAAACGGGGAGAGGACTCATTCTTTCTTCATGTTGTGTTTTTTCCCCTATTTATTTTCTTTGTAGTCTTTTTTTTTTTTTGCCAGTCTTGGGCTTGGGCTCAGGGCCTGAGCACTCTCCTTGGACTTTCTCAAGGCTAAAGCTCTACCACTTGAGCCTCAGCACCACTTCCGGCTTTTTTCTATGTATGTGGTACTGAGGAATCAAACCTGGGTCTTTGTGCATGCTAGGCAAGCACTCTACCACTAGGCCAAACTCCCGGTCCCTTTCCCCCTATTTATTGAATGATGTGTCTGGACCGTGTGATTTTTAAAGATTTACAGAACTCAAGTCAGGGAGAAATAGAATGAAACAATAGGTATTGGATATGAGACTGATGTATCTTTGATAGATAGTTTACAGTAATTTACACATTTCAAGTTCTATTTTTTAAAAATGTTTATCTTTGATTATTGACCACAACTCCTGCGTGGGGGAAAGCAGGGTAGATTTTGCCTCACCACCCTTGGGAACAAGCCTGAGAATATTATTCTTTTTTTCTTTTTAAGAAATACTAATGAGAGGACAGTCCGCTTTTGTTTTTTTTCTTGCAGTCAAAGCTGTGGGAAAAGTAAATGAAAGGTTCTGTGATTGCTAAAACAAATATACAAAGAATTGTAAAAGCTTGGCTTTTTGCATTGTCCACTGCAAACAGTTTTACAAATTTTCATGTTATCAAAGGAGAAAAAAAATCATGCGAATTGTTTCTTTTGACTTGAAAAGGCAATTCAGTCTCCTAGCAACCAACACTTCTCCAAATGAGAAACATGTCTGGAGGAAGGGAGAAATTGCAATTACACAATGAATAGGGTAGAATTCTCAGGAGCCTGGAAGAGAATCATAAAAGGTATCCTTACTCCATTTCCGTTCTTCCAGTGATGGCTCTGGGATCCTTTGTGGCTCTAAGCAGGGTCATAGTGTTTGCCAGGCAGGACACATTCAATGGCCCATCTCTTGTTTCTGCCGGTGCAGTGGCAGCTTCTTTCTTATCCTCTTATCCACTTAGAAGTTTACCCTTTGCAAAATAAAAATGAACAGCAAGGCCGGGAGTTTGGCCTAGTGGTTAAAGTGCTTGCCTAGCATGCATGAAGACCCAGGTTCGATTCCTCGGTACCACATACATAGAAAAAAGCCGGAAGTGGTGCTGAGGCTCAAGTGGTAGAGCTCTAGCCTTGAGAAAAAAACCCAAGGACAGTGCTCAGGCCCTGAGCTCAAGCCCAGGACTGGCAAAAAAAAAAAAAAAAAAAAAAAAAAATGAACAGCAACAAGAACAAAAACAACCCAACTCAAACCAACTATGACAACAATAAAACAGCATTTATATAACCAAGGCCTAGAAACCTTCCAGACCAGCCCTATCAACAGAAATGGTAGCCAATAGCTACATACTGTGTGTGTGTGTGTGTGTGTGTGTATGTGTGTACGTGAATGTACTAGAGCCTAAACTCAGGATGTGAGCACTGTTCAAGCTGATACACTTTATCATTTGATCCACAGCTCTACTTATAGCTTTTTGTTGATTAATTGGAGATAAGGAAAACTGCTTACTTACCAGATTACCAGTTCATTACCAAGAGAAGCAGCCAATAACGAGATGCATAAGGGAAGTGTGGGGATGAGGGTGGCAGTTCCTCGGGGGACTACCTTTCCTCCAGAAAACTGATGTTTTCTACAGATCTAAGTCTCCAGGTTCTGGCAACAGTCATAATGGGAGGTCACAAACAATAAAATTTCACCTCCAGATAGTACAGGATTGTTTGATTGTCTTAGCAGTCCCTTTATTTGACCAGCAGGCAGGGAAGCCTTTGCATTCATGCTTCGGAATGGATCAGGATTTTCAAAGGTAGGATGGGATACTTGTTTCTCCTGGATTTCATCAGACCTGTTTCTTTTTTTATTTTATTTTATTTTTTTATTGTAATTAGTAAAAGGGTTACATGATATTTGCCAGATAGAAGGTGCATTAATTCACGTACATTGATACTCTTTCACATGTCTTGGTACCCATTTCCCTCCCCCCCCACCCCCCAAGACCTGTTTCTTTCTATCGAGTGCCTTCATCAGCTCTTTGGATGGCCCATCCAATTTGAAGTACTCACAAGGAGGAGATGGAGAAGATGAAGCTGCAAAAGACAGAGATTGGACATTCCAGTGATGTTTTTTACCTTTGAATTTGCTTGGTGCTGAGGATGAACCCACAGGTTGGGCATACAAAGCAAGTCTTCTCCATGGGGCCAGTCTCCCAGCCAAGCTTACATTCTGGATCCATCTGGGTTGCAATCAGGAGAGGACTGGGGTGGTATGCCTCAGAGCTAGTTGTAAAGTGCCAGTACAGGCCACCCGGCACAAATCCATGCCTCAGCCCTAACTCCCAGGGCTGCTGGTGTCCCGCAGAGCCAAAATGTGTGCCATCGATGCTTATGGTGGACAACCTTGACCACTGATGGATGGAGGGTCTTCCTACAATGCTGGAGTGAGTAACTGGGCTGGATCCTTAAGTTACTGAGCAAAGAAATATCTTACGCTACAGGTTTTGTTTTTGTTTTCTTTTTTTCCATTTTGATTCTAGGGCTTTCACAGTTAAGACCACATTCATGAAAATGTATCTTCTGCCACTGAAAGGTGAGTCAATCTTCCATAGATTGAAAATGTTTTCTTCAGAAACAATTCTTCTCACATGTAAGTTGCCAGAAGACCTTTAAGCTGAGAAGTATCTGTCAGTGTGAGGGGAAATGGTAGGAGCAAAACCAAGAAATCTTTGAAACTTTGAAGTATAAAAGTGTGAATTATTATGAAATGATGGATTCTTCAAGGACCTTGCAATCTTGCTTGCCCATGAGACAGAAGCATGATATGACTAACAATGCCAGCCAGGAGGATGCCTGCTGACGTGCTGGGGCATGACAGAGCATGTCTATTCCTGCCCATGGGGAATTGATTTGAAATTAGGATCCAAGCCAGAATTGATCCATTAACTCTAGTCAAGCACACCCTCCCACATGGCCACCATATGGTGGGAGCAGATCATGGCAGAGAAAGAGCCAGATGCGTAAAACTGAAAGGTGCAGGTTCATGATCCTGTTTCTCCAGCAACTCCATCTGGCAGCCAGCAATCTTGAACTGAGAGAAAAGAAGATAACAAAAGCCATCTTCCTTCCTGGAAATCACCCAGTAAGCCAACATAAACACTGAAAAAGACTCAGGTTTCAGGAACTTCCTTTATGGATACCAACTGACATCCTCAAGTCCCCATTTTAGTCTAGGAATAGAGAACACATAAAGCTATAGATGAACATAAAAAAAAAAATCCTTGCAAGTCCTTTCAAGTCAACCACACTCAATCACTTCAGGTTAGAAGTAAGGTCAAACTGGGATTTGAACTTACTGAGTAGACTATTCTCCCTCCTCCCTCCCCACATCCCCGCTCCATGCCCCACACTTTCATTCCTGCATGTGAGCTCTGGAAATCTCCTGCGTGGTGCACGGTATAGCAGGATTCATCCAGGTTGAGGGGGGCACTCTGAAGCTGTCATCTCCCTGAGTTATGTTTAGGAAGGAGACTCTGGTCTTGGATACCAAAGCATACTTGAAGATTCCTGTTTCCTTCTGGGAAGCGCAAAGTCGCCCTTGTAATCCGTGTCTAAACACCTTTGTGCTTGACTGTCTCCCACATCCATCCCGTTCTTTCCAGCCCAAGGTTTATTCTTGCTCCCCTTTGGGTAGAGAGAAACTGTGTTTATTCTATAGTTATTCTACTGATCATTCTTTCTTGTCTCATCATTTCCAGCATGAAGTCGCCTTGATTTGGGAACTATACATTCATGTCTCCTTCAACTAAGCTAGGTTCTTGCAAATGAATGACACATTTTCTAGTTTGTTATTTCTGTAGCAGATATATACAAATTAAGTTACTGCATCAGTGGATGTCTTTGCTCTTCTCCACTGATCCATTCCTGAAGAGCCCAGAGGTAAGTAGAAACTGGGAATAAAGAAAATGCATCAGCTACTAGGTCCCCTGTAATGACAGGAGGGTGGTAACATTAGATGTTGAGATGTAGGATGGGCTGGGCACTGACCTAAGACTTCTCTTTATCTGTCTCATGGAGTACTCAGAAGGAGTCTGAAATAGGCCCAATTTCCATCTGACATGTCTAATAGTGAAACAAGCTTCAGCCAGAAAATATGACTAGGATGCTGTAGGTAGGAGATGGAGAAGGAGAGGCCATGAGTTTGGACAAGCTGACCCTTGATTAGAAGCCCCCATGTATCCTTTCTTCCTGAACATTCTTCCAACTAAAGATAAACAGCAGCAAAAAATCATCAAAGCACTCTCACCAGTTGGTGTTAACTTTTTCACACTTTCACTGACAGATAATACCACAACAAAATGGTATCAGAACATTTAAAAAGGAAACAAACAACCAATTCAACTGATTTTCGGTAATTTTAATGTGCTAATATGAGCTGGAAATAGGAAGAGAGATGGCCTTCAAATGAAGCGATAATTTCCCGAAGCTGTATATGCGTTGTAGCTGTCTAAAAACACCTATTTAATTCGTTATTTTATCTCTTCCTATCCCAAACTCAGTTCCTTTACCTGCTAGCAGTACTTGGTGGTCCTGAAAAAACTGGCACTTATCTATAACAACAGACATAACATCATATGATGGGTTAGATTCTTGTTCATTCGCATTAAAGAATGTTGCCCAGTAGTTCTTTAAGGTTCTGTTAAGTTTAGATTTTGAGACTTCCTCATTGAGGCACCATGCAGGCCACATGCAAGCATGCTGGCTTTTAAACATCGCCAGTTTGTTCTCTAACCATGAAAGCTGACCCTGCTACATAGCAAGAGTAAAAGCATGAGCTATGAGGATAGCTGTAAATGTAGAGATTCATAAATGTCTTGGCATGTATTAGACAAGTATAATATAATGATCCACCACACCCAAGTGAAGCTTGATCTAGAATATTAATGGGCAAGTCCTCTAGGAATCAACACATGGAAAGCAACAAAGAGGCTCAAAAAATAATAAAATATGTTAAAATGAAAAGAGAAGCAAGTTCAGGCTGGGTATTTTATATAGCAAGAAACAGCTTCCTGGACCTCAGCGTGTGTCCCGAGGGCCCTGGAAAAATGAAGTCATATGGTGTTCTCACTCTTAAGAGGAGAGGTCTGAATATTTTATTTAAGAGGCAGAATGCAAGCAAGACATTAAAATACATGTAAAAAGTCCATTCAGAAATCATTAAAGGGACTTTTACATAAAAGGGAGAAAATTATCTGGAAATGTTACCTCCATTCTTTGACAGTGGTTAGTTGGATAAATCATTAATTTGTACATCACAAGATGTTTGAAAAAAAAAGTTAAAGAACAAGACAAACTGCTTCCTTTCCATAAGGTCTTTATCAAGTGTCTGTCTGTGGGAGATTAATAAGTGTGCAAACGAATGTGTAAAAAGAATGCAAGGTGTAAAAGTGAAGGGTAGGGGCCAACAGAGGCTAGCATGGGGGAGCCCAGGAAACAACCATTCCCATGAGCCTCATGCAGAGCTGGAGTGTATGTTCTAGAACATTTGTCTAGTAGAAAGTGCTGGATTTTATGCGGGCAAGCCAAAAAAGGGATGCTCACCTGTGCACATCCTGAGATTCCATTACACAGTCAGACATTTCCACAGTTACTGTTACAGACAAATCCAGTTATTCTAAAAAATTACTCTGTCATTAGATTCATTTCTATAGAATCAAGGCACTCACACAAAGAGATTCTTAGTGTTGAAAGTATGACTCAACTGGTAGAAGAACCCAGGGGTTCAATCCTCAGGTGGGAGAGAGGAGAGAGAGAGGGGGGGGCACCAGGGAATAGCTTTCCTATCAGTAAATTGGTTAAAATAATGGCATCTTAGATAAAGAACTATCTCCATTAGCTCTCATTTACTGTTTGCCTCTGATCACACTTAAGGGTAGCTAGCTACCAGCACACGCGCATGCGTGCACACACACACACACACACACACACACACACACACACACATACACACAGAGCATGGAAATGACAGGTGAAGAATGGCAAGTTGATTCTTCATTCGATTTTAGAGTCGACAGTCCCAGGAGCCTCCAGTCCTACTAAGCTGAAAGACAACCTTTGAAGTATTTGTTTTTTAAATCAGTCTTATAGGCGTTTCAAAATCTATCTTTTAAAAATATGTTTATAGTTATTCTTTTTTTTCCCCAGTCCTCGTTCTTGGGCTCAGGGCCTGAGCACTGTTCTTGGGCTTTCTCAAGGCTAGAACTCTACCATGTGAGCCACAGCACCACTTCTGGCTTTTTCTATGTAGGTGCTACCGAGAAATCGAACCCGGGCCTCATGCACTCTACCAGTAGGCCAAACTCCTGGCCTCTAGTTATTCTTTATGGTTCTCTTTTCTTCTTTTATGCTATCGTCTTAAAGTAGCTTTACAAAAAAAGGCTCCATCTTAAAATGTGCATTTATAAGTGCAGTGCATTGTGACCAGTGACAGCCCTTCCAGCATTCGCCCACCCCAGTCTATCCTTTCCATGACCCCTGAAGTTTCGTCGTCCTGCTTTCACATATGTACATTGAGTATAATAATGACTGTGCCCACCACCATTCCTCTGTCTATATAGGAAAGACTACTTTGTGCATTTGATTTTTTTTTTTTTAAGTTTGAGATGGAGACGCAAACTCAGTACCTGATGTTTTCCCTCACTGGCTGACATTCTACGACTTAGCCACACCTCCAAGCCCTTGTGTATTTGAAAAGATAGATGGTTTCTTCTTATTACTTGCTGGGTCTTCCACCAAAGGGGATGGAGGCTTGCGGCTTTATCTTTGGGTTGTAGGAAAGCTGTGCTGATATGTTTTGTTGTTGTTGTTGTTGTTGTTGTTGTTGTTTTAATTAGGATGGCATGACTAGCTGCAGAAGATTGAGTCTTTCAGAATACATTGGAATTCCAATGGAAAACACATGAGGCCACATAGATTCTGGATCCTTCCACCCAGAGTCAACGTCTGACTGTTGCATCTCTGACTCTGGAGCTAAGCCATCTTGGCTTCTTTGCCTTTGCAGGCTATTGTTTCCTTTTGCTTACTTGGCTTTCAACTCAACCAGGCAGTAAAAATTTGTGTTTTATCCAGGGATCAGTCATAATGAAAATCTTGAAGGATCATTGAATCCCTGGCGGGGGTGTTTCATTAAAAACTGTCACCCTAGAAGTGCATTTTGATATATGCGCCAGTGATATGTGCAGTTTAGCTAAGTGAACTGATAGGTGCCAGACACGAGGAGCTGGTGTGTTTGTTGGGGAGCTGTGTGTGGAGGAGCTGGTGCTGTGTGTGTGTGGTGGGGGGAATTTCTCTAGTGTCAATCCTCACTGTGCCAAAACAGGTGTGTTACACAGATCGCTAATCTTGAAAGACCAAGAAATGACATGAGAGTCACTAAACTCAGTGGTAATATTCAAGTTTGCTGTCTGATCAGTCAACTAATTATTTTTGTGATAAATTCACTTAGACTGGTTTTTCAATATAAATCTATTTATAGGTCAGGAACTGGTAATTTGTTCTTGAATCTGTGAAAAACAAATTATCTATAAAAACATGTATTCTAAAATACCACATGATACGAATGAGACTTAGAATGGCTGTTGACTTTTCTAAGGAGTTGACATCTGAGTATAAGACTTTAGTGGCTGTCATGCTGTTTGTAAAATATCCTGTTTGGGGAGTGTGTGTGTCCGCGCACATGCATTGGTCCTGGGGCTTGAATCTCCAGTTCAAGTGGAGATTTGCAGCTCCAATGTTACCTGAAACTTTTCTAGCTGCATGTGCTCTGATTGGTTGTTCCTATGGTGATTAGTTGTTTTGGAAGGTGACACTTTATTGGTTGGGTCCCACTCTGATTAGTTGTTAATTTGTAATCAGGCCTCTTCTGTAAATCTTTTTTGATTTGGGCATGGAAGAGGCAAGATAATTTGAAACAATGTCTCGTTTGCATCTAGTGTCTACCTACTAGGTCAAGATGTATCCAGAAGTCCTGGGTCCTAACTAATTTACTCTTTCACTGTTTGAAGGTTATACTGGCAGATAGTGTCAAACAACCCATTGCTTACTTGGAGAGCTGCTAGAGGAGATATGGAGTATGTAACAGATCTTTAAAAATAAAGGAATGAAGTGGTGAATAAATCCAGTTTTCAGGATCTTTCTAAAATAATTCCCGGTACTTTGTGGTTCATCCTCTTTGTGGCCACTAGATGGCGGCGTTTCTGACCTTTCATTCATACTGTGAGCAGATTGTTGCAGGAAACCTGAGTACCTGAATTTAAAACAACCAGCAAATACTAAAAACCGGGTTGCTCACTTTTATTTTTTTGTTTGTTTACAGTATTGGTTTGCATTTCTGATGGAGTAAGCTTGTGCCTACTGTATTGAATGCATCTGAAAGCTTGGGAAGATGGGGTTGGATGGGGAAGTCAGCTGGGGCTCTGTAACACTGGGCATCATATAGTGGACTAAGGAGATTTGATTTTGAATCTCAGTGGACAATGTTGGTGACAGGCATCATCAGATTGTATTTCGGAAGGGGGACCAGAGCGCTATTTTAGGGTTGTCAATGGGAGATGGGCACCATGAGACACCAGAGGCAGGCTAGCTTGCCATAATATCCATCCAATGCTTTAAGTCACACCTAGTTACCTAGATTAAGATGAGAATTGCCTTGCAGTTGAAGTTTCATCTGTAGGATTCTGATTGTTTTGAGTCAGCTGAGGGAGGCAGAGGGAGAGGAAGGGATAGGGGAGAGTGGGGAGCTTACTATATGGAGCTTACCTATTCTAACTCAGCAAATTGTATCAGATAAAGAAAGCAAGTTTAGGAAAGTAAGTGGTGCTTTGGTAGAGGAGGGATCTCTTCAAATATCAGTTACACTGCCATCAGTTCGGAGTCAGGGAGAAAGCAAGCATAGGATCTTAAAGTCACAGTTTGTTAGTATAAGATAGAGGTCATGGGAGGGGACAAATGCAGGAGTGTAAATATGGGATACTTTGTTTCCCACCCCCCTAAATAACCACCATAGTAATAATGGCAGCTTACATTTTTGTGAATCTATAACTCATGAGTACACAGCAATACAGTAATTGTTTTATGGCAAGTTGTTTTTATCTGGGCATCTTGATTAAATTTCCCACTTGTAGAGATCTGGAAATACATATGGCAAATGAAAGAAATGTGTTTCCCATGCGATGATGGCTAAGTGGGCTAGAGGTGAGTTTTAGGCTAGTGGTTCCTGCCCACCCTCCACCCCATCTGGAAAGTCACCTTTTGACCAGGGGAAGCGGTTGTCAGCTTTGCTTGTGTCATCACAGTTCCCTAGGGCTCTTCCCAAAGGCTCCATCTATGGAGACTTTGATTTAATGGGTCTCAGTCAATGCCCCAAGAAACATTTAAGGGAAGGAAGATCTGGTCATTCTTGTCCAAGGCAGTGGAAAGGCCAAGTAACATGTAAATAAGACTGTGCTAGACAGGGCTGCTAAGGAAGCACTAAAGCCTCTAGCAGGGACATTGTCATGGGCAGGCATGGAGGTAGATTGTTGAAAAACTGAACCGAGCAGTGAGGGATGGGGTGAGGTGAGAGGGCTCTTATCACTCAAGGAGCGATTTAGTGACTAAAAGAGATTAGAACCTATGGATTTTTCTTTAAAGAGAAACTATAAAACTGAATTAATTTAACAAGGTAATAAAGTCTTCTGTTTTTCTTTAACTGTTACGTCTTCCTATCAATTTAATGACCTAAAGCTGATCATGAAACTGTCTAAAATGGAATCATTAAGACTGGAAGAATCCAAATCATGGCTCTGAAAGATTCTAGGACTTCAGTCTAACTTGACAAAGAAATCTCCTTTCGACAGTTATTCCTCATGTTTCAGCTTCTGATATTTTTCTCATCTTTACAAATCAACATGTTTTTGTGTACCTTCAGGTTGCCAAATCTCAGCAGAAATATTTAAATTTCCCTTTAAAATCTGTATTTGACTTTTGAATGCATTTCATTCATGAGAAGCATTTCATTTAGGAGAGAATTCAGGTTCTAGGCCTGGGCAAGTTGAGCAAGTGGATTTTTCCTGGTTCAGGACTGGCTTTCTCCTGTTGTCTTGCCTGGTTTTCAGTAAATGCTTGACAGCAGAGGAGGATTTCTTGGTATTAGAGTTTGAACTCATGACCTTGTGCTTCCTAGAGAGGCATTCAATTGCTTGGGCTATGGCTTCCAGTGCTGTTTTTTCCCCTGGTTATTTTTGAAGGTAGAGTCTTACCTAGGCTCTCCTGGAAATCAATGCGCCCTTTTACGCTTCCTTTCCACCACAGGTGGATGACAAGTATATCCCACCATGCCCAGTATCTTGTGTTAAGATGGGGACTCATGGGACTTTTCTGCTTGGAATTATCTGGAACCCAAATCCTCCCGATTTCCACTTCCCAAGTAGGTAGAAATGCTGGGTGTAAGCCACTGGCACCAAGCAAAGCAAGGGATTGTTAATATCCTCCTGGCTGCCACCCCATATCTACATCTACTTCCTAGAAGCCTTTATTTGTACCCATCACTTTCCACGAGCGGCCATATCCTTCCACACAAAACAAAACTTTTTGATGGAATTTGATGGGCTTACAAAACAAAGTTAGAAAAATAATTTTTTTCTGGGCTATGAAGAATTTTCCTAGACTCCCAGAATAGTGGATTGCATACATATCGGCTTAATATCACAACACTGTCCTGATTCTCAACAGAGCAGAGTAGGCTCGGCTTCTCTCTTATTATTGTTATAATTTTTAATCAAAGTGTCAGGAGACAGTCATTTACATTATAGTTTATTGACTTGTTACATTTTAGTGGCAAGAGCAAAGTCATTTCGACAGAGGGCAATTTAAAATAATTGCTTCCCTCAAAATGGAAGGGAAATCAGCCAGGCTGGTAGATCCACACACGTCTCCTTATGTCAGCTCCCTCTCTGCACCACCTGCTCGAGCCCTCATCAGGAACATAGACCAATGAATCACTGCAGCAAGCTATAGATCCTGGATGAGTTAACTGGTTTGCTTTTGCTTGGTAATGAGGAGAGTGTCTCTGGAAAATAGGAAATTGGAATCTGTCAGCTCTCAGCAAACTAATGAGTGATTGCTGTTGTTTTGTATCTCGGTGGGGTTAGCAGAGCTTATTAGCGATTCCTCAGCCCCTGGGGTTTACTGTCACTCCTCTTTTCAAGTCACCGGGTGAGAAGGGTGTCTCCTAACACAGCTGTGAAAAACACAGTGATAGTGATTTTCCTATCAGGCTTAGGGCCCAGCTGCAGTTGTCTTGTGTGGTTCTTAGCCATGAGTAGAGGAAGGTGATTTTTCAAGGTGACACTGGCTAACAGCATAAATCAAAGTGATCTCTGGAAGTAGCTCAAGATGCTCCCAAATTTCCTAAAATCAAAATTCATAATCCCTAATGCTAATATATACAGCAACGCTTTTAACCACATCCTGTCTTGATGAGGAAGACATTGGAGTTTAGAATTGATAATTAAGGAACAGGAAGGAGTCAAGATTCTT
The DNA here is from genome assembly GCF_031878675.1 of Megascapheus bottae. Lineage (NCBI taxonomy): Eukaryota > Metazoa > Chordata > Mammalia > Rodentia > Geomyidae > Megascapheus > Megascapheus bottae. Next base: position 20,512,243 of record NC_143531.1, read on the forward strand.
TTCGTAGAACCATGTTTTATGAAATGAACTTGCTGGAAAAAGCAATCCAAGATGTTAGTTATTCCTTCATTGTATTACGAAAGAAACTTGGGAACTAGAAAAAAACCATTAGCACAGAGTTGGAAGAGATCTTAAAGATATCTAGTTCTAAACTATCTTTTCATTTACAGTTACAAAGGTAATCATGAATAAACAGTCACAGCTAAACTGGGAAAATACCTGCTTCAGTGAGAAATAGGACAGTTGATGCCTTTAAGTTCCTGGTTATTTAAGCACTTGTTAGTTTGGGTCATTATTTCCTGAAATAGCAATGGAAGAGTTAAGGGGGCTGGTTCAGTAGTAAACTGAGTTTCCTGCATACATGAGGCTGTGAGTTCAGTCCCTGCATGACATAAGGCAAAACAACCAACTGAACAAACACAAATAAAAAAAAAACCAAAATTGAGAATAATATCCATAAACAGGAAATTTCAGAATCAATGTCACAATGTAAGCAGGGTGAAATGAAACTATCGTTTCAATTACATTGTGCACTTTGTATGCCTTAGGATATGAGCTGTATTTCTTCCAATGGCTCAACAAGGCCTGGAAAACTGTGTTTCCACTTGAGATTAGGGAAGTAAAAAGAAGTAGATGCTTTGTGTGTGCACTGGCAGAATCCCTACTTCTGCAGCAAGTGACCTCTATTGAGTAGATTTCATGGTCCATTATAGAACACTTAGGCATGTATTCACAGTTAGAATTTATTTCTCTCTACAATATAACCAGAACCCCATTTTCTGGTTGTTGGGCCAAGTACATTTCTTTTTTGTTGTACTTAACTCTCTCAAAAGGCTCTCTTTTCTCCTTGGGAACAATTGTGATTACTTCTCAACTGTATTTCAATTCGCCTCTACAGTTTTAACAATCCCAATTGTGTCTTATTTGCACAATTATTTCTTTTGCCTTTTAAACCAGAGTGTTCTTTTGTAGGAGATCTTTTTTCCCCCCCAAAGACAATACTTGGGATAATGCCTTTCAATCAAAAATAAATTTCATCCTAACATTGTAGGAAACACATTTTGCTAGATCTGCCAAATTTCCAGCTGGGTAGATCCTTGGGGATAGAGTTGGCTAGAAGCAAAGCCAGTGCTGGGATAAATTCCACCCCCTGTGCCATGAGAACCTGAATGTTTTCAAGAGATGATGGTATTGGGAGTGTGATGTTCAGGAAGAGAGAACGCAGTGAGGAAAGCTGCCTTGAGACCGTGTGGCTATCATTTCCCATGCTGCTGCTACTGCTATTGCAACAAACCATCACATACTTAGTGGCTTAAGATAGCACAGGCTTACTATCTGCTCCACAGGTCAGTCCAGCTCTGTCCTCGCTGGGCTGACAAAGGCAGGATGTGGAGCTCTGGAGGGAGATTCCAATTCCTTGCTTGGATTCTGGGACTCATGGCTTTTTCACTAGGTCCTCTGCTTTAGTGGTCCCAGCTCCTCCTTTGACTGGTTCCTCTGGTTCTCTCTAAAGGCTCATGAGATCCAATCTTTGGGTCTCAAGTTCCCTACCTTAATGACATCTGCATCTTCCTGTTTGGATGCAAAAGTGCATTCCCATGATTCAGGATTAGGATGGATTTCCTGGAGAGGGAGGATGGGAGTCTGCCTACCACAGGGGACTGAGAAGATGTGTCTAGAAGGAAGGGAAAGTCAAGTTCTTAATATTCCAGCAGGTTCCTGTGTTTGTGAATAAGGCTTTGCTGCTGGTGACATCTATGCAGAAGAAGGGCCGTGGTCCTGGAGACTTGCATTCTGGGCACCTGCAGTGTGGAGGGACTGGGGGCTTCAGCCACTCTCGACAGCTACACTCCACGTCTGGTATGTCTTCACCTTTTTGTCTCTCCAGTTCAACCACACACTTGCACCTGGATGCGGGTGACTCAGGCTTGCCATCCTAGCTGCTCAGAACTCTGACGATCACCGTTCAAGCTAGTCAGGACAGGAAAATCTGGGAGACTCTTATTTCTAACAAAGCCAGAAGTAGAGCTCTGGCTCAAATGGTAGAGCTCTATCCTTGAACAAAAATGCTCACGCACGGTGCTCAGACCCTGAGTTCAAGCCCCAGGATGAGTGCTCACACACACACACGAGTGGTTGCATCTGCAATGGCTGGTGGTTGCTTCACAGCACTTACCTTCATCTGTATCTCTTTATCATTTATGTCTTTAGAGCATCTCTTCTATGCTACATGTTTTATGGCTGTTATTTTATATTCCTCTTTGTTATGCCTGGATGGGAGACCAAGACTTAAGAGCAAGAAGGTGGAGCAGAGTAAACTGGGGATCAGAATGCAGGAGATTAGCACACAGCAAAACTATAGAAGCTGCATTTGTAAGTGAAGCCAAGGTTTGGAGGATAAAAGTCCAGGAAGGCAGAGAAAAAGTAGACAGGTTTGCAGATACAGGAAGCAGCTTCTGAAGGCCCGCTTCTGCAAATGCAGTCTTGTTGCTTGCTGGCAATCCTGGCCTGATGGTGAAAACATTCCATGACCAGTGGTCAGAGTGGAGTTCACTGGCCATGGGAGCGAGGCTTGCTTTCCTGAAAGACCATGGGGTAGTCTTGCCAAGCATCTGGAATTTTGTTCCTCTATATTTCTTTCTTTTATGTTGAGATAGAAATAGTGATGGAAAATAAAGATCTGTAAGGTGTGTGTGTGAGGGTGTGTGTGTGTGTGTGTGTGTGTGTGCTGGTATTAGGGTTTTAATTCAGGGCCTGAGCTTTTTGCACAAGTCTGGCATTTGGTAGCTTGAACCACACCTCTGCTTCTGGCATTATTACTATTAGTATTTACTATTGAACTGAGCCTGAAGTGCTTTATTTTCAATAAAGAAATATTCACATCGTACAATTTTCATGCAGATTTACAGGATATAGATTTGGCTGTTTGATGGTCAGTTGGAGGTTAGAGTTTCTTGGATTTGTCTGCGTGGGCTGGCTTTGATCCTCAATCCTCAGATGTCTGCCTTCTGAGTTGGTAGGATTTCAGATGTGAGCTGCTGGCGTCTGGCGAGAATTGGGGGCTGACAGAGGAAGTCAAGAAATAGTTGAGTGTGGAGCAGTTTCTTCTTCACAACACAAGGTCCTGTACATGACCTTGGGTGGAAGAATCTCTCAGAACTCAGGGCCTCAGGATGCCCTTCAACTTGAGCTGTGCGATTCTCAAAGCTTAGGCTTTCTCTTCTGGGTTACCATGCCTGTCAATTAAAATAATTTATTAAGGATTTAGAAATATGCAGCTATTGTGTTAGTATTAAGAAATCATTGAAAGCAATAATTGAAAGTAAGACCCTGTAACAAAGAACAATGCACTCAACAAATATCAATCATAACGTAGTTTGTCAGGTGTGAGATGACAGGAATGTCAGTCTGTGGGTAGTTTATCATTTTTGTTTAGGATTTAATACTTTCACTGTTTTAGTCCTAGAAAAAATTAAACAATCAAAAAGGATAGTAAAAAAACACATTTTTACAGAGATTAATCACTGACTTGCTTAAATAGGCGAATTCCTAAATACACTGATTATTTAAGGCATGGGCATATTTACCTAATTTTCAGATTAATTTTGGGGCCAATCAAGGTATTTTTAAATTGTAGATTGTCTTAAAAATTGAAAAAATGTAGTGCAAATATTACATTAGACCCCAAACAAGTTTTTATGCCAGTGAGAAAAACAGGGAGAGGGAGAGGAAGATGAGGGAGGGTAGGAGAGAGAGAGAGAGAGAGAGAGGGAGAGAGAGAGAGAGAGAGATGAAACTATATAAACTGGGATGATAGACAATCATGTGTTTTTCAAAAGGCTTTTATGCCATGGCATTGTTGACCTTTCTAAAGGAGAAGGAGATTGACTTAGTTTTGTGTTTCTCTACACACACACATGCTAGCAGACCTGTGTGATCCAGGCACCTGTAATCAGATCCTCTGACAGAACCAAGAACCTAGGGCAGCATTTTCCTCCCAAATGTGTGTGCACCGAAGGAGCTGCTCCTAGATGGTTTCTGTCCCCAGGACGTCCCCGCCTCTGTGTGTTGGTCATGAACTCTGCTCCAATCCATTAGGACCTACCTATTTCTAACAGGACTGAGCCTTGATCAAATGGGATTCATGTGTGCATGTCATACGGCGTAGACGCACTGGGCCGGATGTGGCCCTGTTCCCTGCCTGCCCTGATTCAATGCAATGCAGGCATTTTCCAACTGAACAGCTGTGGCTTGGGAAGCATCCAGGTGTTTTTCTCACTGAATATTTGCGGATTGGCAGGATCACAGGTATTTCCTTTGCTTTTTCTTGCCTAAAATGATTATAACATACTATACATATAGTATTATGTATTTATAAACTTTGCCTTGTCTTAGAAAACAAGTAGGTTTCTTGAGTTTCACACAAGTGACAATAGCACCAAGAAAAACAGGACTAGGATGAATGTCATTTATCTGTTGCAACTGCTAACTATATCTTTAATTTGGTCTTATAAAATACATGACCATTTGAAAAGTTCCTTAGTGTAACATCAAGTAGATTAGACTTTTGCATGGAATAATGATCCACTTGGAAGATGCTGCTTTATTGGAGAGGTGAGAGGGAGAAGTTACACTTGTTCTGACACCTCCTTGTGAAGAACCTGTTGGATCTGGCTTTGATTTCTGATGGAGGAAGCCAGTCTGCCTTCGGAGATTTGGCAAGAATAGTCCTTGTTAGAAAATGGTGTGTGGTTTTGGTTCTTACATCTTATATGATATGTAGGAAAACTGGAAAGAGTTCAGAGAACAGAAATAAAATGATTAAAGGGTTGGGGAAATAAGAAGCAGGGATTATTTCAACTCAAGAAAAGCAAGATGCCGAAGACAGAGCCAGGGAAGACAAATCTTGGTTGCCACATGGTGAGCAATTGTTTCTGGTTATTCCTTGAAGGCCATCCTGAGTGAGAAGGAGGGGAAGCTAGTCTACCTGAGCGGCTAAGAAGAGGAAATAAGCAAGCTGAGAAAGAAAGACAGCCCTGGCAAGGGCCCAAAAAATATTGCTTCAGTTAGGGACTCTTTTGTTGTTGTTGTGGGGCTTGAACTCAGAGCCTGGGTGCTACCCCTGAGCTCTTTTACTCATGGCTAGTGCCCTACCATTTTCAGCCGAGGCTCCACTTTCAGTTTTCTTGGAGTGTAACTGAGTCATGTACATTTTCCTATCTGGGCTGGCTTTGAACCGTGATCCACAGATCCCAGCCTCTTGAACAGTTAGGATTACAGGCATGAGCCACCAGTGCCCAGGAAGTTAAGGATTCATCTCACACCTACAATCTTCAGAGGCAGGGATAACTTCAGTACAAATACTACTTGGTTTGCAATGGTTCTGCATTACAAAAGGTACATTTTCATAGACATAAACCATCAATGGAAAATACTGTTAATTGGAAAAATGTATTTAATACACCTAACCAACCTGGTGAAGTGACTCATGTCTTTAATACCAGCTACTGGGAAGGGAGAGATAGCAAAGATTACAGTTTGAGGCCAATCCAGGTAGAAATCTAGTGAGATCCCATCCTAACAAAAATGCTGGATGTGGTCATATGCACAGTGATGTGCGGTCCCAGATCTGCAGGACAAATATAGAGAAAGATTGGGGTCCAGGCCTGCCTGGCAAGATGAAAGAAAGCTGACTAACACTGGCAGATGAGCACATTGCAAACTCTGCCCACATTTCTCCGTGACACACTTGAGAATGCAGGTTTTGTTCTGTGGGATACCTCCATGAAATAAAAGAATGTATCTTGAAGGCTTTCAACTGACTAGACTTTACACATCATGTAAAGTGTACCGATTGTAGTTTTCCATCATGTCCGCAATATACTTTCACAGCAACATCTAGACTGCTGTTTGACTCATCAACTGAGTGCCAACAGCCTGAACCTAAAAACGTGAACCTCTCAAGCTTTAAAATGCGCTTGCCCTCAAATCTTTTCAGAAATTTGACACATACACTGCAATGTTAAGGGGTTTTGTTGTCATGTACCCTACTGCCTTCTCTACTCCCACAGGGAGGGGGGAAGATGGGAAGAAATCAGTTCATAGGCCCCTTGTCACTCACCTGTAAGTATCATCTCCTCTGTGTCTCCCTTCATCCACCCAAGAGTACACACTTGTCAGATTCCTGCTACTTCCTCCCAGGTCTTTCTCGAACTTGCATCCCTATACTGATGTCAATGGGAGTTCAGGGGACAATCTGCTTAAAGAAAATGGCAGAGGCAGTAACTGACCAGTAGGGGCTCAGTGACTGACTGGTGAAGAGGCTGAGCATGGGCCCGAGGTCCCATCCACTACTCTCTTCCTGTGGGACCTCAATATCTCTGAATCTCAATTTCCTCATTTGCAAGACCAAGGTAATTATGGTGGAGCCTGGTGACTTACCACCTGTAATCCTAGGTGCTCAGGTGGCTGAGATCTGAGGGCTGCAGCTTGAAGCCAGCCTGGGTAGGAAAGTCTGTAAGACTCTTATTTCCAGGTAAGTGAAAACAAGACAAAAATCTTGTGAGTGGAGCTGTGGCTCAAGTGATAGTGGTAGACAGCTATCCTTAAGCAGAACAGCTCAGGGACAGCTCAGGCCCTAAGTTTAAGCCCAAGCTCTGCTTGGTCACCCCAACAGATAATTATAAGGGTTGATGTGAGGGGCTTTGAATACTGTTTTTGAGCACAAGTATCTATTCACTGAACTATTATAAAGTATGGGAGTGAATGAATTTGGACAGACCACCTGTAACCTCGTGGCACTTTGTGAAGATTTGCCTGTACCACTCCATTTCAGACTGTAGGACTTTTACCTCCTCCCTCTTCAGGTATTTGGGGGAGGTGGGCTAAGGAGTCAGAGTTGGAGATTGCTGAGAGTTCTGAAACAATTCATCCCTAAGACATCCCCCCCTGCCCACCCAGCGAAAGGAGCACCAATCCACACGTAGAAAGACATTTAAGTTAGATGTAAGATTCCCAACTTAAAGGAGGAAATGGAAGCTTAGCAAATTGGCACAACTTGCCTCCAATTTGCAGGGCCGAATGAGGGTTTCCCAGCTTCAATGCCAAAGCAGATCTTGATCTGTTTCTTGAAGGTCACTGAAACCTGTGCTATTAAAAGATTTTTTCCCCACATATTTGAGAAATGTTCTGATCTGGTTCCATTTACTAAATTGTATTTGTAATTCTAGGCTGTTGCTCAAATCATACTGTCACAAAGTGGATCAAAGCCCTGCATTGCATGTACTTGGATTAGAAAGCTAAGGAGCCATGGGAGCCTAGAAGCTCTAGACTTTCCCCATGTTTCTATAAAAACAAAACAAAATACTGTTTACAAAGAACACAGCAGTGAAAGATGCAGAAGAGCCCTGGTTATCCTTTTTGTCTATACTCAAGTAATTATTGGATAACAGTATAGCTTACAATCTAAGTTGAAAAAGCTCTGAAATAAGCCCAAGAAGCTTCACAGGATGATTAAAATGAGTTAGGCTATAAAGGTAGAATTCATAGCAGTAAAAATTCATTCTCAGTTGTGGCTTCAGTTCTTTGCTTTAACAAACTCATCTATCAGTTACCCGCTGTCCTCCCAGTTACCCACGTATTTGGTGACTAGAGACCAACTATAGGGGTAAATTACTGCTTTAAATCTATTAAGAGAGTTGAGACTAATAATCAAATAAATAGATGACAAATGCTAGCTGATATTAGGGCTTAATGGTTGTTATGAATGACTAAAATGTGATACTCCAGGGTTTATGGTGAAGGAATAAATAAAAGGTGATACTGTAGGGTTTGTGGTGAGAGGCTGGGTTAGGAGGTCAGAGAAGGATTCTGTGAATAATTGTCAGAGTTGAACCGGACATGAAAAGCTATAGCAATTCAAAGGGTCCATGATCAGACAGAAGGCAATATGGTGGCTCCATTGTGTGGTGAGGCAACAGCAAGGTACTTTAAGAAAGGGTCTGAGTGATAATCCAAATGTAAGATGGCTTGAGTCCGACTGAAAATCATCAAAGTGAACGCTATTATCCTAACTACTCAGGAAACTGCAATAGGAAGATCATGGCTCTGAGCCAGCCTGGACAGGAAAGTCTGAGACTTTGATCTCCAATTAACCACCGAAGCAGCTAAAAGTGAAGCTGTGGCTTAAGTGGTAGAGCACCAACCCTGAGTGATTAAGATAAGGGACAGTGCCCAGATCCTGAATTCAGGCCCCAGTACAGGTACACAAACTTGAATGTGGGGGAGAGAATGGCTTATAACCCCGGGAAAGAGCAGAGGACAGAGGATTTCTTACCATGAGATTGCAGAGGCGGAGGAGAAATAAAACTCCAAACACTCATACCAATCTCATAAATCAAGGACAATTCATCAAGAAAACTGCAGTTCTTTTAATCATGGCCCCGTGTGTTACAAATCTACTACAAAAACAAATTGATTGGTACAGAGGATGGCCTGGCTCTGGATTAGCAATGATACACAGGCCTGTGCATAAAAGGAGGTATTTGGCTGGAGCTAGAAACCACCACAATGCAGGACCTTTTGGGCCATCCAACAGGTAGACAGTGTCTACCAAAATAATTTTTTCCTCTGGCATAACTGCAAAATTGCAGAAACCACTGGCAAAAGATGGCTGGCCATTCTTAAAGGGCAGAGCGCTTACCTAACCCTGAGACCCTGGGGACTGGCCGGCTCAGGCACAAGCTAATTTGAAAGTGGGTATCTGGAGAATAGGGGCCCTGGGTGAAAACTTCCTTGCTTAGGGAAGGTGGGGGAGGCCGTGGGCCTGGGCCGCCGGTCTTTCTGCCCATATATCAGCATCATAAAACGTCCTACAAGTGTGATGATGGCCGCGGAATGCGTAAAACAGGTTCACAAGCTCCATCTACCGGGCTCCTTCAGTGCTGGCAGAGGACAGTGACACCCATGACTGGATAGTGGCGCGGCAGAATAAAGCCTGGAGAGCACCATGTGTGCCACAGATTTCCCCGGGTTTTCTCGAAGGCTTCTCTCTCCACCCGCCCCACCCCCCACACACCCCTTTCCAATTCTGCCTCCCCTCGCTGCAGTCATCCTGGCTCCAGCTGTGCCTTTGACTCCATCTGTCCTTCCGCTGGGAACCGGTTTCTCCGGGGCAAATGGAGAACACAAGTTTGGCTCTGCAAAGTGATTCCAGTCCCCCACCTCCCCGTGTGCGCAAGGCCAAGCGTCAGGGCAACGGGCGGCCCGGGGAGGCAGCGGGCGGCCCGGAGACGCGCGGCCCCTCGGCACCCACCGCCCTCGGCGTGCCAGGCCGGGCAGGGAAGGGCCCCGCCGGCGTCCGCCCCGCCATCCACGTCTTGCTCTTGCTCCTCTCCCGCCCGGCCGCCGAGCCCGGGCGCGCAGGTTGGCTCTGATGCTCGTGGGCGCCGCGTCATGCGCGGGGCGGGGAAGGAAGCCGGGGCGGAGGGGGCGCCGCGGGGTCCGCGAGACGCCGCCGCGGGGAGTGGCCGCCCCCGGAGGAGCCGCCCCTCCCACCGCCCCCTCCTCACCCCGCCCTTGACTCCACCCCCTTCCCCGGCCCGAGCCCGGCTCCTCCGTGAGAGCGTGCCTTAAATAATTTCCTCCTCCTCCTCCTCCTTTTTTTTTTTCTTTTCTTTTTGGCAAAAGAAACAATGCACCTGACTTCACCCGGGGGAAACGAGCAGCCGGGCCGAGCGAGGCGCAGATGGAAGAGGAATAAAAGGAGAGAGGAAAAGAGATGAGACGCGGTTAGAGCCATCCCGGGGCCGAAGCGGCGGCGGGCGCCGCCCCGTCGGTCTGCGTGCGCGGCGGGCCGGGCGCCGATGTGACCGCGGCAACTCCGGGCTCTGCGGGCTTCTTTTTGGCTCACGCGCCGCGGCCGCTCCTGCCATTGCGCCACCCGCTGGCAGAGATCCCGGAGCGTTCCCGGGGGCTGGCGGGCCGCTGAGCCCCTGTGGGCGGAGGATGGGCGCCGGGCGTCCTGGCCAGGGGGCTCCGGTGCGGAAGCGCCGTGGGCTCCGCGGACTGAGCCGCTCGCCCCGTGGGTGGCCAGGCGGTGGCGGCTCCGGGGCGCAGCGCGCCTTGCTCGGGCTCTGCGTGCACGCGTGGCTGTGGGCGTCCGCGGGCTCCTCCGCGCAGGTCTTCAACCTGAGCCTTTCGGTGGACGAGGGGCTGCCCCCCGACACGCTGGTGGGCGACCTTCGCGCGGCTCTGGCGGCCGCGCAGCCGCAGGGGGGAGACGGCTTCCTCCTGTCCGAGGACTCGGACGACTCCCCGTTGCTGGACGACTTCCACGTGCACCCGGACACCGGCATCATCCGCACGGCGCGGCGGCTGGATCGCGAGCGGCGCGATCGCTACCGCTTCGTGGCCGCCACGCTGCTGGGCGCCGTGGTGCAGGTGGAGATCCGAGTCAACGACGTGAACGACCACTCGCCCCGCTTTCCGCGCGACTCCGTGCAGCTCGACGTGTCGGAGCTCAGCCCGCCGGGCACCGCCTTCCGCCTGCCCGGTGCCCACGACCCCGACGCCGGGCTGTTTGGCACGCAGGGCTATACCTTGGTGCAGCTATCGGATGGGCCCGAGGACCCCGAGGGGCCGTTCTTCCAGCTGCGGTACGACGCTCCGGGGCCGCCAGCCCCGGCGTCGTCGTCGCCGCCCCTGGAACCGCTGGACTTGGTGCTGCTGCGGCGTCTGGACCGGGAGACGACGGCGGCGCACGAGCTGCAGATCGAGGCGTGGGACGGCGGCAGCCCGCGGCGCCGCGGCCGCCTGCGCGTGGAGCTGCGCGTGCTGGACGAGAACGACAACGCGCCGGTCTTCCAGCAGGACGAGTACCGCGCCGCGGTGCGCGAGGACGCCCCGCCGGGCGCCGAGGTGTGTCGCGTGCGCGCCACCGACCGTGACCTGGGACCCAACGGGCTCGTGCGCTACCGCATCCGCGCCCGCCCCGGGCCCCGCTCAGCGGGCGACGCCGCCTTCTTCACCGTGGAGGAGCTGAGCGGCGCGGTGCGGGTGCGGAGGCCCCTGGACCGCGAGGCGCAGGCCTGGCACCAGCTGGTGATCGAGGCCCGGGACGGAGGCGCCGAGCCCGAGGTCGCCACGGCACGCGTGTCCATCGCCGTGCTGGACGTGAATGACAACCGGCCGGCCATCCACCTGCTCTTCCTCACCGAAGGAGCGGCGCCCCGCGTCTCCGAGGGAGCCCGGCCAGGGGACTACGTGGCTCGCGTGTCCGTGTCCGACGCGGATGGCGACCCCGAGAGGGCAGAGGCGGCATCCGGGGAGCCGGGCCCAGGCCTTGGGGGCGGGGGCGTCTCGCTGGCCCTGGAGGGCGGGGAGGGGGCCTTCGCGCTGCGCCCCGGGGCCTCCCCGGGAGTCTTTTTCCTTTGCGTGGAGGGGGCCCTGGACAGGGAGAGCCGGGATCTGTATGAGTTACGACTGGTGGCCACCGACGCGGGGGCCCCGCCATTGAGTGCAGAGGAGACGCTGCTGCTCCTGGTCACTGACCTCAACGACCAGCCGCCTGTCTTCAGCCAGGAGCTTTACCGGGCCTCGGTATCCGAGGCTGCCGGCCCTGGCACCACGGTGCTGTGGGTCGAGGCCTCTGATGGCGACGAGCCGGGCACCGATCACGCCCGGCTCCGCTATGCGCTCGTCCAGCTCCAGGCAGGCTGCGACCCGGAGGCCGAGGAGTGTGCACCGGCCTTCGCCATCCATCCCGAAAGCGGTGCGGTGCGCACCGTCCGGGCTCTGGACCGCGAGGCCCAGGAGGAGGTGGAGCTGAGGGTGGTGGCCCGGGACCTGGGAGAACCCCCGCTCTCCGCCACCTGCCGGGTGCTCGTCACCGTGGACGACGTGAACGACCACGAGCCGGTGTTCCCCAGGCAGGTGTACAACGTCACGCTGGCCGAGCACGCCCCGCTGGGACACTGCTTTCTGCAGGTGAGTCTGGACCGGAGCCACGCCCGCCCTGCGTGCGTCTTTGGGAACTCAGAGTCAAGTTCATGCTCATTGTGTGGTCTAAGAACCCCACCCCCACCCACCCCGAGGTGTTCCCCGGACTCTGAGGAGTAGGGGGCCCGGTTATGTTTTATGTTGGGGCTCTGTATCTTGTACTGGGGATTAAACTCAGGGCCTTGAGCTCTCGTTTGGATTTTTTTTTTTTTTTTTGCTCAGTGCTGGTGCTCTGCCCCTTGAGCCACACCTGTATTTGTGGCCTTTTGGTCGTTTATTGGAGATAAGTGCCTCCCAGACTTTTCTGCCCACCTTAGCCTCAATCCTCAGATTTTAACCTCCTGAGTTGCTAGGATTATAAGCATGAGCCGTCGGTGCCTTGGCTGCCTTGTTGTTTGATTGTTTGTTTGCTTGTTGAGAATCTGATATGATATAGGTTGGCTGGTCATCCTCTATTTAAGAGGGAGACAGACCTAGAGTGACTTCTCTTAGTTCTACCAATACTGTGTTGAGTAGAGTCACATTTCGAGGATTTAGGTGTACTGCAAAGGAGATGGAGAGGAGGGCAGGCCGAGGATATCCTTTTAACAGCAAAGTCATAGCAAGTGGGAGGTTGGGCTAGTTGAGTCCCAAGATGTCTTCCCTCTGGAGGCCCTTACGGGTCTCATACAAAATTGAACTACTTGGATGCATTGGAGGAACAAGGAACAAGAAATTAAGGTGGGGTAATTGTGACTTCTGTGACTAGAGAGCACTTTCAGGATTCTCTTAAATTGGGAGACGATTCCTCCATGTGTGAGGTGTGTATTTATCTTGTTCCCATGACTGGGGCCATGGAGCCTCTAGGGCTGACCTCCTGGGAAATGCACATCCAGCAGTTGCACAAGGCCCTTTCCACCTCACCAAGTGTTTCTACAGATGGTGTGATCTGTCTGGAAATTTCAAGGTGTAGCCCTTCAAAATTTGCAAAAGCCCCCTCATTCAGCGGGCCCTGGCGGCCACCCCAGAGCAGTTGTGGGGAGCTTCCATGTCCCATCCACCCACTTCTGTCCCCTGAATTCCAGAGTGAGCGTCACTGAAGTGTTACCTTTTCATGTCTTTATTCCACTTTGCACAATCTGACCTCATCCTAGTCTTTGAATCTTAGGGCCTCTGCTGTGTTCCAGGGCTTGGCTTAGTTCCGGTGGGCATATTTTTAACAATTGTACTCCTTTTTTCTTGTTCTGGACCAATCTACCTTCTTTAGAACTCAGTACCTACTCAGTATCTGTCTGTCTTCCAAAATCAAATAACAAAAGCATGACAAACAGCAGGAAAAAGTTCTTTCCTGCATTTCCTATAAGGAATACCATGTTACTTAATTATATAATTAATACAATTAATGGATAATTTATATACAATTGTTAATAATTAATTACATAATTATTACTTAATTAGAACACAACCTGGAAACTCCAGGATTGTTTGCAGTCAATTGTTCACTGACAGAGCAATAAGACCAACTGTTATGCAGTCATTGAGTACATCCTCTAAAATGGAGCCACTTGTCTGTCTGTCTGTCTGTCTGTCTGTCTGTCTGTCTATCTCTGCTATCTGTCACCTATTCAATCTCTCATCTGTATAATCTATTATATATCTGTCTGTTCGTCTGTCCATTTGTCTGTCCGTCTGTCCATCCATCACCTACTTTCTGGGATTGAACTTTATGTCTTGCATAAGGCCACAAGTATTCTACTAATTGAGTATTTATTTGTCCTAGGGTCTTCCTACTATGTCTGCCTAGGCTGGCTTAGAATTCACACCTTGTCTGTGTCTACCTCCTGAGTGCCAGGGATTACGATCCAGTGTCCCTCCATCTAGGCTAATAACTCTTTACATGACTTTCTTCTTTTAAGTATGTTACAGTTCTCGTATGGTGACTAACAACTTTGCAGGTATTTCCCTGGATCTATTAACTCTGCTCCATACTTACCCTATGTGTACCTGTCCATTCTCAACACCCAGCCCCTTTCCAATTCCTGTGACTTTCCTGGTCCAAACAGAGAGGGTCTCTATTCAGGACACTCCAGTTCTAGTGTCTGACTGGATTCTCTTTTTCTCACATGACTACCCTTTCAATTGTGAACTGTACTTGCTTGCAGCCTTTCCTTGTAACCAGATCTGAAAACAGTGCCAACTCCAGCATTCAGGCATGGATTACCCATATGCGAGGACAAGCTGATATTTACATACTCCCTCTGATGCCATGCTAATTCATTCTTCCATCCACCCATTGAGTCAACAACAACCAGAAAGTGTCTTTGGTTCTAGGGATACAGCAGTGAGCAGGGTTCTGTGCTAGCAGTGCTCTGTCTTGTGTTTCTCCATCTCTGTTCCTTCCCCCAGCAGGTCATTTCCTGATTACGCTTCTGACCTTCCTCTCCTACTACACTAAATCCTGCCTCTCAAGTGCATGTGTCTGTGTGCTTCTGTTTCAAATGCAATGGACTTTCCATGGTCACAGCCTCACTCCTTCTCCCTGAAGCATATTGGCGGGTTGCCCATTCCACTTCCTCTTCCTGTGAATCTTTTGTCCCTTTGCCTTTCCTTTCTGTCCCTCCCTTGACTGGTCTTTGCTGCCTCGGCACACCCACTGTGCTAGAAGTGTCTCCAAGGCTCTCTGTCTTTTTTGCCTGTCTCTTCTTCCCCCACTTTCTTGTATATTACCAGAATCCCTTTCTCTTTTGTTTTTACACCTCTCCATCTGGTCACACTCCTTTACAAGTTTCAGATTAAGCATTTTTCTGTCTGCCCTTTTAATTGGTTTGAATTCATGGCTTCACATTCCTATTTGGCTTTTTCTATCGACGCACATCATAGTCTACCACTTGAGTTGAGCTACATCTCCACTTCCAGATTTTTTTTTTTGGTTAGTCCTGATGCTTGAACTTAGGGTTTAGATGTTGTCCCTGAGATCTTTTGCTCAAGGCTATGCCTCTACCACTTTGAGCCACAGGCCCACTTCCAGTTTTGGAGTGGTTAATTGGAGATAAGAGTCTCACAAGGACTCTCCTGCCTAGGTTGGCTTTAAACTCTGATCCTCAGATCTCAGCTTCCTGAGTAGCTAGGATTACCAACATAAGCCACGAGCACCCAGCTGCTTCCAGCTTTTTTTCTGGTGAAGTGGAGATAAGGATTTCTTCAATTTGTCTGCCTGCCCTGGCTTTGGCTCTCCTCACATCATCAGATCTCAGCCTCCTGTGTAGCTAGGACTATAGGAATGAGCCACCTTGTCTAGAAAGAGCCAGTCTTTCTCTTCTTCCATTTTGTCATCCTCTTCTTTTTCCATTTTTAGAGCTCATGTCTACTGAAATCATTTTTTTGTTCAAATCAAACACATGCAAGATGAGAAAGAAAAAAAAATTGCTCCTAGGTTTCCCAGGAGGAAATAGTAGCTTACATAGTAACCTAATTATCTCCCTTGCTTGGCTCCTAGCCATCTATTCTTTTAGGAAACTCCTGCTTTAGATAATGTAGCTTTTCAGTAGATGTGTTTACACTTTTGCTGCTCGTCTGTGTGTGTATTTGCTGTGTGCTGGTGTGATTCCCTTTCGCATTGTTGAAAACTGTCAGAATATAGAGAGGAAGGTCATGTCCTGTGCCAATCCCTTGGGCAAAGAGCCGACCTTGAGATTCCAAACTGGCTGTGGGAGAGAACAGCTGGCTGTGGTCTGACTTTGAGAAGCCCATGGGGGTTGGCTGGGGTGGAGGTGGGGTTGAGGGGGACCATGATGAGAAGGCCTGATCCCTACTCTGCCTTGTGAGCTAGAAAGGACTAAAGCAGATCTGTTTCTTTGGGGACTACTTCCCCTCAGTGGGGAGTAAAGTCTTTCTACAGCTTTGCCTCAACCATATTATGGAAATAGAATTGGAGTACCATAAATTCCCCCAAGGGGCCAGTATGTTTAGAGCCGGCTTGTTAATCAGTCATGTGTCCTGAATGAACAAGACTGTGAACAATGATGGCTCTTAGGGAGAGCATGGGCACTTTTTAATACTGTGCATTTCTCTCCATATCTGACCACAGTATATGACGAGGCCTTGTCGTATCTGTTGCATCTACCTGTCCATTCTCTAATGCTCACTGGCGTGACCTGGTTCTGTCCACTGTCACTGTTGTCCTAGCATGCTTAGCATTCCTTCACACTGGGGAGCTTGATGGCTCCAGGGCCACCTCCTTCCCCTCTGTGGCTTCTTACTCTATCCACTTCAGTCCTTAATGTTCCTCATGGTGTTACGGCTGTTTCCTTGTGTTAGGAAAAACAATAGATTGGGGGTACCAGGAAAGGGGGGGTGATATTTACTGGTATTTGAGCCCTCTCTAGTTTTCAGCTTCTTTAATCTTGTCAACTAGAAGATCATTAGCTGCTGTTCAGGCTGGCTTTGATCCGTGATCCTCAGCTCACAGCCCCCAGCGTGGCTAGGACTACAGGCGAGTGAGCCATTGGCTCCTGTCTCTTCTGTCTCTATTTTTATATGTCGTACAGTATATCGCTTTGATACCTCTCATGAAATCAAGTAAATTACTTATTTGTATTCACTTTATAGAAGTTAAAACTTGTGTTTTCTATTTTAAATGGTTGTAGTAATTTTTTTATTGGTTCAATATTTGCTTTGATGACATTGGTGATTTATTTTACATGAGAGCCTCAGACAAGAAAATACAATCTGTGCCAAGAGCAAGAGGGCCTGGCAGTGAGGCTTTGCTTTCCTCAGTGGGGCAGCAAGGGGGATAGAACATCACAGAACCCCGCAAACCCAGTGGGGTTAGCTGTCCCTCTGAACATCCTACCAGAATGCTCCACCTGCAGGTTTCGACTATCTTGAAATCTTTTCTGTTCTTCACTTGAAGTAACTTTGCAGACTGGCTAGTGGTATGTTTTGAAGAGATTAAACACAATTGTGTGGTGTACTGTAAACAGTGGTCTAGTTTTGATTGAACAGTGGTCTACTTGGAAAGCTCTCATGTTCTATGTTTCTACATCTAGAAACTCAAGGCAAGTTTGTGTTTACTGAGGGCTTGTCTTGTCCAGCGTGGAAGCATGTGCGTTGTACCAGAAACGGGCGAGGAGGTGAGGAGAGAGCTAAGCCTGTGTACTGTTGATGCTCCTTTGAAGGTAAAAGTCTTTGAGATCACTACAAAGGCTTCTGTGTTCCATAGGCACAAACAAAGCCCTGTTTTCAGGTGCAGGTCGAGTTCCTGGGCTCAGTTTACCAGGATCTTTTAATGGTGTGTGTGTTTGTGTAGAATCTCATTGTCTTGTTGATGGCTTTCTCACTTCCATTGCCTCTAACAGCATCCAGCATAAAAAGAGGTGACAGGAAAGACATGGTGAATTCGAATTTCACAGTTCCCAAAGAGATGGTCTTGCTTGGTTACATTAAATGTACAGGTTTCATAAATTTTTCCTTGTTTCCATTAAGCATGTAGAGGCCATATTTATGGCAATGTACTCTTAATATCATAACGTGAATTTAATACTTTTACCTTGAGTCTTGTAGCTTACTACATATTTGCTTTGTGTTAGTATGAGTGTTTGAACCTGGGGACCAGGTGCTCTCTTTGTTTGCTCAAGGTTAGAACTGTGCTATTTGAGCCACATCCACTTCTAGTTTTCTGGGGTTTTCTTGGGTGTTGGTGGTGGTGAATTGGAGATTAGAATCTCACAGATTTCCCCATCTGGCCTGGCTTTGGACTTCAATCCTCAGATCTCGGCCTTGTGAGTAGCTAGGCTTACAGGTGTGAGCCACTGGCACAGGCCTCATGTCCTTCAGACGCGTAGCGGAAGGGCGAGGAATTCCTTCTCGCCACACACTGAAGCCCTGGCTTGAGCTCCACCACGTTGCCACTTTGACCTTATGCTCCAGCCTTCAGATCTGTGAGGAATCAACATCTGCTATGGAGTTGTGTTATGACAGCTCAGCATGGCCAAGGCCCTGGATGCTTCCGTTATGTGGAATGTGCTGTCCTACAGTCCCTCTGCCAATGGCTCTCTCCCTTTCTGGCTCTGACTTGTTCCTGAAAGCATCATAGCCTTAGGAGACCTTCTCTCACCAGCAGACACCCCTGTGATCACAGATAGTCTCCTCCGTCTTGTAGATACTTGCAGATCATACGTGTCATACCGTAAGCCCTGTTGGAAGCACACCTTGCCTGGGTAGTTGTTTAGTTTTGGATGATGGCAGAGATCTTATCTGACTTTCTTATTGCGAAGCACTGCCTAGAAAGCCAAGCACATAATGCAGTAAGCTCTGTTCAGTGATCAGATGCACTGTGGATGACACGCTGTGGGCAAAAAGGCCACTGGCTTTGGGAACTAGGCATGTCACAGGTAGCTGGGAGGCGTGTCTAACAGTTTTCATACTCCTCACCACTTCTCCAAATGCTCTCCTCTGGAAACATCTGCCACCAACTCATACCACAGGGCGATGGGTAATTCTGTTTTTTTTTGTTTTTATGCTGTAATTTAGTACCAGACACATCTTTTCATTTCATGTATAAAACAGGATGGTTCTCAGGGCCTCTTTTTTACTGTCAGCACATAAAGACTCGAGAGTGTACACATGTTAGCAGACATATTACAAAGACTCAGTTCTAAAATGTGCCAAGTTAATGGTTTGCTGTTGAGCTTCAAACCTGGCTGGAACAAGCACACAGGCTTCTCAGTGGTGGTCCCCAAACAAGTGGCTTGCAGTTTTGCTTGAGAAGATGGCAGTATTTTAACCTTTCAGTTGCATCTGTCTCTACAAAAAAATAAACAAACCAGTGTAGAACTTGCAAAAAGGAATAATTATAGGAGATGTATTTCCACTTGCATTTGGAAGAAGGCCAAGCTGGTGGAACCCTTTTCCAAATCCTCTGAAGCAGAATACAAATTGACTTATTAATAATCATGTGCTCAGTGGGAGAGATTGCAGAGACACTGAGTATCTTGCTCTGCTTTTGAGGGAGATGTGAATTATATTTCCTTTCTGACTGACAGAAAAGAAAATGAAACTAGACTATATCCTGTGAGGTTTAAGTCAGGTTGAACATGCCTGTTTTTGCGGATATTTATTTGTTTGTTTGTGGTGCCATTAGAGGGTCTTTGTGCTCAGTGCTAGCATTCTGCCACTTGAGTCACATTTCTACTTCCAGGTTTTTGCTAGTGAATTGAAGACAAGAGTCCCCTAGATATGTATGTGCAAGCAGGCTTCGAACTGAGATCCTCAGATCTCAAGCTCTTCAGTAGTGAGGGTTATAGACCAGTACTGAGCTTTACCATAAAGATGATGTACAGAAGGGTTACAGTTACATGAGGTAGATAAAGTGTATGCCAGTGTATTTTTTTTTTTTTTACCATTTAGTACGGTTACTTGTTTCTTTATAGGCCCATTCTACCTATGGGAACATCATTGGGGGAATCCAGTCCTCTGGCCTTTTGAAGTGTATGGGGCACGTACAGTGCTCCACTGTGTGGCAGGAGAGCTTCCTAGCCTTCTGTGACTATGGCATAGGACTGTAAACCAACCTTTCTTCTTCACGCTACTTCCTGGCCTCTATGCCCATCTTCTATGGGACCAAATTCTTCATGTTCCACGTATGATATCATGTGGTACCTGTCCTTCTTTGTCTACCTTATGTGACTTAATGTAATGACCTCCTGTGCCATTCACGTTTGTCACCAATACAGGATTCCTATTCTCTTTCATGGGCAAATAGTACTCCATTATATGTAGGTGCCGTGTTTTCTTGATCTGTTGACAGGCATTTCACTTGTTTTCATGTTTTGACAGTTGTGATAATGCTGCAGTGAACATAGGAATGCCTTTGTTTTCCAGACAACCTGTTGTGCTTTTCTCATGGACTGTGGTCCTCTTGTCTATGCCTTTCACCTAGCTGGCATGCGCTACCACATCTAGCCCTATTTTTGTTTTGTTGAGGAGCCTCTATACTGCTTTCTGTAGTGGCTGTGCCAACTTAACATCTCATCAACACTGTACACGCGCTGCCTTTTCTCCCATTTGGACCAGCACTTGTTACTGTGGTCTCTTTTGAGGCGATGGCACCTTGTCACATGCACTGAAGCAGACATGGTTCGAAGCCTGTCTTTCATGGACCTGGGTGAACTTGCATGAGGCATCATGGGAAAGGTTCACTGCCCGAGGCAAACAGAAAGTGAGCCCTTTGTCTGCTGGGCTCATTTTCCTTATTTGCAGTGATTTTTCCCGTCCCAACATATAATGAGATTGGACCAGGTCATAAATGATACAGCCTAATACTGAGGAACACTAATTTAAAATATGCCACCCAAATGTAAGATGTGTGGCCAGCGCTTTCATGATGTCAGCGTATAAATTGTTTAAGAATACACCTTCAGCATTAGAATTTGGTTGGATGTGTGCAGTTATGCCAAGTTAATTTTAGGGTGACTTTCATGGAGAAGATTACTGTGATTGAAAAACTGACAGTTGAGTCTGTTGTCATAGTAAGAACATGACAGTGTTTATTCCAGGATGTTTTAATTATTATGTGATTTAGAAGAAGGCAAATGTCAGCAAGATTCCTTTCATTGTCCTGTAATCACAAATGCTAGACTTGGATGAGATCTTGGGTACAGAGAATTACAATCATTGTCAAGGGGATAAAGGCTACAAAGAGAAAAGAGCCTTGGAAAACTGAGGATTATTTACATATGTGCCACACTGTTGACAATGGTCCAGAGAACTCCTCTGTGCTTCCCTATCCTGAAGCTTTGCTGCCATGTTAATTAATAACTTCTTGTAACTCCAGCCACTTTCTTTGCCCAAAGCTGTGCTGTAAATAGCAAGTTGTTTTTGTTAGAGACTCACAGCCATAAGGCCAGCAGTGTGTGTAGTGATCTGTTGTGATATCAATGTCAATTTAGATACCACGACATTTTTCAGCATAAAAACAGTGGGAGGTTCAAGTCCCCTAGCTACCTGTAGACCATCTGCTCTGTCTGCTTAATCTGTGAAGTGAACTTTTATTTCTCTTCTCTGCCTTGGTGACACTTTTTTTTTTGGTGTGTGCCAGTCTTGGGATTTGAACTCAGGGCATTTGTCACTGCCCCTGAGCTTCCTTTGTTCAAAGCTGGCACTCTACCACTTTGAGTCATCACCCCACGTCTGGTTTTCTGGTGCCTGATTGGAAATAAGAATCTCAGCGACTTTCTTACCTGGGCTGGCTTTGAACTGTGATCCTTAGGTCTAAGTGTCCTGAATAGGCAGGATAACCGGTGTGAGCCAGTGGCACCTAGCTAGCACTTTTATCTTCTTTGGTGAGGATTTGGCAAAGAATTGCTGAAATGAGACTCTAAAGTATTCTCTGAAAACATAGGAGGGTGGACCAGGAGCCCTTGTTCCTATGTCAGTAGTTGGCTGTATCTCTGGGCTAGCAGAAGGGGTTGTTCTCCGCCACTGTCTTTCTAGTTCATGGCAGCAGGGTCTGTGGGCATGAAATCTGAGCCTGGATTTAGAAAGCAAGCAATGGAGGTGTGATGCCTGGGAACAGCCAGATAGGTCTTTTTGTTTGTGCTGGTCCTGGCACTTGAACTCGGGGTCTGGACGCTATTCCCTGAGCTTCTTTTACTCAAGGCTAGCACTCTACCTCTTGAGCCACAGAGCCACTTCTGACCTTTTCTGAGTAGTTAATTGGAGGACTCATGGACTGGGCTGGTTTCGCAATATGAGCCTCAGATCACAGCCCCTGAATAGCTAGGACTACAGGTGTGAGCTGCCAGCACCTGGCTGGCAGATAACTTTTAAGATAAACCCTTTGACGCAACCAGAAATGTTACATCTTACAGTGACATTGCATGGAGAGGGAGGCCTACTGGGAGTGGATAGGGAAGCTTTCACACCAGTGACACATGTTGTGTGTCATGAGAAGAGCATGATCAGAAACACATTTCTTTAAAAAACAATAACAACCATTTAATGCTGGCTTAAATCACACACATGAGCCTCCACAGATGTAAACTATAGGGAGGAATCTTTATATGAGCAATTGTGTGGTTTGTGGGATCATTGGGCTACAAAACTGGGCTGTCAGAAACCCTGTGGAGTGGAACCGTTTCTTATCTTCTTCCTTTCTTCTCTCCCCCTTTCTTTCCTTGTCCTGGGGTTTGAACTCTGGGCCTGGGTGCTGTCCTTGAGCTTTTGTGCTCAAAGCTATTATTCTACCACTTGAATCACAGCTGCACTTTCTGCTCTTGTTGTCGTTTAAAGGAGATAGGAGTTTCAGGAACTTTTCTACCTGGGCTGACTTCAAACCTCGATCCTCAGATCTCAGCCTCCTGAGTAGCTAGGATTATGGGTATGAGACACTGATACCCAGTTAACGTGCAGTTTTTAAGCGAGTCAGTGTGTCCCGAGGCTGCGTGGCAATGGCTACATGAGCCAGCCAGCAGATGCATGCATACATACACATATAAGCACACGCATATAAGCACTATGTGTGCATACACACATATGCACACACATGGCATGCAGTTATAATACACACATATCACACACATACATATCTACATATGCAGGATGTTAAATTCTAGGCCAATAATAGGCTAGTTCTGAGCTTAAACTCAGGGCCCGGGCACTGTCCCAAGCTTTATCTGCTCAATGCTAGCACTCTACCACTTAAGCCATAGCTCTTCTTCCAGCCTTTTGGTAGTTAATTGGATATAAGAGCCTCATGCTTTCTGAGTCTCCATGGGCACCCAGCTAAGTGCTTGGCATTTTAATGAATAGATGACTTTTACTACCAGCTAGTAGACCTATATCTTACAGCCAAGTCTGTATATAGTGGTGATATCAGTGACTAGATTTAATGATTAAGTTAGTCAATGTAAGGATTTTCTTTGAAGGCAAACCACAGTAAAATAAGAACAAGGAATGTTGTTATAGAGTGGACTACCTTGACTTATTTAACTAAATGCTATTAGGACATAAATTACGGTGATATTCCATTAGTGCATGACTTTGGAGCGAATGAAATCTTATACTGTGTGGCAGATGAGAAATTTAATGAAAACATTCATAAGGAAACACAGGCCATGAACACACTGGAAGGTTAGCATCGTGGATTGGCCAGGCAAAAGGGTAATTCTGAGAGGGAAAAGTTTTCATTAGGGAACGTCAAATGACACAAATACTCAAGAAAATCCTGGGAACGTTTAAGAAATAAAATGATTCAATTTCCCTCTGTGAAACTCACATATCCGTATACCTTATGCATTTCATAATATTACTATATATTTTAGTCCTGATTTGTGTTATGATTTGTATCTAGATGGGTCGAAGGAACAGCTAAAAACACTTAAAATGTGATATTACTGTTTGCAAAACGTGCATGCACAGTAAAAGTTTCCAGTCACGGTGCAAAAATGTTGAGCTGGAGTACTGCCTGCAGTTAGTAATTTTTTGTAAATGATACAACAAATTGGAAAGCACCATGAACCCAAAAAGGCCAGCACATAGACAAGGGTTTTGCTTTCAGAGCAATGGTGGCAGCTCATTGAAATGAACTGCTGAGTTAGACGGCGATAAATGCGTTCTTCCAGATTGTACACACTACAACCACTATGCACAGGGCACACGCATGTTTCAGCAACGTGTTTTTCATACTTGTACAATGATCTTGGCATGGACATATGGCAGAATGATTTCATCAGGCCTTGGGGAATTTGATATTAAATAACATTTTGTAAACCTTTCCAAGGCATGGAACAATGTGACTGCTTTGAAACAATTGTAAATTCTAAAGATGTACCTCTTTTCTAAGGCAAGATTACTTTATAGATGATTTCTTCAAAATTGCCTTTCTGTAGCATTTTTTATCTTATATTCACATGGTATCTCAATTTGTAATTGTCACCTACTTTTATTCAGTGTTCCTTCAGAAGCAGAAAGAATAGATCATTATATGTATAGTAATGGGTACTATTTGAACTTTGAATAGTTCTTTTTTCTTTTTGTCCAGTCCTAGGGCTTGAACTCAGGGTCTGGGCACTGTCCCTGAGCTTCTTTTGCTCAAGTCTAGCACTCTACCCCTTGAGCCATAGCGCCATTTTTGGCTTTTTCTATTTATGTGGTACTGAAGAATCAAATCCAGGGCTTCATGCATGCTAGGCAAGCACTCTACCACTAAGCCACATTCTCAGCCCAAACTTTGAATATTCCTGTAAAGTCTTCACAGTAATTGGCTAATAGTTCTGTTGAACAGTTTCATTATCCATTTTCAGAGGCAGATTCCTCTGCTTAAATGATGGTAGCAACGGCTGTTAACATTTAGAATGAAAGCCACTTAAAATCTAGTTGTGATAAAAATGGGAAGTATTAATATATCATATTTTGTTAAGGAGAGAGATGAATGAAGAGGAGAAAAGAGGAAAAACGGTCAAGAATTCAGTGTATATGCTTCAAAACTAAGGAAGGGAAGGGAAGAGGCTGGTGGGTAGGTGAGAATGTTAAAAGGGGTGGCACTGATCAACTTTACACATTGTATTAATAACTGTATTATATTCATATGTGGCAACTCCTTTGAACAACTACTTAAAGATAATAAGAAACTAAGTAAAAAATGTAGCACACTGTCACTTTGTGTCTGGGAATGCTTTTGTAAGAGTCAAGTGAAGAGTGCAACATAATAGAATCCTGAGTGTCAGGATTCTTTCTCAACAGCCAACACCTCTGTGGATGTCAAGGTTGTAAATAACCTTTCTTCCACATGGACAGACACTGATATATCTGATAGTATGAACAGTTTCTGTATCCATGCACAAACCTCAGTTTTTTCTCTTGGTAGGAAGCATTCCAGATTAGAAAGGATGATTATTATAGGTAATTGGAACTATCTCTTGCTGAGGACATTACTAAAAAACAATTCTTTTGGCCCAATAAACTTGTATAACGTTGTAGATTTTGCTGTGAACACTTAGACCACTTGTTTTTTTCTGTCAGGTTTTTTTTTCTATTTTTTTTATTGTAATTAGTAAAAGGGTTACATGATATTTGCCAGATAGAAGGTGCATTAATTCACATACATTGATACCCTTTCACATGTCTTGGTACCCATTTCCCTCCCTCCCCCACACCCCCCATTCTGTCAGGTTTTTAAGACCGGTGGATATGGCAACAAGAGGCAGTAGAGCTCTTTTGGAACTTTGTTGATGAAGTATCACTTAAATGCTAGTAAGAGAAACTATAATTTAAAAAAGGAATTATAGTAAAACTTATTTAAATCTTAAAATTGCCCTTTAGTTAAAAAAAATAGAGTATACCTTGCCTATATTTTTTGAGCTTAAAGAAAAGGTCTTAGATCTATTGCCTAAATCTAACTCTAGCATTAATGCTCTTGCTTGATTAATAAACATTTTAAGCATAAACAATCTGGTCTCTTACTTTGGCAAAGAATTGCTGAGCTTTTAGAGCTGTCCTTCTGACTTCATTATCATGATTTACTTGGATAAAACACACTTAGTGTTAAACCGAGGTCAATTTCCCATCGGTCCTGCGTGTCTTCCTGGCTGTGTGGAGAATGTAAATGTAAATGTACTGATGGCTCTTTACCTGGATCATTCATTTATCAGGTTAGCAATTTCAGCAAGAGGCCTAGAGGGATGAAGTATTAGTCCATCCAGGACAAAGAGCAGGGGGGTTGCTGACTCCTCGATGTACCTAGCGCGTTCTTCCAGCTCTTTGTTTCAGCAATGGTTCTGCTTTGCACAGCATCCTTGAGATGAGGACTTGGAGAAATGATGTGGAGGTGCCCTGCTCCCGCCTCTCTCTTGCTGTGAGTAATGAAGCTTTTTGTCTCTGCTCCAAGAGGCTTGGTGGTGTCAGATCCTAGTATAAGTAATTGTAAGGAAGTCTTGTTTATGCTCCATTCATGGATCACAGTTTTGATGTTTAAAAAGTCGTTTCCTGTCTGTCATCTGCCAGCAGCTCATGCTTGTAATGCTAGCATTTCAGGAAGCTGGTACCTGGAATATTTGTTTGAAGCCAACTCAGGCAGAAAAGTCTGTGAGACTCCATTTCGAATTGACCAACAAAAAGTGGGATAGAGGCATGGCTCAAGTGGTAGAATACTATCTGTGAACAAATGAGCCTGTAATAAGAGCATGAAGCTCTGAGTTCTTTCCAGTGCCAGTACCAACACTCAAATACATAGAAGTTATTTCCTGTGTTTTGTCCAATAGTCCATTCCAAAGTAACATTGTTATTCCTACAAGTAGAAGTTGATTGTATAATTAAATTAAACTCCTTTGGTTTGATAAAATTTGTCATTTTTTGTTTTTAATCTCAATGAACAGAATACATGCACAGCTTCTCTGACAATCCATATCCCGCACTTGGGGCTTAATGGATCTGTTTTTAGCTTTGCATTCTTGGTGACCTTTGATGACATGAGGATATTGAATTTCTAGAACTGTTTTAAATAAACCGAGACATAGGATGACTGGAGGCCAGCCTCTAACATGCCCCCCAAGCCTCCGTGAGTTCATGAACAACTGGCTTGGTAACTTGTTTCTAGTTGGAAATGAAAGTGGCAGGATTGAAGCCATGACTCAGTTGAGTAGAGTGCAAGCCAGTGAGCAAAAGGGTCAGCTCCTGAGTTTGAGTCCCAGTATCCAACCTTAAAAAAAGAAAAGAAAATGGTGGCCCAAAGGGTAGGCAACTAGTCTTTAGCAAAAAGTCAAGCAAGAGCGAGAGGCCCTGAGTTCAAGACCCAGTGCAGGCATCACACACACACACACACACACACACACACACACACACACACACACAGAGCAGAAGAAATGCCATGTTCCCTTTGTGATTAGATACAAGAAAACTCTTTACTTTTGGCTTGTACACTTGTGAGTTATTTGATTTTCACCTTTTCATCAGTCATTTTTTAGAGATTGAGAAGGTGCACATGTTTCACAATGTTATGCTAGTATTAAAGAATGCTGAAGCCAGATGCCAGTGGCTCACGCCTGTAATCCTAGCTACTCAGGAGGCTGAGATGTAAGTATCATGATTCAAAACCAGCCCAGGCTGGAAATTCTATGAGACCCTAATCCCCAATCAACTACTCAGAAAATGCCAGAAGTAGTGCTGTGACTTAAGTGGTAGAGCACTAGTTTTGAGCACAGAGAGGCTCAGGGACAGAGCAGAGCCAGGCCCCACATCTGGGGAGAGAGAGAGAGAGAGAAAGAGAAAAAGAGAGAGAGGGAGAGGGAGAGGGAGAGAAAGAGAAAAAGAGAGAGAGGGAGAGGGAGAGGGAGAGGGAGAGAGAGAGAGGGAGAGGGAGAGGGAGAGGGAGAGGGAGAGAAGGAGAGAGGGAGGGAGGGAGAGAGGGAGAAGAAGAGGGAGGGAGGGATAGGGAGGGAAGGAGAGGGAGGGAGGGAAGGAGAGAGAGAGAGAGGGAGAGAGGGGGGGAGAGAAAAACGTGTTTACTAGGTGTCTGGAGTTTGACTCATCTTTAGCTATGGATTTTATGTACATGAAAATCTCTTAGGCTACTTTTTCCCACTCCATTCAAATGTTTAATGTTTTCTTTGGTTGTATATCTTACAATTACTAAGTCACCGTGAGTCGGATTTCAAGTTCAAATTGTTGGCTATTTGTTTATACAAGACTCAGCGCCAGCAGTTTTGGAAGGAATTTAAGTTCTATCATTTAATAGTTTGACGGCCTGTGTGACGACATTAAGCAGCCATTTTGCTCTCTTCTTTCTTCTTCCATCTGGTACATAGAGCAGTATTAGCAGCTATTTTCCAGACAGTTTTCTGAGACTATGACTAATGATAAGGTCTTTCTCATATATCTTCTAGGATGATGATGAAGAGAGACAAATAATTCATAGGAAAGTTTTTGTACTCTGTAAAGCAATGTGCAAACAGAAAGTATGATTCTTTGTAGTCTATTAATAGAGGGTACCGAGACGTCCTTCTTTCCACACTTTGAAGTAGGATAAGATAGCTATTGAAAGAAACAGAGAGTATTTATGGAGCCAGAAATGCAAGTAAAAAATTTATTTATCACTCGTAACTCAAGGAAAAAAGAGAAAGAGATCCAGAACAGCTACCCTGTGTTGAGAAATGGGATAATCACTCCAGCTGGCTCTGAAGAGGAGGAAGTGGAGACATCTCTTGGTGGTGGTGGGGTGTGGAGAGAGAGGAGAGTGTTGTTGCCAGATGGCTCTGTCCTTTTCCTCTCTCTGCATTTAGAAAGCATGACCTCCCTCTTGTGCTTTTGATTAGTTTAACATCAAGTACAGGGCATTGGATATATTGGCTCTTGACCTCAGGGAGAACTTTCTGGAAAGCAAAGCTGTGGAAAGCAAATGAAGATGGTTAAGTCTTCCTCCTGCAAACTTCCTCTTCTAATTCCTTTGCTTTTGTCCACTGAAAATGTGCAGATTCTGCTTGCATTTCTCCCAATGATAAATCCAGCTACTTAAGGATGGAGCTGATGGGACCATATAGAAACATCCTAAAAGCATGGGAGGAATAAACGCCACTTTCACATTGTCTCGCTCTCTGTCTCTGACTGTGTCTGTCTGTCCGTTTGTCTGTCTGTGTTGTGTTTGTCCTGAGGATTTGAATTCATGTACTGGGTGCTGTTCCTGAACTACTTTCTTACTCAAGGCTCTACCATTTGAGCCATAGCTCCACTTCTTGCTTTTTTGGTATTTAATTGGAGATAAGAGTCTTAAAGACTTTTGTGCTTGGGCTGGCTTTGAACCACACTTGTCAAATCTCAACCTCCTGAGTAGATAGGATTATGAGTGATTATAGGCACCAGTGAGTATCTGGCTTTTGGTTCTATTCTTTTAAGTCTGAGACTGGGACTTGAACTTGGTATCTGAAGCTTTTGCTCTTTGGCTAGCCCCAGAATGTAGGGCTCCAATTCCTTAGCTCTTCTTATATGTGATTTATGTACTTCCTCTCTGCTTTCCCTACTCTTTCTTAGAAAATAGCCCTATTAGGATAGATAAAAACAAAATTTCCATTGAAATATGTTAAATAGGGAGAAATCCTGAGATAAAAAATAGAATCATTTGTTTTCATGGTTTCTAAACCATGTGCTTCCTTAAGAGAACAGAAAATGGTATTTTTTAGAACAAGGGGGGATAAATGTATTCTTCTTGAAAAGATTCTAAATTCTCAGATGTTGGGCCTAAGTTTTGGGGGTGCTTTAGTATGCTCATAGATTACTTCTTTCCTTTTTATTTGCTTTTCTTGCCTGGAACCTCATTTAGAAAACACTGGTAATTCCATTAAAATTTTTAGTTCAAAGCTGAAGCTGGAAATAGAGTCTGTATATATTCTATGGATATTTTAGGCTCATAGTTTATTATTGTTGTTATTATTATTTTAATCAAATGCATAGCCTACAAAGGTTTTCTTTTCCTTTTAGTTCTTTCCAGTTACTAGCATGAAGTTATAGCTGACTATAAAATAATAGCTAACATGTATTGTTGTCTGACTATGTGCTTTGCATTTACTTTATGGGGAATATCTGACTTAGTCTTCATAACAGCCCCATGCAGTAAGACCTGTGAGGAAATCAATAGGGAGATGTGTATTGAGGTTTAAATAGAAGTAAAACAGCATTCTCAAGATCAAACAAAGGGCATATGAAAGAATCAAGATGATTATGTTGGGGAATTTGCACTCTTCTAGGAGACAACTCATCCTTAGAAAAGAAGTTCCACTTTATACTTAGGAAAGTATGTACATAACCATCTACTAAGTTGCTCAGCAAAAAGTTTATCCAAAAAGAAATTTGGGCCATCAAAATTCTTTTTCTCATTTGTGTAGAAGTATGTTCTCTTGTTTTGTCCCTTCTATACTTATATCTCTGATAAAGCCATTGGAGACATTTGAAAATTAAATCCGTGTGATTAATGCTAGCATACGATGTAAAGTGTGATCCATTTGAAATGGTAGAAATGGGCTGGAGGGCCCTGTGCAACCTTGATATTGTCCAGCTTCTCTTGCTTTGTTGCTGTACAGAGAAGATGGGGTCAGCTGCCATTCTAACAGGTATAATTGGTGACCTGGAAGATATAGTGATTGGAAAATTCTACTTATTTCCTGTAGAATTAACAAAGTCCGTGTAGGGGTGCGCGTGTGCACACACACACACACACACACACACATACTGGTCTTGGGGCTTTAACTCAGGGCTTGAGTACTGTCCTTGAGCATTTTTTCTTCAGACTAGTGCTCTGCTACTTGAGCCACAGCTTCTCTTCTGGCCTTGTTGGTGGTTAATTGGAGATAAGAGGCTCACAGACTTTCCTGCCATGCCTAGCCTTAAACCAGAATCCTCAGATCTCAGCCTCTTGAGTAGCTAGGATTATAGGTGTAATCATTTAGATCTTGTGTGTGTGTGTGTGTGTGTGTGTGTGTGTGTGTGTAAAGAGAGTGAGAAAGAGAAAATGTTAGGGAAATTGAATATAGATTGCTATTTGATATATTGAAGGAGTTCTAAGTTGTGTGTGTGTGTGTGTGTGTGTGTGTATCTGTGTGTACACACATAAACACAAAGTAAGAACCCATTCTCCTGTGCTATCATCTCATTATGTAAATATAACCAGAAGCCAGTTAACAAGGGCCCCACAGTGAGGCCGACTGGCGGCCAGAGCAGAGCAGCAGAGCAGCGGGGCTGCCCTGCGTGGCTGGCCAGCCTGGAGAGCACAGTGGTCAGTGCTGAGTTTCTTCTGTGTTTCACGAGAGAAGAGAGGGAACACTCCTGGTTTGGGGAGCTATTTCCTGACGCATACAGACTCATTTATTTCTTCTTGGAACATGATGAGGACTGTAAAAGGACGTTGTCATTTCGGATTCTCATGGATTTTCCTGTCCAGGCTGGCTTTGACCTGTGATCTTCGGATCTCAGCCTTCTGAGCAGCTAGGATTATAGGCATGAGCCACCGGCACTTGCTAATTTCCTTCATTTAATTACAAATTGATGATTTATAATTAAGCAAGTTTACAAGATCCAAAATAATGTTATAATTTATGAATACAATGTGGACTAGTTAAATCAATCTAAGTAACATATCTATCATCTCAGATATTTAATGTTTGATTAAATATTTTGTTGGTAATATGGATTTTTGAACCATTGAGGAGAGCAACTTATTTTTTTCTTGTGGTGATTTCTATACCTAAGTGGGGAGCAATTCTACACAATGTTTCCAGACTCATGAGGAAGAGATGTTTTCTCTTTGAGAACTTCTCAAGTAAGACTGGAAAGGGAAGAGCTGTTTGGGAAATAGTTTTATTACTATAGTATTTTCTGTTGCCAAGTCTTCACGACATTTTTTGGGGGGAAAGATTCGATATATACGTTTTGTAAGTATGTGTTTATTGTGTAATAGATACTAGAGTTGCTTTGCTTTCTGTGGAATCTTTGTATACACTCGTAAAAAGATGAATCATTAGAGAAAAACAATTGGAATGCATAAATTTCTGGAACTTCATAAGCCCTGAGCCAAATAAGGAATCATCAATCACCCTTTAAACTTCAAAACAAACTAGGTGATGCCAAGAAGCATGGCAAATGGCTATATCCCATCACTTGGGAGGCTAAGCAGGAAGATTTTGAGTTCAAGGCCCACCTGGGCTTCATAGTGAGACTCTTGTCTCAAAACATTAAGAATAGCCAGGCACTAGTGGCTCAGGCCTGTAAGCCTAGCTACTGAGAAGGGTGAAATCTGAAGATCAAGGTTCAAAGCCAGCATAAACAGGAAAGTCCAAGAGACTCCTATCTTTAGTTAACTGCCAGAAAACCAGAAGTGGTACTGTGGCTCAAGTGTTAGAGCCCTAGCCTTGATTTGAAGAGCTCAGGGACAGCACCCAGGCCCAGAGTTCATGCCTCATGACCGACCAAAAAAGAAAAGGAAAGAAAAAAAAAGAACAAAAAACTTACAAACAAACAAGGCAGACACACTGTGAGAGTTTCTATTCCAAGTTCGTGTCTGTAAAAGTAAGGCTTGCTTGAGAAAAACTGGGCCAGCTGATTCCTGATGTGTCCTTAGGAACCACAGCTTCTGCATTCAGAGTTTATGATCCAAGTAACTCGATTCTGTAATGAAAATCCCATTCCTTTGGAAAGAGGACGCAGATTTTCTTTTTGAACAGTTAGACATCTTTATTTAGACCTTAGCAAATCTCTGTTTCTCTTTGCATGAAACAAACCTGTTGAAAAGTAAAATATTTAATTTCAAAATAGTGCTGTTTTAATTGTGTACAATTACCCATCCTTTGGTAACTGTTTTCTTTTAACTGGTTGCATTTAGCAAAAGCATGAATGAGTGTGTTTTCATTAAGAAAATTATTTGTGTGAGCATTTATTTCTATATTTATTTGAAGATTGATGTGGGAGAAAATGTCTTCCTCATATCACCTATAAGGGCACAGTGAATGCTGCTTTCCTTGCAATAATGGAATTATCTGGTGTTATTGCAATGCTTTTGTGCTCAATATTGGTAAAACTGTTTTCCAGATCATTAGCTTTCAAATTGTTCTCATCCCTGTGGCATCAGTGTCACTTGAGAACCTGAGGCTCCCTTAGGCCTACTGAGGCAGAAAAGTTGGGTGGGAGGAGGGACAGAGAGAGAGAAGGAAGGGCAACCTGTGTTTTTTTTTGACAGTCCTGAGGCTTGAACTTGGCCTGAGCACCGTCCTTGGGCTTTCTCAAGGCTAGAGCTCTTCCACTTGAGCCACAGAACCACTTCTGGCTTTTTCTATGTATGTGGTACTAAGGAATCGAACCTGGTCTTCGTGCATGCTAGGCAAGCACTCTATCACTAGGCCAAACTCCTGTCCCCCTTTATTTTAACATGACTTCCTGGTGATTCTGTGCATACTAGAATAATTACTATAATTTTATATTGCTTGTTAATTCAGATTGTTCTTTTGTCAAATTAATAAATGGCATAGATACTCTTTAAAAAATGACAAAAAAACCCCCAGCCACAATAAACATTGGGACTGGGGCTGTAACTATTTTGTGTAGTTAGCAGGACAAAAAATGACAAAGATGAGTATGAATCACACAGAACACTAGCTACGTGTAATCTGTGCAGTTGTTTGTTCAGCCAGCATGTACCTGCTCTTGGTGTAGGAGCATCAGCAATGAAGAAAACACACATTCCCATGGAATGTGGGTTCTCAGCAGGTTCTAGTTGTATTTAAATAGCTACATATTTGAATTTAGCTGTGAAAGCATATGTAAGTAAATTGAGATTTGTGGGAAGAAATGTAATCAGAATAGCCTCATGTGGAAGAAAGACAGTTTACTTACTCACAGGTCAATTTCAAATGACCATTTCCAATGAGAATGAGAAAGGAGTGTCTGCAAATGGAAGTCAGACACCAGTAAATTCCTTTACTGATCCCTTACTACCTCCTTTGCCTCTAACTCTGACTCAGTTCATTTCACAGAATGGCTTACTTGACTCACTTT
The DNA here is from genome assembly GCF_031878675.1 of Megascapheus bottae. Taxonomy (NCBI): domain Eukaryota; kingdom Metazoa; phylum Chordata; class Mammalia; order Rodentia; family Geomyidae; genus Megascapheus; species Megascapheus bottae. Next base: position 20,545,747 of record NC_143531.1, read on the forward strand.
GAAGGTGCTCAAGTTTCCTAAATCCATCAAGCCTGCTCTTTTTTTTTTTTTGAAAAGGTGATGAGCAAGGAGGCATTACATAATGCATAAATAATGTAATGAGTACATTTGCTTTTTTAATTAAAAGATTTACTAACACTGATCTTTTACATCATATTTCAAATGTCAAGTTTAACAAACAAGTATTCATGAATGGAATCTCTGTATGGAATCCCTGGCACATAAATTTAAGACCAAAATTAAAATTAAGCTGAGAGTTTTTTGTATGTCATAGTTCATGTCGATCTATACATCACTATGTCTATACAATGTATAACCCATCATAGTTTTTATGTCTGTGTAGTTATATTTACATCTCCAAGATCATGTCAGTGACTGAGTACCGAGGATTGAGTCATTGCTCTTGCACGGTTTGGATCTAATGTCCAAATACCAAGGAGACCGCGCACCTTTTGTTCCTTTGGTCGTGGCTTATCTCACTCAACATGATTTGCTCTAGTTTCATCCACTTCCCAGCGAATGCCGTTATTTTATCTTGTCTGGTGGCTATGTAGAATTCCATTGTATATATGTATCACATTTTTTGGTAGCCTTTCATTTGTAGTGGGGCATCTGAGTTGTTTCTTTGCTTGGCTATTGTAAATAGTGCAGAGATGAACATAGCTGAGCAGGTGTCCTTATCATATCCTGGGTTATGATGTTCAGGATAGATGCCCAGGAGTGGTATGGCGGGATCGTAGGGAAGGTCTATTTTTAGTTTTTTGAAGAACCTCCATACTGCCTTCCCGAGTGGCTGAACTAGTTCACATTCCCACCAGCAGTGCAGTAGGGTTCCTCTTTCTCCACATCGCTGCCAGCATTTGTCGTTGTCTCACTTCAGAATATTGGCCATTCTGATTGGAGTAGGGTGATATCTTAGGGTTGTTTTTATTTGCATTTCCTTTATGACCATGAATGATAAGCATTTTCTCATATGTTTCTTTGCTATTTTAACCTCTTCTTTTGATAAGTCTCTCTTTAGTTCCCTTACCCATTTAGCGATTGGTTTGTTGGTTTGGGGGGGGGATTAGTTTCTTGAGCTCCCTGTAGATATTGGATATTAAGCATTTATCTGATGTATTATTGGTAAATATTTTTTCCCATTTGGTTGGCTGTCTTTCTACTTTAGTAGTTATGCCTTTGTCTGGGCAGAAATTTTTATTTTTAGGTAATCCCATCTATCGAGTCTCTCTCCAATCTGTTGTGACCCTGGGATTCTGTTTAGAAATTTTTTGCCTGTGCCTATGAGTTCCAGTGTCTCTCCAACTCTTATCGTGTAGCAGTTTCAAGGTTTCCAGTCTGATATTGAGGTCTTTGATCCATTTGGAGTTAATATTTGTGCATGGTGACAGGGTGTGATCAATTTTTAGTTTGCATGTGACTGCCCCTTTTTCCCAGCACCAATAATTGAAAAAAGCCTGCTCTTTAAAAAAAAAATTTTGTTCCTGAGATGCCCTTACTTTCCTCTTTTCACTCAATGGAATCATGCGTATTTTGCAAACAAGGAACCATTCTCAGGTTTCAGCATCTTCTGTGAACTCCCTTAGCTTCTCAATCTGTAGAAAGCTTGCTCTAAGCCTGGATAAAGCTCTAAGCCTGGATAAAGACCAAGTCCTGGGGGTTTTGGGGATCCAGCATCATCTACACCCAATTTTACTACTGATTACACAAAGGAAAAGCTAAAGAAATACATGTTGAAGAGCCAGTGTGACATGGTACTCTGATTTCCACTTTGCCTCCTCTTTCGAGGTAGCAAATTCTAAGAGTTCAAGCTAGGTGTTGCGCTGTGTGCCTGTAGTTCATCTACTACTTAGAAGGCTGAGTAGAAAAAAATGCTTGAGTCCAGGAAATAAATACATTTTAAGGATTTCTTCCTTGGAGAAAATTATGATAGCAGGAAAGTAAGGATTCTTATAACTTTATAGTAAAGGTGAAACCAAAAAAAAATATGTGTGTGTAAAAGCACATACATATATACATATATACGTGCATAAGTACATACATACATATATAAACCTGAATTACAAGAGAAATGGTAACCAAATGCAACCCTAAAGTGAAAGGAAAATTAAAAGATATTCAGATATTTACGTTTGCTGAGGTAGTGGGCATTGGTGGGCATGCCTGTGATCCTTGATATTCAAGAGCTACTCAAGATCCTGGGATCTCAGTACACCTGAGGTTTGGAGACAGTGGTTTGCAGCCTGGGAAGGGAAAAAAAATAATTCTGTGATTGTCTTATCTCTCCTAAACTATAAAAAAGTCAGGGGTGGAGCTATAGCTCAGGTAGTCTAGCCTGTGTCAAAGAAGCTTAGGGATAGCACCTCGGCCCTGAGTTTAAGTCTCAGGACCAGCACCAAAGGAAAATAAAATCTATTGAAGTAGCTGCATAAAGATAAAAAGCATTTGTTCTCCACTATATCTGGCTCTGGGGAGCTGATAGCCAGAGACTTAGTGTTGCAGAACCCATTTCACTCTTAAAAATTAGAAAGTTGTCAGGCGTCAGTAGCTGACACTTGTAACCTTAGCTACTCAGGAGGCTGAGATATGAGGACTGCAGTTTAAAACCAGACAGGGCAGGAAAGTAGACTTTTATCTCCAAGTAGCTACCATAAAGCTGAAGTGGACGTGTGGCTCAAATGGCAGAGTGCTAGCCTTGAACAGAGAAGCTTGAGTGGAAGCTCCCGTTTTAAAAAAAATGTTAAAAAATGTATTAGAATGTTTTGTTTTCATTGTTTGTTTCATTGTTGTGCATGTTAAGTACAATGCTGTGTCACTGAGCTATACCTTCAGTTCAGAACATTGTTCTGGGAACTCACTCCTATCTCAAATGTGATGTTAGTGACATTAACTAAATTGGTTTATCTAACAGTATGACTTTTTATTACTTTCACTCTAGTGGCATTCTCTTCCAGGATAAAATATTGTACCTTATAGAATAGCTAGAAAATATACTTTCACATCATTCTCATACTTCGATTAGAACCTAGCTTTCACAAGGCTTTACAGAGCTTTCCCAGGCTTTACAGAGACACTTGTGAGTATATTTTTGCTAACACCCTCTTGGAATTTTGTGTTGGTTGAACAAAGTGGGACATGATGCAGTGCACAAAGGTGTGGATGGGATTCTTGTTTGTGATCTGGTCCCTGTCTGCCACATAATCAATGTCTTATCCAAATCTCTAAGAATCCACCAGTAGTCTTTTCCTTTTCTATAAAGTGGGACCAAACAAATTTGGGGCAGAGTTATTTTGATAATTAAATATGGTGTGTGTAAAAGCATTTAATAAACAAAGACCGCTCTCGGGAATGGTGGGAACTTCCATACAAAATCTAGGTTAAGGGACAGGATTCAAGCAATGGCCAAAAGTATCTAATGTTTCCATTCCCATCTCTTCCTTCCTATAGATATTTCCCCTGACAGTTTATGGAGTCAGATGAGTCTTTGTTTATATAAAATGGCCCGAATCCAGTTCTCATGAGTTAGCCTGGATCTTTCTCAAGTAGGTTTGTTACTGAACTTAAAGGGTTGGTAAATTAATTATACATTTTAAAGGAGGAAATCAGATGTTCAAAAACAGAACCACAATAACAGCCGTAGACCTGGTAAGTTTAACCATGGCTGGGATTTTGAAAGCTTGTGAAAGAGCATTGACTACTGGACAGGCTGTGGGCTCATTGCTGTTGTTTAACATTTTGTCTTCACATGAGTCATAAGCAGCTGCCTCCATTAGCATCTTCCATGATGAAAATCTTCTGTGACACCCATTGACAAGAATGGTTCAGAGAACTGCAGTTTAGCATAAGTTCTGAAGTCAACTGCATCTCGTGTCAGTTCCTGCAAGCTGCCCCTCTCTGTCTTCTCCCTTTTAGGTCCAGATCATCTCACAGGATAACTGGACAGAACACATTTGACTGGAGTAGCTCACATTCTATTTGTCCTCCATAGCAGCTGTGTTATAAGCTAGTCTAACTTATTAACACCCCAAAGGGTGAAACATATCCCAAGATTTATCAGAAAGAAAAATACATTCAGAAGTCAATGGAACATTTGGGCTTGGAGATGGGCTGAAAGAAAACCCAGAGCCTGGGGTGTGGTGTAGGGAGGGGAGGCCTGGAGGGAAATGGGTGGGAGAACTTGAACTACAGTGGTCAACACCAGGAAGACAAGCAGAGCAGGGTGTAGGAAAAAGAGCTTGGAAAGACTGAAAATGAAGAGGAAGGTGTTTTGAGCACTCTCATCTCCTATGCAGTTTTTCTTGGCTGTGTACTCAAGGAGGCTGCACAGAAAAGCCAGACAAAAACATTTGTTTGATGACAACCAACATAGTCTAAAGTATAATTGCATTCGGTACATGGATATTATTATTCAATTGGTAGTTAGTACATATATTGCTGACTTCTTGGAGGGAATGAATTTCCCTTGAAAGGATATATACATAGTTTAGAAAGCTGTGCATTTGTTGTCTGAACCACAGGGTATATAAAACCATTGGATCACTCTAAAACAGCCATAGTTAATACTTAATATTGTATTCTTATCATTGTGTATATTCAATAATAGTTTTAGTGTAAAGCTCAGGGCTGTACAAGTATTTGTCACCTGAATGCTTTTAGGCATAAGTGTTGCAGCTTCTTCATGAAATTTAACGGGCTATGCACTGAGAATAACAGTACGTCCTTCTTGTGAAACCATCTGCAGGCTCGTATGAACTGCCACCATGGGCTATAATAGCCAGCTGAGGTGCTTCGATAGAGTTGTGAAGGAGGTGAGGGGAACAGGATAGATGAGGACAGAGACAGCCACGCAGCGGTGGAGGGAAAAGAGTGGGGTGGTCCTCAGCGGACCTTGATAAGTGAAACACTGGACAGGGATGGCCCCGCCTCACTGGGCTCCATCAATGTCAGGGAGTCACTGAGGAAGAGGTTGTCCCTACCCTGCACACCTGGAGGCTTTCAGGTGATTGCCCCGCCCCCTCCAGCAGGTGCCTGTATTAGTGTAAAATTATCAATTAAATAACCACTAGGCTTTTTATTAAAAGATTTTATTAACACTGATTTTTAGGGTAATACTTTTAAATTTTTTAATTACTGTATTTTATTCTCAGGGTAATGTAGAGAGGGCTACAGTAACGTTCTTCAGGAGGTGGGTACAGTACTTCTTGAACCTTGATATCCCGTCTCATGATTTTCTCCCACCGCCTCTCATCATTTTGTACCAAGTCATTTTTTTATGACAAAGATGATTGTATCCCAAGAATTGATCTTTATAACACTGATTTTTTTACATCATATTTCAAATGTCAAGCTTAACAAACAAGTATTCATGAATGGAATCTCTCTATATAATCCTGGCACATAAACGTAAGACCAAAATTAAAATTAAGCGGAGAGTTTTTTGTATGTCATGGTACATATCAATCTATATATGTCACTATGTCTATAGAATATATATCCCATCATAGCCTTATATGTCTATATACTTATATTTATATCTCCAAGTTCATGTCAATGACCCGAAGTACCTGATTATTGAGTCATCGCTCTTGTATTGTTTGGATCTAATATCCACATATCAAGGACACCATGCGCCCTTTGTTCCTTTGGTCGTGGCTTATCTCACTCAACATGATTTGCTCTAGTTTCATCCACTTCCCAGCGAATGCTGTTATTTTATCTTGTCTGGTGGCTGTGTAGAATTCCATTGTACATATGTACCACATTTTTTGTATTCATTCATCTGTAGTGGGGCATCTGGGTTATTCCCATTGCTTGGCTATTGTATCTACTAGGCATTAAAATTCACTTCCTAAATAGGCAGTGTAAACTATGGGAATTTTACATATGGGGGTATAGGGAATGAAAAATATCCTGCCCGAAGTTTCTCTATAAGCATAGGAGATCATCTTATTGGACCTGAAGATTTATAGTCATTGTTGGATTTCATTATTTATTTTATTCTATATCTAGGATCTAGGAAGTAGTACTAGCTTTCTTTTAAAATAATCTTAGTGGCGTTCTCTAAGTGTAATCTACAGTCATTAAAAATGATATAGCTGGATGTCAGTGGCTCATGTCTATAATCCCAGCTACTTTGGGGCTGAAAGATGAGGATTATGGTTCAAGGCCAGCCTGGACAGGAAAGTCTGTGAAACTCTTATCTCTAGTTAACTACCAAAGCTAGAAGTGGAGCTGTGGATTCAGTTGTAGCACGCCATGCTTGAGCAAAACAATCATTAAACAGAAAATCAGACACAGCACCTAGGCCCTAAGTTCAAACCCCAGTTCCAGCATAAAAGAAATACAGGAATCACTCTAGAGTTTTCCTTCCTAAAAATGGAAATCTCTAATCCTTCAACCTGAAAATGAATTAATGAATGCTCAGCTAACTTGTTGGTATCTCTGGGCACGAATATATATATATATATATATATACATGTATATATATACATATGTATGGATGTATACATAGGTATACATACATATATATATGTATAGGATTTGAATTCAGGGTCTCATGCTTGTGCATTACCACTAGAGCAGTTTCTTTATTTAGCAAACTCTTTTTTATTTTGTTTATTTTTTAAGCTGGGGAGGTTTCATTTTTGTCCAAGTGGTTTCAGACCATGCCCCTCCCATGTGTGTCTACCGCCTGGCTGGGTTTTCCCTGTGCCCTTTACGATGGTTTGAAAAATATGCACACAGCACAGAGATTGTTAAGAGTGTCTGCAAATATCCCAACAACTGGCGGGATTTGCTGTTTTCTGTGAGAAACCTCCCCGCAGATGGAGCTCATCTGGGAGCTGGTGTCGGTGGCCTATGGAGTACCCTGGTGTGTGGGCTCATGCCCAGGGAGGAAAGACCCAACTGCACCCATCCTACCCCGAAAATACAGCTGGAGCCCACTCTAGGAGGGGGAACTCACATACAGCTATTGTCATTGATAGGTGTTTGTTAGCCCCAGAGCTACAGAACTCTTGTCTTGATCTGATCCTGCAGAGACCTGTTTAAGAAAACGCCACAACCCAAGGAGCAGGGCTTTGAGTTCACAGCGAGTGTGCCTAGAGAGACAGCCTCCTGTGCTGATGGTCTTGGGAAGGGAAGGAGGTAGGGAGGACTTGGAGAGTACATAGTAGGCTGAGAGGGTGCACAGTGGGTGTTCAGAACATCACTGGAGTGCCTGGCTGTGAAATTGGAAAATACCTGAGATTCTGTGGATGTGCCGAGGTAATGCAGTGTGGCTCACACCTATAATCCAAGCTGTTCAGGAGGCTGAGATCTGAGGGTCAAAGTGTGAAATCAGCCTGGGCAGGAAAGTCTGCAGCAATGTTATCTCCAGTGAACTCACCAGAAAGCCAGAAGTAGAGCTGTGGCTCAAGTAGTAGAGTGACAGCCTTGAGTGAAAAAGCCAAGCAAGTGTGAAGCTCTGAATTCAAGCTCCAGTACTGGCACAAATAAATCAAATCAAGCTTCCTGGTAGCACATCAAATAGAAACTTCAGAGGCCAATGTGTGAGGGGCTGGTCAGAGCCACTGAAGCTGGGCTATGGCTTCAAGTCTGACTCCATGTGTCATTGGAGTCTGAGGAGATGCTCTCTGAGTGTGTGTGTGTGTGTGTGTGTGTGTGTGTGTGGTGTTTATGGGGCTGGAGAGGAAGGGGAAGGTGTGAAGGAGAAGAAGGAACGAAGGAAGGAAGGAAGGAAGGAAGGAAGGAAGGAAGGAAGGAAGGAGAAAAGAAGGGGAGAAGGACAAAGACAGAAGCAGATCAGGTTGCAAATGGATCATAAAATAATTTTCCATTCTGCTTTTCAGTTAACACTCCATTGAATGGCTGCATATTGCAACCATTTAATTTCCCTTGAAAATATGGTTTTAAAAATGGGTATGGATTGTTACATCATATGTGGGTGCAATCATGAATTTAATTCTTCCATTTATGCATGCTTAGGATTTCATCATTTCAATTTGATGGTATGATGAACATATCCTTTCTTCTCTCATTTGTCATATTTTACGTCATTTCTTTAATAGCATTCTCTCCAGTGGGATTTCTGAGTGAAAACATCTCTTCTCCTGATTTTTGCCACACATCGTCTATTTACTTTCAATAGAAGTTTATTCTTCCGCTGGCAGTAATGAGATGGACTACCTCCCTAAGGCCACTTTGCCATTTCAAACTTCTGTGTAGCAAGTCATTCTTTTCTTTTTAAATCTTCCATGCTTGGATGAAAAAAGAATCACTTAAGTACTTGGAATAAAATTGAGTTGGAGTTTCAAACCACATGCCAAAATTAATTCCAGCTGCAATAGGAATTAAATAGAAAAGAAGTCATAAAAATTCTGTTTGCTATAAAGAGGGGTTTGTTGGTTCCCCATTATGGTCTGGTTTGCTGCTGTTGCAGTGAGATCCCTAGAGCCCATAGTGGAAGGACGAGTTTCCATGTCCAGGTCCTTCTCTAACTAGGTGGAATTAGATAGGCATTCTGCTCTTACAGCCTGCAGTCATTCACCACCACAGCAGGATCCTGGCTTAGTGCCCAAGAGAATGGTTTTGGAAGCCTGATGCAGTCCTTAGACCTTGGCTTTCTAGAAATACTGAGTACATGTGATTTCCCAAGTCTAACTCTCTTGAGAACTATCTTTGCCTCTCTTCTACCCTCTTCCTTTGGATTTCATACCTAGGATGCATCCTGGTTCCTTCCCGTGTCTTCCCTCTTTGGTCTCTGAAGGCTGTTATTAACAAAGTACCTTCATGAGTTTTGGCACAAGGTTTGGCTCCTTAGCCTTGTCTACATGTGCTGGACATCTCAAAGCCTGGTTTCAACCAAGAAGCAGCCTCTTGCCTCCTTGTTTTCATCCCTCTTGCCCCAGGTCTGGTGTTTAGCAGTAGCACATAGAGAACTCAGTAAGGCCTAAGGCTTGTCATGGCCAATCCAGTTTCTGTTTGATTTACTGCCAGGAGGCTTTAATGTGTGTGTGTGTGTGTGTGTGTGTGCGTGTGTGTGTGTGTGTGTGTGTGTGTGTGTGTGTGTGTGTGTGTGTGCCAGTTATGGGGCTTGAATTCAAGGACTCATACTCTTGCTTGGCTTTTTCACTTAAGGATATCATTCTAGCACTTGAGTCACAGTTCTACTTCTGGCTTTTTGGGGGTTCATTGTCACAAACTTTCTTGTCAAGACTGCCTTCAAACTAAAATTTTGATGTCTCTATAATCTAGTTGTATTTTTCTAGTTTTACTTGTAGTGCGTGCGCACACGTGTGCATGTGTGTGTATATGTGTGTGTGTGTGTATGTGTGTGTATACTCACACCTGCTTACATACATGTATGGTGTAGGTATGTGAAGGTGCCTTTTTGACCTACATATTTATCACAGAGATAGATTTACCTACCAAAGTAAATAATCTTTGATGAAAGAAAAAGTTGATTCTCTAATTTGAAATAGTCACTGGTAAATTTTGTATGTCTAAAGAGATCGCAAAGCAAACAGAGGCAAGTCATTTGCCTGGCTTTACTTTTGAAATAGGGGCAGGGTGTTCACAGTCCAGAAGGGCACACTGCGTCCCTCAGCCCCCAGCTCCCTCCACCCCTACACTACAGTGGTCTCAGGCGGGGCACCTAGCCTTTCTCTCATTCCGTTTACTCATTGATACAGTGGAGATTATATTCCCATCAAGTTAATTTTGAGGATTTAGTGGAATAGTTATTTTTAATCATTATTATAAAGGGGATATACAGAGGACATATCGTTTTATGCGTCAGGAGATGAGTACATTTCATTTTGGACACTGGCACCCTTTCCTTTGCTGTCTCCTAGGTTTCCCTCCTGTCTCTGTCCACACGTTGTGTAGTTTGTTTTCAACAGAGCACATTATTTATTTAGAGCTAATTTCTTCAGGACCCAAATCTGTCCGTGAAGAAGATTTCAGATTTAGATTGTGGGATTTATTTCCCTCATTCTGTCTGAAGCCAGACCTTCTCTTGACTGTAGGTCTGTGATAACTTTAGTGAATTTTTAACTTTTGATTATGATATAAATTTCCATATGTTGTAGTACTCAGAGATAGATGGACTCTGATAAAGTATCTCCATTTCAGAATCACGATAAAGCTTTAAATATATAGCCTTTAACCTTCAGAATTTTAATCTAAGATAGTAGGACTTAAACTTTTAAATCTTTGCCATTTCCTGAGCAATCTTATTGATTTATTAAAAAAGGACACCACATATCTAGCATAGGAGATTTCGTCTCATTATTGGAATAGGAGAAGGTGAAATGTTCTTTCTGACAGGAAAATAGAGATGAAATCATAAAACATTCTCCGAGGAGTATTCTCATCTTTTATAAATTCAATAATGAAACTATTTTTATCCTTGTACCCTGAGAGATCATTCTGAGTCATTTTGGTGTGGAGAGGCGGTAGATTTAATGCATTCTTATAATTAGGATTCTCTAATCAGTTTTCATTCCACTCAAGGGATACAGAAATGCTCAGCCAGGGCCAGGTGCCCTAGGTTTTCAGTATAAGAGCAGTTACGACAGCTGACTATTCCACTCTATCCTAGGGCAGGAGCTGGGAGAAATGTGATAACTACATTTACACTAAAATAATAAAAAAAAAGATTTTTCTTTTGTTTTGAAAAGGTGTCTCGTGTCCCAATGCCTGGAGAAATAGTTTTAGAGTTTTTCTTACACAATGGCACATTAAGGTTCCAGGCTTCTGTTGTCAGTCATGGAAATAGTGTGGTGAGGCTGAAAACAAAGTCTCTGCCTTCTGAGATCCACTCACTTGGAAGACAAAGAGGAGGAAGTAACAGATAATTCATGGCGTGGAGTGACTAGTGCTCTGAGGAGATTAAAGCCGGCTGAGAAGATGGAGGCATCTCTTAGAGTTTTAGATCAGGTGGTAAGGAAAGAAGGTGCCCACTGGCCTGAAAGCGGAGTGTTGTGAGGAGGTAGTGGCCTGTCGGACCCTTGGGGACCAGCTATCTAGACAGGATAGACAGCAAGTACAAACACCCCAGGGAGTGAGTTCCTGAGATTCCAAGAGTTGAATGAAGAATGAAGAGTCAGCATAGAAGAGACAAGTTTGGAGGCATAGCTAACGACCAGCTGATGTAGTTCTTCCTCCTAGGCTGGGCAGTGAGGTGTGTGTGTGTGTGTGTGTTGAGGGGGTAAATGGAGGCTTTTGAGACAAAAGAGATGCCATCCTCTGATTCTGCTTATTTATGTGTGGGATTGGGAAATAGAACCCAGAATTATTCAGGCTAAACATCCATCCTACTACTTTGCCACTTCCCCACCCCAATTTACTTGGCAAAAGGCACCTGGAATTAGTAAACGGATGCGTGGCTGTGGTGACTGAGGTGATGTAGTGATGGTGGTTGAGGTGATGGTAGTGTTGGTGATGGAGGTGGTGGTGATGGTGTTGGTAGTGCTGAGGAAGGTGGTGATAGTGGAGGTGTTGGTAGTGTTGGTGCTGGTGTTAGCGATGGAGGTGTTGTAGTGATGATGCTGTGATGGTTGTGTAGTGGTGACAGCATGTGATGGTTGTGTGTAGTCACAGCATGTTTTCAAACAGGGACTGTTCCTAGGAGGCAGTTTCAGTGGTGAAGTAGCAGGGTGAGGCCAGGGGGAGCGGCGTGGAGGCTTCAGGTTCAGCCTAGATCCTAAATGTAGGAACGACAAGCTTTGCTGATAGATCACATGCTTTCTAAATAAAGAGCTGACAGTCTAGTCAAGATGTCGCTGATCTCTCAACGTGAAGACATTTAAGAGGTTCAAACCAGTTGAGATGTGCTGACTGCTGTGTTGTGTTCCGGTTTTTAGGTACAGCAGGGTCTTTCAAATGAAACATAGGGGAGAGATAGTCTGAAAGTGTTTTTATTCCCATCAGACAATGATCATGAAAACAAATACTGAGATTTCCTTTTTTATCAGTTTATGATAAGTATTTTGCACATTGTGTGGCTTATAATGTACTTTATGTGTGTTTGATTTAACTAAGCTAGTGGTGGTGGGGGATGGGGGTAGAATTGAAACAGAAGATTATCCACTGTGCTTAATTAATTCACTGTAATCCTTTTTTGTTTAAAGTTGCTGCTCTGTAACATTATTTTGGGGGCTCTCAGGGATTTACCAGGTTGCTGTAGTCAATGAAGAAATCTTTTGAACATTACCATTCTGAAGAAATTTTGGCTAAAGTTTTATTTATTTTTTTATAATTTTTTATTTTTTATTGTAATTAGTAAAAGGGTTACATGATATTTGCCAGATAGAAGGTGCATTAATTCACATACATTGATACCCTTTCACATGTCTTGGTCCCCATTTCCCCCCCCATCCCCCACCCATCTTGGTTTTCCCCTCTTCCCTATCAAATTTCAAATATCCAAATACAAATAAATTCAATATATCAGATAACAAAGTGAGATACTATAACAATATGAGATAACCAAGGGACAGCAAAGGAGATGAGAGACAACATAGTACATTAAGGACAACAATCATTCATTATATGGCTTTTGTTTCAATATCCTGGAGGTCCTTTCAATTAGCTTCATACTATATGGCCTTATGTATCAAGATTTTGCTCTATTGCAGATCTCTGCTAGTAGAGCCCAAGGTTTCTACTGATTATGACGAATGAGGGAAACCATTGAGCCTAAGTTCCCTTGAGTCTGGCTTACTTCACTTGATATGATTTTTTCTAAGTCTTTCCATTTCCTAACAAATGGGGCGATGTCATTCTTTCTGACAGCAGCATAGAATTCCATTGTATACAAGTACCACAACTTGTTGATCCACTCATCAACTGAGGGACATCTAGGTTGGTTCCATATCTTTGCTATGGTGAATAGTGCTGCAATGAACATTGTTGTGCTAGTGGATTTAGTATGTCCTTGTTTCTGGATGGTTGGGTAAATGCCAAGTAGTGGAATTGCTGGGTCATAGGGGAGTTCTATGTTTTTGGCTAAAGTTTTAAAATATGATCAAATCAATTTCCCTTTAGCTTTCAAGTCAATGAGGTTTTCCATTCTACTTTAGTATGTGGTTCTAACAAAAACTGGCTCCCTTTCTTTGTAAGGTACCCTAAAATCAAAAGACTGTTGGAGTTCTGATTCCTCTTTATTTTTGCCCATGCCAACAAGAGTTGAAGTCATTTTGCTAAAACGCTAGCAAGGTTCAAAGAGACTTCATAGTAATTTCTAACTTACTGGTAAGAGATATGTGTGTGCTCTTTGCACATTCTAACTCATGCCCCAAACTTTTTCCAGTAGCATGTGAAGTAATAAACATATGAAAGACATTATTTGTTGAAACCCAGAATGCCTAACTCGTGCAGCATGAACAGGGTTCAAATGTGACTTTTAAAAATACCACTCTTTTATGTATGTTTGTGTGTCTCTTTTCTTTTTATTATTATCTTTAAGTAGTACAAAGGAATTATCATTTGATAAAGTAGTTTATGAATAACTATATTCTGATCAATGTCACCCCCTCAGCATCCTCCCTCTCCATCCCTTCCCTCATTCGTCTTAATTTTATAGCATACACACTGGATTCTCTTTGTATCTCCTTTAACATATTTTTGTAGGCATATCAACTCTGGCAATCAGTCCATCTGTCTGCCTACCTATCTGTTTATTTATTTATTTTTTTTTGGTATAGGTATTGGGTCTTGAATTCAGGATCTGGTGCTATCCTTTAGTTTTTTCATTCAAGTCTAGCAACCTGTCACTTGAGCCACACCCCCATTTCCAGCTTTGTGTGTGTGTGTGTGTGTGTGTGTGTGTGTGTGTGTGTGTGTGTGTGTGTGATTGGAATGAACTCCTGGACTCTTCTGCCCTGGCTGACTTTGAACTGTGCTTCTCAGCTATCAGCATCTTGGGTAGCTAGGATTGTAGGTGTGAGCCAATGGTGTCCACACCATAATTTTTAAAGACGTGGAAAAACAGTAGCCTCGTCTTTTGAAGTGGAAATCCAGTGCCATTATATAATATAAATCACTTCCTTCTACTTCTATTTCTCTGTTCTCTGGGCATCTTTTCTCAAGTACAGTTGCATTTGTTTTCCGACCATTGGTCTTAAGACTGAACTTGCTCACATTTGTTTATTTGTAACCCACAGAGGCCTCTTGGAAACCAGGGCTGTAAGACAGGATATCGGCTTCCTCATTTTCACCTGCTCCCTGTCATTTCCTCCCAGAGCTGACTGTGTGTGGGGGGGATATGAGATAAGGAAAGTATGACACTTGGCCTGGAGTATTTTGTAAGGAAAAGTGTAGACAGCCATGGGATCCCAGAGGAAGAATGGTTAACTTTGCCTTCTGGAAGGGAGGCGGGGGTGGAGGGGAGAAGGATTCAACAGAGAGATCAGTCTAGGAAAGGAGTTTGAAAACTTGGCTGGAAAAACAATTACATCTTTATTTTCCAATTAGCTCCATATGAAGTCTTTTTTAATTACTATGTGGCAAACCTTAGGGATATTATCAGGTCTCAGATTTAGTTGTCAATAGAAACCATAGACATTTCCATAGGACATTACAGTAGTTGTAGGTATTTTAAAATCTCATCTGAAATGACAGAGTCATCTCCAGGGTTGTTTCCCAGACTGTTAATGAAGCATGTATTTTGTTGTTATTTTTGTTGTTGTTGTTGTTTGGTTTTTTTTTTGCCAGTCCTGGGCTTGAGCTCAGGGCCTGAGCACTGTTCTTGGGCTTTGTCAAGGCTAGAGCTCTATCACTTGAGCCTTAGCACCACTTCTGGCTTTTTTCTATGTATGTGGTACCAAGGAATCAAACCCGGGTCTTCGTGTATGCTAGGCAAGCACTCTACCACCAGGCCAAACTCCTGGTCAGAAGCATGTATTTCGTAAATCTCAGTTAACCACATGAAAATTCAAAGGTTCTGTTTGGCAAAGGTCAGCATCAAGGTACAATGAAAATGACAGCATAGAATTCAGTGTATAGGAGACAAGAGAGTCATGATAAAAACAGAGTTCTGAAAGCAGATTCATGAGATTAAAGGGAAAGGCCTTGGTTTATCACAGAGCTCCTAAGAAAAGCAAGTTTATAAAAGACATTCAAACAGCCAGTGTCAATATAAATTTATTAATTTGACCAATGGAAATAATTTAAAACAATTAATTAAACCTAGCAAATTTCTAAAAATTTAGGGTAAAAATGTAAAATATGAAGAAATGAATTTTTTCATAATTTCGGACCAGGTGCCAAGCCGTTTTCTTTGTTAGAGGCAATTTGAGAATAGCATTTGACTTTAAAAAAATTATTTTGTTCAGTTATGGTGCCTTAACTCAGGGCCTGGGCTCTGGCTCTGTCCCTGAGCTTTTATGCTCAAGGGCTCTACCACTTTGAGCCATAGCTCCACTTGTGCTTTTCTGGTGGTTAATTAGAAATAAGAACCTCACTGACTTTCCTGCCAAGGCTGGAGTAGAACCATGACCCTCAGATCTCAGCCTCAGATAGCATTTGACTTTTTAAAAAAATGAGTGACTGTTGACCTACAATCCCTCTCTTTAGTTATTTAAAAATGATGGTCTATGTATGTATGTATGTATATATGTATGCATGTATATAAGTAGACACACATATATATGTATATATCATACATATATGATAAATAGTATTTGAGCTGAGAAAATTCTGAAGTGACTTAAATGTCTATTAGTAAGGAGGTTGGTTGAAACATTGTCTAGTTCTCTATTTTGGGGTAGAGGAGGCAAAAGAGTATTTCCCTATGTAGCACAGGATGGCCTTGAATTCTTGATCCTTCTGCGTCAGCCTCTCTCTCTAGTGCTGGGACTTGCAGGGATTACAGGCACGTAGTACTGCACCTGCTCATTGTCAGATTGCTATAATGACATCATACGCAACTAAAGATATAACTCTACTGAAATAAAAACTTCAGATAATACTGCTGGATGGAAAGTCATAGGGGAAAAAACGCAGTGCAGTTCTGTTTATGTAAAATATAACAAAGCCAAAAACTCAACCAAATCCAAAGAGCACAGAAGATTGTGCGGATGGCTGAGAGCCCAGCTCCTCATGGAGGAGTGCTGTATGGGGGTGAACGGGATTTGGAAAGATGAATGACAAGTAGGTTTGTTTTTAATGTTTTGCAATGACATTCTATTCAGGTATTACTACATAAATTAGTTAAGGAAAATTAGTGAAGGGTAAGAGTTTTAAAAGTGATTACATTTATATATACACTAAATGTATTTATATACATTTATATATACAGGATATGTATGTATGTATGTATATATATATATAAAAAGACATACAGTGCTCCAGGATAAATTTACCAGAAATGTGCAGCCCCTTCATAAAGAGAACTATTAAATTTTGCAGAGCTATGTAAAAGATGATCTAATAAATGGAGAGATGTACAGTGTTCTCGCATTAGGTGATTCAGTGTAGGGTTATTGATGTTAGTATAAATCTAGTCGAAGCGCATAGGAAATTAAACTTGACAAAGCGATACTGCAGTTCTGTATGAAGAACAACAAAAGGGGGCGAGTAAAACCCAGGAAATCTTTAAAGAGAAGAGTGAGAGTATTACCTAGGCAACTAGATATTAAAACTATTCTAAAATTTAAATGATGGAACTAATGAGCCCCCAGCCCAGGCTTCATTGCCGTCCACTAGAGTGTCCTTGGCATTGGCTGGAGCGTCTCATAGTCTCTTTGCTCTTCCAGCTCTACAGCAGCACCCAGACTTAGCTGCTTGCACTCCATGGGGGCGTCTTAGTGTCCATGCACAGCCTGTATGACCTGCATAGCATCTCTGAACTGTACCACGCAAACTCTGTGACCATATAACCTCTGTGACCTTCAAAATTTGTATCACCTTCCTCTGTAACTTCCTTGATCTGCACAGCTTCTAATCTCTAAGACTTTCTTTCTTAGAGATTGTAATCTATGTAAGTTGTATGCGCTCTTTAACCTGTATGACCTGCACGACCTTGACAACTTGCATAATATCTAATCCAAAGTAAGGCTTTGTGGAATAAGGGGTTTCTAAATAAGAACATGGGCAATAGTTGTTTTTGGAGGTTTTTTTTTTAACATAGTGATAAAAATACCATTTTAGAGAGAAGTTGAAAGAGCTGCTGCAAGTCTGCTGAGGAAAACCAAACTCTGTTATCTGAATGAATTGCCTACCAATCACAGCATATTTATAGAGAGCAATAAAGTTGAGGCTATCACACAAATTGGTTATGCAGTGTCTGAAATTTTCTCCCTCAAAAGAATACTATAAAAATACAAATGGTATTGGTGTAATCTAACTAGAAATGTGAGACCAAGAGGCAAACACCTAGACAATGTCATCGATGTCATCTGATTTCATGTCGTTGTTCTGGGGAGTTGCCAGGGGTCATCTTGGATGGCCATTTGCCTCTCTTTCTGCCCAAGGAAGACTAAGTGACACTTGTTTTGTTCTTGCCTGTCAGAAGAGCCCTGATTCTTGTCCAGGTCATTGAACCCTTGTTTCCTCACCTTTTCTCTGTGTGAAGATGAGCATGGCTAAGTTGCTGGCTGATGAGTTTGGGATGTTTGTCTGAAACAGCCATTCTCATTTTATTCTGCACAGGAGACCCCCGCTGGGGAATTACAAGCAGATGTCTGAATGGAGCTTCTCTTAAACATGGCAAAATAACACTTTTGCCTACTCATTGCTGTATTGATTTTCATAATAAAACATTTATAAATCATGAAAATCCAACAGCAGTCTATCTACAGAGATATTTATTTATCTTTTTTAGAGTCATTAATATATTCTTTTAAAAATAAAGCCAGGCACTGGTGCCTCACACCTATAATCCTAGCTACTCAGAGGGCTGAGATCTGAGGATTGTGATTCAAAACCAGCTTGGGCACGAAAGTCCAGTGAACCACCAGAAAACTGGAAGTGGTACTATGGCTCAAAGTGGTAGAGCCCTAGCCTTGAGCTGAAGAGCTCAGGGAAAGCGTCCAGGCCCAGAGTTCAAGCCCCATGACCTACCAAAAGAATAAAATAAAATAAAATTAGGAGTTTGGTATGTCAATGGAGCCAAGAAACCAAAACTAAATCTGGCATCCTGTGGTCTTTCAGGCTAGGATTAAAATACCCTCTTGTGCACATAGGCAGACACACTCTGAAACAGCTTTGACGAAATTTAGTGGACCCACGCCACTATCTGCATAGGAAAATGCAAGGATATATAGGAACTAAGAATTGGATTGTTTCTTTACAATGTACAAAAGTAACATAAAACCTCATAAGCATTTCTATATGGCAGTAATAAGCAATGAGGAAAGATAAGAGATCTAGTAGGAATATTACTACCAAAAGATGTGTTACATGTCTACCAAAGCATTTATGTTAGATGATCAGAAAAGTCCAAACCAATGTGGAGTGTTATAACTGCCATGATATAATTAAAATGTGCTTTGAGTTTACTCTTACTGTCTTTTTTTAATATATACAGAAACGATAATTACCTTCTGTACCTGGATTATGTCTTGGACAGGCTCTGACTTTTCTGGTTACTCTAATGTAATAAGGCTTGTGTTCTGCTTAAGTCACACAGACATAGATTCTTATTTCAGTAAAGAGGGTCCCCAGTCCACTATAATAGCCAGAACCTAGGATTTAGTTTATGTTAAATATCCCTCTGCACCCCAGCTAGGTGTGTTCATTTATTTAACATTGTGAAGATGCGAACACCGTCCTGTATTGATTGGCCCTTAGATTCTATGCAATTCCAATAAAAGTCACAGCAGTTTTTTCTTTAAATTTTGGATAGAGTTTGACAAGATGAGTTTAAAGTATGAATAAACACATAGAACACTGTGAATAACTGCAACATTCAGATGAAGGCCATGTGTGAGGACCTAGACTACTGCTAGGAATACGAATAATGAAAGCATAGGGCTAGGAGTTAAGGCAGGCAGTGCATTGCTGGTGTGGGAGCGGATGGATGGATGGAAAAGGAAAATGCTCAGGAATCAACTTGCCCGTGTGGGCACTTGAACTATCGCAAGCTACTCTGCAGAGCCCCAGGGCAAGAGCGTCTTTCCAAAAAGTGGTGCTGAGATCATTAGGGAGGGAAAAAGTAAATTGAATCCCCAAATGAAACAATGCTAGGGATAGATAGAGTTTTGCAGGATAGTGACAGATACTACAGTACCACCGGGTGTGTGTTTAGATGTTAACATGTACATGATGCAGACCCGAGGGGACAGTTGATCTGAGAGTGTTACAGCTCTCTGCTCAGACAAACTTCGATTTTTATTTTGGAATGTAGCTAACTGCTCCACCTGGGGAGAGTCTCCACTTTCTCTCTAGGAGAGTTCAACGTTTATTCGGCCTGGGATCTCTGTTAAGTCTCACGGGAACATCTAGGGAATCCTGAAATGGACTCACATTCCTGAGGATGACATTTGAGTCCTTTGCAATCTCTCTAGGCTTGTAACCAATGTTCTTAACTCACTTTTTTTTCTCCTAAATTGCCTCATTTTCAGTTCTTAGGTGAATTCTTAAACCTTTCTCTGGCCTCAAGGGATACCCTTAATGTGTCACCAGTATAAATGTGGCTGGTTTTATAAACTGACATTATAACATTCTTTGCCACTTAGGGAATGGGCAATATTTCTGCCTTGACGCTTCAATTTGTTTCCAATGGCATAAAGGACATAGACCATAACTTATTTAAGGTACAAATGCACTATTGATGTCATCACATCAATAGTCACCCACATTTGTGGGTGTCAGGCCCCCTGGGACATACCTTTCTATTACCTAACTTACTCTTTTCTACAGTTATGAGCCCTCATATACAATTGTAAAGACTGGGGTTTCTTGTGCAAGTGTCTGGTTTAAAGATCACACAGTTTGGGAACAAACCCAGGAAACCCTCCTCCAAACCAAGTCATGGGTTGTCCTTACAGGGTAATGCTTCTTATTATGTACAGAAGAAATTGATTTATAGAAGTTTTAAAGTTATGACAATGGATTCCAACCCTGACTGATTTAAGTTAAAAAAAAAACCCCACAGTTCTTGGAAAGATATTGAACAGCTTTAAAAAGTGATCCAAATCGTAGAAAGCTAGAGTAGAAGCTGCGGACGCTAGGTCACATTGCATGCATGACCCACAAAATCTATCACTGAGGCCGATTCCTACACCGCCCCCTGTCTTTGCTACACTGGCTCAAAAATTTAAGTTTTTCCCCTAGAAACATCTGTTTGGCCAAGCTTAGGACACCTGTCCATGTTTGAGCTGCTGAGAGCAGGGAGAGGGAGTAATGAGCCGCTGCCTTTCATAGTGAGAAGTGGAGCTAGCTTTCCCGTTACTTGGAAGACTTCCCTACAGAAGAATGGGAGATGCTCAATAGCCAAGATGTGCTGGGCTCTTCCTGTTCACACTTGTCATGCTGTTTGCACTCTTCTTGCAGTTTGAATTCTGCCTATCCCCAAAGGGTCAGAGGCACTCACATGGCCTGCAGAGCTGTGTGCACAAGCAGATGAAGGCTGCTAAATGACAGTCCCTTGTGGTTGTACAGGAGATAAAATGACCCAGCTCAGAGAACCAGGCAGTTCTCTTAAGTTTTAAACATCTTCCTGTATGTTTAGAATCACAATTAAACGTCTCATTTCTATTTAGAACTTGATTTCATTCATGTTTTTCTTCCTCCCTTTCCCCTCCCCTCCCCTGGTTCCACAGTACAGTGGGGACTGGGTGGAGGTCAGGAGTAGGAAACAGGACCAAGAACCCTGAAAGAGTCATGTTCTGGTTTAGGCAGACTACACCTTAATCCATAAATATATATATATATATATACACACATATATTATATATGGTGAGGAGTTCAACCATACTAGGAGAGCAAAACAGTATAAGAGCAGGACATCCAAGAAAGATCCATGAAGGACTGACCCCAAGATGGCCAGCCCTAAGGAAGCAGGCAGGATAGCAGTTACAACATGTTTTAGCAGTACTGTATAGTTTGACCTGGAATGGCCTTTCAAGGTTGCCATGTCAAATGGTTTAGCCCAGGACCTGTGTTTCTACTGGGAAGTAGAGCCTTTAAGAAGTAGGACTTAGCGAGAGGAAGTTAGATCATTGGGGGTGTGACCTTGAAGAAGACACTGGAACCCCTCCCCACTGCTTCCTGGCTATCATGAAGTGAACAGACTTCCTCCACTATGTACTCCCACGAGGATAAATGAAACAGGGCCAAGAGACATAGTTCCAAGACTGGAATCTATGAAACCACGAGCCAAAAATAAACCTCTGTTTCAAGCTGATTTTCTTTTAAGGTATTGTGTCATGGAACAGAATGCTGACTCACAGAAGCCGTCGAGTGTGTGATCCTGCTTGCCCAGGGCCAGTGGCTTTGGGAGTGTGGGTGGGCCTAGCAAAGAAGCAAGATAGAACCACTTGGCTGGGCTGAAGGAAGCTGATGACAGTATTGTAGAAAGAGCCAGTTAAAAATTGGTTGTGGTTCATTAAACATGGTGGTTTGTGAGTTCCCTTACAGCTGTGTGTTTTCCTTCAGTTAAATGGAGCCTGATGAACCAGAAAGGCACTTTATGTAATGTACAACTCTGGTGGAATAGAACTTCAGTTCCTGAGAAGTGTTAAAAATGCCAAATTCTCCAGATAATCTTAATTACTTTGTGGCTCAGGGCTCCAGTGGAAATGACGAAGAGAATTTGATCCTTGGCCTCTGGCCTCCAACTATTCAAGTATGGATTTTGTCTTTCTTGTCGATTTAATTTTGTTTTTAAGCAGCATTTGGAAACATAAGCCAACTCAGTAGATGAAATCATTCTATTAGGGGGAAAAACGTATGTATTTTAGAATGTTTCATTATCTGAAGATTTAAAGGATGGAGATGAATTTTGCCAATGCCATTTAAAGAATGGAGATAAGTGGAATTTGCTCAATGCAGCCACAAATGGGCAGATTCCTTGGGCAGTGCCAAAGCCTGGAAAAAGTAGTTTGTCCCTTCTTTCAGCTGTGACTTTGGGCTGACTTTGGTGCTAAATCTCCTCACAGCAATGCAGCAGCCATTGTGCATTGTTGCCATTGCCTGTTTGCCCACGATCCCTCAGCTTAGCGAGCCCGTTTATCTGTACCTGTCAAAGGTGGGCTTATGAGAAATCTGCTGTCTACAGCGCCTGGAAAAGGATGTTAATTAAAAAAGAAATAGAGCTGCCAGAAGTGAATGATTGAGTTCTGTGCTTATCTTGGGGTTTTACCTGTTGCAGCTGTCATCATCATGAGAGTACAAGGGGTAGGAGAGGGGAGAACGTGTAGGCAGAGTCTGCCACCTGTGATTGCTTTGCAGAAGAGAATTGCACGGTGTGTGTGTTGATAACATAATCTTGTCTCTTCAGTGGGAGGGCTGGCAAGTTGTCTTCCAGGTTTCTGTCACATGTCTGATTGGGTGTAAAGGCCTCCATAAGCACGCAGACCTCACTAATTTGCTAAGGCCCTGGGAAGTTTTTTTGTATAAGTCGCGGCTTTTAGAACCCCTGGTGTCTTTGTTCATGCATCTCTTCCTTTGTGCTGTTTATACTGAAATCCGGAAGTTGCTAGTTTTATTTGGTCATTCCTTTCAGTGTCCACATGATGTATTTTTCTCAAAAGATGGCTCGTTTTAGTTGTAGTCTGTAGCTTACAGCCATTTTTCTTTTCTATTGGTAAAATTTAATATACTTTCTGGTTCTTATAAATGTGATGTACAGGGGGCTTACAGTGCCACGAGTCAGGTAATAAGTACATTTCCTTTCGTACATTGTCTTCTGTTCCTTTACCATCTTCCAGTTCCTACCTCTCATTTCTACCAAAGAATTGCATTGGTCACTTTGATTTGTGTCCAGTGAACTCCAGTACTGCACTTTTTCACCCTTTCCTTTGAGTTCTGTACCCTCCTTCCCCACTTTCCACAAGATAAACACTTGAGTGCACCATACATAAAGAAAAGAAGACAGAATTTTCATTTTCTGGCAATTGCATCTTCTTTTATTCACTGTAAGCCTTTTGTTTTCCCATTCCCTGTGTTTTCTCAGTTTATTTTCCATCTTATAATAATCACTATAATGACATGTAAGGCCTTTTCTGTTGATAAAATGGTACATACCTTTGCTTGGAATTTCAAGGAATATTTTTCTGGACTGTTTGCTTGTAGTTACAGTCAGCACAGTGACTAATTTCTGCTTAAATCCCTGCCTTCTAGCTGTCGGGGATCTGATTTTACTCTTTCCTTTTTTCTGAATTCTTGCATTCTCAGAACTTTGTGAATTTTTTCCATTGCTAGTATCCAAAAGCCAGGCAATGGATACAGCCATGGATACTTTTATATGTTTGGATTGTTTCTACAATGACTAATTCAACAAATCTTTGGAAAAGTCCTACTATGTGCGATTTAAGTACAGTAATTTATTTTTAAAAGTATTTGACCATATTTTTACAGGCCAGAAGAAGATAAAGTGGGATATCTTAAGATCTTTGTGTGGGCCCAGCCACTTTAGCATCCTCACTTGGGAGTTTGGTGGAAATGTTAGACTCTCAGGCTACACCCAGGATAGGCTGAGCCAGTATCTGCAAATCTAAGGTTTGCAGACATGTTGACACTTAAGAAAAGTGCATGGAAGCATGTAATACGATTTCCAGACATTCTGGATCTTACTGATTTGTAAGTGGTGTTGAAAATATATGATTAGAGATTATAGAATGGGTTTTTATTACTTCAGGGATCAGAAGAAATTCAGTTATTCGTAACTAACACTGAAGTAACTGTCTGTAAGATCTTTGAGCCAACAACCTTTTTTTGAACACATTCCTTTCAAACATCATCTCCTCTGTGTAATGTAGGAAAGGATCACACTGGGTTTCCTCATGCTGTGAAACATACAAATTGCCGGAGAAACAACACATTTTTTGCAACAATTAAAAGTGACTTTGGGGCTGTAAAAAGGAATAAAGCACAGACACTTGCTGCTGTGTTGATGAACTTTGAAAACAGGCTTAGTGAAAGCCGCACATGAGGTCACAAAAGATTGCACACTACAAGATTCTTTCCACATGAAAACATGAGGACATGGGAGTCCGTGGAGATGGGAGAGCACAGGGTGATTCAGGGCCCAGTGAGAGGAAGTAGAGAACAAGGTGGAAAGGACAAATGGGTGCCACATATCTCCTCTTTTTCCCTGTAGGCTTTTTGAAGCTCCAGGATGGCAGTTAGAACCCAGTATCCTTATTTCAACATGTGTGTTGGAGGAGAAAGAACATATGACTATTTCAGGATGTCTTTGAAAGTAGGATTTGCAGGTGGAATGAGTGGCGGGGATGAGCTGTGGGTCCCTTGGCAGTGACTCTTGAATTTCCGAGTTGTATGTCTGGGTGTGTTCAGTGATGGATGTATTCAGTGGAATGTCCCACGGACAATCAAGTGCTGATGCAGTGTTCTATTTAGAGCACTAGGGTGGGAAAAAATATTCTGAGTATCCGAGAGGACTAAAAAGATGGTAGAATATGGGTGGCAGTTGAGGTCATGGGAAAAGACAAAAGAGCTTGAGTATAGGCCATGAAGGGTGAGGAGTGAGGAGGACACAGACCAAGCCTCTGAGAAGTCCAGCATTTGAAGATTGAATGGAGGGGATCTGCCATCAGCCTCGGGGACTGAGAAAGGGAAGAACAGCAGAACCACAAGTGTGTGTGGTTCAGTGCTGTCAGAGAGGCTCTCTTGATTGCTGAGGTCAACGGGGTTTGATGACCAGCAGGTAAATGAAATGAGCATTAGTCTTGTCTGTTGGGTTGGACTTGGGATCATAGTTCATCAGCAATAAATATTTTTGTGGAATGATGGCATTGTAAGTTAGATGGAGCAGATTAAGGAGGGAATAAGAGGGAACAGAAACTATAGAAATGGAATTATTTAGCTATAACAGGGTGTAATAAGGAAAATGGATGGGTCTTGGGCACTGTCCCTGCATTCTTCAGCTCAAGGCTAGTGCTCTACCACTTTGAGCCACAATGCCACTTCCAGTTTTCTGGCAGTTAATTGGAGATAAGAGTCTTATAGACTCGAGTTCCTGGGCTGGCTTTGAACCATAATCCCTAGCTCTCAGCCTCCTGAGTGGCTAGGAAGACAAGCGTGAGCCACTGATGCCCAGATATGTTTTTAGTGTTCACTGCAGACTTAAAGCAGTAGAACAGATCTGAAGAGAGATAAAATTCCTAAAGGGAAAAAGATATGATTCTTTATTTTTGCCAGTCCTGGGGCTTGAACTCAGGGCCTGGGCACTGTCCTTGGGCTTCTGCAAGGCTAGCACTCTACCACTTGAGCCACAGCACCACTTCTGGCTTTTTCTGTGTATGTAGTACTGAGGAATTGAACCCAGTGCTTTGTGCATACTAGGCAAGCACTCTACCACTGAGCCACATTCCCAGGCCCAAAGATACAATTTTTAAAGTAAGTACTTTGATGCTTAATGTCTCATAGTCCAAGTGTTTCTGGAACTTTTGCTTTCTACCAGGCATTTTAGTAAGAGTAGTATTCCAGCAATGAAAACGTATTTCTACTCTCAGGTTTCTTTACATTATATCCTCAAGGTGACCAAGTTCCTTGAGAGATACTCTGTCGGGTTCCTTCAGTCAGCTGTGAGGATATTACCTGTTATAGCAATGATGTCAAGAAAATGCTAGATTGACTAATTAAGCCCACAGGCAGTGGGTATAAATTTGGAACTTTTTCTAGTAACAGTAGTTTGTATGCTGTGCATAGTAGTAATTTTCAAGTTTCTAGTAGATACAAGTTTCTGGTAATGCTTAGGTTCAACAAGTACTCATCACTCACTAAAGCCAAAATAATCTTTCTCTTGGCTACTGAAATGCTAGAATATACTACAGGGTGTGAAGGTTAGTCTTGGGTGTCAATCTGACTGGATTAAGGACTACTCAGATCATTGGCAATTATTTCTGGATAGCCATTAAGGATGTTTCTGGAGGAAATGGGCCTATGAGTCAATGGAGTGAGTGATAAACATGTCTCAGTGAGTAAGTACCACCCATTTAGGTCATGGTTTTTAGAAAACAAAATGGCAGAAAAAGTTGGATTCATTCTTGCATTTGGAGCTGAAGCCATCTTCTCATACTCATAGATGTTAGAATTTCAGGTTTTCCAGCCTTTGAACTTTGGGACTTGCCAGCAGCCTTCTTGCCCCAGAGTAGTTCTCAGGCTGTCTTGTCAGTGTTACACTATTAGATTCCCAGGCCCTTAAACTTGAACTGAGTTATACTTCTGGCTTCTCTGGTTCCCCAGTGTGCAGATAGTATATCATGGGGCTTCACGGTCTCTGTAATCACATGAGCTGAATCCCATAGTAATTTTCTTCCCGTCTGTCTATCTGTGTATAGATATATCCTTATGGTTCTGTTTTCTGGGAGCGTCAGGGCTAATACAGGGTAAATACTGAAATTACTGAATATTCCCAGCCTCCTTCTCGCTACTAAGCTCCAAGAAATAAGTATATTCTCAAAGCAACTAATTAGAAGATTACTCTCTGGCAGAATATAAACAGCCCAGAATCCGTTTTTTTAGTCGTTCATCTCCTTTTTCCATCTGGTCTCTCCAGTCATGGAATCTACCTTTAAGTAGATGTCAAATCTGCCCTGTTTATTCAGTACCTATGGCCACTGTTTTAAGCCTTCACTGCCTTAAACGTGTTAAATTCCTGACTCTGTTAATTTTCCTTCTTCTACATCATCATAAATGCAAACTGGAGGCTTAAAAAATTCAGGATACATTTTAACTCTTCATTTTCTTCTCACTGGCTGAAAGTATCCAGTTCTTCCTCCCATCTGCCCTTTTACTCTAGTCACACATCCTCAGATCTTCGCACACAGGTCTTCTATTCTCTGGCTTTGTTTGCCTGCTTGCCTTGTTTTGTTCTCATTCAGGCTCTTAGTTCTCTTTCCATCTTCCTTTCTGTTCTGGAGACTTGCCTCAAAATCTCTTGGTTGACACCAGGAACTTTTTTTCCTCTGTGCTATCATGTCCTGCAGTCGTTCTAACAACATGCAGCATTTTTAAATGGTCACTTCTCAGTGTCCCACACAGTAGAACATGCTTGAGTACCTCAGAATTTTGGAATAAGCCACCTGAAATGTAAGAATATAAGAAAATACCTATTTATAATGATCTAAGTCTATACTTCATTCTGGACTCTACAGAAATATGAAATGCTTTTGGCACTGACTTACTGTCCTTAGAGTTATCAGGAAATATAATTCCTAAGTAAAGCAAGGGAAATGTATACTTTGCATTATTTGCAACTTTACCATTTTACAAAGTGCACCAGCCATCATAACATTGCTGGTAAACTGTGTAACCTCTGCAGGGTGTGTATGCAAGTCTTTATTTTTACTAGTTATATACCACGTGGTGGTGGTGGTGGTGTGTGTTTGTGTGTGTGTGTGTGTGTGTGTGTGTATGTGTGTTCACATATACCTTTACTTAACCCGGATTCTCTGTGTGGACCTTGTTTCAAGTTTTAAAGTGTGTACACAAGCATGATAACTGGTATCTTACATCTCATTATCCCAAACTTATTCATCAAGTATTATGTACAAGTGTCTGCTGCCTTGTGTTTTGTGCTGCAGTCATCCCTGAGTCATCATGCATTGAAGTACATGGTATTTTATTATAAACCATGACTCCTTCATATCACAGCTAGGATAATGCATTAGTTTTGCAATAGATTTGAACCTGGATGGAGAAGGAGATATGGCTACATGCATGATCACAAAAAGAAAAGCACATGAATCTGGAAGTGGGGAACAACTGGTAGTTACTGTCACCTTTTGTTTTTCTTCCTTGATGCTGGAGATAGAACCGTTGAACATTCTAGACTAGCACTGTGCCACTGACCTGCATCCGCGCATGTAGTTCAGTTTTTCTGTGGCAGACACAGAAATTGTTGGGTTGACTTTTCTTTGTTTTCTTTTGATGTGTCCTTACTTGCATCTGCAGTGGTGTGAGAGAGATCATTTTGAAAGCAGGAGAAGAAGAGAATGTCCAAAAGATGGGGTCAAAGGCATTCATTGTGGGGGTAACTTGGTAGGAGGGGGGCTCCTGATTAAGGTCAGAAGGGATCTAGACACTGAGACATCAAGTTATTGTACAACATAAAGTTATATATCAAGACCCTGTACCCAACTTTGGGCACAGTTTTGGGATCCACCAAGCCTCCCATTCCTGTGTATGTGAGTGTAAGGATTAAAAGGGTTGCATTTGGTCATTTGGAGGAGTGCTCATTTGCTTTGGAAGAATATTGTGAAATTCAGGTCCATTTAAAATTGTCCTAATCAGCTGGGCGTGGTGGCTCACACCTATAATCCTAGATACTCGGGAGGCTGAGATCTGAGGATGGCGGTTTAAAGCCAGTCCAGGGACTAAAGACTGTGAGACTTTTATCTCCAATTAACACTAGAAAACTGGAAGTGGGGCTGTGGCTCCAGGGGTAGGGCAGTAGCCTTGAGCTGAAGAGCTCAGGGACAGCACCCAGGCCTAGAATTCAAGCCCCATGCCCCCCCCCATTGTCATAATAACTAGGAAGATTTTTGCTATGAAAAAATAGTGTAATTAGAATTACAGTAGCACACACAATGAAATTAGAATACTTGTCTCTGAAAGAAGCAACCTTAAGCTAAGAAGAGTTAGACATCTCAGTCTACTGATGTCCTTTAGAGATGGTTCACTTCGTTATCAGTGGCATGTGCTGGGGCTGCTAAAATAATGAGGGAAAAGACTGCAAAAGAAAAGCTAAAAAACCTAGATGTCCCTCAGTTGATGAATGGATCAACAAGTTGTGGTATTTGTACACAATGGAAAGAATGACATCGCCCCATTTGTTAGGAAATGGAAAGACTTAGAAAAAATCATATTAAGTGAAGTAAGCCAGACTCAAAGGAACTTAGGCTCAATGGTTTCCCTCATTTGTCATAATCAGTAGAAACCTTGGGCTCTACTAGCAGAGATCTGCAGTAGAGCAAAACCTTGATACATAAGGCCATATAGTATGAAGCTAATTGAAAGGACCTCCAGGATATTGAAACAAAGCCATATAACGAATGATTGTTGTCCTTAATGTACTATGTTGTCTCTCATCTCCTTTGCTGTCCCTTGGGTATTTCATATTGTTACAGTACCTCACTTTGTTATCTGATATATTGAATTTAGTTGTATTTGGTTATTTGAAATTTGATAGGGAAGGGGGGAAAACCAAGACGGGTGGGGGGGGAGGGAAACGGTACCAAGACATGTGAAAGAGTATCAATGTATGTGAATTAATGCACCTTCTATCTGGCAAATATCATGTAACCCTTTTATTAATTACAATAAAAAAATTTAAAAAAAGAAAAGCTAAAAAATCCTTCTATGAATTTCTTTTTTTCTAAACATTGAGAAAATGGTGTATAGTTATGTTCTTATGGTTGATTGTTAAGATAATTCCTGCCAGGCACCTTTGGCACCAGTGGTTCACATCTCTATGAGATTTGAGGCTCACCGTTTGAAGCCATCCTGGGCAAGAAATTCTGTGAGACTCTTATCTCCAATTAACTATAAGAAAACAGGAAGTAGGGCTGTGACTCACAGTGGTAGAGCACTAACCTTGAACAAAAGAGTCCAAATACAGTGCCGAGGCTCTGTGTTCAGGCCCCAGGACTGACAGGACAAAAAGTGGGGGAAGGGATTAGGGGTAGGAGTAGGTGGGGATAATTCCTGGTGGAGGGTTAGCTTTTGTTTGATTTCTTTTCCAGGTCTTCCTGATACAGATTCTCATAATGCCAGGACACTTTTAATTTTAACCTTGTTAGATTTAGCAAATAAAAATAGGTGTCCAGTTAAAAATTGAATTTCAGCTAAATAATGAGTAATATGTTGTATATGTGTATATGTGTGTTAGTGTAAGTTTATCCCAAACAGTTCATGGAACAATGTGATTTCTAAAATAGTTTATGTTCACCAGGCTATTGA
This sequence comes from Megascapheus bottae, assembly GCF_031878675.1. NCBI lineage: Eukaryota > Metazoa > Chordata > Mammalia > Rodentia > Geomyidae > Megascapheus > Megascapheus bottae. The sequence goes on from NC_143531.1 coordinate 20,575,840, forward strand.
TATTTATGGGATCCCAAATCATCAGGAGACCCTTCTTAGAAACAGCTCACAGAGCTCTGAGGGAGTTAATTCAAACAACTATTGAGTATTAACAAAGTACTCTGGCTTGAATGCAAGTCATTCTTGACTTTGGCTGTGAGATTCTCGTAAGGGCCCTTAATCCTGAACAGTAAACTCAAAAATGTGCTCACAGCCCACCTGGGAGTCCCCAGAAAGAATGACTGGAGTCTTCCTTTGTCCTGAGGAGCCACACACTGGGGAGGGATGGAGGGGTGGAGGTGGTGATGGGTGTGGCATGGGTGGCTTGCCCAGCTGTGAGTCTGGTCAAGGGGAGTCACAGAGCAGGGTCCCTACATCTGGTGTTCCACAGAGCAGCTGCTGGGAGCTGTGCACAGGCAGGAGTGACCAGGACAGATGGAGTTGGCTTCTGACAAGGAAGGCGCAATGCATATTAGTTTTGGCCTTGGAGTGTAAAAACATCTGGGAAATGAAATGAGTCAAGCTGGCTGGAAACCTGAACCTTCCTCCAAGACTGTAAGAATTAGAAAGACTAGAGCCTGATGCTTCCCTCTTCATCTCCAGCTGCAAGACTCAGAGCAATCCTGCTGGCATGTTGGGGAAATTGATTTTTTTTTTTTTGCCAGGCCTGGGCTTGAGCTCAGGGCCTGAGCACTATCCTTGGACTTTCTCAAGGCTAGAGCTCTACCACTTGAGCCTCAGCACCACTTCCGGCTTTTTTCTATGTATGTGGTACCAAGGAATCGAACCCGGGTCTTCATGCATGCTAGGCAAGCACTTTAACCACTAGGCCAAACTCCCAGCCCTGGGGAAATGGATTTTATTGAGAGGCATTTAATAGGGTAGATTCCTCCCACTCCACCCAGTCCCACGCTGTGGTCTTGACAGCACAGGACAGTGGATGAGATGAAGCTAGTATGATACTACAGATCAGCAGGAGATAGAGCCAGCGGTGACTCCTAAAAGCTTAAAATGATAGACTGCTAGAGTCATGGGCCAGATAGGGGATGGGGTGCACAGGGGGAGACAGAGTAACAGAGAAGGCTCAAAGCAGAAAGAAGAGACATCTCTCATTAGGTGCCCCAGAGGCCTGAAGGAAGAGAGGGCAAGTGTTAGGTAAACAGCCTCCCTGCCCTGGGTAGGTGATAATCCTGGGGAAGGGTGGGGAGTTGAGTCGTGTCTGTCTGGAAGAAACAGAAAACCAGGCAAGTGCATCTGTGCTCCGTAGTCTGGGTGGTCAATGCTCTCCGCTGCTTCCAGGGTGGCCTCTCTTTCCTGTGGTCTCCTGGATGATGTAGCATCGTCCCTAAATATCCTTTGCCTCCTCAGAGTTCCTTATCCTGTCTGCTGTGTGAGATCCTCTAGTCTCACAAGATGGCATGATTCTGGTGATTTCCCTGAGCATCTCTTTCTACTGCTTTTCCTGTGCCCTTCTGTCTATAGCTCACAAGGGACCTCTTAGTAAAACCTTTTTGATGACCATAGGAGATGTCTAGTTCCTTACAAATGATGTGTAAGAAATGCTATACAGGTCTATCACTACACATCTGCACATAAGGTAAAATAAAATTAAAAATAGGAATGATAAGATAGACACAGCATTTAAGACTTAAACATAAGAAAGATAGAAATAAAATCAGGAGAAATTTAAACGTTGGTTAAATTCGTGTTTCTGTGTTTTTCTCCTTCTGGCTATGTCTAGCTTATCCATCTGAAGAGACCTTGGTGTAGTCCTGCCCCTCTGTGGACTCCCCTTCTGGGCAGGAACTCATCCATATCTGTACCCGAGCCACAGCTCCCATATCTCTCTCTATTCCTAATGACTCCAACTCATGGACCTTTCAGGACATGGGGGTCCCATAGCTGTAACTCTTCAACCCATAATCGATACACATGAGAATCTTTCATTAAAAACATTGCCTTTCTGGCTTTCCGTAGTACTAGAAATTGGTGACCTCCTCTACCAAGCCCCCATAAAACCAGTCTGCCTATGGTTGCTAAAGAAACAAGGGGGACTGTGGCACATGTTATCTCAGTCTAGATCCAGATAAGTGTAGGAACACTTCCAGGTGAGAATGGGGTGGTCCTTTCTACCCACCCCCAGCCAAGGAAGAGTCTTTTTAGGGACTAGGAGAGGGTACAACTCAGAAACATGAGATGACCGAAAGTGGGGAGGAAGTTAGAGTCTGGGCTCCGACATAGGCCTATAAGTCTGTGCCGAGGTCAAAAATGTATGTACAGATCACCATGATTAAGTGTCTCATTAATATTTGGAGGAGATTATTATCAATTTGTTCTGCTAAATGACCGAAATGGCTATCAAATTCCTAAAAAGACTGTTTCTCTTTAGGCTTACTTTCCTCATGTGCGGATTTACAAATAATATCACCTCCCACAGGTCCCTGCTGATAGTCCTTGCTAGGACAAAACAATGATATGTATTTGAGCAAATAAAAGAGCCATACATCAGGCAGTTGAACAGCTGCTAAAGAGGACAGTGTTCTTACAGGGGGAGCCTTTCACCACACCCACATGAGCTCATGGGGGACCGTAGCCTCCACTTCACCCTGCTAGCAGCTGTCAGGGAAGGGAGGGAAATGGTTCCATTGCTGAATTGCTGTATTCCCTGTAGGGAGACAGCCAAAACAGATTCAGCTCATTGGAAACTATTCCGTTCTTTCATTCCATGCTCGCATTTCCCCCTGACTTTAGCTCAGCAAGCAACGCGATGGGCAGAGTGCCAGTTGTTGACAATCTTTCTTTTCGCTTCTTTCCCTTGCCTTTAATTCCTAAATTAATTTTCTGGGTATGTATGTTAGACAAGACGAGCACTTCATGTCTGTGGGTATTCATGGCGTAGTGAAAGGCCTGGTTGTAGATAGGAGAAGGGAAGTTGAAGTTGAATGAAAGTCCGATCACAGTGAATGATGACTTCGTTTTGGGTAAAGGAAACAAGTGGCTGGTGAGCTTAGAAATGCTCCTTGAATTACGGCCTCATTCTTTGGCAAGTATCCTATTTCCCTTGGCTCTCCCCACTCCAAGAAAAAAAAAAGTTTGTTTGGAGTTGTCTTTTTGTCTTCACTTTTATTACACTCTGGGAATTTTGTGTTTTGTGCTTTGCTTTCTCAAATGTTGGAGGCTCAACTTCAGGAGAATCATGTGCAGTGTTAATGTGTTCTGACTGGGTAGAGTTTAAAGAAATACCACATTCAAGGTTAGCACTTTTGTTTTCAATCTTGAAAAGGTAGATTTATAAATGACTTAGAGCATAAATCCTCTAAATATGTAAAGATATTTTTCTGAATTGGAATACACACACACACACACACGCACGCTGAATTTAATTATTGGTTTAAGAAATATTTATTGGTTACTTCCCTTCTGTCTTCCAGAAGCTGAGATAATGGCAGTGGACAAGATACAATGCCTGTCCTAGGAAGCTTGCAGAGGTTCTAAATTGAACACTCAAGAAAGTAATAAGACCATTTCAGATATTTAGTGCAAGGAAAAAAATTAAAGCTAATGTAGTCATGAGGGTCTCAGCAGGAAACAGGCTTTAATCAAGTTAGGATATTTTGAGAAAAGTTTAATACAAGTTCTGTTTGCAAGGACAAGGTAAGGAAACTTCATGAATTAATGTAGTGCTCTGGGTCCAATAATAGAGGGAAACCTTGAAACAGGGGATGTAGGTACTTGAGGCCAAAGAGGAGGGCCAAGTAGAGAGGGCTTTCTCAAGATCTCTGACCTTTAGCTAGCCCTTGAGTTTGTGCAGTGAAGGAACTTAAGTCCCCAACCTTGCCAGTCCCCAATGGGGATAAAGGAGCTGAATGACATAATCCATCACACAGATGAGCTTTGTAGGGCACTGGGTGGGTATGTGAAGGGGGGAGGAGCTTGTGGCTCTGAGTGGGGCAGGAAAATGGGCCATCATGTGGAAAATGGGCTATCTCGTAGAACTTACATTGTTCTCAGATCAAAACATGGATGTCCTTTCTGCTTCAAAGCTACTCTGAGTTGATTTAAAGTGAGAAAAAATAGATTTCTGAATAGGTAACTAGCAACATAAAACTAGATGTAGGTGCCAGAAGTTGTGTATTATCTACACTGTGACTCTTCCATTCCATTTGAGCACAGGAAGAAATTGCTTCTATTCTTGAAGATGGGGAAACATTTCAAGCCCAAGAAAGTTCAAGAAATTTCAAGACAGGCTTAAGGAAGAAATAGATTGTTAATTGCTGGAAAGGAAAAAGGCAAGATCTCAGGAATTTGAAATGTCATTAGCTAGAGTACACAGATGGGACATGTGTCAGGAGCAAGTTGCCTGCAGTAGTTGATGATAATGGAAACCTTTTAGAATCTGACTTGGTAATAAAATTCTAAATCCCATCCAGTATTCAAATTATATGTTTTTGCTAGCTGTCTTTCTCCCCCTCGTGGTTTTTTCCTTCTCCTTTCCCTTTCTCTTTCCCACTTAATTTCTCTGTGTCTCTTAACAAACGTTTATGGAGCATCTTTAATTTGTATAGGTGCAATGAACAAACAGAAACAAGGTACAAGCACGCCTCTGTCAGGGAGTTTTGTTTCAATTTCAGCACCCGAGACATTCCTAATTTAAAAAGGTAACGATAATAGCAAATACCTACAGGAACAATGCATGGCAAGAAGGAATGACTAGAATGATCTCCCATGATTTGGCTTGACCAAGCTGTGTGTGATTGTTTACAAGTGCTCTTTTTTTCTGAACTTCGACATTGATGGCACAATCTACTGCATGACAAGGCAGCGTGCGATCTCAATTGGGCATCCGTTGTGGAAGGCCTATATTAGTGCAAGACTTACTGACATGGAGCGTGATTTTCTTCCCTTTGTGGAAACACTTTCTTCTCCTTTCTGAGATCCAAGACCCTCTTAATGGTGAGGAACTGAGAGAGTCAGCCAGAGGGATAGGAGAAAAGAAATGCTGAAGCATATGGGGGGGGGGGCAAAGCATCATTGGTTCCTCTGTAGAACAGGTGAGAAATATGACATTTTCCCTCTGTCCTCAGAGATGCTTCTGTATAGCAATGTGCCAAGGGTTCAGTTTCCCATGTTGATGAGATAGAATTCTTTATGAATTTCCCTTAAATTTTCCCATTTTAACTTTAGGCTAGCTTAAGGCAATAACCCATATGCAAAAATAGGTGTCCTATATTAGAAATATAGGGAAATAGGTTTCCTTTCCTTGCTTAACATGCATAGTATAGATTGTTCTTCTATTAAACTCTGTCTACAGGAACGATTAACCTTTTTGGAAGGAGTTTCAGGGCTGTTCTTAGATTTGCTCATTAAACATAACTCAGGCATCATCATCCTATGCAAATTAGTATAATCATTGGGCACCAGATGAGATGATGTTATTAATGAGACTTTAAAATGATCTGGCTGACTGTATTCCATGTGAGAGAAGTGTTTTAATTTGCATTTTTATCACTAAAAATTTGAGAAGGTAATCTTAAAATTTCATTAGCATTAACTTTCTCATTTTTCAAGGAAGACGAAAGATGTTGATCAGAGTCCCTGAGAGACAGTCCATGACACCAGGGGACATGAGAGACGAATGGCTCTTGGTGTGGGTGGGAGACACATTATTGTCCTCTCCCACTCACTGGAGAAGGTTCTGCTTGGACTGTACCTGTGCAGCTTGCAATCAGGCTTTGCAGCATCCTGGGGAGACTACATAGAAAGCCCCACAATAACACAGTTGATGACTGTCAATCTGTGTTCTTACAAAGAAAGAGACAACAGTGTGAATACTCAGAAATAAGTATCTGGAAGGACAAGACATTCTTGGGAATTTAAAAAAAAGTCATAATTATTTGTCAACAAGGAGAACAGGTCTTGTATGTGTATTTGGTTAGGAATGTCTACTTTGACAAGATTGAGACTAAAATTCACACTTACCCTGTAACCTTTCTCTGCACCACACTTGAAGCCTTTGAGTTCGTGATATTTATGAAGCAAGTAGGGATTGGTGGGAAACAGGAAGAAATCTGTTAGCCTTCCTGGGCAAGTCCGTAGAAGTGTGGGGCACCTGTGGAACTAAAACTTAGGATGGGTATGGTCATTTCTGTAACCAGATGTGTAACCAGTTAGAAGGCTACTATAAAGAAAGATCTAGAAAACCCATCCCCATGCACAAAGACTCCTTTGACCAAGAATTTGGGTATTTCGTTGCGTACTTTGTCCACCCCATGTGGCTATTAGGAGATTTCTGAGACCTTAGCGTGCATGGGACAAGGTCAGGGTGGCCTGTGTCTTTGAGAGTGTGGGCCCCTCATAGTTCGTTTACTGATTGGTCTTCCGTGCATTCACAAGGTAGAGCCTTGGGTTCACATGTCTTGGAAAGAGGAGGCCCAAGAAGAGGGAAACCTCAGACCCAGATGCTGATCGTGTTCCTTCCCCTCAGTCACGCCTATCCCAGATCCAAGATTGGTTGGCGGAAACTCTTACATAAGCAGTCAGGTGTAGTTGGGAAATTAGCAATAGTGTCCAACGTGATAGCCAAAGAAGAAAGCAAGATGGGATCCGTGCAGTGGATCAAAAAGGATTTCCTTTCCACAGATGATATTGTGACTCTTCGGAGCAAATGCTGCATAATGGTTTTGTCAGTGCTCCAGAAAGTTCTCTTGTAGTAAAACGTCATGAAATGAAGGAATTTAATCACTAACCTTCACGTGTAGTATCGGTTCTTACAAGGGAAGCACGAGGGGCTATTATTTCAATTTCTAGCTACAGTAGTGTTGTTTTTGCTCCTTTTTCCCCCCTCTCTATCCACAAAGTATAGCATCCTAAAATCCAGTCACTGCCTCTTATTCAACAAGACTACCACTCTGCTCAGGCTTTACATCATTTTGCCACAGTTTAAAACGTACCTTGAATCAAAGAAGCTTAACTAACTGGTTTCTTCCCATATGTTTCTCCTCTGTCAAGAATCCCAGGGCCACTCTGCATGTTGACCACACTGGACACCGTCGTTCCACATATTCTGTCTGGTTTTCTGTTGCCTTTCATGGGAGGCTAGGTCCTGTCTCTGTTACTTATGTAGCCAGAAATGCAAATGGTAGCCCTTCATGTTTTCCTTATGAGTTAATCAGAGTAGTCCCCAAAGTCTGTGTGGTACAAGAAGGAAAAATATTTGAAAAAAAATCCCACACTTATTCTGGGTGAAAATCAACACAAGCAGCTGTCAGTGAATTGGAAACAGGACCTTAGTAGTGGTATCTACAGAAAGCTTAGAGATAATTTGATATGAAATGCAAAACACAGATACTTATGGAAAAACACTGACATTTATGGTGAGTGGATAAACAAAGTACGATATATAGAGTCGAGCCAATACTATTCAACATTGCGAAAGAATTTACAACAGAGCATAAAACAGCAGGCATGCATTTCAGAACTTTGTTGAATGAAGAAACCAGAAACAAAGCACATGTGATTTAATTTATAAAAAGTTAAATGACCGGCCAAATTAATCTATGCCAGTCAAGATTACAACTGTGACTGGTTATAATATCTGTGTTGTGGTGGGAGTGGCTAGGAGAGAGAGAGAGAGAGAGAGTAAAGAAATGTCTGGGATGACTGACACACTTAGTATTTTCATTGGTGTATTGATTCGATGCATATGCATTTTTGCAGACAGCTATGTACATGAGTCAGAATCCATCTAGCTGTACCTTATGAGGAATGCACCACTCTGAAAATAAACTGTGCAATGATAAATGAGGGGGAAGGTTTGGATTGATAGAACAAATTAAGAATTCCAGAGTTTCATGCAGTTGGGAGATCACAGGTTGAGACCATGGCACAATTGGACAGGTAGCTACGTGTGTGATGGGAGAGAGCGTCGTGACAGCATTGGAGAGAGGAAAGGTATTTGCAGTCATCATGAGAATGAATTGGGGGGTAACTTTAAGAAGGATTTTAAAGTTGTGTTTGTTTGAAGTAATGCAAAGACTTTCATTATCTTCTTAAGGACACCTAAACCCCAGTAGTCTTCTATCTTAGCTTTCTGAGAGATTTGTAAGGATGTCATAAGGCATGCCCAAACTATGTCAACTCTTACATAACCATACAACAAGTGAAGGCATGGGTTGGGGTGGATGGGTGGTGGATATCGGGAATGTAGTATTCAAGAAATGATCTTGAAGGATGAATCACTTTTTCAAAGTAAATCCTCCTCATGTTCTGTAAGTGAAAAATCCCTGTTGATTTCTTCATGGGTTGTGCATGTAGAATGCAATGCCTCATGTGTTTCCGGGCTTTTGATGCTTAGTTGTAGCAATGTGAAATTCCCTCTCAGTTTCTTCATTCCCAGAGGGCCCCTTAAAATTTCTCTGGCAGCTCTAAACAGTGTGGAGCAATGAAAACCTTGGCTGGATATGCTAGGCCCCTCCAAAATTCCCTTTCTGTGTTGTGCCATTGCTAAACATCAACTCTTTATGGATTCAGCTCTGGTGTGCCAATCTCTTTGTCATCAACTCCCTCTGCTGGCCTTGAATTTGCTTCATCCTACCAGTCTCTTTCCTTTATCAGATAGGATTTGTTTTTTCTCCTTAGAAGTTAAAAAAAAAAGCAACTCCAAACATTAACAGCAACAACAACAAAAACAAGATGAAGTTTATTTATAAACATAGGCACTCAGTAAAACTCTTAGTATTTACAATTCTCATTTTCTTTCTAACTTCACCCTTCCCAGCCCTTCCTTGGTCACACTTTGGTTCAGTAGCTCTGACCCACACCACCTAAGCATATTGTTGGGCTCAGCAATAAGATATCCTTCAAATAATGTGTTTTTTTCTCTCTTACATGCAAAGTACATCCAATATGTATTTCTATAAACTGTCCCTAACTCTGAACAGATTTGTGCTTATGAGTTTTTTTCTATTTTTGGCAGGTTATAATGTTCAAATCTTGCATGCCATCTGATTGAAGGAATGATTAAAAGCCAAAAAGGAGGGGTGGGTAGGTAAAAGGTGAATGATTGTTAATAGTTCTGGGAAGAGGACCGTATTTTCAAATCAATCCAGGATGGAAAATCAAACTTTTTCTCAGGCATGACAATCTAGCATTTATAGCTCTGTTTCTCTTTCCAGTTTTCCCCAAAGACAAATAACATGAAATAGTTATGATGTTTTGGAGACATGGATAAAAAAATCTCTGAACTCTGAGGGTTTGTGCCGAGAGTTCATCTGTTTCCTATTGCCCTTTACCAGCTGAGGAGGTAAGATTCTTGCTTAAAAAATTGAAGATGTCAAAGGAGAAACTCTCCTAAACTAAAGCTTCTTTAGTTCTTTTCTCTGCATATACAAACCTGTGCACACTCCAGTTACTAACCTCCGGTTAGTATAAAAACTTAGTACACTTGGGGGTTTGCACGTGGTGTGTGTGTGTGTGTGTGTGTGTGTGTGTGTGTGTGTGTGTGTTACTGATATTGGGATTTGAACTTAAGGGCTTGTCCTCCTGCTTTTTGGCTGAGGGCTTATGCTCTACCACTTAGCTACACCTCCATGTATATCTTTTTGCTAGTTAATTGGAGATAAGAGTCTTGCACTTGTCTTCCTGGACTTCAGACCTCAGAACTCGGCTTTCTGAGTAGCTAGGATTACAGACATGAGCCGCCAACGGTGTCTTGAGGGGGTGGACCTTTAGACTCAGGCTTTCATTTTGAATGGGAATAGGGACCTGCTCTTGCACTCATCTAACTTCAGTGAGGGGCAGGCAGTCTGTTGTGGAGGCAGGGTCTGTCCTGGAATGTGAATGGCTGAGGATATGGGGATAGCTTCATCGACACAGGAATCCAACAGCATTGATTTTCCAAAAAGCATCCTTGGAAGTGACTCGGATCATGGGCGCGTTATTGGAGGCATGCCTCATGGCTGAACCCACGATGATGCATTGACATGTGGTGCAGGAGAGTGCCGCCATTGCAGGATGGACAAGGGAAGGACTGGAGCTGGCTAGACAGACAGGATAGGGGGAGGCAAGTGAGAACCAAAAGCAATCACTGAGTTCCTTTCAGCCCATGGGCACTTTCCATGAATCTTCACCGCAGCCTTGGGAACCATTCACTGGCCTCCTCTGACACAGTTCCAGAGTTGTTTGTTGGCTGAGGGTTCAGATTCTTATCAGGGCATAGAGAAAATTTACATATATATTTATTCCAGTGAAGTTAAAAGCAAGACAACAAATGCTCATCCATTTTAGTGCAAGTGTGTGTGGGGATGTATATTTCAGAATCATTTTGTTTTATATATATATTTAAAAGATAGAAGGTAAACATGTCAGATGAGATTTCCAAGAAAAGTGAATATTCCCCCCACTTCCTGCCCACCCTTAGCTGCGTTTCCCTTTCTGAACCTTCTGATACAACTCCAACCTTTCCTCTCACGAGCCATTTCCGTCTGTGTGGTTGTGCTCTACTCAGGCTAGAGGTGAGCAGATGCTCTGAAGTGATGAGCCAGGCTCCAGCCACCTGCATCTCTTCAAATTGAGAAAATGGCAGTTTCAGAATACATTCACTTGTAGAAAGTAAATGCTTTCCCTCTCCTGCAAGGAGTTGACTGTGGATTGAGTCCAACCTACACTGTTAGGTGGTATCATCTAAAGCACAGAGTGGCTGTGAGGGTGGACAGCTGTCTAAAACGAGCAGAGGATAATGCCATGTGAGTCAAAAGTTGTTGCCATTTTGCCAAAATAGCAAGTCATATTTGGTAAGGAGCATGACAAGTATGAGTAAACTGTTATATTTCGATGATGCAATAGTTTATTTAACGGGGGCCTCTAATCTTAGTTGGACTAGTCAAGAGGCGTTGTATTCATAAACTTCTTTGTTGAATGACAGCTCCTTTGTACTAACACTTAAAGTTAATTTTTAAAAGATTAAAACAAAACACAGAACGGTGGGAAGGAGAAAGAGTTCACCAAGGAGCTCTGCTCTTCACTATGGGATGGATAGGCTAGAGCTAGGCTAACCTTATTTCAAATTTTTGACCTAATTTATCAAAGATTCTCAACTTTTGACTTAATTTCTGAGAGATTCTGAGAACAGAAGTGGCAAAAGAAAACAGTCATTAAATAGGATTTGAGTAACAGGTAAGAATCATTTTTCCAAACAATTGTTCACTCAGATAACTATTTATGTTCCTTTCTCATTCCCTATTTATATCCCTTCTCTATTCCATTTTTTGTGGGTTTTCTGCTGTTGCTAGAATAAATGTACTCTCTACTTCATAGTGCAATGTCCTTTTATGGTCTTAGCTCATGTCACCATGCTCTTGTGATTTTCTCTCTTCTTGGCTTTAATAGAAGTCCAAGATCTTACTGTTTACTTCTCAGACTGTTTATCAGCAAGCTGCCTTCTCTCAGGCTATGTGATTCCCACCAGCTCTTACAGTTATTGTTTGAAGAAGTGATGTTAAGAAAGCTTGTGCTGTACAAATCTATCCAGTACGGTGAGTTCAGTCTATGGAGGCTCTGGGGTGGTGGCAGGAGCTCAGGGTGGGGAAAGAGGGCTTTAGTGGAGGCATCCGCTACAGCCGGTTGGAGAGGCAGCCATTGGGTTGGGTCTTCGTATGGAGATGAATGGATTTGAGATTTTTATCTCCAGTTAATCACTAGAAAACTGGAAGTGGAGCTATGGCTCAAGGGGTAGGCAGGATCCTTTTGCTGAAGAGCTCAGAGATAGCGCCAAGACCCAGAGTTCAAGCCCCAGGACTGACAAAAAGAAAAAAAAATTATTTTCTTAAAACTGTAAACATTGACTTTGAAATACAAAAAAACCCCACACAAAATGTTAGTGCACTGTTCACACATATTGAAGTCTAGTCACTAAAGCAGTGCTCGTGTCTGTGTGTGTTCCTTTCCTTCTTTAGTATTTCTCATGACTCTGTGTGTGTGTGTGTGTGTGTGTGTGTGTGTGCTGATCCTGGGCCTTGAACTCAGGGATTGGGCACTGTCCCTGAGCTTTTTTTGCTCAAGACTAGTGACCTTGAGCCATAGCCCCACTTCTTGCTTTTTGATGATTAATTGGAAATAAGAATCTCACAGACTTTCCTGCCTAGGCTGGCTTCAAATGGTGATCCTCAGGTCTCAGTCTCTGGTTAGGATTATAGACTTGAGCCACCGGTGTCTGGCTGGGTGACTTGATTTTATGTAGGAAATGGAAGACTGACAAGGTGTTTTGGTCAGGTTCTATGGAACCTGCCGGTGGGCACGTGTACCAAGGATATCCTACCAGATGGAACTCTAATGTCCTAGGAAAGACTGATGCTGTACCTGTGGTGTCATGGTGCCCCAGGTTTAAATTCAGAGGCTAAAGACATTCACCAAAGCAGAGAAGGCAGAGAGAGAAGGGGAGGTGTTCATGCGGCAGTTTGAGAGCTCCCTGTGTGCCTCTTATAAATCTTGGGTAAATCTTAGGTAAGTGAAATCTTAGATAAGAATAACAAATAAAATGGGCTATCAGCTTTTATAAAGACACTTCCTTCTGCCAGTTATTCATGCTGGCTGTTTACTAGAGCTTCAGAGAAATAAAAAAATACTTCGGAGGAAATATTGAGCTCAAATCCTCTTGTTGAATGTGTTTGTCATTTAAGGATTTATGGTATGAGACATTGTGACTATCTGTGATAAACTTAGATTACTTAGATCAGAGTTTGGCAAACTCTGGTACCTGGGTCAGATCAGCCAACTTTCTATTTTTGTGTCATTTCGTCTTTGCATTTATTTTTTATGATGGAAAAAAGAGACAAGTATTTCATAAGTTAAAGTTACACTGAAATTCAGAATTTTTGGTCTTCATCAATCCAATGTTTATTGGAGCACAGCTGTTCATTTACAATGACCTATTGCCCTTTCATATTCAAAAGGTAGAGTTGAGCAGAGATTTGTCTGTGTCCTGTATGTCTGTAAACTGGATAATTCTTTTCCGCATTAGATCATTTAACATGTAGTCTTTCTTTAATCTTTTATTGTATCTATTGCATTTTCTAGCATAAATGGAAACTTCTATATTTAATTTTTACTTGGTGGGTATTTTTTGTTTTTGTTTTATCCTGGGAATTGAACCAGAGCCTCACACATGCTGGGCAAGTGTTCCTATCACTCAAGCTGCCATGCTCTTGGCTCTTTTTGCCTTTAGTTTATCTTTCAGATAAGGACTTGAACTTTTTACCAGAGCCAGCCTCAGACAAGGCTGCGTCTACCTATGGCCTCAAGCGCAGTGCAGTTTACATGCTTATTTGTTAAGCTAGGTGTGGTCGTACAAGCATCTTGCTAACTTTTTGCTCAGCTTCGCCTCAAATCACCTCTCAGGTACATGGAATTACACACATGGCAACTGCACCTGCCCCCTTTGACACTATATTGTGTTGTGTCTTCAATTACACAGTTTTTGTGGCTACCTTAAATTCTATCTTATGAATGAATTATAATTTGTTTAAAATCAATTGTATCTGACATTATATATCTTCTATACAGATAATCTTCTTTTTCTGTTTTTGTAGCAATACAGAGTCAAAGGAGATGAATATTTTTAGATATAGGTGATTGTTTAACATGTGAATTTATTTCTATATAGTCTATCTTGCTGCACATTTCCCAACATTTGCTATATTATTTTAATGGTTGCCATTTTCTCTTTCATTAATTTGATTGCTATTAAAGTTGAATGTTTGAAATGTTATATCTTTATCTTTCTGTGAATTGTCTGTTTATGTGTCCTCTGGGCTATTTTTGATTGGGCAATCAGTATCATTCCAATTTCTAATGATATATATGTATAGATAGATACATAGATACATAGATACCAAGAGCAGTTACCCTATCTAATGTACTTCTAACGTAGGTATTTTGCACATAATGGGTTAGTACATATTTTTATAGTTACTATATTGTCTTATCCTGTGTGATTAATGTTGTCAATTGTTTTAGTTTTAAAATCCCTATTGGCCTTCAAATGTCTTTCCAGTACAAAGAGCAGCCAAATACATATTTGTGCTTTAAAAGATTTCATTATTTGCATTTGACATGTCTGTGTAGAATTTATTTTGGTGTGAGGATAATATCAAACTTGATTTTTCCTCTATGTATTTTGCCAGTTTTCTTTTCCAGTAATTTCTGTGTATAAACCCAAGTCTCCAGTGGTTTCCTTTGTCATATACAAAACATTTATTTTTACCAGAATCTGTTGCAGGTCTTTCTTTTGTGTTCTATTGTTCTGTCTGCCAAATTCTTTTTTTAGATCATACTGTTTGAATTGTTTAGTTTGAAATACTTCAAAGGACAAGTTCTCCTGTCTTGTTGTCTCATTCATTCGGGCTGTTATTTTTAGGGGTGGAAGAGAAAAACGATAATTGAATAACAGGATTTATTCCTTTTTCCTCCTTTCCTCCCTCCCTTCTTTCCTCCCTTCTTTCTTCCCCTTTCTTCCCTCATCCTCCCTCTCTCCATATTTCCCTTTGTCTCTTTCTCTTCGTTTAGAGCGCCTTTCTCTTATCTGAAGTGCTATGTACCTGTTTACTGTTACTACTAATCAGACTATAAGTCAAAGGAATTATGCTGAGCTTATAGGAAGTTTTTTTTTAAACTTCTCTCTAGTCTATTATATTTTTTTCTCTGTACTTTATTCCCCCTTATCTACAGTTTCTTTCTTTGGTTTCATTAACCTGAAGCCTGCTCTAGTCTGAAAATATTAATGAAAACTTCTAGAAATAAACATGTTTTGAATCACTATTCTTGGTAATGAGATGAAAATCTTGCACTATTTATTCTCCTTCCTATAATGTGATTTGTGCCTTTGTAGAACACCTTCTGTCCAAGAGAGAAGAAGAGAGAGAGAGAGAGAGAGAGAGAGAGAGAGAGAGAGAGAGAGAGAGAGAGAGAGAGAGAGACAGAGACAGACAGAGACAGAGACAGACAGAGAGAGAGACAGAGAGAGAGACAAACACAGACACAGAGACAGACACAGACACACAGAGAGAGAGAATACCAAGGCCTGTAGTATGTGATTAGCTGTGGGTGAGTTTGTTACTATTGTTATGATAACTCATGAGCAACTGAAAAGTAAAAGTAACATTTCTAGTTCATTCATGGATGCACTTTCTTTCTCCAGGTAAAAGCATCAGATGCAGATGCAGGGCTTTATGGCCTTGTTGAGTATTCTCTTTATGATGGCTTCCAAAGTGCCGAGGCCCCTCCAGCATTCCGGATTGACCCACGTGATGGGCGAATCTGTGTGTCTCAAGACATCGATAGGGAACGGGATCTGGACACTTTTGATCTGCTGGTGAAAGCGAAGGATGGGGTAAGTCTTTGGGGATGAAGTTTCACATGGGTTCACCAGAGACCTTCCCCATAATAATAAACTATCACTAATCACGCATCATGTATCTGCCACAGCTTTCCTTTGCTGGAGTTTGTGTGTGTGTGTGTGTGTGTGTGTGTGTGTGTGTGTGTGTGTGTGTGTGTGTGTGTTTAAGCAAATACCAGGCACTGTACCATTCGATCCATTATTAAACAATACTTACCATACACTGACAACCATTCCATTGATAATACCTAACAGCTACTGCATATTACAAATTTGGAGATTAACTAAGCAGGTGTTCCAGTAGCTGGTTTGCTTGAATCTACATTCAACTAAGTTTATCAAGTAATGATTGCTATAGCCCTTACCTGTCAATCTGTTTTTCCTCCCTTTACCTTTTCTCCTGTGATGGTATTTGTGTGTGTGTGTGGGGAGGAGGGGCATGGGGCTTGAACTCAGCCTGGGCATTATCCCTGAGCTCTTCAGCTCAAGGCTACCACATTACCCTTGAGCCAAGCTCCACTTCCCATTTTCTGAAGGTTAATTGGAGATAAAAGTCTCAGGTCCTTTTGTGCCTGGGTTGGCTTTGAACCTAGATCCTCAGATCTCAGCCTTTGAGTAGCTAGGATTGCAAGTGTGAGCCACTATGCCTGGCTGTGATGGTATTTTTGTAAAGAAATCAGGTCATTTGTCATGTAGATCCCACAGGCTGAGTTTGATCAATTGTGTTTTGGGGATTTACTTAATTTGTTCTTTTCTCTCCACTGTTTTCTGTGAGCTGGCATTTAGACAACAGACCTGATTAGTTTTAGTTTCATTTAGGAAATGTTAGATGTTCTCATTGTTCCTTAGGGGCTGCAGAATGAATTTCCAATTCTATTCTTCCATTTACATTTCAACCTGAGGCCAGGTATCATATCTGATCTTGCAGGTGCACAGCTTGTTACATAAGCAAATAATTTACCTCCTAGAAGGCCCAATCCCTCATTCTTTCCAGGGTGAACCTAGGCCACATTTAGTTTTGTTGAAAATCTTTTAAGTACCTCCTGTTGAGCTACCAGTGCTTCAAGGGCTTCTGGTTCTCTGAGGGCTCGTTTTCTCACCTTGGCTGCCTTCTGGCCTGGGGAGGCGATCACAGAGTAAAACAGGAAGGGAACAGGAACCCTTCTTGAAGCAGGACCTGGTATGAGGGAGGGATGTATCCTTAAAACCAGTTCTAGAAGACTCTTCCCCCTCCCTCCAACATAGGCTGTGAAAACTGCCTTCGCTCTGCCTGGATATGTGCATGTGTGTGATTGTGTATTTGTCTACCCACGTATGTAATATATATGTACATATAAGTATACATATGTATGCATATACTTCAGGTTACCCAGTATGCAGTATTACAGCACACCCTTCTTGAAATTCTTATGTGATAAATGTGAGTTCCAGCAGGGTGACCTCTGAACCAGCCCCCGTTGTTCTGTGTAAGATACATCCTACAGTGTACATTTATCAGAAGGATGGAATCGAAAGATAAACAGTTGATAATGGAGCAGTAGCCTGCCTCTGAATACTATCTGAACTGCATCCAAGGAGGACATGAATTCAGACAATGTAATTTAGGGCTGTTAGAATTCAGGCCTTAAGGAACAGATTTTAAAGAATTAACTGAACCTCAACAGAAGTCTTTGCACTTTTTTTTTTATCATCTCCTTGACAATCGATGGCATTTTCTCTGATCCTTTCTCTTTGTAATAAATGTCCTGTAGCTCCTTTGTAAGAATTTTTCTGTGAACCCATTTATCATCGGTTTCTGAGAGATTTTTATCTGTCAGTAGAAGAATTTTCCTTTGAAAACACCTTCAGTGTTCTGGTCTTCTTTGCCACGGCTCTATTTCTCCTTGCGGTGGTAGTCGATATATTGTTTTTAAAACTCAATTGCTTCTCCCACTCCGTTGAAATTACTTGTCAGTATTTCACTTTTGCGATTACGGCTGCTACTGTTTATCACATGGGATGAGATGCTGTTCACTTACTTTGTAGAACCAAGTAATAAGATTATACTGACCATCCAGTGGGTTTTCCACAGTAAAGCTCTGATTGAATTATGTCCCCCTCCTTGATCTAACTTCAACATTTTCCTTCTTCTCAGCATTTTTCAAAAGGGAGTTCTCACTCTTTGTGTATATTTTTTATTGCCCCCTCATTTTTTGTTAAATCCTGAATTCTATAGCTGAAATAAGTGTCTAAGTCAAAACTATTCCAATCCATCTCTTCAAGCAAGGATTTGGTCAGACAAATAGTATGCAGAGTAAACTGGCACTGCTTTCTGCACTGTGTATAATCATGATAACAGCCAGCAATTGAAGTCGTGCTAAGAGTGCATGTAGCATTCAGATAAGCCCCAAGAGCAAACTTGCAGTAGAGAAGAGCAAGTAACTTGTTATCCTATTTTCCCCAACGTGTTCCAGTGCTTACCTTTCTCTCCCTTTCTCTCCCTCTCTTTCTCTCTCTCTCCTCTGTCTCTCTGTCTCTGTCTCTCTCTGTCTTTGTCTCTCTCTGTCTCTCTCTCTCTTTTAAATTGCTTACCACCTACCACCCATTGGCTTCTTTTTTTTTTATTTGTGTGGACGGTATTTTCTCATATATTACAAGGATTAATTCTGAGATCTTACCCATAAATTTTCTTCGTTACTTCATTTTTTTTATGTGTGAGTTGTGGGGTTTGAACTCATGGCCTGAGTACTGTCACTGAGCTCTTTTGCTCAAGGACAGAACTCTACCACTTTGAACCACCATACCATTTCCAGTTTTCAGAGCTTAATTGGAGTTAAGAGTCTCACAGGGACTTTTCTGCCTGGGCTGGCTTTGAACTGTGATCCTTGAATCTCAGCCTCCTAAGAAGCTACAATTACAGGTCTGGGCCACTGGCAGCCAGCCATTACTTCATTATTCTATCCCAGAGTTGAGCCTCCTCCTCCTCCCTACCTCCATCCATCATCTTCATATTCTTACCCTGGCCTTGCTTATTAGTCCATCCTTTCTTTTGAATCAATCTCCTCACCATTTTTACCTTGACAAAGTCTTCTACAATATCCTGGAAGACTCCTGGTCCTTTATTTATCAGACTTCTCTGGTTATTCCTTCCCTGATGAAAACTATTGTGTTGCCAGAGTATCCAGGCTGACAATTGCAATACAGACTCTGATAGATGCCTAGATTTTTTACTAAATACAGCGCAGGAGGTGGCGAGGTGAATGGCATCCTGGGTTGTCTTTCCATGAATCTGAGAGAAAAAAGTTCAGACTTGATCCCTAAATTCCTGGTCGATACATCAGATATGTCATTATCTATGCATCTCACCTAGAATGATTCAGATAAGACCTGAACATAATAGAAGTAAAAGTTAAAGTAAGTACTAAGAATGCCAATTAGAAAAGAAGATAGCAGAGAAAGAGAACATGTGACATGGATGCCAAGGGAAGATAATATTTCAACTCATCTTAGTCATCTACTATCCTCTTTTCTTGAATAAGGACTTAAGACCTTGAAGTAGGATTTCTTTCCCACTGATTGGTGCATGTGTTTTTGGCTTCCTGTAAGGTGCTGGTGCCAGAGATTTGCTGTTTGGTTATTGTCTCATTCTTTTTTTCCTTCTCACATCCTCATTCTTTTTTTCATATATTTTTAATGTAATTAATAGAAGGGTTACATTATATTCGCCAGATAGAAGGTGCATTAATTCACATACATTGATACCCTTTCTCATGTTTTGGTCCCTGTTTCCCTCCCCCCACCTCCACCCCTCATCTTGTTTTCCCCCCTTCTCTATCCAACTTCAAATAACCAAATACGTATATATCCAATATATCAGATAACAAAATGAAATACTGTAACAATATGCGATAACCAAGGGACAGCAAAAGAGATGAGAGATAACATAGTACATTAAGGACAACAATCACTCATTATATGGCTTTTGTTCCTATATCCTGGAGGTCCTTTCATTTAGCATCATTTTATATGGTCTTATGTATCTAGGTTTTGTTCTATTATAAATCTCTGCTAGGAGAGCCCAAGGTTTCTACTGATTATGACAAATGAGGGAAACCATTGAGCCTATGTTCCTTTGAGTCTGGCTTACATCACTTAATATGATTTTTTCTAAGTCTTTCCATTTTCTTACAAATGGGGTGATGTCATTCTTTCTGACAGCAGCATAGAATTCCATTGTGTATAAACACCACATCTTGTTGATCCACTCATCAACTGAGGGACATCTGGGTTGGTTCCATATCTTTGCTATGGTAAATAGTGCTGCAATGAACATCATTGTGCTAGTGGATTTAGTATGTCCTTGTTTCTGGATGATTGGGTAAATGTCAAGTAGTGGAATTGCTGGGTCATAGGGAGTTCTATGTTTAGCCTTTTGAGGCACTGCCACTTCCATAGTGGTTGAAGGAGTTTGCACTCCCACCAACAGTGTAGTAGTGATCCCTCCTAGCCATATCCCCTCCAGCATCTGTTGTTATTAGTTTTTTTGATCCTGGCCATTCTAACTGGAGTGAGGTGGAATCTTAGAGTTGTTTTGATTTGCATTTCTTTTATGACCAGAGATGTCGAGCATTTCTTCATGTGTCTATAGGCCATTTTTGTTTCTTCTTCAGAGAAGACTTTTATAGATCCTGGTACCATTTCATTTTGGTCTATCAGCTCATCCCACCAGCTGCAAATTTTACAGGATGCCGTTCCCTGATTGGCTGCTTTTCTAAGTCACATCACTTGTTCCTCCCAAAATCATCAAAGTTGTTTCTACTCCTTTCTCAAAAAAAATTCCAGTTTTGAGGTTCACATGATTAGAATAACCCTTTTTTGTTGACATGATATCCAACTTCCTTTTATTGTTTAGGGCTTTTATACCAAACACACCGTCTTCTTCTTTAACACTGCTAGCAGTTTTCTGTTGCTGTAACCAATTACCCAAGGTAATTAACTGCTAAAGAAAAAAGATTATTTTGGTACATGGTTCTGAAAGTTCCAGCCAGTGACCTCAGGATCACACGGGGCCTCTGGTGAGGCAGTACATCATGGTGGAAGTATCTGGTAGAGCAGGAAGCAAAGAGCAAGAGGCCAGTGTCCCACAATTCCCTGGGACCTAAGCACCTCCCACCAGCCCACTTCTTAAAGGTCCCTGGTACTTCCCAGGAACACCACCTAAGAGTCCTTAAACACATGGACCTTTGAGACACACTCAGCATCCAAACCATAGCAACTCTGTGTCCTATCATTATGGAGTTCTTCAGTAACTACAGGCATCGTGATGTTCTCATTTTATAAGGCTCATCAACAGTAAGCCTGTTGCCCTCCTGACGAGAATGTTTATTTTGGGGTTGCACTTTTTACTCTAGTCGGCAATTCTTCCCCTGTGTGACCATCACTGACTCATTCCCTACCGTTAAAGTCATTCAGTGGAAAAATCTATCTTGTTACACTTGGGCTCTGTCTAAATCTAAATTCTGCACTTCCATCTGAGCAACTGATGGTGCCTGAAGACAAAGAACACGTCTGCCGTAAGAGAGGATGTTCTTTCTTGCCTGCCACCAAGACCATGCAACTTCCTGCTTATCAGCTCCCCTGCTTTCCCGTTCCCATACCTACTATTATACTCCCTATGTCTCTGGGAAATCCCTCCACAGTTCAGGGGTTCAGGATTTTATCTACTTTAGCTGCTCAAAGAGACCAGATCTGGAATGAAGTAGCCAATCCTCTGTGTCTGATATGCTTTCAAGCTCAGAGCTTTCTGAAAGCACAGCCCACCCTAAACAGCGTAACGTGATTAGGAATTCTTATCATAATTTTGAAAATGAAAATGATTAAGATTACATCAAACTGGTGCCTGATTTGTTGATGGAAAGAGACAAAATTAAGACATGCACATGCATGAATGGATATGTAGGTTGTGATACTTGTTGCTGTGTAACAAATTATCCCTAAATCAAACAGCATAAAATAGCAAATGTTTATTATCCCACATGGTTTCTAAGGGCCAGGAAGCTGGAAGCAGCTCAGCTCAGCTTTTCTGCCCCAGGATTCCTCCTGATAGTTTCTAAGTTGGCACAGCCTTGGACAGCAGAGGCTGTAAGAGAATGAGGAAAAATGTGTTTAGGTCTGCTGTCCTTGCACTGTCCTGTGGAACACTGGCTTCTCAGCATGTTCCTTCAAAAGAGGATTCCACAGTCCAGAGGAATGACATGATTGCCGCCATCTTGGATGTCACCTCATCCTAAGTCTTGTGAAGACAGAATTGATACTATAGGCCGCTGAGCATTTTGTGCTGGTCTTGATAGCTGGACTGTGTTTTAACTGATGTCAGATACGTTCAAAGTTTGTGAGTTTGTGAGAAAGTTCAAGTTGTTCTGATTGTCTAGTTCAGCAGTGTCACTGCCACTCAAGACATTTCTATTGGTGAGTCACCAATAAATTGAATTTGGATGGTCCTGGGTCTATCTTTCTTGTTCATGGTCCCATGGTCCCTTCCACCACAATAGCTGGTTCTTCTATAACAGGACTGTTTTTCTGACAACCAGAGGCTGAGGAAATCTAATGATGCTATTTGTGTGTGTGTGTGTGTGTGTGTGTGTGTGTGTGTGTGTTAAGATTTTCTATGTTTCTCACTGTATGTTTCTCACTGTCATCTGGAATTTGTGATCTCCCTGCCTCACACTGCCACATTTTGAGCTCTTAGGTGTGTGCTGCCATGTCCAGCTTTCTTTCATCTTCAAGGATCAACACTGAGGTATAGATAATATGCTATTTACCTGGGAACTCATACTTCAAGGTTAGGAGCTAAACAGCTACATGCGTGCTGTGTGTGTGTGTGTGTGTGTGTGTGTGTGTGTGTGTGTGAGTGTGTGTGTTGTTGCTTCTAAAGTCTATTTTAAGATCACTGTTGATTATTCTGTATCCTAGTGTTTATATATGTACATGTTTTTGTTGTCTCCAAGTCAGCTGTGGGATCATTGTTAATGATTTTGTATTCCAGGGCTCAGCAAAGACCTGTTTGTAATCACTGTCCATTCTTCCCCAGGGGGGGCTGAGTGCCCAGGCTTTCGTCCGGGTGGAGCTGGAGGATGTGAATGATAACCGTCCTGTGTTTTCCCCATCCACCTACGTGACAAGCATCAGCGGGGAGACCCGGCCCGGCACTGAGGTCATCAATGTCCTCGCCAGGGACAGGGACTCTGGGCTATATGGAACAGTGGCTTATGAACTCATGCCAGGGGACCTGTCACACCTTTTCACCATTGACTCCACCACAGGTCTGTGGTCTTGGGACACTTTTCTTGCTCAAGAAGTTTCACAGTCACATAACTACTTACTAGCGGCAGTGAATTAGAAAAGGTGTTCGTTGTTGTCTTGGCATTCGGTTGTGAGGCTTGAATTCAGGGCCTGGTCGCCATCCCCCTCAAAGCTAGTGCTATACCATTTTGAGCCCCAGTGCCATTTCCTGTTTTTGAGTAGTTAATTGGAGATAAGAGTCTCATGGACTTTCCTGAAGCCCAGGCTGGCTTTGACCCGCGATCCTCAGATTTCAGCCTCCTGAGTAAGTAGGATTATAGGCGTAAGCTACCAGCGCCCAGTGTGATGTCTTTTCAGTATCAAGAGTATTGATGATGCCGCTTTCCTGCAGCATGTTGGGAACAGCTGGTACTTTGCTGCTACCTGGGTCTAAGTCAAAGTGTTCCTTATTGACTCAGTTTCCCTGTAGTGATAATAATACCTGTGTTGTGGTGACTTGTGCAAAAGCAGTGGCCAGAATTTCACAGAGCCACCTCTGTTCCATATGAGCATGTGCTCCCGGGAGAGCTTAGCGTCATTTCTTCATGGTAATTTGTGACAGTAGTTCAGGGGTCCGGTAGATCTCCTTCTTGTACACTGCCTGCATTCCCTCATTCGTTTGCTCATAGTTTTCTTCTTTAAAAATGGTATCTCATGTTCAGTGTGAACAAACTGACTCTCCTAGGAGTAATAAATAGTTAAGATAATGCCTTTACTTGCCAATTGCTTTGTTGCTAACAAAATGTTGTAAATATTCGATACAAAGAAACATGAAATTTCTAGTAAACTATTCCAAGACAATGCTTTTGCAATACTTAAAAATGTTCTGGTCCAAAATGAAAGTGAGTTGGGTGTTGATGGCTCATGCCGAAGAGGTTGAGACCTGAGAACAGAGATTCAGAACCAGCCCAGATAGATTAGTCCAAGAGATTCTTAACTTTAATTAATCAATTTTAAGAAAAGCTAACAATATATATTATTCAATCATGTTAAGAAAGTAGATTCTTAGGTGGTCTTACCATAAAAAGAAATGGCACATATATGCACAAATGCTTGTTAAATAACCTCACTTAGCTATTCCACAATATAGACAAATGTTCAAGTGTTACATTGGATATTATCAGTTATCAGTCATATGGAAAACAAAAAGTAAGAGGTAGAGGTGAGGCTTAAATGTTAGCGCATCAGCTGAGAGAGAGCACGAGGCTTTGAGTTCAAGCCCCAATACTAGTGCAGAATAAACCAAAGCAAAATCAGAAACAAAACCATGAAAAAAGAAACACTTTTTTTCCTATTTCTTCACTCTGCTCAGATTGAGAAGTGGGCCAAATGTACTAGTGATGATCATTCCATCCAGACGTGTGGCCGGGTGGTGTTTATAGATTGTCCTTTTCAATCTTCGCAGTCCCTTTGCAATGACCAGCATGCCTCCCATGGGAATTGCCATCTCCTGCTGCCCGCCTTGCTAGCTGGATCCTGGAAAGTGTCCTGTGGTTTGTGGGAGGGGTCTGGGTGGACTAGTTGTTTATACTGGGCATCTTTACAAGGCACAATTTTCTTTGCCCCAAATAATCCACTCAGGTGGCCCTTTGAACATTTCCAAGATCGGAAGAAAATGCGTGGGTAGGAAATGAGTCTGCTTATCTCAGCTTTTTCAAAATTCATCTTAGCCGAGGACCTTTATCATACGTCAGGCTGTAGGCCCCGCAGGGCTCCAGCAGTTCCAATAATATTTAGGCCAGCCAGTTATCTGCCGTCGAGGATCTACAAGCATTTATCAGATTTTGTTTTTAAAGACATGAACACACTCATCATCATGGAAGAGGCTGCAAAGTGAGCTGTAGTACATTTTGCTTTTAGAAATGATCTCTGTTCCTAAATGGGCTGTGGTCAGCGCGCATTTCCCTTCCTGGCACTGGCCAGAGGATACATGCCATTGTTAAAACATGGAGAGCACTTCATACGGGTCATAATCTAGGGAACCATCATAGAAACTATTCTTTCTTTTTTTAAAGCAAAGGCCAAATTCGTAATGGAAGTAGCCTTGGGTTGCTGTTGTTGGCAGTTGTGATTCTGTGGGAGACATTTCTCAGGCACACAGGACTTAGAGTTTGGTTATACTTAATCACAACTCATTCCCAATGTTTCCTTGTAACCTTCAGAGGAGAATGGGGCAGCATCATGAGCAGCCATGGGCACAGGAAGTCCCCAGTTGAAACTCTCCAGATCTGGAAATTCTACTGTCAAAACCAAGAGTATCTTGAATGTATTTATGGTGTGAAAAATGATATTAAGTATATCACGGTAATTACCATCCACCACCTCAAACACTTATAATTTTTATAGTGAGGATATTTAAGGTTTTGATTTATTTATTTATTTATTTATTTATTTATTTATTTATTTATTTATTGTCAGTCCTGGGACTGGAACTCAGGGCTTGGGCACTGTCCTTATGCTTTCTCAAGGCTAGTGCTCTATCACTTGAGCCACAGTACCACTTCTGGATTTTTCAGTGTATGTGGCACTGAGGAATCAAACCCAGCGCATCATACATGCTAAGCAAGCACTCTACCACTAAGCCACACTCCCAGCCCCATCTTCTCCTTCTTACCCCCCTACCCCCGCTTTCTCTCTGTTAGTCGGGGAACTTGAACTCAGCCTGGGTGCTGTCTCTGAGCTCTTCAGCTCAAGGCTAACACTACCACCATACCACTTCCAGTTTTCTGTTGTTTTATTGGAGGTAAGAGTCTCATGGACTTTTATACCTGGGCTGGCTTTGAACTGAGATCCTCAGATCTCAGCCTCCTGAGTAGCTAGGATTGTAAGTGTGAACCCAGCTCCTCTTTCTTTTTAACCTATATTTTTTATAGGGAGCTGAAGAAGAGGGAGTTATGGTATAACACTGAGACTCAATGAGCCACCTAGCCTGTATTACTCAAACTCAGAGTCCAGGCTCAAGTTAGGTGAGGCTACTTGCCCCCATATGCCAAATAAACATGGTGCAGGATGGAAGGAGGAGATTCATTCCATGGCAGCCAAGGAACACAACACTTCAGTGCATTTCAGAGCTACAGATAGTGATTTCAGGTCAAATAGGGAGAATTGGGGACAGAGAGTAAGAAGAAGGTGTGCAGAGTAAAAACAGTCCCAGGCCATTGGTATGTGGCTCGATTGACCATTACCTCAGTCTTTGTCCCTGGCGGAATTCTGGAGTATTGAACTTTAGTACCAGAACAGAACAGGAACAAGGTGATCTCCTGAGCACTGGACTGCATTCTTTAAGATAATAAGACAGTGCCTCTTTGAGGGGCATTCCACACAGAATGCTTCTCACTGAATCTTTTCTTTTCTCCCACAAACCAGGTACCAGGTAATTATAAAAAGAATGAGGCAGAGAACAGCTTAGATCAAAGGGCACAGCTAAAAGTAGGGGGATTTTCAGTTAATTCACAGGACCTAGCAAATTTGTGTGTGTGTGTGTGTGTGTGTGTGTGTGTGTGCGCATGCGCGCGTGTGCATGCATGCGTGTGTGCATGCATGCGTGTGTGCACACATGCATATGCATGTGCATATGCTAGCCAGTCTTGGGGCTTGAATAGGCCCTGGGCAGTGTCCCAGAGTCTCTGAGATCTTTTTGCTTAAGGCTAGCTCTATACCACTTGAACCACAGCTCTACTTCTGCTTTTTTGTTTTTGTTTTTGGTTCTGGGTTTTTTTGTAATTAATTGGAACCAACAGTCTCATGGACTTTCCTACTGGAGTTGGCTTAAAACCTTGACCCTCAGTTCTCAGCATCCTGAGTAGATAGGACTACAGATATGAGCCACCGGCACCCACCTCAAAAGCATCTTTGAAGAGACCTCTTTCGATTATGTCTTTCTGAAAGCTCCTAACATCTCTCAAACATTAACTGAGGCCTTTGCTCTTGGCTTTACAACTTCCGTTTGGGCAACTTGGGCCCCAGAGCTTCTGTGTTAAAGCTTACATAATTTGTGCTGGAGGCTCATGATTTCCTGAAAACAAGAGGCTGCTCACTGGTCTTTGTGTTCCACAAGCCAGACTCAGGCAGTAACAAAAAAAATAGGGCTTTTTGACTTATTATACTCATCTGGTCAGAAAAACGTTTCGGAGAAAACTAGAAGGAGGTGTGGTCATGTCACGGTTGTTTTCTCTTGTGGGTTTATCTTCCTGTTCTGTCTCTGTTTCTGGTTTCCTAAGTTTATTGTTGAGTCAAAGAACATTTTTGTAAAATGCATTTAGGCACCAGGAGAGATATTGCATCGAGCCTTCGCCCAGCCATTGGCTTGCTTTGATGTGGGCATGAAACTGGCCACACTGTTTTGATTTTTAAAAGGAAGAAACATGAGAAGCATAGTTATTAATAGCACTTTAGTCTGTTTTAATCCCATCTTATAAATGATGTGTAGCTTTCTCCTCCATTTTTGAAGGCTTCTCTTTAGTGCCATTAAAAGATCAGTCCCTTAGTTTTTGAGTTTGTTCTATTTATTTTGCAGTTTTACACTAAGGAACAATTTGATTCCTAGTTTTAGATTCTTTCTAGGGAATGGATAAGATAGACTTCAGGCATTTGGGTTCAGAATTTACTGCCAGTCAAAGTGGCATCCATTCCTTCGATTAAATTCCTGTGGTTCAATTCTTCTTTATGGAAGCAAGTTAATGAGATAGAGCTAAATCCACGAAGATTCTCAAGAATGTTTAGGGGCCAGGAGTTTGGCCTAGTGGTAGAGTGCTTGCCTAGCATGCACAAAGATCTAGGTTCAATTCCTTGGCACTGCAATACATAGAAAAGGCCAAAAATGGTGCTGTG
Organism: Megascapheus bottae; assembly: GCF_031878675.1. Classification (NCBI taxonomy): domain Eukaryota; kingdom Metazoa; phylum Chordata; class Mammalia; order Rodentia; family Geomyidae; genus Megascapheus; species Megascapheus bottae. The sequence continues at coordinate 20,603,357 of NC_143531.1, forward strand.
GCTCAAATGATACAGTGCTAGCCTTGAGAAAGCCCAAAGACAGTGCTTAGGCCCCGAGTTCAAGTCCTAAGACTGGAAAAAAACAAAGTGTGTAGCTTATCAATTCAAGGCTGGAAATTGGAGCAGACTGCATAGTGAACCTTTATTCAAAGTTCAATACGTCCCAGCCTCTGATGGAAGTATTTGGGATCCATCTGTGAACACAGACAGAAATTCTCTCCTCAGTGGCCTTCAAGAAGCTCATGTTGTTTCACCCGTTGTCCGGTCTGTGTTTCATTGTATGGAATACAATATCCAATTTTAGCACTGTGAAAAAACAAGTAACCCAAAGGATAAGTTACAAACTTGCCGCCCAGGATGAATGTGCCTCTGTGTTTGGCTGAACTCTTCCGTGTGTGTGTGTGTGTGTGTGTGTGTGTGTGTGTGTGTATTTGTGTGTGGGTTGTGTGGATTTTACCATGGGCTGTAACTAACACAGGGCAGACTGTTTTCTTTCAAGGGCGGATTCTTTCCTAATATGAGTTTTCTGCTCAGATTTCATACCACATAATGATTCTCATAATGGTTCATGATCAGCATGTTCAGAGGTTTGACATTCTTCTCTGTAGTTAATAAATTAATACCATACCTTGTTCTATTAGGGATGCAAGCCTGATCATGCCAAATAAATGATGACTTAAAAAAAGTCAAGACAGTGTCTGAAATTAATCCTGAGCACCTAATGATCGTATGTTACTTTCAAAGAGAACAAAAGTGTGCTAAGAGAATTTTCTCATGAGTGTTTTCAGCATAAGATCAGACTCAGTGAGATGGAAAGAATCTTCCAGATCAGGGCTTCATTAGTGGAGGAAGCTATTGAGGAAATTTGATGATTGGCCTGAAGATGCAAGTTGGAAATGCATGGACAAGATGTTTAAGAATATGGCTCACACAGTAATGTTTCTAAAGCATCTTTTCTATATATTGTTCATTTGAGCCCTAAACAACAAATATTTATCTGTGAATTAAAGGGCTGAATATTCTGAATCTTTTGAGGGTTTTTTTTTGGCAGATAGGGGTAGCACTGGAGTTTGAACTCAGGGTCTCAGTGGTCTATATCTGCTTCATCTGGTCTTGAACTCTTAATCCTGCCTCTAGCTTCCCCAGTAGCTAGAATTACAAGTGTAGATCACCATAGGGTTAACTAAGACCATTTTAAACTAAAGAATACAGCTAAGATGGAGACAATTCTATGATTCAACTAGATAAGACAAAAATTATGCATATATACATATATATCGAATTTGTATGTCGTATAATTTGAAGTTTGGTATTCTGATTATTCCAGCATTGCTGTATTTTCTCAGAATTTCTTTAGTTCTCTGGAACCTTCTGTGCTTTCACATGAATTTTAGGAATTTTTTTTTATTTCTACATTGTTCCAGAGACATTGGGATTTTGATGGCATTGCAATGAATCTGTAGATCACATTTATTTATTGTTTTTTTTCTGCTGGTTCTGGGGCGTGAACTCAGAGCCTAAGAGCTATCCCTGAGTTTTGTTTGTTCAAGACAATACTCTATCATTTGAGTCACAGCTCCAGTGCTGATTTTTTGGGTAGTTAACTGGAGATAAAGAATCGCATGGACTGTTATGCCTGGGCTAGCACTGAACTTTGAGCAGCCTCATAAGTAGCTAAGATTATAGGTATGAACTACTAGCACCCAGCAGCTTATTTTTATTTTTAAAACTAAAAATAACCAGTTTAGAAAGGATTGTTTGCAGGTGTTTACCATGCAAAATGTATGTCTCTGTGAGCCAGGATATAATTCTCTTTTATGTCTTTTGGGACCATCATATGCCCATGACTTAAATCAGGCTCAGAAGGTAGACAGCTGATAGACAATGGAAAAAAAATACAAGTTGAGGAGACATCCAACAAAAATAAACAGGAATGTTTACTAAGTGTTTTTGAATTATGTATATGGCTGCTTTGTGGAGAAATGTTTCCAAATGATTCTTTAATGTTTCTGATGTTACCTGTTAAGCATATAAGTTAGTGCAATGTGATGAAATAGATTTTCCTGGAATTGCTTATGCATCTTTTTTTTTTTCCTCTGAAGTTACAAGACAAAAATCAGACTTGTGCTTTATTATTTGAATGGAAGTTGTCAATTGACTTTGTGTCTGTTTTCTGGAAAGTGATTATAACAACACACTGAAATGCTTATCATGTGAATCAACATTGGCTGCTACTGTCCCCATAACACAAAATCCATGAGTTCCTCTGTGTTTATAATTTTTTAGGTGCAGAACCCCAAATAGACATTAAAAAGTTTATTCAGCACACCTAATTTTACTTGTAAAAAGTTTATATCCATTTTTATTTGTCGTGATCTCCCTATACAGGAGAAGGCAAAATTACATACTTTTGAAAATACAAAGATACAGAGGCCTGGTATGTCAATAATAATGTTATGTAATTGTTAACAAAATGTACAGGAGGCCATTGGTTTTTAATGAGTTTCTACACCAGACCCAACAGATGAACGAAAATGGAGTCACTCACATTGGGGTTATCTGTCAGCAAGAGGGCACTCGGTTGTTTCTTACTTTTGCAGGAAGTCAGGAGAAAGAAACTGGGCCAAATCCCCAAGCTGGATTCACCCAGCATTATAAGGAAGTCCCCTTGATCCCTTATAATAAAGTAAGGATGAAGCAACCCTTCCTTGTTTTCCTCTGTTTCTGCTTCCCTCCACCCTTTTCTGTTGTGCCAGCTTCCTCTCCGAGTTCAGGAACACTCATCCTGTTTTGCACAATGAAGCCTTATTCTGTTTTATGCCACTTATGCAACTCTGTTTTATTCATTCTAAATGAATCTGGAATCACAGCTATAAGCCAGTGAAGGCCTTTCACCTAAACTTGAGTTCTGAGTGTATTTAGTAAGCATTTGCCATGTGCCAGGAAACTTGTCTCTATACTCTTCCTTTCATATCTCTTTTAACGATTCTGTCAGAACTTTCATGTGGAAACTGTCTTGTCTTGTTTCACAAGAGAGCAGATGATCCAGGAAAGAGAAGAGGCCTATCTATCTAAGATAACTCTGCTTGTCTCCCAAGCCAGACTGGAACACAGGCTCTCTGGTTTCAGAGTCCTCATGTCAAGTGGGGTCAACTCACTACTTGGTCAGCTTCCTAGAGTTGCAAAACTAAACTTGGTGACTTTAAAGAACAGAATTGAATTGTCCGTGTTAGTTGTGGAGGAGGAAAGTCTGCAAGCAAGCTGTCCATAGGGTTGGGTTTCCTCTGGTTGCTCTGAGCAAGAAGCTATTGCCCTTCCTACCTGCCTTCTGCTATCCCTTGGTTGGTGGCAGCACCCTATAAATCTCTCCCCTAATGGTGGTGGCCTTTGTGTCTGACTACATTGAGGCTGACTTGTTGGCAAAGACCTTATTCCAAATGAAGTCATATCCTGAGGTCCTAAGTGCACAGTGTTTACAGAATGTGTGAAGTTTACAAAGCTGTCCAGTCTTTAAGTAACAGATGATTCTTTTCTCTGCTGTTTTGCTAAAATTATGACTTTCACACAGGACTCTCTCAAGTGACGGAACCCCTTGGGTCCCAATCTTTGAGCAGTTTTGTTTCTGCTCTAAGGAACTAATATTCTTTTGAACTGAATATGGTGATCAGTGGTTGGATTTGTGGTGGTCTAATGGAGGGAATGGCGGTGCTCAGAGTTAATTCTCTGGAGTTATCGGAGTATTTCAAATGACCACAAAAGGTGTCTTTGTCCACTGGCAGTGTACCTGGGCCTCCGTGAAAGGCACGACAGGGCTACAGTCCCACCGTGAACCAGTGTCAGCAGGTTGTCATGGAATTTCACAGATTGTTCACGTTACTCTAGTTCCCCCCACGTTTCCTTTCTACAGAGGTTCTTATTTTGTTTTGTTTTGTGTGCCCAATCCTGGGGTTTGAACTCAGGGCTTGCCAAGGCTAGCACTCTCCCACTTGAGCCACAGCTTCACTTCTGGTTTGGGTTTTGGTAGTTTTCTGGAGATAAGAGTTTCACAGACTTTCCTGCCTGGGCTGGCGTCCAACTGTGACCCTCAGTTCTCAGGGCTCTTGAGTAGCGAAGGTCACACGTGTGAACCACTGCTGCCTGGCCCTCTGTAGATGGTTTATTCACCTAGTAACACCGTACAGTGCTCAAGAGGAAGAGACAGGAGTAAGGTCTCTGAAATCAGTGTGTGTCTGGCTGTGTTCAGGGCACTTCATTTTTAGATGCTCTTTAATCTACACCACAGCTGTGCTCAGTATATGGTATTGGCCTGATTCTATATTATGTTTACTGATGCTAAAGAGACTCAGAGGGTTTATGAAAATTGCATGGAAATTGACAGAACCAGGATTTTCTGTCTAATTGTAGCTGTGTCTCCCAGGTCTTTTACTGGTCCACAAACTAAAGAAAGGGTTTTTTTGCTGTGCTTTTAAAAATCAGTCCCCCAGATGGAAAATGTCTAGGATGCCAGGTTTATGGACTAAGTCTGGTTCTGCTAAGATTCAATCAAAATCATTCACACATAAAATTAGAGTTGAGAGCATAAAATTAACATACAGAATTAGAAATCTAACATTCAGAATGTTCATAGGTAAGCTTTAAAAAATAATTACAAACTTCACTCATTTATATGTAGAGTCCTGAATGGGAGAGCCACCCTTGAAATCTGAGGTAACGAATACATGGTCCAAACATATCCTATTAGTTAAATTGGTCACCTGACTGTCCTAGAAATACCTTCCAAACAGCATGCTAAGTGGGTTCACAGTATACAGATCTCAAGTCTGACATTTTCAGCAAAAATCAAAGTATTGCTTATGTCCCATTGTATAACAGAAACTTTGATGTTTGTTCTAGTAAATGTTCCATATTATGAATACTGTATGATCATATATCTGGGGACCCTAGGGCTCAGTCAAATTGACACATACAGTTACATATCACAGAATAAGTGTTAGCATCAGTATCTATTGCATATTGTCATCTGCTTGCCAACTCTTTTTTCCCCCTATTCACAGGAATTATTTACTTGACATCAGCTATCAATCATTTGGAACCAACCACACTTTTCTTCATGGTCCGCGCTCGAGATGGTGGCGGGCTCATGGCTGCTGTTAATGCTGAAGTCACGATTCATGTTCTCCAGAACACACTGGCTCCTGCGGAATTTGAAAAACCTAAGTACACCTTCTCAGTTTACGAAGATGTGCATGAAGACAGTCCCGTGGGCACAGTGAGGGCGAGGGAGTCTGCGAGTAAGAATTCTTACACTGCATCAAAGTCCATTGCTGGAAATGTCTCTGTAATATCTTACACAAATCCTTGTGTTTTCCCTACAAGAATGAAGCCAGCACAACTCTCTCTTCTCAATCTTGTTTCCACTGATCCTCCAATATTATTGTGGTAACAAAAATAATTATAAAAATAATTTTTAAAGAGGAACTTGATATAATACAGAATAATTATAATGTTAAAAGTGTATGCTTCTATCCTATAATCCACTTAGTAGTATCCACATAGTATACACAGGCACATGCATATGTGCACATGCACATGTACATAAACACAATGAACCGCTTTCCCGCTTTCCAGGTCAACTATAAACTCTCTTGCTTCATTAAAGATTTATGGACTATTTCAATGTAGACTTTTTTGAACATTTCATTTTTTCATTTTTTTTTTTTGCCAGTCCTGGGCTTGAGCTCAGGGCCTGAGCACTGTCCTTGGACTTTCTCAAGGCCAGAGCTCTACCACTTGAGCCTCAGCACCACTTCTGGCTTTTTTCTATATATGTGGTACCGAGGAATCGAACCCTGGTCTTCGTGCATGCTAGGCAAGCACTCTACCACCAGGCCAAACTCTCTGGCCTCACATTTCATTTTTTCCACCAATTGTAATGAAAACTTTTTTGTTAGTTCAAATAGAACTTGAGCAGACATCCTTTTCTGACTCTCTTTCAGAATGTGGGCCTACAAGGTAACTCCTCCTCAAGTCTGTCCTCTACCTGAGCCCCTTCTCTCTCCTGTCTTTCCCTCAATCTCTGCAGAATAAGGTTGCCATTCACAGGTAGATATTGTGGAGAAATGCTAACTTAACATGGCTTCTACAATTAGGTAAAACAGGTGTTCAGATCATTTTCTATTTTCCCCTCTTCGTGCAAGAACAGACAAGTATAATGAAGCCTATGATTAGAAACTATCCATTGGCCACCAAAAAAAATCTTAAATCCTGTGTAAATTTCCCAATAGACATTTGGCAGGGAGGAAGCAAGACATCCCATACCAATATATGCAGACTTAGCCTATAGTAATATTTTCAGTGTCTATCTTTCCAGCTGGTTTGTTCCTTTCACATACAGCGACTGCACTCTCTGTTTTTTCAGATTCTTCAGAACCAATCTTTTACCGAATTTCCTCTGGTGATATGGATGGGAAGTTTTCCATTCACCCGTGGCTGGGCACGATCCACACACAGAAGCGTCTGGATCACGAATCACAGGCCGCGGTAGTCCTCACCGTCCAGGCACAGCTCGGCAGCTCCCCAGTCTACAGCAGCACTGAAGTCAACATCGTGGTGATAGACGTCAATGACAACCCCCCTGAGTTTCCCACAGCCTGTGCTGAGATTAGGATACCCCAGACTACACCTCCTGGCACAGCCTTGTACCTGGCACGTGCGCAAGACAAAGACAGTGGCCCAAATGGACTCATCTGGTACACCATTGCAAGCCCAAGCCCAAGCCTCTTCACCATCGATTCCAGACTCGGATTGGTATTCCTCCATGGGAATCTGGGAGGCCACGTGCCACAGACGCACACTCTGACCATTATGGCTGAGGACCACGGAGCTCCCGCTCGCTCATCTCGTATGGTCCTGACAGTAGCTGTTGAAAAACAAGAACAAAGAGCAACCCTGACCTTTGAAAATTTGGTCTATCAAGTGGAAGTTCATGAGTCTCTGCCAGTGATGGCACAGCTGCTACAAATCCAGGCCTGGCCCCTGGTGCCACCGCACCCACATTCGCAGGTGGTCTATTCTCTGGAAGCCAGTGTGGAGTCTGCTGCATTCGGGATCCACCCTCATACAGGTTGGATCTATCTGAGGAGACAGCTCGACTATGAATCTACGCGAGCATACAGCCTTAGAGCATTTGCCTGGATCCCAGAGGACAGATTGGTACAAAATGGGAGTACATCAGTCACTGTTCATGTCCTAGATGAGAATGACAATTCCCCCACTTTCTTGCATGGCCCATTGTTTCTGAAAGTCTTAGAGAGTCCTGTTCCCCTAGGGGTCATAGGTCAAATCACAGCAGTAGACTCCGACTTTGGAAAGAATGGACAACTATCATACTTCCTTCTGTCAGATGGGAAATTCTTCAAGTTGAATCCCAACACAGGTAGCTATTACTTTCCATTCAGATTGAGAAAAGGAGAATCTATGCATAGTGTAAATGCAAACATACAGCTAAAATGAGAATGTTTAAGTGTACCATTTGATTATCCTGTAATCATGTGGGGTTTTTTGTTTTGTTTTGTTTTTCTTTTTTTTTTGCCAGTCCTGGGTTTGAGCTCAGGGCCTGAGCACTGTTCTTGGACTTTCTCTAGGTTAGAGCTCTACCACTTGAGCCTCAGCACCATTTCTGGCTTTTTTCTATGTATGTGGTACCAAGGAATCGAACCCTGGACTTTGTGCATGCTAGGCACGCACTGCATGTACCACTGGGCCAAACTCCCAGCCAATCATGTGATTTTGAAATAGATACAATTTCACTAAGGAGCAATAGTTTTGCAGCTGCTCACTCACCTGTTAATCCATTTGGCCTGGATAACATGTTCACATGTGGCCCCATGGATTACAGTGGGACTAAAAAATTCCTTCTGCTGAGAATTTTTATTGTTCCTTTTCTATGTTTAAATATGTCTTTGATACACAAATTCTTACAATGTTGCATTTACATGCAGTATTCACCATAGAGATATTCTAGCTTTTTATACACTTAAAGCATATTAGTAACTCTAGCTTTTAGGGAGGTTGAAATCTTAGGGTTAGGATTGAAAAGCCATTTTGGGGCACACAAATTCAAGTGGTTCTTATCTCTAGTTAACCAGTGAAAAGCTGGTTATGAAGGTATGGCTCAAGTGGTGGGAGTACTAGCATTCAGAGAAAAAGACATACCAGAGTACATGGCTCAATAATGATGCACACATCTGTGCATGCAAACAAACACACACACACACACACACGGCACAAATCGGATTGAACAAATCCTAGGCAATGATTTGTTTTCCTCATTAATTACTTTTTTTCATTTGTGAGCTTTAACAACACATGAAGACATATTTTTATGAAATATAAATGTCATAGAGTTACAAGTAGAAAGCAATCCTGTAGTGACAATTTCAGAATCATTTAATATAGGTTGCCTATTCTTTGGTTTTAAAGAGATCCTAGAGGAAAGGGTAATAATGATGGTGATGCCATTCCTTTTGAAAATACTAATTTAAGAATTAAATATGAAAACTGAAATGTCATATTGTGTAAGCTGGACACTTGGGTAGTGATCCGCTGCTGTTCTCAGGCATTGCATGCCTTTGTTCTCAAAGCCCTGTGTGAATGAGGAGGTTCCCCCTTCCTCCAGTAGGTGGAGCTTTTCTCTAGGACATGTAGCTCTCCAGGAAGGCAGAAGGCGGGATGTCAGACCCTCAACCATCCCCTCAGCGGATGTCCCCTTTTCAGGGCCCAGGCTGCACAGTCTGCAGGATGGCCCTGTTTGTGCTTTAGTCCATGGGGCTACTTCTGTTGCATCAAGTAACTGTCTTAATGTGCTGAATGTAGCTGGTTCCTCAAATTCCTCCTCCTTCTCCTATAATTAGTCCAGATTCACAAGGCCAAGAGTCCAGTCCTCATCTTCTGTGGCTTTCAGCCAATAGCTAGAGTTCAGTGTCCTTACATGAGCAGAGGAGAGAATTCCTGACATGTTCTACTTTGTGTCCTCCTCTGAAGGACAGAGATCTAAGTCAGGTGAACGAAGGGGCTCGAAGACAAGTTCTCACTCTCCAGGGATAAAATAGGGCCTGCGGGGCAGGGGTAAGCATTCTTCAGGGCATGGCAGATGACCTGGTCCACTGAGTTGTCTTCTTAGTAACCTGGACTCTAGCTCCCAGTTAGCTCTACCAGGCCTACCCCGGCCAGCCTCACAGTGCCTGCCTCTCTGGCTCCACACAGTTGACTTGTGACATAAAACTCTACATACTATTCAGGATTTGGGCTTTTCAGAGAATTACTGACTGCCACTTAAAAAATGCAGTTGTATATATTACTGATTAATTTTTGCCAGTACTTGGGCTTAAACTCAGGGCCTGGGTGCTATCCTAGAGCCTCTTTGTGTTCAGAGCTAATGTTCTACTATTCGAGCCACGCCACTTCTGGTGTTTTCTGGGTAGTTCAGTGGAGGTAAGAGTCTCTTGGATTTTTCTGCCCAGGCTGGCTTGAAGCCATGATCCTCAGATCTCAGTCCCCAGAGTAGTCAGCTAGTGCCTGGCTCTGTGTGTATGATTTTTATTACTCTCATGGTTAGAGCAAATGGCCTTTAAATAGAGTTTAGAGGGTAAATAGTTATACTAAATACTGAACTTAAGCTCGTCAATGCAGTGACTTAAATGTGAATTTCATTTCTCATTGCAGAGTCTCTTTATTTTGATGAAGAGTTGGCAGTGATGGGCTGGGAGTTTGGCCTAGTGGTAGAGTGCTTGCCTACCATGCATGAAGACCCAGGTTCGAGTTCTTAGTACCACATACATAGAAAAAGCCAGAAGTGGTGCTGTGGCTCAAGTGGTAGAGTTCTAGCCTTGAGAAAGCCTAAGGACAGTGCTCAGGTCCTAAGCTCAAGGCTCAGAACTGGCAAAAAAAAGTGAGCAGTGAGTGCTTTGTGGTAGCTGTTTTATATTTACTTGCTCACAGATAGCTTTCTTCATAAATGACAAGGGAGCCAGGGTTTGGCTCCTAGTAGAAATTGGGCTACTGGAAAGCATACTTGTCTTCTAAAGTCATTAGCATGAGGGAGAAGAGACTAAGACTTCATACCTAGGTCTCCATGAGAGAAATGAGGAAACTGACCCAAGAGCATACATTTCTAGGAAGAATATCAAAAGGAAGAGCTGTCAACCATTAGTAGTTATTTGGGAAGTTACTACCTGTTGCTATACCTTTGTTTTGTGAGATAAAATAAATGTGTGTATACACAAAAACAAGACAGTACCTAAAGAGCAAGACTTTCAGAAAGGAGGATATTTTGACATTATTGTAAAGCAGTCATCACAACTGCCAGGAATTTATAGCTTATAAAACAAAACAAAAATCTTACAGAATGAAACAAAATCTTATTGCCCTTAAAGTATTTTATGAGAGCTATAAATGATTGTTGTAATATTTATAGGCAATAAATGATTGCATTGTTTTCAGTACATATATATATATATATTTTTTTTTTTTTTGCCAGTCCTGGGCTTGGGCTCAGGGCCTGAGCACTGTCCTTGGACTTTCTCAAGGCTAGAGCTCTACCACTTGAGCCTCATTACTACTTCTGGCTTTTTTCTATGTATGTGGTACCGAGGAATTGAACCCGGGTCTTCGTGCATGCTAGGCAAGCACTCTACCACTAGGCCAAACTCCCAGCCCCGAGTACCTATATTTGTAAGCTGTAAATGATTGCTATGATATTTATGTTCTAAATGATGGCATTACTTCTGGTGGCAGCCTTAGAAGGTAGGCTCAGAAGGGGATTGGATAGAGAACTGGAATCCAGATCTAGAACTCGGAGCCAGTGGATTTTGAGTCATACCTCCAGCTCTATTTTACACCAATTGCTTTTTAGATGGCTGTCTTGCTTCCTGCCCAAACATGTAGTAATACTGTGGCCCTTCTGTTTTAGGCTTCTCACCATAGCCAGAAAGACAGATGCATGCCACTATGTCTAGCTTCTTCCACTGAAGTGAGTTTCACACTTTTTTTTTTTGTCCAGTTTGGCCTCAAACGATTATCCTCCCAACCACAGCCTCTCAAGCAAGGTAGAATTGCAGGTAGACCAGACTCAGAATCCAGTTCCACAGCTTTCTACAATTTTAGGCAACAGCATAAAGATGGATAAGCAGTTATTTTCAATCTTCCAAATTATTTATTGCCATGGTCTCATTTTTATTATTATTTTCTTAAAGTAAGTGTACAAAGGAGTTGTCATTTAACAAACCAGTTTATGAATACAGTGCATTTTGACCCATATCACCCTTTCAACATGAATTATTATTATTTTTTGATTCAAAAGAGTAATGGTAGAGAATTTGAAATGCAAAGAATGACAAGTTTTAAGTGGCAATTTCAGGAGCAACTTCAGTAACTTCTTTCAGTGCCATGCAAGAGCCAAAGTACTCTCCACGTGGTCTTGGCAGTGGTACTTTGTCGCAAAGCTTTCCTTTCTGTGGATTGTTTCAGATATGGCTCGTGGTACCAATACTGCAAACACACAGAGTTTATGTCTTTCTTGCATCTCAGGTGAACTGGTCAGCTGGTCAGCATTGGATCGTGAGGAGCAGGGCTATCATCAGCTGACTGTCCTAGTGACGGACCACGGCTCCCCCCCTCGGAATGCCACCACAGTGGTTTATGTCACTGTCATAGACACCAATGACAACAGGCCGTTTTTCCCTCAGTGTCTTCCTGGAAAGGAATTTTACATCAAGGTTTGTGCATAGCCTTGCAGTGACCTTGCAGGGTGCTTAGTCTTTTGTTTTGAGCACCATCTTGTGGTAGAACATGTGAATTGCCTACATTAATAGACTAGAAATTGTGTGTGAGTGAGATGTTAAAACAATTGAAACGAATACATATGCTCTCCAAATTACACTTTCATCTATGGTTCTGCCTGTGCATGCAGACAGAACAGCTTCACCTGCTCCTCTGTGCCCAGCTCCTTGAAAGTAACTGGGGGCATGCCACTAAGACAGTTGGTAACTAAATCCTACAAAATGAATACCAGGAAGTATGTGGAGAGGTCAGGGGGAGGGAGTATAGATGAATAAAGAGCAGAAAGTAAGAGAATGTAGTTGTAATATTCAAAGTATAGCCTATGACACATGGAAAATGGAAGGGAGAGATTGGGTTGGGAAAGTGGAGAGAATATAGCTGTAATATTCAAAGTATAGCCTATGACACATGGAAAATAGGGAAGAGAGATTGGGTTGGCAAAGATGGGGAAGAATGATGAAAAGGCTAACATTGATCACAAACAGACAATTGAATTTTAACCATGCTGTGTAACCACTTAATGATAATGAAAATATAATTTTAGGAAAGAGGATAGTTAGCTGGAAGCAGAATCTGTACTTCTTAAACTGATGAGTGAACATCCAGAGATTTAAACATTGGTCCTTTTGGGCACATATACAAACTTTTAATTATATTTTATTGAGTCTTCTTCTATGCCTGTGTATCTTTTAAAATGTACATGGTAAATTAGAAAACTTACATGTTCATATAAACATGTAGTTTGGAGGTACTTATAATTATAATTATAATTTTATGAATAAAATGCTTAGTAGCTGTGGTTCCAAAACAATTGGACTGGATATTCAAATTGTGCTCAAATACCTATGTTAGAAAACGAAAAATAGATGCTCAGGAAGTTAGTAACTTTAGGCTGAGCTGCAAAAGCAACATTGAAAGAAAAGTTCTACCCAAAGAAGACATTATCGTATTATTATAATAATTTATAATTTATAATTATAGTATTAGAATATCCTGTGCTTTATTGAACAGTTGAACTTCATTTCAATTTTATAGGATAGTTCCTATAAATGATACATTTCCTGTGTAAAGGTATTTCCTGGAATCCATATTTACATTTATTTAGTATAAATAGTTTTATTTATCTCGAACACATTTTAAACTGTAACAGTCACCCGTTAAACAATTACCTGCAAAGATGATAAATGAGAAAATGCCAGAATTCTTTTAAAAATATAAAATATCCTTTAAAATATAAGCTATATGAACTGTGTAAATATATGAAAATATACACTGAATATCCTTTAAACATGCAGTTGTGTATTAATTTTATTTCTTTTGTTGTTATTTACTTATTTGCAGAATTAGCTCAAATGCCTCAGATAATCTGTTCAAACTGAGTAAAATATTTAAATTTGTGAGGAAAGTTCTATTTGGTAGACTTTTAAATGGTATGCAGGCTTTAAAACAGTTAAGCACACTCAGTGTAATGTGCTATTATTACGTTTAGAAGTCCATAGATACTTCTTTCAGAAATTACACTGAATCACTGTAAGCCATTTGTTTTCATGACAGGTTCTAGAAGGTCAGCCGGTAAATACGTTGGTTACCACGGTGTTTGCGAAGGATCTTGATGAAGGAAGCAATGCGGAAGTGAGCTATTCTATCTCTCCAGGTAAAGCTCCGTCTTGCTAGGGGATCGGCGGCATTTAGAATTCCCAGTCTTTGTCAGCAGTCAGGTTCCTGTGCCAGTCAGGGAAAAGACATTCTCTTTCGACTACCCAGCATTGTCTAGCTAACTTAGTATACAGCACTGAATTAAAACAAAACATAAGCCAGGTGATGGTGGTTTGTGCCTATCATACAGCTTCTCCAGAGGCTGAGATCTGAAGTACTGGTTTGAAGCCAGCCTGGGCAGGAAAATCCCTGAAACCCTTATCTCCAATTAACTACCAAAAAGTTGGAAGTAGAAGTGTGGCTCAAGTGGTAGATTGCTAGCCTTGAGCAAAAATGACCAGGGACAGTGCCTGGGCCCCAGGACCAACACCCAAAACAAAACAAATACAACAACCAAAACCAAAAACTTTCGTCCCTCCAGATCTTAGCTCTTAAGTAGGATTACTAGTAGCATGAGACCTATTATTTTTTAAATTTGAAATTCAAAACAATCTGTTATGTATCTTGTTTATATGCTTATTCACATCTTACTTTATTGGATACATAAAAATATAAAACCTGTACATATTAATAGGGTACCACGTACTGTTCCTATCATGTATCTACTGCATAAGGTACTTAAACATCAAGAAACTACAGAATTGTTTGCTTTAAAAAGTTCCATACTTCAGAATGTTGCGAAACTTACAAATATCCCAGGTAATCATAGACATATTGGGATAATTGCTCCTTTGTTTTCTGTCAATTTACATTAGTATCTCCCTTTGTGTTCGTGTGTATGCAGAAGATTATTCTGATCACTTTAAGATTGATAGCAACAATGGTGAAATAAGAACAAGCCTGGTCCTGTCACATGACTGTAGACCTTCCTACAGGATGACCGTCATCGCCAGCGACCAGGGTGTGCCCCCACTTCAAGGACAAGCAGTTGTTAATATCCAGGTAATGTGGTCACCAGAAAATGTGGATGACCCCTCTGAAGGTCTCATCTGATTCCCGAGTAGGGAGACCACAGATGGGCTGTGTGCAGTATAAATACTGCTGCTTGCTCACTGTGCACTGATCTCCTTGCCTGTCACCGGCAAATGATTTGTATCCAAATACATTTCTGCATTAATTTGGTATGGATCTTGGCAAGATATTCACTGGTGCAAGAGCATTTGTGTTGCTTTGCTTATTAAAAAATGTGACTTAGCTTTTACTTATTTTTAATTTCAGAGGACTAGTAAGCTTACAGGAGACATTTGTTGTGTCACTTTTGGCTTCCCCTCTGTGGCAGTCCTGATGCTTGTACTCAAGGTCTTTGCACTTCCCTGAGCTTTTTGCTCACGGCTAGTACTCTACCACTTGAGCCACTGTGCCAGTTCCATCTTTTTGTTGGTGACTTGGGGATGAGTCTCACAAACTTTCCTTGCCTGACCTAGCTTTGAACCTTGATTCTAAGACTTCAACCTCCTGAGTAGCTAGGGTTATAGGCATGTGCCACTGGCACCTAACCACCTAACCCTGGACCTTTTTTTTTTTTTTAAGCTTAGAATAGTTGTTTGAGGTCCATATTGTAAGACCATATTAAATCATAATGAGCACACAAATTGTAGAAAGTCTTTGGAGCAGGAAAATGTACTCCGGGGGTTAAAGATCACTATTCACACCTTTCAGCATGTGGGAACGTAAACAATCCCATAGTTCCTTAATGCTTAAATATTATTGAGTTTTAATTTTCTAAGACACACTGGCATCATAAAAGAACACTTTCTCCCTGGGCACAGTGTCTCACCCCTGTGATCCTACCTACTTAGGAGGCAGCAACTGGGAGAATTGCGTAGTTGGAGGCCAGCCTGGGCAAAAGAAGTTCACATGGATTTCTCCACCAATCAAAAGGAGTGGGATACCCTCAGGCACTTCGTCATCCCAGCTTTGTGGGGAGTTCAGGAAGATCCACCCTCCCCTAGGTGTAAAAGAGAGAACCTATTTGAAATACAACAAAAACATAGTACAGGCCACTGTGGCTCAAGTGGTAGAACATGTATACCCCCAAATAACCAAGAAAATAGTGTTTTTTTTTTCTCACCAATTAATAGGTATTCAGACGAGTTCGATTCTTAAATACCATGATGAATTAGCATATGACATTAGCTTTAGTGACTAGCTCCAAACATCCCAGATGAACAGCAGCTGTTTTTTATTTTTCCTCCGCCGGTCTTGAACTCAGGGCCCGGGCACTGTCCTTGACTACTTTTTGGAGCCTTTTCTGAGTGTGTGGCACCGAGGCATCGTGCGTGCCCCCTTTCCCTTCCTCTCCGCTCCAGGTGTTGGGGTTACCCGGAGGCGGCGCCTTCTCCCCGCAGAGCGTCAGGCACCTCGTCCTCCCGGAGGACCTGAAGCCCACCAAGCTCCTGAGCCTGGCCGGCCCCGCGCCGCCCGCGGGCGGCCCGTGGCACTTCGGCCTGGCCCCGGAGGACCGGGACCCGCACTTCCAGCTCGACAGCTCCACGGGGGACCTGTTCCTGGCCCGGGAGCTGGACTTCGAACGGACGCCCCGCTACCTCCTGCGCGTCACCGCCCGGCCCGGGGACCGCACGCTCTTCCTCAGCATCGACGTGGACGACCGCAACGACCACGCGCCCGCCTTCCCCGAGGGGCTGGTGGTGCTGGGCGTGGAGGAGGACGCCGCCCCCGGCACGCTGCTGCACAACTTCACGGCCCGCGACGGCGACGGCGGCTTCCTCAACAGCCGGCTGCGCTATTCCACGCAGCCGCAGCGGGCCGGCGCCAGCCCCTTCCTCATCCACCCGAGCCGCGGCTCCCTGGTGACGGCGGCCGCCCTGGACCGCGAGCGCCTGCCCCGCGTCCCCCTCACCGTCACCGCCTCCGACCGCGCCGCCAACCTGACCGACCGCCGCCGGCGCTCGCTGCTGGCGCTCGTGCTCATTCTCGACGTCAACGACCACAGCCCCGCCTTCCTGTCCCCGCCCGAGGCCTCCGTGCGCGAGGACGCGGCCGTGGGCGCCGCGGTGCACCGCGTCCGGGCCCACGACCCCGACCAGGGAAGGAACGGCAGCGTCACCTACAGCATCCTCTCCGGAGGGGACGCCGGGGCCTTCGTGCTGGATGCGGCCTCAGGTACGGTGCCCGGATGCCCGGATGCCCGGATACCTGATTGCCCGGATACCCCCCATGCCCGGATGTCCCAGATGACCGGATGTCCGGATGCCCCGCATGCCTGGATGTCCCGGATATCCAGATACCCGGATGTCCAGATGCCCGGATGTCCGGATACTCTGCATGCCTGGATGTCCCGGATGCCTGGATGTCCCAGATGCCTGGATGTCCCAGATGCCTGGATGTCCCGGATGCCTGGATACAAGACCCGTTCCATATGCTTTGCCCTGAAGCCACCCTTCTAGAAGCTTTAGTTTTAAATTTTCTTTTACACAATACGTTATTCTTGCAACGTTGTATGACAGATTTGAGAGCTGATTCCTGCCCTTGCCTGGAATCCCATTTCCCTTCTCATTTCCCGCTCCACCCACCCACCCCCTACCCCATGTGTCCTTCCTATGTGTCTATGAATTTGCCTATTTAAAATATGTCCTATTTTAGAGGAATCGGGGAATATATGTTTTGTGACCGGTTGGTTGTATTGGAACAATGGGCCCCAAATTCATCTGTGTTGTCACAGGTTACATGATTTCCCTTTGTGGCTGGTGGTGGTGGTGGTGGGACTTGAACTCAGGGTCTGAGCACTGTCCTTGAGCTTTTTCACTCCAGTTAGTGTTCTACCCCTTCGTGCCACATCACCACTTTCAATTTTCTGGTGGTCAACTGGAGATGAGTTTCAGGAACTTTCCTGCCCTGGCTGGCTTCAAACCACAATCCTCAGATCTCAGCCTCCTGAGTAGCTAGAGTTATAGCATGAACCACTGACACCCAAGGGGGTCCTTGCAGTAGGCCACAGTGGCAAAGCTAAATCAAGGTGGGATAAGGACAAATCGACAGCATTATTTTTCCATATATTTTTATTGTAATTAATAGAAGGGTTACATTATATTCAGCAGATAGGAGGTGCATTAATTCACGCACATTGATACCCTTTCTCATGTCTTGGTCCCCATTTCCCTTCCCCCACCAGCGCCCCTCATCTTGTTTTCCTCCCTTCCCTATCCAACTTCAAATAACCAAATATGCATATATACAGTATATCAGATAACAAAGTGAAATACTGTAACAATATGAGATAACCAAGGGACAGCAAAAGAGATGACAGATAACATAGTACATTAAGGACAACGATCACTCATTATATGGCTTTCGTTTCTATATCCTAGAGGTCCTTTCATTTAGCATCATTTTATATGGCCTTATGTATCTAGGTTTTGTTCTGTTGTAAATCTCTGCTAGGAGAGCCCAAGGTTTCTACTGATTATGACGAATGAGGGAAACCATTGAGCCTAAGTTCCTTTGAGTCTGGCTTACTTCACTTAATATGATTTTTTCTAAGTCTTTCCATTTCCTTACAAATGGGGCGATGTCATTCTTTCTGACAGCAGCATAGAATTCCATTGTGTACAAATACCACAACTTGTTGATCCACTCATCAACTGAGGGACATCTGGGTTGGTTCCATATCTTTGCTATGATAAATAGTGCTGCAATGAACATCATTGTGCTAGTGGATTTAGTATGCCCTTGTTTCTGGACGATTGGGTAAATGCCAAGTAGTGGAATTGCTGGGTCAGAGGGGAGCTCTATGTTTAGTCTTTTGAGGAGCTGCCATACTGCTTTCCATAGTGGTTGAATGAGTTTGCACTCCCACCAACAGTGTAGTAGTGATCCCTCCTGGCCACATCCCCTCCAGCATCTGTTGTTATTAGATTTCTTGATCCTGGCCATTCTAACTGGAGTGAGGTGCAATCTTAGAGTTGTTTTGATTTGCATTTCTTTTATGGCCAGAGATTTTGGGCATTTCTTCATGTGTCTATAGGCCATTCTTATTTCTTCTTCAGAGAAGACTCTCTTTAAGTCTTTGGCCCATCTTTTAATGGGATGGTTGTTTCTTTTGGAGTGATTCAATTTTTTGAGCTATTAATATATTTTAGATATGGGGCTTTGTTGTGTGGTTAGTGAAGATCATCTCGCACTCTGTAGGCTTTCTAGTTAATTTGCTAGCTATGTCCTTTGCCATACAGAAGCTCTGCAGTCCCACTTATCCAGACTTGCTCTGATTTTGTTGTGTTTCGTGGTCCTTATTAAGAATGTTTCAACCTGTGCCAAGGAGACCTAGTGTATCCCCTATTCTTTCTTGTAAAGTTTTCAGCGTATCTTCTTTTACCTCCAGGTCTTTGATCCATTTGGAGTTAATCCTGGTGCAGGGTGACGAAGAAGGATCCAGCTTTAGTTTTTCTGCAGGTGCTTAACCAGTTCTGCCAGCACCACTTGTTGGAGAGGCTGTCTTTCTTCCATTCTATTTTTTTTGGCTCCCTTATCAAAGATTAGGTGGCCATGGGTCTGTGGGTTAATATCTGGGTCCTCAATTCTATTTTATTTGTCTTCAGGCCTGTTCTTGTGCCAGTACCAAGATGTTTTGGTCACTATAACTCTGTAATAGTCTAAAGTTTGGTATTGAAATTCCTCCTGCGCTGTTCTTTCTGATAAGAATTGTTTTTGCTATATGGGGTCTTTTATTATTCCATATAAAATTTTGGATTGCCCCTTCTATTTCTTTAATGACATTGGGATATTGATGGGTATTGTGTTTAATTTGTGGATAGCCCTTGGCAGATTGCCATTTTCACAATGTTAACTCTTCCAATCCAGGAGCATGGGAGGTTTCCCCATTTCCTCAGTTTTGCTTTAATTTCCTTTTTCAGGGACCTTTTTTCATCAAAAAGGTCCTTTATATTCTTAGTTAATTCCTAGGTACTTTATTTTCTTTGAGGCTACTGCAAAAGGAGTTGCTTTCCTGATTGTTGCCTCATTCCTCTCACTGTTGGCATAAAGGAAGGCAGTTGATTTTTGAGAGTTAATTTGATACCCTGCTACCTTTTCAAAGTTTTGAATCAGCTCAAGGATCTTGGGAGTGGAGTCTATAGGGTTCTTTAAATACAGAATCATGTCATCTGCAAAGAGGGAAAGTTTCACTTCCTCTTTCCCTATTTTGATCCCCTTTATGCTTGCTTCTTGCCTTATTGCTCTGGTTAGGAATTCTAATACTACGGTAAAGAGGAGTGGAGAGAGTGGGCATCCTTGTCTCATTCCTGATTTTAGAGGGAATGGCTTTAGCTTTTCGCCATTAAGTATAATACTAGCTGTGGGTTTGTGATACACAGCCTTTATTATACTGAGGAATGTTCCATGGATTCCTCGTTTCTCCAGAGCTTTTAGCATAATGGGGTGTTGGATCTTGTCAAATGCCTTTTCTGCATCTATTGAGACAATCATGTGATTTTTGTCCTTGCTCCTGCTGATGTGTTGAATTATATTAATTGATTTACATATGTTGAACCAGCTTTGCCTCCCTGTGATGAATCCTGTTTGATCATAGTGTATACTTTTTTTAATGAGTTGTTGTAGACGGTTGGCCAGTATTTTATTGAGAAGTTTTGCATCAATATTCATCAAAGAAATGGATCTATAGTTCTCTTTCTTTGACGAATGTCTGGTTTGGGGATGAAGGTTATACTGGCTTCATAGAATATGTTTGGTAAAGAGCCTTTGTTTTCAATTTCATTGAAAAGCTTGAAGAGTATTGGTGTGATCTCTGCTTTGAAGACCTTATAGAATTCAGCTGTGAATCCATCTGGCCCTAGGCTTTTCTTGGATGGAAGTCTCTTATTGCCATTTCTGTTTCAGTGCTTGAAATAGGTCTGTTTGGTTGGATTAGGTCTTCTTGGTGTGGGTATGTTAATATTCCAGAGCATTATTTAAGGGGGCTTTAAGGAGACTTCTTGAGGCAGAAACTTTATGTTAAGCAAACAAGTATTTGTTAATATTTGGGGGTAATTCATGTATTTTGATAGTTAAATCTCTCTGATCATTAAGGACCTTGCTTTCACACCAACTTTTGCAGAACACTTTTTAGGTTTTTTTTTCCCCCCCCTGGGAATTGAATGCAGAGATATCATTATCACTTCAGTTGTCTGGCTCTCACCAGGTTTTCCAGATAATCTGTGCAAGAAGTTTTTATGTGACTTGATGAAAGAATACATACAAAATATGAGTCTTGTGAATTTGGAAATGACCGTTCTCCACTTGATTGCCAGAGGATATTGAAATTTTAATGAACTACAGTCTTGTTCTCTGAAAAGTAAAGTCATCCTGATGTGAGCATTTGGAAAAAATTCTCAAATGTCTAACACTTGACTCAGTTGTTAATAAGAACATTATCTGGAATAGAACTGAATGTGGAGGATTTAGGAGCCATGATTATGGCCTGGCTTTATTCTGTTGGAAAATTTCATCAAAATATTCATTAAAGTCTTGTCCATATGGTTCCACTCTGGGCCCAGCATAGCCACTACAAGGCCCCACTGACAGAGAGACAGTCCAGACCCAGGCTGCTGACTTCCATGAGAACCACAACTCTCCAAGGGCCCAGTTGGCTAGCTTTCCTTCCAGTGTTTTCTGAGATGGCTAAGGAAAGTCTAGTTTGGATTGCTAATGACAATGAATATAATTAGAATTGTGTCTCAATAACAACATAGGTACATGAATCCTGATCAGTCACAGTAGCTATTTTAGTTGAGGTATTTTTTCAAAGGCATAAAATAACCATTGCTAGTGACATAGATTTTTCCTTCCCCTTACAAAGCTCTTATAAAGAAGACATGGTGAGTTTTCCAACAGCTAATGGCTGTGAAGGATAAAAGGGTGGTTAATTATTGGAAAAACTGTTTCATAAAATCTGATTTAATAAACCTCTTTAATTATTTGAGGGAAAGTTCTTTGAGAATGAGAGAAGCAACAGTCACCCTCCCCCCAAAAATAAGATCATTGGAATCATATAACTGGGTGGGTGCAAGATTTATATGGGGTAGGTGTCTCAATGGCAGCAGGACAGAACTTATTTCATGTATGAATTTTATTTTCTACATTGTAACATTCCTATTCTTTGTTAATAAAGCAAAAGGCAGTTCACTTAGAGTAAGAAGAATAAATAGGGACTCTACAACTATAAATAAGCTCTTTAGCAAAAATCAACTGTTTTGCTGGACACTGGTGGCTCATACCTGCAATCCCAGCTATTCAAGAGTCTGAGACACAGAAGATGGTGGTTCCAGGCCAGCCCAGGCAGAAAAGTCTGTGAGATCCCATCTCCAATAACTAGTGTAAAGCTAGATTGAAGGCATGACCCAAGTGGTAGAATGTCAGCTGAGCAAGCAAGCTGGGTGTAAGACTAATTTAGTAATTTCAAAATATGTCACATGACCTTTACATAGACATAGAATATCTATGTAGGGATATATATACACACATATAAATGCATATTTAGTATAAGGAAAACGTGGGGCAGACCATTTCAAAGGAGAGTTCTCATTAGGCAATAGTATTGGACCCATTTGCTTTATAATTTAAATTGACTTTTCTGACTAAGATTGTTAACTTTCTTTTGTGTCCATGCTATATACCTAGAGCACTCATGGGTAGTGCTCTACCACTGAGTCAATCCCTTTCTCAGGTTTTTTTTTTTTTTTTTTTTTTTTTTTTGCTAATTGAGGTTAAAAGTCTCTCAAATTTGTCTTCCTGGGTTGCTTTCAAACCTCAGTTCTTAGATCCCAGCCTCCTGAGTCACTAGAATTTATAGGTGTTAGCCACTGGCATCTGACTGAGAGTGTTCTTTTTTTTTTCTATAGATAGCATATAAATTTAAATTTAATTCATCATGTCATTCTTATTTGATGATTCACTCTTTGACAAAGAAAATATCTAAGGTTTGAACAAGTTCAAGTAAGTTAGACATAGATTAGACCAAACCCAACTAACCTAAAAGATATTTATAACGAATCCATCTCTTGTTTCTCAAAACAGGACTATTAACTACAGCTCGCCCTTTGGATTATGAAATCAGAACTCAGTACATTCTGACCATTGTGGCCCAGGATGGAGGCAACCCAGCGCTGTCCTCTTCCCAAATGGTGACTGTGACTGTCCTTGATGTGAATGATCAGGTCCCGCTGTTCATGCAGCCACTGTATGAAGCTTCTGTTCAAGAAAACCAAAGTCCAGGAACGTTTGTCACAAGGGTTGAGGCTGAGGACAGAGATTCAGGTAATTAAAAGATATGGAAGCTGGGTAATTACTGAGGAAAAAAAAAACTCTACTCCTGTTTATAATCAATATAATACGAACAAACAGTTGCTACTTATTTCGCATTTCCAGTATTTCACACACATGGCCCAAACACATGACAGCGCATGCTTTTATTTAACACTGTTGATTTTTGTTATTAGTTAGGTTTAAAAGGCAGGGCCTAATTAATAATGTACTGATTTAACCATGGTAGTGGACAGAAGCTTGGAATCCTCCGTGCACTGTAGCATGTAAAGAGCTACACTGAGAACCACAAGGCCAGAGGTGTACCATCAAGAATGGATGAGTTACGCTGCTGGTGTCAAACTTCTTGGGTTCGAATCCTAGAACTCCTCCTTAAGCTGTGTAACCTCGAACAGATTACCAATCCTCTCTGTACCTCTGCTTATATGTGAAATATAGATAGCAACAGTGTTTAATTTGTCATTTTGTTAGGAGAATGAATGAACTATTACATGGAAAGAGCATATACTGGTATCGGATACAATTGTCCTTCATGACGATTGTAGCTATTATTTTTTATTTTTTGGAATTTCTTTTTTATCATTTTATTATTTTTTATTTTATTGTCGGGATAATGTATAGAGGAGTTACAGTTACATTCGCCAGGCAGTAAGTGCATTACTTCTCTCACATTGATACCCTTCTCATGTGTTTGTACCATCCTTCTCCTGGAGCCACAGCGCCACTTCTCCAGGTATTATAATTTCTGTTAACCCCTGAATACAGATAACAACTGTGGAGTGAACGCTTACCCTGGTTAGGATTTTATAAATTTTGTAGACTTATTTCTTTTATATCTTCCTAACTCCTTTTGCATTTAAGTTTCAGTAACATTAGTAATATTCTGTTTTCATTTTAAGCTAAATAATGGTAAAAAAAAAAACCATTATGGTGTAATGTTTTCTGTGCTAATAGAAATTTGAGTTTTCCAATTGGAAATAGCTTAATAAGCCAGTGATTTTTAAATTTACGTTTTCCTATAGCAACTAACACTGTATTTTAGAATATCATTTTGTTCTATTCTTGTAAAAATTGAAACAGATACTTTTATAGCAATAATAATAACACTATCCCCTTTAGATTGTTAACAAAAAAAGTAACAGATTTCCTTGAGTTTCCATACTAAATTTTATACCACCTTACCTTTCTGATAAGAACATCATTTTAATAAAGTGCATTTGACATGAATTTGTATGATACTGTTTTGAAGATTAGCCTAGCTTTTCCTCTTTTGGCCAGACAGCGGCAGTATAATCAAAGAGTTTTTCTTCCTTTCCCAAAGAAAAAGATACAGCTGGAGTCTGCGAACACTGTTTCTTCACTCCAGTCTGTTCTTAGAGAATTTGTTTAGCACATTTCTGCCAGTATTCGTTGTCAGAGCATTGGAATCAATGGAGAACATACATAAACTGTGTGTTTCACAATAGTTCCAGTTTAGTAAAGTTCTGTTTGGAACTTTATTTGTAGCAATGCGTGCTGTCAAGGGCAACTTTATCACTTTTACTTTTTATTTTCACAATGGAATCCACTTGAACAACTTCTTTAAAGAATTTCTCTCAAATTTTTGCATGTTTTAACTAAAGATGACTACTATAAATAAACTCTTCTGATTTTTACTGTAAAAATGTTTAGCCTTAATGCTATTTTGTTTTGGAATGGGCTGTCTGCAGCTTGTTAATTATAATGAATTGACAGCATGTTATTATACTACAGATGATGATTACAACTCTAAATTAAGATGCAAAATTATTGTTTATATTCCCTTGCTTTAGAGGATCTCTGAAATAAGCTTGATGTCTTGAGTCTCATATACTCTTATTAGCTTTCGACATGGTTTGGGTTTACTGGACATTTTAAGTGTTTTCAGTGAGGCCAGATCTGTTAAGCAGGTGGTTATATAAATACACGTGCTTTTGAATATATTTTCTTGCAGTCTCTTTGTTTTTTCCATAGTAGGTTAAAACAATGAAATAGGATTATGCATGTGAATTAAGTGACGTAGTCAAGATCTTAACATAATTGGCATCTTGTTGGAATTTATGAATGGTTTACTTTATAGTATGTATTTAAAAAAATACTATAGCGTTACTCAATACCAGAGAGCTCAACATATGTTTTCTAACATTCTACAATGCAGTTTTTTTAAATGTAGGCGTGGAGTGTTTGGCATTCAAAACCCATGGGGATATGAACATGAATGTTCATGATGTATGAGTCACACTAATTCTAGCAAGAGTTCCTTCTTGTATTAAAATGGGGGGGAACTACCAGATTTTAACTGAGGTATTAAAAGTGCTCCAGTATTCAGGGTCCCCAACAAAAAGCTCCATTGTGAGTGAGTGAAGATCAGTTCATACACCATCTCTCCCTGGCTCCCTGGAGGAAAGAGCATATAACGACTCACGTGGCTCCACAGTGGTGTATACAAAATATCTTACCAGTATAATGTTATTTAGAAATAGAGAGTTCACTAACAAAATTGTGATTCCTGGCTCCTTAGAAATGTATCCCCTACCTGAATTTCCTGGAAAATCTGGCTTTGTGCTGCTTATATCATGGAATACTCCCAAGCTCTACTTGGAGCCAGTTAAATTAATTAAATTTAAAACATAAGATGCATCTGATTTCAGAACCACAAAATATGGGGAACAATGTCATAGATAAGTGGTCTTTGCCCTTTAGCTTGTGGAATACTTCCATGAGTCTCATGGCTTTAACTGCATGGGGAAAACACACCAAAAGGTACCATTTTGCTCACCCCTCAAGGGAGACATTTTAAAATCTGTATCAAGAGATAGGAAAGGTAAATGTTTCATGCATGGAAATTTTGTAAGAATGCTACATACCCTACTTGGTAAAATCCATTGACTATTTGTGTGCACTTAGTAGGTGCTCATTGAAAAGCCCTCTGATTCTTCACCAGCACCAGATCCCTAGTTTCAGATTACCCCCAAAGCAGGCTGTGTGGGAAGAGCCATCAGATTCAGGTATAAATCAGTCTTACTTTGTGCCCAGTTCTAAGAACTCTTATTTTTTTTTTTTTTTGCCAGTCCTGGGCTTGAGTTCAGGGCCTGAGCACTGTCCTTGGACTTTCTCAAGGCTAGAGCTCTACCACTTGAGCCTCAGCACCACTTCTGGCTTTTTTCTATGTATGTGGTACCGAGGAATCGAACCCGGGTCTTCATGCATGCTAGGCAAGCACTTTAACCTCTAGGCCAAACTCCTGGCCCCTAAGAACTCTTATTTTACGTAAGTCTTACCAGAGGAATTTAGAGGTAGGCCAAACCATGAGCATTTCAAAACTTGAATCCTCCAATTTGAAGTCAAGGAATTTTGCTAGAGAAAGTCACAGTGTTATGCTAATGGAAGCTACCATCTGTTTAGGCTACTAAGTATTTAGTATTCACCACCTGCTGAGTACTTCTGCCAACCTTTAGTACTGTCCTGTTTGCCTGTGGCTGACATTTGATTTTTATTTTAATGTGAATTTCTTCTATAAGTCATTTACAGAAATACTCAAAGAAAAAAATAAAGACCAATCATGATTTCATTCACTCACATAATCCCTGTTAACTCTTTGGTCTATATTCTTACTGCATTAAATGCATTATATTATTATTATGTATTTGTTTATTAATCTGTCTCCCCTCTAGGTTATGAACTCCTGAATTCTCATTTATTTTTATCTCACTTCCTTAGGATAATGCAAGGTTTGATATGAGAGCTCAATAAATAGTTTTGATCAAAGAATTTGAGAGAGCAAAGCATATAAGACATGGTCTGCTTCATTTCCAAGTCATTCACATATGTATTCCTTCCAACATCACCAAGCACAATCCTTTTTGTTTTAGCTTGTCTAAGGGTGTGGGCATTACATAGTTGGTGAATTCTCTGATGAAATGGTCTTATCAAACTTTCATCTGGTAAGAACCTTCTACCCTAGTTAGAACTTTTTAGTAATTCTCCACTAGTTTTTATAAAGGGAGTCGGGGAGCAAAGTTTTGTCTTTTTATGTCAACTCTGGACTTGAACTCAGGTCCTAGATGCTATCCCTGAGCTTTTCTATGCTGAAGGCTAAGGTTCTGCCACTTGAGCCATCGCTGCACTTCTGGCTTTAAAAAAGGAGTTTTTTGGTGGAGTTAATGGTCTCACAGACTTCCCTGCCTGGGCTGGCTTTGAGCTTTGATTCTCAGATATCAACCTTTGGAGTAGCGAGGATTACAGGTGTGAGCCACCCTTACCCAGCTAACTTTGCCTTTTTATTAGCATAGTAGCTGAGCATTTTATGAAGTGAGTCCAGTTTACCTCCATCTTTAACTCCTGTTACTTTCCTATCTTTTCTGTAGGACAGATTTTTTTAATAAATTTTTGTTTCCTAGGAAATTATTTAGGTTCATTTTGGTCTTTCTTTAGTTTCTGTTACTCAGCTTTGACATTGCAGCAAGACTACAACCATGAACTCTATGTGACCGTGTTTCAAAAACTTTACACGAACCAAGAAGGGGCCTGATCTTGTCATTTTCTGGTCTGGCATACATGTCTAACTAAGATATCTAAGAAATTGATTACTTCAGTTCTCATGAGGTCATCAAGGAGAGGGTAAATGAGATATCCTAGTGGATTAATTTTAGGAGTGTACCAGTTTTCTGTGATGAGCCATGAAGAGAAGGGGGAAAATGCTTAAGAATTATAGCTAAAGAAAAATATAATTGAATTGAAAACATTTTGGGACAGACATTAATGGTACTCATAGGAAAATTTCAAGAGAGAGTAGTTTAAGAATTATTTTTGTATTAGGGGTGACAAAACAGAGACAGAGTTAATGACAGATGTGGAAGGCTGCAAGAGTTCTTTCCCAATGCTCCATTTCTTTGAAGTACAAAGGCAGTGACTTGTGAGTGTGAACCATGAGGGGACACTTGAATAGGACAGGGAAAAGTTACCAGATGACAGTGGCATTTCAGCAGTCTCCATCTTGTTGTGACATTCTTTCTCAAGACCTGTCAGACAATTAAGCAGAACAGTGAGATGATTGACACGAACCTGAGCTAAGACTTTGCTGGGCATCCATCTTTGGCATAAAGCCACAGAACCAAAGTAAAGAAGCAAGGTGGCTGAAATGAAAGCCATAGACCTGAACTGGATGGGAAAGAAAGAAACGGAAGAAGGGCCTTGAAGGGCAGCACAAAGAAGTCAGGGGTGCAGGTGGTAAGTCTAGCAGCCGGCGTATGGGTGTGTACACACACAAACACACATGTTGACCCACGCACATTCTTCAGCAGGTGTACATCCTAAGAGATTCACAAAATGTGTTCAGATTCAGGTTTCCAAATGGCCTAGCCAACTGATGGAATTAGACTAAATCTAATTCATTTTTACTTTCCTAATTCTTAAGCGTTATGATGTCATTGTTTTTTTTCACAAGGGTGTGTGAGGAGGAAGAAGTGAGGGTTGAAACCACAGAAATGTGAGAAGAATTATAGGGAGAATTATTTTTATAATGTAATTTCTCACTCTGGATAAGAGACTCAGTACAAAGATAAAAAGAACAACAACAAAAGCAACAGTAAACATTTAAGCAAGCACCTCTGTGAGTTTGCCTCCAGAGGTTGAGAATGAACAGAATCCTATAACTGAGCACAGGTTTCTAAATAGTAGGTGAATCTATAGACATTTATGTCATTAAATTGCAATCAGGAGTGTGAGAAGAAGTAATTAGGACTATGTTGTTGGGTTGCATACTTGTAAGAAAAAATTATGGAAAGGAAAAAATCCCAAGCATTCACTGTGGGGCGGTCTCAGAAGACTTTTGAAAATAATGCATTGCAGCTAAGAGGCCTTTATTTTGCAAGCACAACCGATGAGATGTTTCTTTTACCTTAATTTAAAGGCTGGATAAGAATCTTTTTTGTGTGTGTGTCTGTTTTTTATTAAAGAATTTATTAACATTGATTTTTACATCATATTTCAACTGATGTGTTTAACAAACAAGTATTCAAGAAGGGAATCTCTATATACAATCACTGGCACTTAGATTTTAGAACATAATCAAAATTAGGATGAGGGTTTGTATATCATAGATGCATATTAATCTATGTAATAAAACATTATGGCTACAGAGTCATAAGTTTTTATGTCTCTGTAGTTGTGTTTATATTTCCAGTACCATGTCCATAGCTTTGGGTATGCAAATATTGAGTCCTTGCTCTTGTACTGTTTGGATCTAATAGCCACATATTAAGGATACTATGCGCCTTTTGTTCTTTTTTTTCTTTTTTTTCATATATTTTTATTGTAATTAATAGAAGTGTTACATGATATTTGCCAGATAGAAGGTGCATTAATTCACATACATTGATACCCTTTCACATGTCTTGGTCCCCATTTCCCTCCCCCCACCCCCACCCCTCATCTTGTTTTCCCCCCTTCCCTGACCAATTTCAAATAACCAAATACAAATATATCCGATATATCAGGTAACAAAGTGAGATACTGTAACAATATGAGATAACCAAGGGACAGCAAAAGAGATGAGAGATAACATAGTACCTTAAGGACAACAATCATTCATTATATAGCTTTTGTTTCTATATCCTAGAGGTCCTTTCATTTACCGTCATACTATATGGCCTTTTGTATCAAGGTTTTGTTCTATTGCAAAACAAATCTCTGCTAGGAGAGCCCAGGGTTTCTACTGATTATGACAAATGAGGGAAACCATTGAGCCTAAGTTCCTTTGAGTCTGGCTTACTTCACTTAATATGATTTTTTTTCTAAGTCTTTCCATTTCCTAACAAATGGGGCGATGTCGTTCTGACAGCAGCATAGAATTCCATTGTGTACAAATATGACAAAAGGAACATGTTCAAGGGAAAATGAGTTAAGTATTTGGTCAAATTATCCGAAGAAATCGTTGTCAAATTTCACTTTACCTTTTCTTTCTTTTTTTTTTTTAAAGGAATCAATTCACAACTTCAGTTTGAAATCATGCCAGGTGCTTCCTCTGGGTTTTTCACCATCAATCCTGACAGTGGAGAGGTGATAACAACCACCATACTGGACAGAGAAGTTCAAGATGTTTTCACCCTTCTAGGTAAGGGATTTCTACACCTACACCAGCCTCGAACTCCCTCCCCATAAGCTAAGGAAAACTCAGGCACATCAGTGGTATGAATTTTACCTTTTAGTAGAGTGTCTTTAAATGAACTATTATTGATCCAAGCCACTCCATTAGTTTAATCTAATACTGTTTCCATAATTTCCATGTGAGTTAATGGCCACAACCCATCTTTGTGTCCCACACCAGTGCTCGTGCGGGATAGGGGGGTCCCTGAACTATCCAGTACCACGACAATTCTTTGTACTGTTGAAGATGAAAATGACCACGCCCCGGAATTCATTGTCCCTGACCATGACATTGAGGTTCTGGAAAACCAAGAGCCAGAGGTTGTCTATACTGTTTGGGCCTCTGATAGGGATGCTGGTAATAACGGAACTGTCAGATATCACATAATCCGTAAGTATTTTTTAATTAAGATTCTCTCCAGAGTGTAGACTGAGTTGATGCATAGTATCTGTTGGATATCTGTTTTATTTTCCTATGAAATGTACATGTAGTAAGAGCTGATGGCACCATGGGCTGCCTCTCTACTCCTTCTGAATTCAGACATGCTGAACCACTGACCTCCAAATTGTTTGAGAACCTGGCCTAAAGCTGGGCATAGCGGCACAGGTCTGTAACCTCAGGAAATGGAGGCAGGAGGACTGAATGTCTAGGTCAGCCTGGGCGAAAGTAGTGATGAGCCCCTGCCTCAAAAAGAAAATAAAAACAAAGACTGGGCAGGCTTAGTGGAGAGTCCTTGCCCGGCCCTAAAAATCTAGTCTGATGAACTTTCCTGCCCAGGCTTGCTTCCAACTGTGTGATCCTGAGATCTCATCCTTCTGCAATAAGTAGGACTTCAGGAATGAGCCATTGTGTCTGGTTTAGTAAAGTTTAAATCAATCAGTCAATCTGTCTGTCTGTCTGTCTGTCTATCTACCTACCTACCTACCTACCTATCTAATGTTAGCAAACAGATATCACCTTTGCAATTCAAACAGATTTTTCCATTGCTTTCTGTAACAGATGGGAACACCAATGACTCCTTCGCTATTCATGAAATGTCAGGAGAACTCTCAACCACGCATGCCTTGAACAGGGAACAAATCAGCAATTTTACCCTGTTCATCCTCTGCTCCGACCTGGGGCATCCAGCTCGGAGCTCTGTGCTGCAGTTGCAGGTCAGGGTTTTGGATGCCAATGACAACAGCCCTTCCTTTTCTCATCTGTATTACCAATCTTCTGTGAGAGAAGATGCTCCAATAGGAACTGTGGTTCTGGTTCTGTCAGCCATGGACAGGGATGTGGGCCCAAATGGGCAAATAGAATACTTTCTGCTGGATGAGTCGTCTAGAGCATTCACCATTGATTCTACAGCAGGAATTCTGAGAACCAGCCTCACACTGGACAGGGAAACTACATCTCAGTATACATTTCGGGCTGTGGCCAGAGACTGTAGCATCCTGGGCCCAAGAAGCACCATAGTAACTGTAAACATAGCTGTCACCGATGCAAACGACAATGACCCAGTTTTGGAACAGAACCTTTTTGATATCTTTCTTTCACCCCAGTTCCTAACAAACCAAACAGTGGCTTTTGTGAAAGCCCATGATCCAGATGTGGGGCCCAATGGAACTGTCACTTTCAGTTTTGCTGATTCCCAGTCAATTGTTTCTATTGACACGTATACAGGAGAAATTACACTTCTGCAAAATCTATCTTCAGAATACTTCCCTATCTGGTTACCATTAAGAGTCACCGATCAAGGGGCGCCAGCCAGGGCAACCACAGGCCTCGTGGTCATTCACATGGAAGGAGAAGCTGTGAAGGTTTCCTTCAGCCATCATTTATATAAAGGACTTGTGATGGAAAACTGTGAAGCAGGTGAGTGTCTTCTCAAGTTGTTTGTAGACTGTATCTGTTTTGATCATTGAAATATTCAGTGATACGGATGTTGCTGGAATGCTTTTGAAGATTCTGTGGGAAACTTGTGAGTGGTAGGAGCATGCGGTATTGGCTGCTCACCTCATGGTGGCCAAGAACTAGAAAGTGGAGATGCCAGTGCCCCAGCCTTTCTTCCTGCCATCTATTTTACTCCACTCCCCCTACCTTTTTCCTTTGGGATGGTGCCATCCACATTTGAGGGTCTCTTGCCCTCAGGAATCTCTGAAACACCTTCACAGAGGTACGCACATAGGCGTCTTATTTACCTCTTCCAGCATCTCTCAGTCTAGTCAAGTGCTCGCTTATTCGTGAGTGATTACACCTAGTCAACCCTAGGCAGAGGCGGCAGTCTGCAGCATGGCCAGAGGAGCGATCCATGGAGCCCCCCTGCCCATTCCACTCCTGCTTCTGCCTGCCAAACCCCTTCCCCTTGCTTCCTCCACCCCCAAAGTTGAAGCTAGATTAGAGAGAATTTACCCATCTTGTTGAGTCCAGCCTAAAGCTAAGGGAAGAGCTGGGCCCTGGTAGCTCACGTCTATAATCTTAGCTACTCAGAACACTGAGATCTGAGAATCATGGTTAGAAACTAGTGGGGACAGGAGAGTCCATGAGACTTACCTCCAATTAACCACCAAAAATCTGGATGTGGTGCTGTGGCGGAGGTGGTAGAGTGCTCGCTTTGAATTCAAGTCAAAACAAAGCAAAAGCTAAAGAGAAATCTCCCGGAGGCCCACAGTGTCCAAATCTATGAAAAAGTGTAAAGGAACTTTCTAGAAGCCAGCTTTGGTTTCTCTTATTTTCCTTCGGATACAGGGTATCCTCTAATGAGGATGAACCAACGGCCATCTGTTTGCCTAGGCTGTTCATAAACTCATACATTTCTGTGAATTATATTCTGGAAAATTCGGAATGATACATTGTGTTTGTACCCTGATTTGAAGTAAACACTCTAACTTGGTCAAACTTGAAATAATATTAAAGCATGATGACACATGGGGGCACTCTAACTAGTAATATATATTTAATATTGTCAAAGAAATTACTGAGGTCTTGGAATTTGGGAGGGGAAAAAACAACCTTTCTCTCAACCCTTTGGCAGTTGATCCAGAGAATTCTGTCTGCTACTGTCTGTGCTCAGGGCCATATGTCAGAGTGAAAACTGTGACTGGGTCATGGAGCCCACTGGGAGAGATCTGTGTGGCTCCACAGCACAGCATGGCATGGACAGCTTCTCCTCTTCCCCTTAAGTGGAGACAAGAAGAGCCTGTCCCTCACTGCTGGTGGCTCACACCTGTAATCCTAGGAACTCAGGAGGCTGGGCTCTGAAGACCACGGTTGAATGCCAGCTTGGGCAAAAAAGTCAGTGGGATGAATATCTCTAATTAAGCTGAAATATAGCTGTTCCTCAAGTGATAGAGCATCGAGTCCATCCTTGAGTAAAAAAGCTAAGGGAACAGTGCGCAGGCCTTGAGTTTGAGCCCCATACTTTACACACACATGCCACGCCACACAAACCACACACGAAACTTGTCCCTGGGGTACTGTTAAGGATTAAATTGAGTTGTAAAGGATTCTTACTCATCACCTGGATTAATATTATTGCTATTTTTCTTCATCTCAAATCCTTACTTGCAGTTTATAAAGTTAACTGGGCCATAAAGTCTCAACAAAGCAAAGTAGTAATCATATAACAATTGTATGATCATGGCAAAATGTGGTTTTAAAGCCTTATCCATTTTACTTTCTCTCTAAAACCAGGTAAGTGTTAAACTTTCCAAGGAGAAAGATTTTTCTGTGGATGGTATTATGACATTGATTCTGAAATATAGCCCAACATATAAATTCCCCCCCCCCTCTTTCTCTCTCTCTCCTGGTCATGTGGCTTGAACTGAGGACTAGGTTTTTATTCCTGGGCTTCTTTTGCTCAAGGTTAGCACTCTACCACTTGATTCAGAATGCATGCCACTTCTGGCCTTTTAGTAGTTTATTGGAGATAAGCGTCTCAGATTTTCCAGCCTGAGCTGACTTTCAACCACAGTCCTTAGATCTCAGCTTCCTGAGTAGCTAGGATTACAGGTGTGAGCCACTGGCACGTGGCTCCACATATAAATTCTTATAAGAGGGAGAAGAAGGAAGTAAATGCTACTTGTCCTTCCCCAGTCATGACTTACGTGCAGTCTCACATTTGGGATGATGTTCACTGGAATTCATACCATCTAGGGAACCGTTGATAACACGAGATTTCATGACCTGTCTTCTCATTCAAAAGTAACTGCAGGATGGAAGCTGAGCTTGAGGGAAGGCTGGGTTTTCTGCCTGAGGCAGGTTTTATCTTTGAATTCATCCCAGTTACAAATCTAAGCTTCAGACAAACACCTCTGTTTTATGAAAATAGCAAGGGGCTCCTCTCCCAGGATGTTAAGGGACAGGTACTTGCTAGCTGTTATGAGAGGGACTAGAAAGTATGCCTATACCATGATGCCTTCACATTTGTTTGTTGAAGTAGGATTTCTCTGGGGATTATTATAGTTGTGTTGAAATGACCAGTTTTCTTTTCCTAGAGGGGAAAAAAAAGATGCAGGAAGCATAGCGGTAATCAGAAAGTCGCTGGCTAATCCTAAGCAGCCAGGAGCAGGAGTTGAGTCGCGTGGACTGTCCCCAGCCAGGCAGCCCGTTTTTTGGAGCAGAGCTTTCCCAGCACTCACCTCCAGGCTGGGCTTCAGGGACTGTCTGAGCCTCCGTGCTCACCTCCTCCTTCTGATTCTCACGTTCCTCACTGCAGCACCTTGCATCTCTCTAGGCTTCGGTCCTCGGAGCCATTTAGAGTGTCTTCATGGTGACTTTGCAGAACCCTTTGTTCTAAACCATTCTGTTTTGTTGGTAGATGGAATCAGCGTTAATATTTTAAAACTATATTGAGCTAGGTACTGATGGCTCATCCCTATAATCCTAGCTACTCGGGAGGCTGAGATCTGAGGATTGCTGTTCTAAGCCAGCCCTGGGCAGAAAAGTCCCTATGAGACTCTCATCTCCAATAATCACTGGAAAACTTGAAGTGGAGCTGTGGCTCAAAGTGGCAGAGCTTTAGCCCTGAACAAAGAGCTCAGGAACAGCAACCTGCCAAAACCAAAACATTATATTGACTGACACACACACACACTCTCTCTCTCTCTCTCTCTCTCTCTCTCTCTCTCTCTCTCTCTCTCTCTCTCTCTCTCTCCCCCCCCCCCACTGCCTCCTCCCCTCCCTCCCCCAGCCTTTCTGTGTATGTGGTATCAAGGAATTGAACCCGGGTCTTTGTGCTTTGTGTTAGGCAAGCACTCTACCACTAGGTCAAACTCCCGGCCCTATACTCTCTTTTTAAAAAAGAGTTTGAGATGGATTGGTGTTCATTAGATGCTTATTATAATTACCCAGTGAAGGCATTGTTGGTCCTGTTGGGGTTTTTTGTGAGGGGGGAGGTTAACTACTATTCAATTTCTTTTAGTGTAAGTCTGTTCAAATTTTCTTTTTCTTTATGATTTATTCTTAGTAGGTATGTATTTCTAAAAATTATATATATATCATTTCATGTATAATATCTTTTTTAGTGTATTTATTCATCTGTCATAAATAAGTAATACTGTCTCCTCTTTTACTTGATTTTTGTTGAGTTTTTTATTTCTTTAGTCTAGTGAGAGTTTTCCAATTTTACTACTCTAAAAATATTTTAAAAAAATCTTAGTTCACTGTCTTTTCTATTGTTCTTATTTGATCTATTTAGTTTTTTACTCTTGTTTTTATATTTACTCCTTTCTACTCTAATGTTGATTGAGTTTGCTCTTTTTGTAGATCCTGTAGTGTAATAATATGTTGATTTGAGACCTCTCTTTCTCTCACCCTCCCCTCCCCTTCTCTGTCTTTCTTTCCCTCCCCTCCCACTCCTCTCCCCTCCCTTCTCTTCCTGTCCCTTTCCTTTCTAATGCTTGAACTCTGGGGCTTGAACTCAGGGCCTCAGAGCTGTCCCTGAGCTTTTATGTTCAAGGCTGGTATTTTACCACTGGAGCCATAGCTTTCACTTCCAGCTTTTTGGTGGTTAAGTGGAGATAAGAGTTTCACAAACTTTCCTGTCCTAGCTGGCTTTGAACTGTGGTCCTCAGATCTCAGCCTTCTGGTAGCTAGGATTATGGGCATCTGGCTATTTCATTGTTAACATAATTTTTCCTTTGTCCTTGCTTTTGCTGTATCCCATAATGGTCATGATGTAGACCTTTTGTTTTTTATCTCTAGATATTTTCTTTCTAGTTTCTTTGTTTACTTACTTTGTTGATGCATTGGTTGTTCACATATTTGGGGATTTTCCAGTTTTCCTTTTCCTAATTATTTCAAGTTTCATTCTATTGTGGTTGGAAAAGATATTTGGTCTGATTTCAATCTTGCTAAATTTATTAGCACTTGGTTTGTGACCCAGCGTGTGAGCTGTCCTAGAGGAAGTTTTGTGTGTCCTTGAGGCTAAGTGCATTCTGACGTTCGTTAGCTGACATCTATTCCATGCATCTGGTGTATATCCAGGGATATCCAGGTTCAGTCAAGTCCTCTGTTCTCTATGTTATCTTCTGTCTGGTTGACCTTTCAGTTATTTGTCACTGTTTGCTTATTTTTGGGTGTTTTACTGCTAGGTGCAAATATTTGTGATTGTTGTATCTTCCTTGTTACTGGATAATTTTATGGTTATGAAATACCATGTTTCTCTACCATTGCATATTTCACTTTCATCCATGTCCAGTGTACTGCTGCACTTAGAATCACAGAGGTGCAATACCCTTCCGTCACGTCTATCATGTGCACTGCTGCACTTAGAATCACGTCTATCATGTAGCCTGTTTCTTACATCTTAGTGCAGACTCAGCTCTGCCTTAATGATGTATTTGATGAATGGTTGATCTGTGAGGAGATGTACATTTTCTAGATCACTGTACCTTCCCCATCTGGTACTTAATGTGGGATCTGGCTTATAAAGGTAATAGTTATTTGAACAAATAACTAAATAAAAATACAGTGTATTAAAAAGTTATCGGTATTTGCTCTGTTTTTCTATGAAATTTTCCTTCCTAAAACATTCATTTTCTTAAA
The DNA here is from genome assembly GCF_031878675.1 of Megascapheus bottae. Classification (NCBI taxonomy): domain Eukaryota; kingdom Metazoa; phylum Chordata; class Mammalia; order Rodentia; family Geomyidae; genus Megascapheus; species Megascapheus bottae. The sequence goes on from NC_143531.1 coordinate 20,640,318, forward strand.
ACTAATTTTACAGGTACTTCTGTTGTGACTGTTAAAGCTTTTGTTCCTGATTCAATCCAGGATAGTATTGAATATTCAATTTTTAGTGGAAATGAAGATGGAATTTTTTCCCTAGGTTCCAAATCAGGTAATCCTTCTTGTCTTACAATAACTTTATGTCATGTGTCTAGTAATACATACTTCTGTAAAATAGAAAGATATTGCTAGAATTAAGTAATTAATAAAATAAATAGGATCTTTCATAGTAGCTGATAAAAAGTTATGAGAAAACTGGAACTATGAATTTGTTTTTATATTCTCACTAAGATTTCTGCTCTGAATATTTCTAAGTTTGAGTCTATCCTGCCCCTTGATGTTTTGAAGATGGATTCATTCTTATTTGCAAGTTATACTATCTGTTGTTTAGAAAAACTAGATATATAGTTAGAGCAATCATTGATACTGAATTTGATATGGAAATGAGCACATATTCTTAGCCTTAGAGAATTTTCATCAGAGATTCTTCTAATTTGCCCCTGAAAATTAACAATGCAACAAACAAAGACAGCTGGAAAAGTTTCTAAGTGGTGGTAAAAAAATGTTGCAAATACAGAATATTAAAGTTAGCTTTAATAAAAACTTGCTGTGTTTTAGATGAATACCAATTCATTGTTCCAAGAAGGCATTTTTGGTAATAACTATATAGTAGATGTGTATTTCTGGCTCCCTCATCAAACTTAAACAAGACTGATTCTAATAGTTTCTGTATGGTTCTACTACTTCCTTGTTTAAGCTACTCTAGGTATACATGAGAAAGATGAAGAGGGATTGAGCTCTTAAGTAAAGCCTTCTCTCCCGGGGCACACAGGCTTTGACAATGAGCCACTTTCTGAGGCAGCCTGCAGGAAGTCTTCATCTCCTGGTGGAGTGAAGGGATGGTCCTGGAAGCCTGTTACAAAAGACACTTGTTGAACATCTCCTCACCTTGTTTCTCACAGGCCAGATGTCTGAGGGGTCTAAATATGAGCCAAGAATACTTTTTAATTCTTTCAAAGTATTCATGATTAGTACTTTTAATAGCTTTTTCTTCCTTTTGCAATTTTAAGTGATTTTTAAAATTTTTTTGACTTTTTTCTTCATATTTTTAAAATGGTTATTATAAAGGTGATATACAGAGAATTACAGTTAGATAAGTCAGGTAAAGAGTACATTTCTTTTTGGACAATATCAGCCCTTCCCTCACTCCTAGTTTTTCCTTCCTATCCCCACCCACAAGGTAGATAGTTGATTTTCCATATTGTGTCTAATGAATACAGCTGCTCTATCTGTTCACCCTTGTCCTACATTTCTGTGCCTGCCTGCCCCTACCTTCCCAAAGTCAGATAAATGAACAAATAAGACAAAAGGAAAAGAAAACAAACACAGCAACAAATAACCTCTTGTCTTTGTAAACTGTTTTTTATATCTCAGACTTTCTCTGCTATCCTTTTCTTTGTATTGAAATATCCTTTCAAGATATCCGATTTTGCCTGAAAAAAATAGCTTTTATTCAGTCTTTGTTTAAATATATGTATTTTTCCTGGTTTTGTAATGTTAGATTCACAGTTAATTTCTCTTATCATAGTAAGACACTTTTCTACCTTCTCCTGGTTTCTCCTTGTTTCACAAAGGAGTCACCTGGAGATCGGAATGTCATTGACTTGTCATTTTTATGGGAACTCCACTTAGACAATACAGGTCTCTTTTGTATCACTTTTTCATTTCTTTGTCCTATTTCCCAAAGTTCTCTTGTTTTTTTTTTTAACTTGTCTTGATCTAAAAACAAAACAAAAAAAAACGACAACAAAAAACTTGTCCCTTGATCATATTTCCAAGAGTTTTTTTTTTTTTTTTAATGTACTGAAATGTATAGCTGGGGATGTAGCTCACTGGTAAATGCTTGCTTCAAATGTGTGAGTCCCTGAGTTGTATGCCTAACACTACAAAATATAAGGTGTGTGTGTGTGTGTGTGTGTGTGTGTGTGTGTGTGTATGAAGCAAGAGGATACATAATTCTGTGTGCAGTCATTTCAGTACTGTGCTTCAAGGCTCATTCTGCTTTCTACCGGTTTGCTTCCTGCCCTCCTTCCTATGTAGTATTTTGCTGTGATTGATGTGTTCTTTCTAAGCACAGAGTCATTTGTTTTCCTTGTAATTTTGTCAGAGCAGCCTTGGAATTCAGGGTTGAATTTGTACCCTTGAGAGCAAATTTTCTTTCTCTTCTGAAACTCACCTGGAGACATCAAGTGGAAACTACTTTAAATTTAACTCATAGGTGCTTTTCAAAGGTAGAAAACTAGGACAGTATGGCTACTACCTACAAATTCAAGCTTAAGTTAATGAATTCTCGGAGGTGATTTTTCTTCCTTCCTCTCAACCAAGACCAAAGCTAAGAAAATCAAGTTTCTATGTATCCATTTTTAGTTTTATTTTAACTTTTAATAGTGATCAATCATTTAGGACACACACACACACACACACAGTTTAGGGTTCCCAACTGTATTTGGTTTTTCTCCTATTTGCCTCTTAATCTTTTATGGGTCTTATGTGTTTTTCTCACCTTGTCTTATATACTTTATACAATTATCAGAGATGTAGCTCAAAGTAGAAGGTCTGGGCAGAAACACTCAGAACAAACCTGGGCATTAGAAATCCTGCTTTCCTCCCTGGATTCTTGTTTTATCCTTTGGGACTTTCCTAAAAAGATACCAACTCAATAATTAATTTTCATGCACATACATATAATGTATATTCATTTGTAAAATGTATTTATATGTGCATATGTATCTCATCAAGCATTTAATTGTTTTTTTAAATCATGTGTCAATCAAGGGCATGATTTATCATATTGCTGTCAAGAAATCTTTTTCAAGACTTAAATTATGATATGAAATGAATCTCTCATGCTGTCTTTGGCACATTATCACTAAACTTGTATCTAAAAGTAGCCAAGAGAGGTTTTCTGGATGTGCATATTTTAAATCATAGACTGGTAAAAGTAGAAAACTGGCACATAAAACACATTCATAAAATTGATCTCTAAAGTTGTGACCATTTTTCCTGGGGATAAACATGTAAAGAACCTTTCTGTTCCATAGTTATAATCCAGTGACTAACTTTTGTATTTAAACTTCATGTCTCTTTGGATTAAAAACATCTATTAGTGTCGAAACCAGCATAATTTTAGAATTTGACTGAGATTGTGAATGTAAATAACAGATGGTAGTGTTCAGTCCATTATTTGGTAGGTAGTGGGCGAGAGTTTAAAAGCTATTGGATAACATAAGTATTTGTCACATTCTGCTTTAGATTCACTGGTGCAGATGAAGGCACACAGTGTGTAACTGTGTGATTGGAGTAACCTGATTGTATTATCAAGCAGGTAGCATGTGAAGAATCTTAATCTCATTTTATGGATGTTTTATAACTTGGACAAAAGCTACAGATATACATGTATTGGAAGGAAACTATTTTTCTAATAAGTAGGAACATTGTAAGTGGTATTCCTGCTGTAAGAAACATGGACATCTCATCCCACACATACCATCCGCAGAGCTCAGAACACTCGTTTCCTTCAAATCCACATCTTGAATATCTCTGAGAAGAATACGCACACATATCATCCAAGGTGAAATGAGGATTCAGTCGCTGTGCCAGCCCTGAATTACTGGCTGTTGTCCTCTCCATTTGTACAGATTTCACAGCATGTGCCAGTTATTATGCTAAAAATAAACCCTAAGCACAGAAAGCATTAGACTTGAAGATCCATTCCAAGTGTAAAATTCCAGTTATCAAAGCTCCAGCACAAGCCTTCTCGTTTAAAAACCACTTTGATCTGTACTATAATTGGCACACTTTCTACTAGATGACACTCCAGATTTACTGTGGCATGTCCGTTTTATGTTTCCTTTAGGAGGAGTGTGTGGTAGCAGTGTTTTGCTTGCCAGAGAATGCTCTGGAGCTGAGGGCTGTGCTTCCACTTCAGACACGGGTTGGGGGTATTGCCGTCAGCTCATGAGCACAGACATCATTTCACACCAGTTGCTTACAACACCACTCCATAAAAATATACCAAAATGATTTTGTAGCTGCCAAAAATATGAGGGCTCTTTTCTCAGGAGTATTGGTCACAGCAGATGGTGGTTTGTAGAAGGAACTTTGTCCTGCTGGGTGCAGTGTTTCCCTCCTGGAATCCTCATTACGTGGACGGCACAAGTTGGGAGGATTACAATTTCAGGCTATCCTGGGCAAAAAGTTAGCAAGACACCTTTTCACCACACTGTACAGGTGCGGTGACATGTCACTGTCATCTTTGCTACTTGGAAGGCATAGACATGAGGATCGCAATCTGAGGCCAGCCCTGGAGTAATGCAAGAAAACTTACCTGAAAACTAAAGGGGTGGGGGCATGGCTCAAATGGTAGAGTGCCTACACAGGCACAGGGCACAGGGCCCTGACTTGAAAACCCTAGTATCATCTAAACAAATGAGCAGCTAGAGTCTAACTTAGTCCTAGCACTAATTCTATACCAAATTATAATGTCAGAAAATGGCAGGGCATTTATGACTGCTTGATGTGGTAGTTCTTAATATAGAAGTCTTTAATAATTCTGAGTAATGGAATGTAAACTATAAAAACCTCTCTCCACACACTCAGTGCCAGAGAGACATTACTATACCAAGAGACCAGTTTCACCAGAACTTAAGAAACTACTAGGTTTCTGGAATATTTTTCTGGATTAGCTTGGGTATCTGGAAAACATGCATGGCCTGCAGGCCAGGTCTTTTTATGCGTCTAAAATTCCATGTATATTAGATTTTTCTCTTTCTAAATCTAGAGTTCACAGAGACAGTAAGTCTAGATGGTGTAGTGACAGACAGACAGACATAGCTGTGTATGCTGGAATCTACTTGTGACTGCAATGAAACATTCCAGACTCCAATATGTCACATCCCCCCCCAGAGTGCCCTAATGAGGTATGACTAACACCTCTCCACCTTGCTTTAGAAAAGAAGAGCCATGGCTTTGTAGGACCTGGTTAACTTAACTCTAGGTCACAAAAAATCAATAGATGATGGAGTCAGGCAAGTCACCTATATTACAAAACCAGCATGGGAGGGAGAATGGGAAGGAGTTCTATTCTTGGTTTCAGGTGTCTATAACTCCACATCAGTGCTCTTTTATAAATCTCTATTTTGGAGAATTGCTGGCGGCCATCTTGCGCCCGTCCTCAGACACAGTCTCTGGGTCTCTGGTGGAGGTTACAGGGATTCAGTGGCTGCTGTATGGACGTTTGCTAGCCATGTTGTCCTGGGTGGCAGTCTCCACTGTCAGCGCCATAGCTCCCTGTCTGAAGAACTCAGCCTTGCTGGGACCGGGGCCCTGCAGACAAAGAGGATCTTTCACACTATACAGCCAAGTTTTGCCCCTGTACCACCTCTTGCCGAATATGGAGGAAAAGTAGGTTTGGGGGTGATTCCGGAGGAATTCTTCCAGTTTCTCTATCCTAAAACTGGTGTAACAGGACCCTGTGTGCCTAGAACTGGGCTTATCTTGTATTTTCTATCCAAAGAAATATACGTGATTACTCCAGAGACCTTCTCTGGCTTAGCAGTATTAGGATTAAGGGTCTATGGTATTAAAAAAAATATGGAGCCTCTTGCACAGATTTTATTGATAAACTCAATGAGCAAAACATTGCCCAACTAGAAGAGGTGAAACAGGCTTCCATCAAGCAAATCGAGAAAGCAATTGATCCAGAGAAGGCACAGCAGGCACTTGTTCATAAACACCACTACATTTTTGATGTCCAGAGGACTAACATTGCTCTGGCCTTGGAGGTTACTTACCGGGAACGGCTGCATAGTGTATACAAGGAAGTAAAGAATCACCTGAACTACCGTATCTCTGTGCAGAATATGCTGTAGTGAAAGGAGCAAGAGCACATGATAAACTGGGGGGAGGAACGTGTGGTACAGCAGGAAAAGGAGACAATTGCCAAGTATATCACAGATCTAAAGATGCCGGTGAAGAAGACTCAAGCACAGCCGGTTATGTAAATGAACCTCCCATCAGAGATCACCAGAAACAGTTGGCTGAATTGAAATTTATGTGCAAAAGTCTCTCTGTATTACTATCTATTGGAATCAGTTGACTTCTCTTAAAAGGGAAAAGTTCAAGTTTCATTTAGTAAACTAAATCTATTGTCCACTTTCTCATTCTTCACTGTCTTTTGAGTTACAGTATCACTTTTGAATAAGCAGTTAGCTTTAATTAAAATGTGTTGTTAATTTAGGATTATTACCAAGTTACAGTTTAATTTTGTAACTAATTTCACCATCTTCCAATAAAGTGGCATCATCTTCCAGGTCTAAAAAAATAAATCTCTATTTTGATGAAATTTCTGACAGTGAAAACCAAGTGCGTTGTAACAGTGAATTGGATCAGAAATCTTGTTTTAAAAAGGAAAGAAAGAAGCAGAGCAGAAATTAGAGAAGGTAGTTATTTGAAAGGAATTCCTTCAGTTAGGGAGAAGCATCAGCCTTGGCCTCATTCTCCAAAGTCTGCTTCTTAACCTGGTTGTGTTCTGTGTGAAGGTGTGGCAACGTGTGGCAACCTTCTGCGGGCCGGCCCCTGCGCTGAGCACTGGAGGGAAAATGCTGGGTCAGAGTCAGGGATGGTTTCTGACTCGTCAAAGACACAGCAGGACTGCATGACAACATGGCTGGCTGCCGTGCAGCTGTTCTAAAAGTCTGCTCGAACAGTGAAGGTGAAAGTCAGGGAGAGGCCTTGAGAAAGGCTGGATATTTGGGGAGAGGGCAGGAGAGTCTTTTCAGGTAGTTGGGGAAGACGCCTGGCATCTCTGGAGGTGAGCAAGGCAACATGAGATGGGTATGTGCCGTGGCTGCCCCAGAGATGGCAATATGAAGCAAAATGATGAATGAAACCCCTGAGGGGAACAGTGGGAACGAACCCAGTAAGTTGAAGCTACTCAGCGCTATCACAGTGGCCAGGGAAGCCCAGGAAAAGGGTGCTGTATGCAGGATGATGGTGGCATCCTTTGTGATCTAGTTCAGAATGGAAACCGGTTTCATGAAAAGATCAGATAATTCAGGAGATCAAGAGTGGAATGCCTGGTGATTCGGCAAGGCGCAGTTGTGGGGAACCGAGGGGGATTTGGATGTGACGATGGCTCGCTATGGGAGCGGGGGCTTGGTATATAAGAGGCAGCGCTCAGACATTCAGATTTTCTTCTTCTATACATATTTGAACTTGCAAATATCTGTCCATTGCCATCTTTCATCACTGACTCCAGTCAGTGGGCCAGGGAGGCCCAGTGGTAGTTTTCTGAGAGACAGATGAGCCCATGGATGCATGTGAATCAATGGTTCTATAGAATACTTAAAAATAACATCACGTTGTTTTCTTTCCCCGTTTCTTTTCCTCCTTGGAAATAAATACAGGACATCTCACGGTGAAAGAACCTAGACACCTTGATTTTGAAATCAGGAGTGAAATACAACTGATTATTTTAGCCGAAAGCAGTGGTCAGGGAGCCTACAGCAAAGTAGTTGTCAAGATACAGGATGTGAATGATAATTTTCCACGATTTGGGCAAAAAGTTTACCAAGCATCGGTGTCTGAAGGCCAGCCCTACAACACCCATGTCATACAGGTAATAGAAATATGTGTGTGCGTGCACATGTGTGTGTGTATGTATATGTAATAGAGAAAGAATCATCAGGCAACATATATCAAAACATCTAAAGCCTATGTCCAATGCAGAAATTAAAATTCCAGAATCTGCAGGACATATACATTATTTGATAGATTGGATCAAATATCTTTAATTTATATTTTGATTATCTTTAGATGTACAAAGGGATTACTCTAACAAAAATTCTATGAGTGCAATGCATCTTAAATAATGTCGTCCTATTCATCATTCTTCCCCATCCATTCCAATCCAACCCCTCCCCTCAATTTGCTTTTTCATAGGATATGCATTGCATATACTGATTGCATTTTCCTCCCTTCCTCTCCTTATTTGTCGGTCCTTATTTCCTCTCTCTTATTTGCCTCTGAGGGCCACCCTTGTTTGGTGGTTTCTCTATCTGCCTTGAGACCAGCATCCTTTCCCTTTCCCTTCACTACTGAACTCAGTCTCATGAAGTGAGCACCAGAAGATAAAGTCAGCATCACCTTTCAGATAGTCTTAGCATTACTTCTCTGTCTCACATGCTAATCAGACTAGTGTCAGACTCTCAGAGTGGAGTAAATCCAGAGAGGACACGTCTAGTGTGGCAGGTGGGAGAACCTGGTCTCCTTATACATCCAGCAGTGGTTAGACGTGTAGAAGGCCAAGGCAGGGACATAACAGTGAATGAATTAAATATGTACAAATATAAATTATGAATCTTAAAATAGGAAGAGCTGCTATTTTTATAGGTCACTTAGTTCATAGGAAGCTAGCTCTGCCATTCTCTTTCCTATTCAGAAAGAGAAATGCAAAAGGCCCTAATGTAGAAGGTTCTAGTTCATGTGGTGGCTACTTCCTGTATTTTTCTTCCCACTCCCCTATTGCGGGTTGCAACCTAAAAACTCCCTTTGAGGGGTTGATGCTCCTCTGTGGGGTGCAGACTTGGTGGGCCCACTTCCTCCCTGCCCCCTTGAAGGCATTATGATGGAGTACTTTGCCTGGGTCAAAACTTCCCCTTGGAGCTTGTATCTCAGATGATGGGACATCAAGACAGAGGAAGAGCAGGGCTCATTTATCTCCATGGTAATGACTCGAGGTAGTTGGTTATAGACACTCATCCTAATTGAAGAATTGGTTTCTCATAGGTGTTTGCTACTGACCCGGACAGTGGGTTGAATGGCCTGATTGAGTATTCTTTTCTTCATGGAAATGAAGAAGAAACCTTCCATATTGAAGCCATGAGTGGTGTGATAACCACAGAGGCAGATCTGGATTATGAGTCCACCAGCTCCTACAGGTTTGTCCAGGACTGCGATTCGTGGGATCGCCTGTGTTCACCTGTTAGTTAGGGGTTCAAGTCTTGTGTGTAGACAACTGTGTTGTCAACTGGGCTTTCCCTTTGATAGAGGTCATGATCACCTTTATTTATTTTGTGCTGGTGCTGGGGCTTGAATGCTGAGGCTGGGTGCTTACAGCTTAGAGAAAGTGTTTGGACTAGTGATAACATGTGCATAAACACTCAGTGATGGTCATTACAAAGACCACGTTTGTGAAATGTCAGTGGCGCTCTACCACTTGAGCCCCACCTCCAATCCTCATTCTTTTTTTTGCTGTAGTTAATTTTCAGATATGGTCTCATGGTTTTTTTTTTGTCAAGGGTCATCTGTCTCCTGAGTAGCTGGAAATCTAACTGTGTGTGACTTTGCTCAGGTTTCCACCATGCGAAACGTAGGCATAGCTTGTTTTTAGGACTTTCCGTTTCCCATGTTTGGTTTGGGTAATTGAAATGTAGCATGAGCGTCCCTGCAGTGAGGCCAGTGTGTTTCATTGCATCTTCATCATAAGGAAGTTAAGAAGCCTGAGAAGGGCCCAGACCTACAGTGGCTTCCTCAGGCCTTTCTGCTATCTGGGATCACATTTTGATTTACACCCAGAAATTCTGATCCAGAGTCATATTATTTCCACCATACAGTCTTCGGAGACAACTTTCTGTTTAAGAAAAAATAGAACTCTTAAGTCTGTGTCAGTATTGTCCTGTGACTTGCTGGCTTTCATGTTTTATGAAGAAAGTACAATACATTCATGTGGTTAAGCAATGAGAGCTGGTTAAAACAAAATATGTTTGGCATATTTAACCTCTAAGAAAACATTCCAATGAAAAGTTTAATTAAATGGGCTTTTTTCATTTATTTGGTTAATATGCTTTTAAATAGTATTCAAAAGTATTTTTAAACCTTATGACTCTACCATTAACTCTTTGGAATTTTTTTGAGTAATATTTTAATGTAATTAGTTGTTCTTGTTTATAAATACCTTAAAACCTATGCATGCATTGTTTCTATAGTAATTTTAAGCATGAGGAGTTTTTTCCTGTCCCTGGAGTAATGCAGGTAACTCTCAGCCCAAGTGTTATTTGAGTGATCACAAAAAGAGATTATTGGAAGTCTGTTTTATGTTCCGTGAACAAGGCATTTTCCAGTTGTAAAGACTTCTGTGAAGTGTTCTTTCTCAATGGAGCCTAATTGATCATTAAATCTAACTTTCAACTCTTTCCCATTTGCGTCATAGTTTCTATGTTCTCAACATTTAAATTAGTACCACTGTTTTTTTAAGAAAACACCCTTTTTACTAATTTCCTATGAAGAATTTAACTCAAAATTGAGAGAAGCAAGAACCAAAAGAAATTGACACTCTGACACGTATCTGTGAGGGCATCCTCCCTCTCTCTTTTTCCCACTTCCTCCTTCTTCTATCCCTCCCTTCCCTTCTTTCCTTCTTCTTTTCTTCCTTTCCTCTTTCTTTCCCTTCTCCTCCTCCCCCAACCCAATCGCCAAGGCAAGGGGATATTTTAAACTTCCTGCATCTCTAGGCTCTCCTTTGCCCATCCCCAGCCCTGCCTTATCTCTGCCTTCCATCTTCTTTAGTGCTTTTCTTCACAGTTAATGAAAAATGTCAGAAGACTTTGGTGAATATTTGAGAAATGATGTTCTTTAACTTGTAAGTTTTCTTGGCTTTTAAAATATTTGTATTTTGTTGAGGCAAGAATTTCACCCAGTTTTTAATGGATTAAGCTGGGGAATCTCAAGAACTTTATACTTGTGTGGCCTTGAACAACAATTCTCCTGTTCTCAGCCTCCCTAGTATCTAGGATTACAGGTATAAGCCAGCCTCATTTATTTAAAAAGAAAAAAGCCCATGAGTTTTGATTGAGAAGTTTTACAGAGTTTTAATTATTTTAATGATGATTTTCCCTTTCTCTCTAAGAAGTTTTTAGGTTACTATTTTATACATTATATTTAGAAATCTTATTTTATATACTTTGAGTCTCTTCAAATGCTGAATACTAAGTTCTGCTTAAATAAGAAGACATGCTTCTATTTTCATGCATTATTGCATTGAGAATTTGCTGCTTTCTGTTTTATTTCTTTTTTTTTCTGTGTTTCTTTTCCCTAGGGCCTATGCAATAGGTGTCAATCTTATTTACAATGCTGGATTGTCACAATAGATCCTTAGTTAGTTACATATATATTTTTTCTGCTCCCCATTTCTTCTTTTGTTTCTTGGATTCTTTCTGTTGTTTTATTCCTCTGGTTATTTCCTTAATTTTAATATTATAAATTTTATTTTTTGGATTCCAGTCAAAATTGGAAAAATATTATAGTTACATATTATATGTTACATATTATACACATGAAGCACACATACATTTGCATACTTCCAGAAAGATTTTCCATGATCTTTGATATCTTTCATAGTACCTGTTCTTGTTTTATGTTTGCATTATCTCCTTGTGTCTATCCAAGGACACTGGTTAGAAGTGTTGTCATGTTTTCTTCCTTTCAGAAGCCACTTCCCCTGTATTCTTTTCTCTCCTTGTCTACTTTGAGTCTCTTATTTGTTCTGGAGGTAAGGGACTGATGACCCCTGATTATGAGGAAGGATGGAGAAAGTCACTAAAATCTCTGTGAGTAGAGGACTCTGGTTTGCACATTGCTCCTTCAGATCAAATAGGAGCATGGCAGCAGAGGCATTGATGACTTTTTGGGTGACATATGTATGACAGTATATAGATGGCATATAGAGAGGGACTATCATTTTTCCTGGAAAGCGCCTTCAATATCACTGCATAGACACTGCATCGAAATCCCCAAGTTATATTAGAGTCCACTTTTGGCGATGCACTTGCTGTAATGTGATTTTCACCAACCCTCATATCTTTAAGCACTCCTTAATCTCCTGCCTCTTCCAGACATCTTGATGCTACTCATCCCTTTCACCCACTAATCTCACCTTCCATTTCCCTCTAGTCTTGTGAACATTATTTCAAACATCCTCGCCATCATGTGAGTGGATTTTGGGGAGAACAAGCAGATAAACTTAAGAAGTCTGCCTACCATTTCTTTTTTACCAGGAATCCCCATTCTTTTTATAGGCTTACTTTTCTTAGAATTTCAGAAGGATCAGAAAATTCTTGGTAGACATTTAAGATACTGTAGAGGAAGTCTTTGAAAAACTCCCCTGCCAACAATCCCAGTATGTTAAAGCCATCAGGCTAGATCTTGCCTGGTCAGAGGCCTCATTTGTAAGTTTAACAGAATGGAAGAAACTTCCCGTGGCTGGGGGAACAGGAACAAGATGTTTTGTCCTATGTCTGCTTGATTTCACTGACAGTCTTCGCTGATTGCACTAATCAGGGCAACAGTTCTGAGGGACAAAGCCAATTGGATGGGTTGCAACCAATGGTTTCAGTCCCCATGCCAAGGAGCCTTCAGAGATGAACTTGAGGTCTCCCAGACCATCTCTCTGGCAGAATCTCTGCAGATCCACTTCCATCATTTTTCGTTTGTTCTTCAAGCTATTGGAAAAGCTGCCCCTTAACCATTTTGTTTTGAGGCTGAATAATATATCTCCCTAAAAAAATCTCATATTTTCCTCCACCTGACAGGGGCATTACATATATGGCCATGTTACAAATGTAAGGGTGACTGTGTCTTCAGGAAAAGAAGATGATGGGACCTTGATTTTGATGCCTTGGCTTAGACTTTAGGTAACAAGAAGGTGCAGACTGCAGAGGGATAAAGCATTACGAGTTGATTATTTTCAGTAAAATCTTTCCATATGTCCCGGACAGATGGTCATGCTCACAAAATCACCTCCCCACATGGAGTTATTCCTCCACTCCAGACATAACTGTAACTTTCAAATTCTTCTGTTGAGATCCTGGCAACGCTAGTGTCTCAAGCACCATCTCGGAGCCTTGGGTGTGACAGGTACACTGTGATTGTGTGCTCTAAGTAAAGTTCCACCCAAGAAAGAACTGATGCTTATTTTTACACCTTTTTTTCAGAGTTTACGATTGGAAAATGAAACCTAAAGGATGCTGCTAACAAGGGAAAAGAAATTGTATCCAATTTCAAGATTGTTTCTTAAAAAATAATAGTGTCTACAATTAGCTAAGATGAATATTCTACACCACCACACCCCAGCTTGCTTTCTCTTAAGAGAAGGTCTTATGAACTTCTTTATTCTGAAGTCTGGAACCTCAATTCTCCTCATCTCTGCCTCCGTAGTAGCTAGGGCTGCAGTGTAAGCTATTGTGTCCAGCTGTGAAATACATTTTAAATGATGCCATTTACAATAAGCCAGGGGAGAAATGAAAGCTGGTAGTCAGCTCATTTTTAAACTTTCAACTGGTATCTATACTCGTCTGAACATAACATTCTCTGATTCTTTTTCAAATCAGCTTGATCGTGCAAGCCACAGATAGAGGGGTGCCCCCACATTCTGACACAGCTGTGATCAACGTCCAGGTGACTGACAGAAATGACAACTCCCCCACTCTGCTCCCGTTGGATGCAGTAGAAATAGCAGAAGGTAAGTGTGGAGTTGTATTTTTTTTTAGCTTGTATAGTACTTTTGTCTTTTTGTAGCCAGATGACATACTAACTGTGTATCAGTCCTCAACAGTCACACAAGCTAAGTACTTCTGCCTCCATTTTATAAAGTAATAGGTGGATGGTGGCAGCTTTTTTTTTGTAGTAGAGGAATAACAGTGCTGGAGTTTGAACTCAGAACCTTGCACTTAGTAGGCAACTACTTTACCACTTGAACCATGCCACCAGTCTTTCTGCTTTAAGCATTTTTTTCCAGATAAACTCGTGTGTTTTTACCTATAGCCAGCCTCAGTCTGCCTTCCTTCTTACATCCAGTTTTGCCTCTCATCTATACAACTTATTTTCATATGGCGGAAAGTACTACTTATCCCCATAGGTAGCAGCGTGAAGATACAGTCATGTGCCCATGCTGTAGGCATAAGAACAGCCCGCGTGAGCCAGAACAGACTGAATGCAGAAGATGTGGTTGGTGAGCATTAAGAATGTTTACGCTTGGCTTGGCGCTGGTGGCTCATGCTCTGATTCAAGGCTGAGAGCTGGAGGATAGGGTTTGGAAGCCAGCCCAAGAAGAAAAGTCTACAGGATTCCATCTTCATTTAGCCACAAAATGCTGGGCTAGAAATATAGATCAAATGGTATAACACTACCCGAGAGCAAGAAAGGAAAGCAAGTGGGAGGCCCCTAGTTCAAACCCCAATACAGAAAACAAAACTACTGAACCTTGAAAACTGAAAATTCAATCTCATATACAGTGGAGTCATCCTTACAACTTTTACTACATCCAAACCTTGAAAACAAAGCACAAAAGGGGGAGTTAGGCTGGAGAGCACATGTATATGAGATACTCACCTATAATCTGGAGTTTGAATTCAGGACCTCACATACAGTTTACTTACTTTACAGAAGCAGGGCTTATTCAACTAGGTAGTGCTCTACCACTTAGGCCACACCCCTGGTCCAGTGTTTTGATGGTTATTTTGGAGATGGAGTCTCATGGATTTTTCTTTGTCCAAGCTGTCCTTCAACATCAGTTGTCTAGATCTGAGCCTCCTGAGTAGGAGGGTTAAGTTGTGAGCTATCACAGCCTGACTCTAATTTATTTTATGAGTAATATTAGAGATTTGTTTTCATTTCTAACATGAGTTGTGGTTTGTCTTTCTGTAGGTTTTTTTTTTGCAGGGGGAGTCTGCGTTGTGTGTGTGTGTGTGTGTGTGTGTGTGCGCGCGCACGCGCGCGCGCACGTGTCTGTGTGTACCCACACACACATTTGCTGGTTTGGGGGCTTGAACTCAGAGCATGTAAGATCTGTCTCTGAGCTTATTTTTTGCTTAAAGCTAGTACTCTACACTTGAGCCCCAACTCAATTTCTAGTTTTTAGTGGTTAATTGGAGAAAAGAGTCTCATGGACCTTTCTACCTGGACTGGCTTTGAATCACGATCCTCAGATCTCAGTAGCTAGGATTACAGATGTGAGCCTTTGGCACCTGGCTCTTTCTGTAGTTTTTTTTTTTTTTTTTTTACTAATTTTGCGATTTAAAATTAACAGCAGCAAAGAATGTACACCTCCTCAGAAGGGATAACTGAAAACAAATATAAGGAAATACATACTAATTCTAACATCTATAAATATATAAGCATTCTCATTCAAGTCTGGTCTGCCTTTCAAATTTTTTTGTTTTGGATTAATATTTTGAATACTATTCTTTTTCACATTGATAGCCCGAGAATATATGCTTTTGATGTAGAAATGATACCATAGATCTAAGTGCCTAGGTTATTCTGGAATTGTGCTATAAGCTTATAATGAAAGAATGCTACATATATATATACACATAGATATGTACATGCATATATATACATATATATATATATGCCCTGTTCCTTGAATATCATACTTTGTGACACATTTCCACTTTGTGATTGGGTTCATAAATTCTTCAGGGTTTTTGTTTAGTTCATAGAAAGTTTAGTATGAGAAGTCCTAGAAGAAAGAGCAAGCCATATTGGACTTAGGATGAAAATCCTTGGGTTGAATGGTAAGAGACGCTCCATTGTCAGGATGAATTGTAATGGAGGCTTACCTTGGCCCTGGTTATTGCAGATTCCTTGCCTGGTGTCACTGTATCTCGGGTATTCGCTCATGATGTGGATGCGAATCCAGCTTTCATCTTCACTATCTCCAAGGCAAGCAATGCTGGAACCAAGTTCGCTATCGACCAGAACACAGGAGAAGTGGTGTTAGTCCAGCCGCTGGATTTTGAAGAAGCTACAGAATATGAGCTATTCATCCAAGTTTCTGATTCAGTGCACCACACAGAAGGCTCTCTCCTCATCCACGTTTTGGATGTCAATGACAACCCACCAGTGTTTTCTCAAGAAATTTACCAGGTACAGGGGTTACAGAGAGACTGAAGCCACAGTGGCCACCCAAAGAAAAGTGATGTCAGCCTCTCATCACCCACTCACACAATAGGCAGACAGGACTGAGATTGTCCTCTTAAGTTAGTGCTGAAGGTTTTAAATTCAATAGTTCGTGGAGAATGTAAGTACATCAATGTCTCTTTCAGTTCATTTGAGTAGGTCATCCGCTTAAAAATACTTTTTAGGAGTTTGGAATCCAGTTGTTCCTAACAATTGAAACATAGCTAATATTTGCAAAGCCAGAGATACAGCAGGGGAGTTTGGGTTATCTGAAGTTAATTTGATAAAGTCATCTCTTTCTTAGGCAGAGTGTTTATTTCACAGACTAACATCTTGGAGAAACAAGTCATGAGCAAATCTATAAAAGGCAGATTTGGGGTCACAATGCATGTTTATAGACATGGGGGCAATGATAATATCCCCTGAAGAAACAAGCTCCAGGACTCTTGATTGCACCAAAGAAAGTTCTAAGACTGAGAAAGCTGACCTAAGCCAGGATCTCCTGGGAGGCCTTCCGGGCATTGCACAGCATATAAGACCTTAGCCACTGCAGTAGCCTTCTCTAGGCAAATACCTTAGAAGGAAAACACTTCATAATAAAAATCAAAACACAGTGAAATGATTTCTTTCTGAATCCAGTGACTACTAATGTAATATTTTAATATGTCCTTCACATAGATCAGGGTGTCTGTGGAAGTGAGGTTTTCTTGGGCAGTTTCTATAATAAAAAAGAATAGAGGGATTACATGGTCAGCTCTGTTTATAAAAATTATTTCTTCTTTATGTATCATGTCTTCTTCTCCCCGCCCTGCTCAGGTGACAGTTCCTGAATCTGTCCCTCTGGGGCACTCGGTATTATCTGTGTCAGCCACAGACTTAGAAAGCAATGAGAACATTTCTTACAGAATCCTTTCTTCTCAGGAGTTTGCCATTGATCCTGTGAATGGTGAGTTATTCTAGTGCTTCTGGACCTCCTAGGTTTAGGTTGTAGGTTGGGAATATGGGCTAACCCTTTCTGAAGGGTCATCTCCTAAAATGATCTCCTACCAAGACCTCTGAGAGTATAGGCACCACCTTCTGTGGGCATGCAGTATTTCCACTAGACTGTGGCTGGGTGACTAATATCTACATACAAACGCAGCAGGAATCTGAGTGTCCTTCACTCCTGTACTCCTGTCTCTCCTCAGATGGTGTCAAATGCTGACACATACTGTCCTGACCACAACCCATCACTGGGTACAACAACATTGTGTGTATGCTGTTCCTGATCTTGGGGCTTGAACTCGGGGCTTGAACATGATCCCTGAACTTTTGTGCTCAAGGCTAGCACTCTATCATTTGAACCACAGCTACACATGTAGATTTTGGGTGGCTAATTGGAGATAAGAGATAATTACAGACTTTCTTGCCTGGGCTAACTTTCAACTGAAATCCTCAGATCTCAGCCTTCTGTGTAGCTAGGATTATAGCCATGAGTCACTGGCTCCCAGATTAGAATGCTTTGAAAATGCTGAATGTTTCAAGTCAATTTAGGTCCTAGAATGAATTGAAATCTGACAATTAAATGTCAACAGTGTTCTAAAAAGAGAGCATACTTAAAATACGTTTATCTTAAAAATGTCATGTACATATTTGTAAAATGATGTATTTCTCTATTTAATAAAACAAAATGTATTAAATATTTTTACCACTAAGAGAAAAATCCATTTATTGAACTGTGAACTTTAAGTAGTAGTTATAACTTTGCACTGTCATTTTTACTGCTTTTATTTGGCTCCAGTGAGCAAAAAGCAGTATTTCCAGAGCAAATATCTTTTGTAAACATCTTTTTTTGTAGTATTGAGAATTGAACCCAGGACTTCATGTATCCTTGGCAAGTGTTGTATAACATAGCTTATCTCCAAGCCTTAAGAAAAAAACACATTTATTTTGAGATATTTCTATTTGAACTTGCTGGTTGGTACTTAACATGTCTGATCAAGAACCAGTTCCATTTAAATATCCACTAAGTATTTGTTGGCTAAATGAATGAACATTCAAGGTCACACCATTGACGCTCTCTATCTTGTTTCTCAGGTACCATATTTACTATCAATCCTGTCTTACTTCTTGATAAGAGGTCAGCAATTCGATTTCTTGTTGAGGCCAGTGATGGTGGAATTCCTCCCCTGAAGGCTCTGACATTAGTGGAGATAAAAATAGCCGATCTGAATGACCACGCCCCCGAGTTTCCTGTAGAATTCTATAATCTTAGCCTGAGTGAAGACACACCCATTGGAAGCACACTCATCACCTTTTCAACTACTGACCATGACTGGACGCTTGACAACACACATGTTGAGTATTTCATCATTAGTGGTCAATCACACAACATTTTTAGTGTGGAAACTGGTTTCCTTCACTCAGAATACCCTTTGAAGCAAGTTGCTTCTCTTGTGTTGCTTCGCGATCTAGATAGAGAAGCCAGTGACAGCCACCAGCTTGTCATTCAAGCATCTGACCGTGGCTGTCCTCCACTGAGTTCCACAATGGTGGTATCCATTCAAGTGCTAGATGTCAATGACAGTCCCCCAGAATTCACCAGTCTGGAATACCATGCCCACGTCAAGGAAAGTACCCCCACCGGAAGCCACATCACCATGATCTCAGCACATGACAGTGACGTTGGTTCCAATGCAGACATCATCTATGACATCATCTCTGGAAATGAGAAAGGACATTTCCACTTAGAAGCAAAAACGGGAGTTTTCTATCTCATTAAGCCTCTGGATTATGAAGAAATCATCCAATTCACTGTAACTGTCCGAGCCTCTGACAAGGAGAGGAGACAGTTTGCCTTTGCAGTAGTGTGGATTCATATCTTAGATGATAATGACCACAGGCCTCAGTTTTTGTCCTCCAGTGTGAATTGTGTTGTTGTAGAAAATCAGCCTATCCCTTTCACTATATGCTCAGTGAATGCTGTGGATTTGGATTCAGGTCCCTATGGAGAAGTGACATATTCTATTCTATCACCCTGTTTTGTTACTCATGGAATGTCTCCTGCTCATGATCTCTTTGTCATTGACTCTTTCACAGGCGATATTCAGGCTACGCAAATCCTTGACTATGAAAGGACTGATTCATACTGCTTCATGGTTCAAGCCAAAGATAGAGGGGACTTAACTGCCTCCTTGATGGTCTGGGTGGAGGTCGAAGGGGTAGATGAATTTGAGCCTATTTTCACTCAAGATCAGTACTTTTTCAGCCTTCCTGCCAAGAGTGGAAGGAGACAGTTGCTTGGCAGAGTGGAAGCCTCAGATGCCGACGCAGGCACTGATGGGATTGTCCTCTACTCCCTGGAAACTGCATCTCCTTACTTTTCTGTGAACAAAACAAATGGCAATATTTATTGGATGAGAACTTCTTCCTTCCTAAACAGTCAGATGGGCAAAGAAGATACATTTGAAATTAAAATAATGGCTCATAGTCCCAAACCAGGTTCCAAGTTTACACTCTGCAGCGTGTTTGTGAATGGGTCTTTCTCCTCCGCAGGAAACCTTGCCACAGTGTCTGTCCACACGTTCTCCATCAGTCTCACAGTCTCCTCTTTGGTGTTTCTGTTCTTCTTTTGTGCTCTCATTTTCCTGATGTTAAGACATAAACAAAAAGAAGACAGACCACACAGTCATGAGGAGGAGAAGACATCAAACCTTGAGACCAACCTGCAGATGGTGGAGAATGACAGCGTGCCCCCAGCCTTCCGGGAGGTGAAGGAGGGTGGGGATGAGGCCGGGCCTGGGGGCACCATGCCGGAATGGTTGGGTTTAATAAGCATCCTACAGAAGGACGCTGTCCACTTTTACGGACACTCAAACTCCAGTGGTCGATGCTCAGTGGAAGGAGAAACAGCAGAAGATAAGGAAATCCAGCAGATAAATGAACATCCTTACAGAAAGGACTTGGACTCTCCTCTGAGTGATCGGGGGTCCAGGGTGCCAGACTCGGGAATCCCGAGGGATTCAGATCAGCTCTCCTGCCTGTCTGGGGAGACAGATGTAATGGCCAGCGCCGAAGCAACAGGATCTAGCCACAACTTTGAGGGGGGAGACAGAAGTAAAGGCTTGATGGATACCCCAAATAAGGAGTTACCCCGGCTACTTCAGAAGAGAGACACAAGCCAGGAAGTGCAGGCTGATGGATGGAATGAGTTTATTTCAGAGGATCAGGAAGCGAGCTGTGCCACTTTTTCACGGCCAATCACGTGTGATCATGATGTCAGAAGCAACGACGCCTGGAACTACCTGCTCAGGTGGGAACCCAAGTTCCAGCCTCTTGCTTCAGTTTTTAATGATCTTGCAAAACTAAAGGATGAAAGTGTACCAACACCTGGCATTCTGAAAAAGAAGTCTTCTGTTTGTCTGCCTCCTTTGATCACTGCAGTAGCCCAACCTGGCATTAAAGCAGTTCCACCAAGACTTCCAGCCATGGCCCCAGTGCAGGTGCTTCACAGATATCCCCGCTCCCCCATTCTCTACCATGGCAGTTCTCCGCCAGAAGCAATGTCTCCATCTTTTTCATTCTCAAGCATTCATGCTTCTGCCACATTGCCAGAATTATTAGGAACACACCAAAGTGGTACATGCCTTGAGCTGGAAGCAGGGGATGAAATTCAAACATAAAACAATATGGTGCCAACTCACTTCTCATCATCAGTCATGAACCACTCAACAAAACACTCCCAAACAAGCCCTTGGGGACTGGCCTCATTCTTATCTAAAAGCCAAGGATACCATTTAGACAATATTTTTTTAAACCTCTCTAGAGAAGTTCCTCCAATTTCTTCTAGCCTCAGTATGAAGTTACTTCTTTGAGCCTTTTATGGTTTGCTCGTAGGACTTAGCCTATGTGGACATGTCAGTTACTATATATTCTTTTCTGCCTGGTTTTCAGGATTTCCAAAGGAATTCCCATGAAAAGTACCAGCTGCCAAAAACATTTCAGTGCAATGAAGTACTGAATACCCCGGTCATATTACTGATGAGTACACTGCCAATTGTGACGGTAAAGAATGAGGGGAAAAGAACAATGCAGTTCTTCGAAACAAGGTGGCAATCTGTGCGCTGAAACATTTGAAGATACATTTCTCTAACTGTTCCTCTATCCATAATTTGAATTCTAAACTGGTGTCTTTGGAAGGCCAATGAGAAACTAAGAATGAAACTTGTAAAACTCTATGCCACTAGGATGAAACACATACTTCTTTCTGAGTCAGTGAACCAGACTTGCATGCTGGTGGCAAGAAAGCAGGCATCAGTGGGTAGCAGTGCTGTGCCAATGAGTCCCTGCCCCCCATGCTCTCCTCTTTATTTTCTTCTTCTTCTTCTTCTTCTTCTTCTTCTTCTTCTTCTTCTTCTTCTTCTTCTTCTTCTTCTTCTTCTTCTTCTTCTTCTTCTTCTTCTTCTTCTTTTTGCCCTGTCCTTGGACTTTCTCAAGGCTAGCACTCTACCACTTGAGCCTAGCACTACTTCCGGCTTTTTGCTATGTATGTGTTACCGAGGAATCGAACCCGGGTCTTCATGCATGCTAGGCAAGCACTCTACCACTAGGCCAAACTCCCGGCCCCTTTCTTCTTCTTCTTTTGACTCACTTGGGTCTTGAACTCAGGGCCTGGATGCTCTCCTTGAATATTTGTACTCAAGGCTAGCCTTCTACCACTTTGAGCCACAGCTCTACTTCTGGTTTTCTGGTAGTCAATTGGAGATTAAGAGTCTCATAGATATCCCTGCCCAGGCTGGCTTTGAACCACAATCCTAAGCTAGTAGTGCCACCAGTCCCTGATCTCTGTGCACCCTCTTTTAATGGAGTACAGGTACGGACTGAAACTTCCAAGATTAATTTATAGAAATTTCTTCTTTTATTTTCTTCTAGATACAGTAACTTTGGTTGTAAAATAATTGATCTACTCAGTCTCCATTTTTAAAGTTTGTGTAGATAAAATTATGTTACTAGCTAATTACAAATTGCATAGAGTCATTTAGTGATATATTTTTAATGGATTTTTATATAAAGTTTTTACTATAAAAGTGAAGAAAGGATGTCAGAATTTTTGAGGTTTTTTTCCTCCTATTTGCTCATACTTACGTTGTGCTTCACCTTTCTTTGGGCATGTTTGCCAACGTGGTGGGAATAATTCTGTTTTGCACAATTCTTGTTTCAGAAATAGTGCGATGTAGGTCTGATGCTTACATGTCATGTTATGTTGTCTCCAATCAGCCTGAGGGGCCATCATGAATGCTTTTCCTGTTGGGATGGCAGAGAGCATCCTGTGATCATGGTCCAGTAGCCTCCCTCAGTAGAACCTCTAGCCAGGATATGGAACAGTTGAGTAATTACAGTATGAAATCTCAAAGGCATCTCTCACTATAGAAATAATTTCTTTTATCTTTTTCCATGTGCCTCGTCTTTGAAACTATATGGACTCATTCACTTCTTTTTACTGAAAAACATTGTAGTACAGTGTTTAATATCTAATTTTGTAGATAAATAATCTTATGGCGTTCTATGCTGATATTATATATTACTATATATCAATTCAAATTGAGACCATGTTTATGTATCGAACCACATTAGTATATAGAGATATGAAACATAAAGGTCTTTGGACAGGTCTGCTCTCTTAGAAAAAGTTACTTAAGTGTGGAACATTTAAATATTCTAGCACTCATGTACACCTCTCCTTCATGGCATCTGGAGAAGAAATTTCAGGACTATTGGAAAAACACATTTAATTGTTTCAGCATTCTCATATTTTTTGTCTTTCCTCAAAAGATTGTATGGAGCAGAGGAATAATTCTCAACTATTTTTTTCTAATGATGCATGGAAACTTCATTCTGCAACAGCATCTTGGAAATTAAGAACATTGTATTGTTTTTAAGTACCCAGTTCTTCATTTATTTATGCTTTAAAAAAAGTGCCATCCATCTAAGTCATTTGAGTGTAATTTATTACTAAACATGATTCTGTATTTTCTCTCACGCCATTTCATAAAAACAGAAGACATGAAAGTATTGAGAGCTGCTTACCAACATTTAGTGCATCTTTAATTGATGACTGTACTAATACTGGATTCCTGTGCCTCTCCTCCCAAACTACCACAAGTAGGGGTTGAGGGTAAAAAATGTGAACATGTTGGTTAAGTGTTCATAATAAATCACATGTCAGCCCTTTCAACTGGAGTGCTTTTTTCCTAAGTAAACAATATAATGTCTACAGTTTTCCTTCCAGTTCAATATTCATTTGGCTCATACAGTCTGTGTTACTTGACTGATCTCTCTCTCCACCAGCGCGTTAGCATTCAGGAGGGGTTACAGAACTTGTTAGTGGAAAATCATATTAAGTCCCAAATTCATACGCTATAAAATAAAAGACAGTTGTCTCTTGTGGAATAGTTGGCTGCCTGCAATTCTGGACTTTCTTGTTGGCAGCCTTAAAAATACTGGTGTAAATCAGTACCAAATGGATATCAAAATTCCATATCCTAGTAGTAATCATTGCATTGGCTTCCAAAACAGATTCCTGGGCAAATAGGAAGGGAAAGGCTGTTTCCTTAGAGATTTGATCATTTTGCTGTTTTTTTTTAAATAATAAAATGTGTTACCCACTACTGGTAAGTCCCTTAAATGCACATTTAGTTTATGTTCAACATTCTGGGTACAATTTGGGCCTCAGTGCCTAACACCTGGGTGTTCTCCTTGCTATATTTCTTAGAAGGGACAGGGAGGAAAATTAATTATTAATTTAAAGCTCTTGGTGTCCAAAAACACTTTGGTTCTTTTGCCATTTTATAGCTACCTTAACTTTAAGTTAAAAAAATCAAAAGGTAACTAAAGGTATAAGGTGTAAGTCACTTCAAATCAATGAAATAGATGGAACGAATATGCCCATATGATGCTGTAAATAAACTTGTTGACTTTATTTTCACGACGTGTTTCACATGATTTCAAAAGGGATGGGCCAAGGTTGAGGATGTAGAATGGAAGATCACTCTGTGTGAGAGGACTACTGGATAAAAACTTTATATAGAACCCAAAGTAGGTGCTCCAATGTGAGTCCTATTTCACATTCTATATAACCATTTTTATATTGAGGGTGCAACAGGTTCAGATAGCTGAGTTTGGGCATAAAACAAAGTAAATAGAAGCTCAAAGGCAAATAGGATTAAAGAATTGTAGAACTTACTCTTTTTTTCCTGATGGCTAGTCCCTTTTTAAAGGGGCTTACATAATAGTTGTGGTTTATTTGGCTGTCAAATATTAAATTTCACATAGCTTTTCAAGCAAAGTAAACACAGAAGGCATCATTGGTTGTTCTCAGAAAGCCAGTTTTTTTTTCTTTGTGACAGTACTGGAGTTTGAACGCAGAGCCTCATCTCACTTGAATTGTTTGCTCTTCTAGCACTCTACCATCTGAGCCATGCCACCAGCCTGACATTTTGCTGGATAATTGGAAATGGAATCTCATGAACTTTTCTTCCTGGGCTGGTTTTAGCTTCCTAAATTAGCTAGGATTATAGGAGTGAGCTACCAGTGCCCAGCAGAAAGTCAGTTTTATTTGAGCTCTGGTGATGTAAATTAGTTTGATTCTATGTTGATGAAAGAAATATCTCTATTTAAAAAAAAAAAAACAGAACTGGCAATCTTTGAAAGACCCAGCTCTTCATGACTGCTCTTCATCAACGTCTGCCTTTCTCCTGTAAACTCAGCACATGGCTGTTGGATGACAATGAGCATTTTCTACTGTTTTGATCTACCTAACTAGTCATCTCACTCAATGCATTCACTGAACCCAAACTGCTAAGTGAGTAATGGAGAGGGTGAGGCTTGCCAAGCAAACAGCCCATGGACACGGCCATCTCTCTAATGAGAGAGTATTATTTGGGTTAGGAAACTAAATAAATGAATGTCACTGGTAGATAATCAGCCCTTGGGACAAAAGCCTGGTCTGCACTTGTATTATGAAGTGCAGATGATGTTAGGAAAAATGAGGACATGTGTGAACGGGTGGGGAGGGAAGTGTGTTACACAGGCCTTAAGCTCTTTGGGTGAGAATTCTGACAGTTCTCTGATTTTAGCCAATCATAGGCACAGAGAGTAAGTGCAAATATCCTATTAGAATATTACAGAGTATCTTAGGAAAAGTCAAATGAACAGCGATTTCTTCTAAGATAGTTTGCTTTCTGTTTTTCCTTTCTAACAGTGTACAAATAGGAGTGTTTTAGACATCATAGAAACAAGCAATAAATGACTTTCTAAAGCACACTAAGATGGCAGCATGACAGGACCAAATATATCAGCTTATCTCTAGATTCTATAGTAACCCAAGGCTGCCTATGTTAAAGCAAGAAGTTCTATCAATGGGAAAGAAATTTGGTAGATAAGTCATGTGGTCATATGAAAACTTATTACAATTAAGGTAAAAATAATCCAAGAAATTTCTGAGAGGTATTACTAAATTGGCATTCATTTAGTATGTGATATAGGTAATATTTCAAGCAAGTCCAGGTTGCTTAATAATATATGTTGAAGAATAAAGGTAGATGCTGCATATGAAATTAAGAGAACATATATATGTACAATCCTTAGTATTAAACAAGCTCACAGTGGTCCTTGTGTGTGGGATGACATAAGGTCTTCAAATTTGATTGTAATATATTTTACTCTGACAAATGAGAAGGGAATAAGGCAAACTATTAAGCTTTCATAGAGATGGATTGTTGGGAATATTTTCTAGTTTAAATGTGTAGTATTGATCACACAGAAGAAAATCTTGTTTTCAAAGCTCAGCTGTATCTGAGCACATATTGGTACTTCTGAGGAAAAAGGGTTTGGCTTCTGAAGGAGTGTGCCTTTCCTATGCAAATCTTGGCGATGGATCTTCAAGCACTGAAATGCTGTGGAAAATGTCTTAGGCAGTATGCTTTAATCAGCATTTGCCAATGAGTCTTCTTTCCTATTACAAAGACATGCCAGTAAAGTGAATGCAATCATGTAGTCTCCTTACTAGGGGTGAACCACAGAATCTGAGAACTGTCGGCTTTTTAGAGGAAAAAAAACAAGCTCATTTTAATTTTGAGAAAAACTGCTCCTCATTTCTGTGATGAATGCGATGTGGCATCTTGTGATTGGCAAGTGACCCAAAGAAAGCGCACAGAATGATCAATTTCACCATCCAATTTCATAATTAACTGTCGTTTTGCTTGCGGCCTTAATTGCCTTCGTTGGAAGCTGAGTCCTTGGTTTCTCAGTTAGAGCTACATTTTTACTTGCCTATGCAAAAATGAACAAGAAGAGGTAAGTCTCTGGAGCAACACAGACTTGGGAGCTTTATTCAGTATGTGTATCTCATTATTTTGCTGCCATATTCTTCCAGTGGGGGAGGTGGGGCAGTAAGAGGGTAGGAAGAAGCAGAGCTCTTTTATTATCTGGGCACTTAAAGCTAATGAACATTTATCTTTCCAGCTAAATGCTGTTAATCAAATTTTTTCTCCATCCTGGCTTGCTTCCATTCATAAACTGGTGGTCAAATTTTCTCGTCCCCTGACATACCTATACATACACATTAAAGAACATGAGTATGACATTTCTGCACAATCATGATTGACACTGTCATTCTAAAATAAGGAAGATTAAAAATATGAAAAAATGTATGTTTGTGATGATTTATGTCCTGAGAACCATTTCACAAAGCGTAGCAGTCCTAAAAGTAGGGAAAGTAAAGCCAGGTTAGATCATGTCTATGTGACTCTTGCAAGGTAAATGATTCTTAGGACCTAGTGCTTCTTTGGGGTTTCAGGGAGAGGTAAGAGGATGGAAAGGATAGGATGTTTTCTTTGACCAAGCAAGCCCCACATTTTGTCTGCCCACAATCAGTGCTTGGCAAACTCTGGGTTCCCAGTGTACCCAGGATAGTTCCAGAAGCAGAAGCATGCCCCGTGACTATAGTGGGATGGGGGGAAAGAGCCAGCCATAGCCTGTGCTCTGCACAGCATGCCAGTCTTTGTGGAAGAGACAGCAAGGCCCTACTTACCAGAAAGTGTTCTAGCACAGGGTAAGTGTTTTACCTGGGATGGAAGGGAAAGGAATAATCTTAGCAAAATCATGATTACCTCTATTTTGTGTCATACTGTTTGCCATTTGTCAAACTGGGTTAGGA
This sequence comes from Megascapheus bottae, assembly GCF_031878675.1. Classification (NCBI taxonomy): domain Eukaryota; kingdom Metazoa; phylum Chordata; class Mammalia; order Rodentia; family Geomyidae; genus Megascapheus; species Megascapheus bottae. Next base: position 20,667,544 of record NC_143531.1, read on the forward strand.
AGTCAGTTTCTTAAAAGTATCACTTTTCTAAAATAATGTCCTTTCCTTAAGGAAGACAGGACGTGATCCATTGAGATGTGCACAAACAATCCCTCTGGACAGGTAGTACCCAACTTAACCTTTAGGTCAAGGTGAAGTCAAGGTCAAGGGCACAGACCATCCCCCTAGTAAAGGCAGTTTATTGTCGAAGCAGACAGTCTCAATTTCTGGGATAATTCCTTTAGGCAATAGTAGGAAAAATCGTTCTGGTATTCAGCACTACAACCTCGTTTTGCTGGGCTAATTAAAATATTCATTTCTATTTCTTCAAGGTGTGCATGATCAAAGACAAGCCATTCAATGTGTTTGTCTATTCTACCCCATCTTCCTTGGTCAGTGCCTAAAGCCCATGGCCCCTCTCCGCCCCCCCCCCCCCTTTCTGAGCAGCTTCATGTGATTCTCTAGGCTTTAATTCAGTTAAATTGGCTTTGGTGTCCTGAGGTCAAGGCCAGCATCAGGTGAGGGAATGCAACTGGAAAGGACTTTGTAAAGCTTACAGGTGTTTTCCATTTTGCAATGAATCACTTTTCTATTGACAGGTAAGTGTGTACATTATAGCTCTTGAGTCCTTAAACTTTGAAAAGTTTATGAATTATAGTTAAGCAAACTTGGAGGGGAATTGCAGGATTGTTTCCAATCATATTGCCCACCCATGCCTACAATGCACGTGACTATCTATAGTATAATCTCTAACACCTAGATTTCCACATTATAGATCACTCAATATAGCAGTATATTTCATGCTAAAAGGCATTTTTCTAAGCCACAAATGTTCCTTCGTTAGACAGATAGCCAGGGCCATTACACTGCCACCTTTCTACGGTGTTACTGAAATGATGGTGGTTTTTATTAATTATATATAATAGGAACTAAACTGTAAAATCTCTCCTCTGGTGTAAAATTAACAGATGCCCCTTTCTCACCTTTATATAGTCAGCTTGCCCTGTTCCTGGAATACAAAACTTGACTACCTATTTTGCTTCTGATGCTGGCAGGAAAAGCAAAAATCTCAGTGTCACTCATGGAGAGGAAGACATCCCCACTGGGCTCCAAGGAGTGTTGGCACACAGCTTCCAGTGGTACCAGCAGCCAGACAGTGACAAGAGCCTGCTGGTGAACGTCAGAGGGAGGAGAACCAGGCTGAAGCTCTTCCACTTACATGGGCTGGATTAATCCAATATAAAAAACCCATGAAGTAGGAATCTATTTTGTATTTCAGTTATACAATTCTTTTGATGCTCCTCTTGTTTGCCACAAACTCCATTGTTGATTAATTTACACCTATACAAGGTCCCAAAGAACCTTCTAGGCAGAAAGCAACAACACTAGAATCTAATTCCAACTGTATCTCCTTCTAAAGTTGTTGAGGTTTTGTTGTTTTTTAATGACATGACCATTTACCCCTCAAGTCTCCTGTATCCAAAGCTTCGGTGGCTGGTTGAGAGTAAGTGTAGCAATACAAGAGAATTGTCCATTTCAAGTGTTTTAGAAGACAAGCCATCTGGAGCTGGTGTGGCGTGTTTGAGCCCTGTGCCCCGGGACCACCAGATATGTCAGTGTGCCCCACACTCAAAGCACTTACTTTGATTTTTCATTTTGTTTGTTTATGCCAGCCTTTCTCCTTTCAAAGCTCCTCAAATGGATGAAATCATCTAGGGAGTAAAAGGCAATAAAGTTCTCAAACTTGCCTGGATCATCTTTTCTGAGACAGGAAGGGAGAGCCAGAGACCGAGATCACTGAAACTATGTTAATTCTCCAGTCAAGTAAACAGGACAGCCCAATGTAGCCCTTACACAGTTTAATGGAAAACATAATAACCAACCCTGACACTCTTCAGGGTGAATCATGACCACAGATTCTGGCAATCCCTTGCTCCCAACCCAGAAACATGAAGGCCAATCTGACCTGCGCAATGCTAGCTAATTCAGCCTTTTATGTGGTGGTTGATGTTTGAATGTCTATTTGACTGGGTTAAGAATTCCCAGATAGCTAGCAAAACGTAAGTCCTTTTTTTTTTTTTTTTGATTTGTTAGTAGATCCTGAGACCATCCCTGTTTTGCTGCAGACCCAGGCTGTGTGGGTCATGGTGAGAATGATTTGGTTGTCCCAAGCTTGTCACAGAGGGATGCTTCCAGAGATTGTTGTGCATTGGTGGACTAAGTGGGGAAAATTGGTCAGGTATCAACTGATTGACTAGGAGGTTCAGTGGAACAACAAAAAAAAAAACAGTCTGGAGCCAGAACGCCCTGGGACATCCCAGTTCCAGGCTCTCAAGGACTCACACTGGACCAGCCCAGGATCAGACTGAAAGCTTTACTCTCATCCCAGTTCTTGCCCTGTGGACTTAGATTGAGCCATGATACCAGTGTTCTTGCCACTTCCTGCTTGCTGACAGCTTATATGTGTGTATATATACATATATATATATATATATATATATATCCCTAAATCCTGACTAAAACCAATGCCTTTCCCCATGACTGAAAAAGAATTTCTGAAATCCCATGTCATTTTTAGAATTCACCAAAAGATGTTCATCTGCAAAATCTTCTGCTTGTTCTTTAGTTCTAGGCGACACATAATTCTACATTCCTAAGCATCAGAATGGAGTTATTCTACCTTTAGGGGAGACAAGAATCCTCTTAACAAAATATAAATTTCCTTGAGCTCTGTGGCAAAGCTCCTTCCTTCCCCACACAAGGTACTGGTTCATCAGATCACCAGCCAAGCTGCCTTCTCCCGTTTGCAGCGCTCGCACCTCATGTTGCTTTGGTTCAAAGGTAAATACACAAACTTTAATTAGTTTGGACTTCACAAGTTTGAAGATAAATCCACAGATTTGGGTTTTCAATAACCTAGGTGAGGTTCTGCTTTGTGGTTGTCTATTTTACAAAACAGACAAGCTGAGCGTTGTGAAGAATTGCTGTACAATAGAACTTGCCAGAAAGTTAGAAATACTTCACATTACCAATTTCCATAGCCTACTCATAGCTGTTAGGCATTGGAAACATTGCAATATAACTGCAAAACTACTGCTAAAATTGTACTAGGTTCTCAAAGTAGGCAATTTTCTATCCCTTAGAAATGAAATATAGAGTATAAGAAATATTTGGGGAGAGAGATAAATAAGTTCACCATAATTTGAACATTGCATAATATTGTACAAGAATTGAACCTTTGCACTTCATAAATATGTACAATTTTATGTGTCAACTTAAAGTAAATAAAAATAAAATTTAAAAACAATTTTAGGTTTCTGAAAACAGACAACTTTGAAAATGTACAAAATAATAAAATAGATTTTTCTTTTATTTTTGCCAGCCCTGAAGCTTGTACTCAGGGCCTGGGAACTATCCTTGAGCTTTTTCAAGGTCATCACTCTACCACTTGAGCCACAGCACCACTTCTGGCTTTTTCTGTGTACCAAGGAATCAAACCCCAGGCTTCATGCTTGCTGGGTGAGCACTCTACCACTAGGACACACTCTTGAACCTGAAATAGATATTTCCATAAGGAGTTGATTTAGATTAACTGAAGAACTCATACTTTCTTCATAGAGTTGACTACTAGCCAGTAATCTAAAACCATTATCCATTAGGGATAAATGATAATAATAGATGCAAATGTATGTCAGGAAAAGGCAGAATAAGAAAAGAGCACAGCTCTGTACCCCAGACTCCTGACCTAGGACATTGGCCAAGTTCCTAACCGGCAGTGGCTTCAGTCCTCAAGTGAGACTGGGACATTATTGGAAGGGGTAACAATATTCAAGAAGTAATGTACTCACTACCTTACAAATATAACTGTAACCCCTCTATTCATCACCCTGACAAGAAAATTTAAAAACAAAATAGATTAGGACGTTATTGATGGTTGCCGTATTGACTGCGAAGCCATAGGAAATAGTTAGAATAATGCCTTGCACCTTGGCTCTGACCCTCTTTAAAGAGGCATTGACCTTAAGTTCAGAAGTAAAGATAGCTCAGAATCTGACCAGTGGCACTGTTCTACGCTTGGTTTCTTGTTCTAAAAGGACTCAAGTCATTGTAGAAGCAGATGATTTCTGTGGGGTCTAAGGAAGTTTGACATTTAGCAAATACCTTGTGGCCTCTTATCAAAGGTCTTTTGGTGGTAATTGTCAATTAGTTATGCCCAGGCCTGTCTAGGGAATTTTCCTAAATATGGTTAGACAGAAGGACTCATTAGCAAAATTTTTCCCTGAAGAAGCCTGATACAGAAATCTCACAGAGTTAGACTTAACCCACTTGCAACAGAATTTACCGACACTAAGGAAAGACTTTAAGGAGCTGGAATTCCTTAAGAAATACGTACTGTTGGGCCGGGAGTTTGGCCTAGTGGTTAAAGTGCTTGCCTAGCATGCATGAAGACCCGGGTTCCATTCCTCGGTACCACATACATAGAAAAAAGCCGGAAGTGGTGCTGAGGCTCAAGTGGTAGAGCTCTAGCCTTGAGAAAGTCCAAGGACAGTGCTCAGGCCCTGAGCTCAAGCCCAGGACTGGCAAAAAAAAAAAGAAAAGAAAAGAAATACGTACTGTTATTGGTGAGAGAAGGAGTAGATATAAACAGCATTGTCAAGTCATTAGCTGATTATGGTTGCAACTCATTATTATGAACATTGGCTACATTGCTCAGTTTTTTTTTTCTCAGTCTACTACATGTAAGGTAAGTGCATTGGAAACAATGATTAAAAAAAAAAACTTCACCTTTGTAAACGCAAATTTATGAAAACTCCAGAAATCAACCTAAGAATATTGGGAAACAGCCTGTTCAAGTTCTAGGGAGTCAGGAAGAAAGGCTCAGGCCTTTCTCCCAGGCCCAGTGTTGCTCTGGCCTCTTCTAGTTCTCTTTTTCATTGTATGTGACTCTCTCCTGTCTGACTTCTAAACCACACATCATTCGCTACCCTGGCTTCCATGTCTCCTGCCCTCCGATACTCTCCTGAGTTCTCCCATGGCTGTTAACTCTGTCCCTGTCCACAATATGATAGTAGCTTGTGGATAATGGATGCTACTCGGATGCTTGGATAATTGTGCATGCCTTGCTTCAAGATGGCAACCCTTCTATTGAGACCCAAAGCTGTCTGATCCCATGTACCTGTGAAAAGAGCATAGATAAGATCTGTCTACTCTCACACATGCTAAGTGGCACCTGTTATATGCCTACGTCTTGAGCTAGGATCTGGGGTGCAAGAGTAAGCCAGGGGGCTGGGAAGTGGATAGCTTGATGGCAGAACTTCTACCCAGCATACGTGAGTTCCCGGGCTCAGTCTTTTAGCACAAATAGTAATAAAGATACAGAATTGTAGGTAAGAGCTAGCATTCCTGGGTGTGACCTCAGGGGCTTCAGAGATTCCTAGAAAGCCATAGGGTCTGGTCTGGTGTTTGACACATATTATATATTTGTCTCTCTTGTTTATTCTCTTCCTTGAGAACACAGAAGGCACTCCCTACTTAATAAATATGATTTAATGATGGTAACAATGGACACTGGAGCCTTTTCTGACTTCTTTGGCAAACTGCTCTGTGGTGAAATGAGGATATTGTCATTTTTTTCTTTTAGTCTATCCCCTTTAAAAGAAAATGGTTATAACAGTAGACTTGTGTTACACGATTAAGATGTTGTAAGTCATTTGATGGATTGTCCCCAGATGAGAGATGTGTAAGCAAACAAGTGGGCAGAGAGTTTGCCAATTCTCTGGATGTATTTATTTAGCTTGTCTCCTTGCACAACATTTCTGATTTCTCTCTTCTTTTTGATTATTCCAAGATGAGATTGACAAATGAGCTGCATTTATTCAAGGACAGACTGAAGAAAGAGGAGGTCAGCGGCTCCCAGGATCTCACTTGCAGATAGTATTTGAGTCCAGGGATTGCAGGTCTGGTATTAGTGGGGCATGTGGGTCTGAGGATCTTCCTACATTTGTTTCCAGATCCTGCCATTCTTCACAAGACACTTGTTTGTTTTTCTTCACCTACTCACTTGTGTACAACTTAGGGTGGCTGCGATCATCAGGGTAATTCAGTCAATTGCATGTAGATGCAGTAGCATGCAGAGGACTCAGCAGAGCCACCCCAGGGGAACATGGTCAGGCCTCCTGGGCTGTCACTCACCAATGCAGTGACCCACTGGGCGTGGCACCCTTGCACACTCAGGAACACACATGGCCCCATGGAGGGCCTAAAGGTGAGAGAGCAAAAACATGTATTGCCCCGGGCACAGCTTCCAGAAAGGAAAAAACTTAGGTATTCCTTGGAAGTAATACAATAAAAAAGAGAAAATGATCAGTTGAGCTAATTAAAAACAACACACAAGAGTTTCTCACAAATGATTTGTTTGCTGATTGCTCATTTGGACTCAGAGATTTAGGAGTTAATGATAAATGTGCTATGTTCTGAGAGGGTGTGACCCACAACCTGATGCAAGCAGACCACTAGCCAGGGCATAAGTAATGTAATGTTCTTCATCTTGCTTTGCCTGTCACTGTTGTCAGGGTGGAGAATTGATGAAAAGCGTAGGACTCAAGGCAGTTAGTGAGCGTGAGAGGCGGGGCGCCACGGTCAAGGCTAGGCTGGCATCCTTCTACTCCTATGGAGCTCACAGTCAGGCACTAAGGAATGATGTGCTTGTCACCAATGGGCTCCATATATGACAAGTGGTCTCGTCAGATAGTAATGGGCTAAACAATTTTGCTTTGTTGTATTTCCACTGTAGTAATGCCACAGCAAACCCATTACCCATAACTTTGTAGTATCTTGTGTAGAAAAAAAAAACCAGGGGCTGTGAGTTTGGCCTAGTGGTAGCGTGCTTGCCTAGCATGCACGAAGACCCGGGTTCAACTCCTTGGTACCACATACTTGGAAAAAGCCAGAAGTGGTGCTGAGGCTCAAGTGGTAGAGGTCTAGCCTTGAGAAAAAATCCAAGGACAGTGCTCAGGCCCTGAGCTTAAGCCCAGGACTGGAAAAAAAAGAAAAAAACAAAAAACAACTATAGCCCTGCCCGTCATTAAAGTCATATGAAAACTCAAAATTACATCGAACATAATTTCTTGATGAAATAATAAACTTGTATATCTATATATTATATATATGACTTTGGTCATGTTGTTATTATCTTTTGATTGCATGGAGAGGCCATGTGAGGTGACTGACTTCGATTGTGTAGATTGATGAGAATTCAGCCTACAGTGTCTTCATACTGACAACTATCACCTAGCGATGCATTCCTCAGAACATGTCCCCAGTATGAAGTCATGCATGACTGCATTTCACTTGCCTGCTCCCCAGGGTAGGACAGGGATAGAATCCCATGTGGAAGCCAGCTGGGGGGGTCCCTGCCACCCTGGGGAGGCAAATAAACCACAAATCAACAGCAGGGGATCTGTATTCAGGGACAGAGATTCTTAGAATAGCTCCCAGTCCCAGTACAGAACCAAATGCGTCAAAGCCAGACGATTTCCTTTGTGCCAATCTCTGATGGAGGACAAAACCACATGAATCAGCACATTCTGGAGAATCTACCAAAGCCCCTTTATCAGTTATGCACATGGTTGTGGCTGGTGTGTGGGAGAGTGTGTTGTGTGTGTGTGTGTGTGTGTGTGTGTGTGTGTGTCTGTAAGAGAGAGAGAGAGAGAGACAGAGACAGAGACAGAGACAGAGACAGAGAGGTGTATTGGGCTTCAAACTCAAGACCTGGGTGCTGTCACTTAGCTTTTTTGCTGGCATTCTACCACTCGAGCCACAGTTCCACTGTTGTCTTTTTTGCTAAATAATGGAAGATAAAAAGTTCATGGACTTTCCTGCTTGGGCCGGCTTTGAACCACAACCCTCAGATTTCAGCTTCCTGAATACCTAGGGTTATAGACGTGAGCCACAGGTGCAAGACACTATGACTGTTTATAAAAAGAAACTCGTCTCTCAAGTTCTTGTAGCATTATTCACAATAGCCAAGGTACACAGTCAGCCTACGGGGCCATTATTGTGCTTGCTGTCTGAGAAGTTGTGAGCAGACCTCGCATTTACCTGAGAGAGTAGCTAAATCAAGATGGAGGGGAAATGAACAACAAATAATTTGACACTAGCATGATCTTTCAAAGTGCTTTCTGTTCTAAGCTGTTCCTGAAAATAAAACAAAACATTGTGGTGATATTTAGACAAAAATGTAAATGGACTTAATACAATGAATGTTATACTTCAGATTGTTACAATTACAGTGTTTGCTGTGTGTATCTTAATCCAAGACTGTGCATGCAAGTATGTCGAAATGAAGCCCCTCAGGCAACACACAGAGACTTAAGAGACCACAAAGCAAGGGAGGCTCTGTTCAGTTTGACTCAGAGAACTCACGCTGCACTCACAGTACCTGCATTGCTTGCAATGGAGACAAATGCATGTTGCTCAACCATAAATGGTGTACTTTTTGGACTTTTGTTCTGAAAGAAGAAATAGAGAATGAGATTGAGGGCCTTAACTGCAGAAGCTTTTCTTCTGCCTTCTAAGATGCTTTGAAAAAAAAAGTCCAAGTGCTCTTTACCAAATTTCAGAATAAAGATGGATCTAAGATTACTGTGTTTGCAAAGCAGAAACTCCTCCAATGGCCTTCAGCCTTGGCTTGCTGTTATGCTGTTGCCCTGCAAGGGGACCTGATGTTTAGGACCCTGGGCTGAGCAAGGAGCCAGAAAGCTTAGCTTTGACAGCAGAAATACCACAAGTGTCTCCAGGACAGTAGATCTCAGAATCTAGATCTACTGAAACCATACAGGCACACCAGATATGAGTAAGAGGGCCACAAAGCAAGACCAGGAGTCTCAGAAGATGGACTAGATATAGATCAAGAATGCCAAAAGGAGCTGGATTCCATAACCATGGCTTATTTCGTAGTAGTAGTCTTCTGTTTTAGTCTATCTTCCTGAGAAGGCAATTCTGAAGGCCCGGGAAAACTGAAAAGGGGACTGAGAGTTGAGATATTTAGAAGAAAGGTTATTGCCAGTTCATAGCAACCAAGACTCCCCCGTGCTGTGTGGAGTGACATCCATGTTTCTGGCAGAGTCCCGAGCAAGAGGCATACACTACAATGAACCCTGGACTCCTTGAGGGGTGTGTCGTTGCTCTGTTTTGTAGACAAGAAAGCAGGCTTACATGAAAGACAGCACAATTGAACACATCAGACTTCTCAGAGTTTATTTGGGAAAGGAAGTGACCTCATCTTTTCTTTTCCCTGTGATTGGCCTCTTTCAGCATTTCGACTGAGAGAACTGTTGTTATGAAGAACTGTCACAGATTATAGGACAGGTAGCATCTTTCGTCCCCATACGTGAACACTCCTGTCACACAACAATACCAGACATCTGCAGTCGAACACAATTTGCCCACTCCACTTTGGAATAGCATTGAGCCTTCTCCTTTGGCATTATTTTGTTTCTCTCTTGGCAAAGACCTAGAACTGCATCTCATAAATCTCATATGTTGAGCTTCTTTCACTTTCATCCTGTTCAAAAATGTTATCTCCCCTTTTTATTGTTTCTTTGATCTAGAGTTTATTTGGAAGAATATTATTTAATTTCCACATATTTGGGAACATTGTCAGATTTCTACTTGTTCCTGATTTCTAGTTTAAATTAATAGTGGCAGTTATACTTTTGGGGATTTTTTTTTAAAGTTAAGGCTTCTACTCTAGTATTTGGTGGGTTTCTTTATGTCGTTCACAGCAGTCCTTTTACCAACATGTCACATTTTACAACACCATGATTAGATTTTTGAAAACAGTATGTATGGAAATTTGTCAGAGGCCTTTTGAATTTCTCAGTGACTGATAACAACTTACTGTTTATAGTTACTCCCTTTTTATGAATATCATTCTTAAATCATGTCCTTTTGAAGAATTCACGCTGCTTCATGGATTATTTTATCTTTAAAAGTTTGACTGTCTAGTCCTATGCTAATAATAACCTAATGTCAGCTTGTCTGGAACAGAAATGTAATGATTTAAAGTTCTCAGATTATGTCTGGACTTAAAAAAAAAAAACTGAAATTACTTCCATTTTGGGGGATGCTGGAATTTGAACTCAAGACCTCAGATTTTTCCAAGTAGACTTGCCACTTGAACCAAATCCTGTCTTTGTGCTTTCATTTTTTTAATTTTTTTGTCTTTTCTTCTTTTTGGTACTAGGGATCAGACCCCAAATTACTTCTAGTTAAGGTCTTGTATTTCTCCCTGCTAGGATGGCCTAGACTGTGATTTTCCTATTTGTGACTCCCCAGGAGCTAGAATGACAGGAGTACAACTCTATTGCAGCTGTTGGTTGAGGCTGGGTCTCATGAACTTCCTGCTTGGGTTGGTCTTGAACTGTGATCATCCCATTATTCCTTTCCTATATAGTTTGGATTACAGATATAAACTACTTTTCCTAGCCCTCAGATTACATTTTTTACTTTTCTAGTCTTCTGTTATGATGATTATGGCAGGTCAGATTTTATATTGTCACATATTGTTGGTTGTATATTTTAATTACTTTAAGAATACTATTTGGTTCGGATGGTTTAAAATGAATTTTTGACTAATGAAAACTAATATTTATTGTGAATGTACTAGATGGCAAACAATGTTCTAAGTGTGTGCTTTTTTTGTCTTCCAGTAATACTATAAATTGCCTTTATTTCTATTTTCAAGTATAAATTTGTTTGGGAACACCCTGAATTTTGATGACCATTTGTTTTAATATTCCTATTTTTCTTTACACCATGGAAGAAATATTGAAGCTGCACATTTTCTTTCTCAGTAAACCTTTAAAGCGTAAGATTCCTTGACTCATTGTTTAAACTGGTTCCATAAAAATAAAATAATTTCTCCCTTGGAGAGGGGGACTTTAAAAAGTGAGACACATGGCAAAGACAGGAAGTTGTCACTCAAAAAGCTAGAAATGCTGAAGCTGCCAGCAGAGATAGACTCCCATATTGTGGGATAATAAATAATATTTTATTACTCCCAGATCCTCAGGGCTTTTTTTTGCTAATGTTTGAATAAAGCAGACATATTTTATGATTTTTTTTCCATGTGTTTCTGGCTCAGTTTACACTTCCCTTGTATTCTATCTCTTTGTTTTCCTATTTTGGTTTATAATTTTTCTTTCAGTTTGAGATATCCTCTTGTGCCTCTTTTGCTTTTAAAATATGTCTTTTAAAATTTCTTGCTTTTCATTGGCTGATTCTTTTTATCTATCAGTCTTCTATTTTAATTTTCCATTCTTATTTCATCGACCTAGCCAGTTCTGATTTGTTTTCATCCTTTCTCTTTATAATTATCTGCTGGAATTTTTCTCTGCATCCCTTCAAATTTTCCTTTCTCTTCATTACCTTTTCTTTTTATAATGAACTGGAATCTGATTTCTCCAGCATTGTAAATCCTCCTTTCTTCCTTTCTTAGACTCTTTGTCCAGCACTCAATTAGGTAATATGCTGACTTGAAACCAAAGGATTCTATCACCTTGCCATGAGTAGTCATAATCCAAGAAATTATCAACTCTGCTTTTAATCATTCTGTTTTCAGCTCAGATAAAAGATATGTGACAAGTATAATCAGATGTGTCCTGCATTAATCTTATAGGGAGACCATCTGCATATTGGATTAGCATGCAAGAGCTCTTACTGATAAAAGCAAAATGTCTGTATGCTCATTGGGGCCAGAAAGTACTCTCCTCCTTCATCGAGTAAGAGGCAGGTGAGTCCCTTCTGGTGAGCAGTTATGAATCATAGAAAACAAGAGCAGGGACGGAATGGTAACATAATGGAGCAGCAGCATGCCTGTTCACGAGGAAAACTTGTCATATTGTTAATATGCCAACTCAAAAACAAAAATGTTCTCTCTGGTCTCATTGCTTTCCTTGGAGATAATTTTTCAGTCCAACATGCATTGATTTGGTTCTGACTTCCCCAAAGCTGTTGACATTGTCCTATTGGATCCTATTCATAATTCTAAGAAAAAGGACTGTAGTCAGGTCCTTCTCGAGGTATAAGTAGGCTAGTTCAGCCATGGGGTTTTACTTGTCACTGTGTTATTCAGTGTTATATTACTGTGATTAAAATACCTGAGAAAAAATGATCTTATGAGAAGGAAAGCTTTTCTTTGGCTCATGATGCTTAGAGGTTCCAGTTCATGGAGAGCTGACTACAGTGCTTTAAGTCTATGGTGTAGCACTGTGTATCATGGATGTGGCAAAGGAAGCTTCTCATCTCATGCTGCCAGTGAGCTGAGGAAGAAGAGGGGAGGGGAGGGGAGGGAAAGGGAGGAAGTGAGGCCCCAATAGTCCCTTCAAGGACATATCTCTAATTTCCCTAGTATCCTTGCTTCCAAAGCTCTTGTCTCTTAAAGGTTTCACTACCTCCCAATGGCACCAGGGGCTGGTGACCAACACTGCAACACATGGACTGTTGAAGGACAGTTCACACACAGACTATAGCACCTATCAAATACATGCTTCATAGAACACAGGGGTCCCTTATCCATAGCTCTTCAGTTTCATTCTTTCTCAACTTTGATTTCTAGTATACTCTCTAAACGTCCTCTGCACTTCTGATTCTGTCTTTCAACCCTTTCTTCTATAATTGGGGAATAGTTCATGTTTATCACAAAAAAGAGCTAGGAAACTATGTGCTAGGAAAAGAAAGTGGTGGTCACTTTCATGTGGTCAAACAAAGTTCACGCATGATTTATATGTAAACATCACCTAATAATCATTCAGGTTAAGAGTGTTATACCCTGTTCATTAAAAAAAAGACAAAAAATAAAGACAGTGGAACTGAGGTCAAAAGTGGTGGCGGATGTACTTGGGCTGCAGTTCAGTAGGGAAGAAAGCTGCGAACCCTACACAGGAGGCAACAGAAAACCAAAAAAATTGAGTTTGAGTTTTTCTGTTGCCTTCCTGTAGCATCAGCAGCAGACCAATCTCTCTCTCCCTCTCTCTCTCTCTCTCTCTCTCTCTCTCTCTCTCACACACACACACACACACACACACACACACACACACACACACACACACACACACACACACACACTGCCAGGTTCTGAAATATTCAGGAATCCAAACTGACTCTTTTTGTTTCCTTGTGAAGGAAACCCACACATTCCTGGATATCTTCTTTTCTTAGCCTAAGCATTCAAGGGTTGGGCCATGGTGTTCTCAAGGGTTGTTTTGTTTGTTTGTTTTCTATTTTGTCTCTCATTTGGCATCTTGAGAGCGGAATGGACCCTGTGTTTTCATATTTGAAAGTTCTTGCACTCAAGGTCACCCTTTTTGTTGTGTACTGAGTTTGGACTTGACCTCCATTAGTACTGCAGAGGTATGAGGACGCTTCTGGCTTAGGTGTGGGTGAAGCAGGCAAGGCCCTATGGCTAAACATGAGGTTGCTTGTCCTCCGATCGATTTTCTTTCTTTGGCTGGATAGATTTGCTCACTGATAACTGCAGTTGCACGCATTTGCATTAGTGGTGTTTCCCAGGGTGCAACTGAGAATGAGAGAGTGGAAGATGGGGTCAGAGTGGGAGGTCCCCAAGCAAATACCTCCTCTGGACGTGGGCTCCTGGGTTTTGAAAAAGTTGATAGCCCCAAGACACTGAGTGTGTGGAGAGGCCAGCTGCAAGACAGAGGGGCTGGGTTCCGCGATCCTAATTCTTGATCCAATCTAAGTTGATGGAAACTGTCCTTGGAAATATTTAGTTGTGAACTAACTTGACTAACAGACCAAGGGTGAAAACAGATCTTATTCTGTTCCCCTGCCATCATTCCTTTTCAGTCTTCATGCTAGAATGTAAAGATACCAGTTTGTCTAAGCAAATGAACTATGTATTTTTAATGGCCAATAACAATGAAAAGTCTATTTCTCACCAGTTTAAGTACCCCAGAAAATGGCAAAGGGAATTGTCTTTCCCATAGCCAATAACTTTCTCCTAATGATGTTTTTCCAAAGAGTCTCACAAACTTAAAAAAATATATTGCAAATACCGTTGAAAGTAAACTGGGTTTTAGACAATGAAAACATTTTATTCCTTTAAATTAAAGCAGAATGGCAGTGTCCTGCTTTTAATTCATTGTCCATGAAATCGAAGCAATGCATTCATTTAATTTTTCATGCTCATTGTCCCTACTTTAAAATGGTTAACTTCAATTGCCTATTATTTGCTCAAGTTGTTCAATTTTGAATTTGTTTTTGACCAACAATTAAATAAGTGCATTGAAGCATTATTGTTTATCATGTGGTCAGAGTCTCCTTTAGGAAAGTTAGTTGTCCTGACAAAGTATGTGGAGCCCCCCAAAAGATGTTATTTTCTTTTGATAATGAAACACTGTTGTACTTAGGGATTGGATAAAAGATTATTTGGTAGTATTAGAGAAACTAAAATTGAAAAAATCTTCATGAAATAGAAGCCAGCATATGTAGTCAGATTATGTGTGAGTGTGTGTGTATGTATATACATATACATATACATATACATATACATATATATTTCATGACTTTCAGAGCTGGCTTGACAGTTTGAGAAAGACAACTGATTAACATATGTTCTGAATCATTTTGTAATCTGATACTGATTATTTCTAAAATCCTTCTTAAGCCTCACACATTTGAGATATGTGAAAAAGCATATAGAAGTATCTTAACTTTGGAGATAACAATGTCACATTTTTTACACCAAAATCCTCCAGTTAAACTCAGAACTTATGTTAAGATGTCAGTTTTTGCCACAAGCACAAAATTTAAGTATCCTAAATATTTCAAAGTCACATAAGATATTATATTGCTCACTATACAGCAAACACTATGCCTTAGAAATATAGATATTAATTTGTACCGATATGTGTCTTCTATACCCATTAAGTTGTGTAGGTCAACCACATTAGTCATGATCATTGATTTAAGACAACATTTACATGTTTTCTATTTAGAAAACCACAAGGCCTGGTTATTGAGATTTTAATTTACAGACTAATCCTCTTAAAGAGATCAGAAACTTCTCTTCTGTAACATATGTAATAGTATTGCATATATATATAAATACATATATATATGAAATGAAATAATGTCAGTACTCAATAGACATATACTAAAAACCAAACAAAACAAAACAACCAAGGGCCTTTATATTAAAAGCACTTACCAACCCTGAAAATGAAAGCCAAGCCAAAAGAATCTTTACTCTTTAGTTCTCATTTTGAAAAAATAAAAATAAAAAAAATGGTTCAGAAAAATCAAATATTTTATTCTTAATAGCCCAAGACATTTTCAATAAGGAAATGATTTTCAATTTTCTATTAAATAGAAATCATAGGAGTGGTGTTTAAATTATGTAAAGTTCTGGATTAGTAGAGTGCAAATTAAAGAGGAATTATAGTAAAATAAAAACAGACTGCACAAGTTAAGTTCTAGAGAGAGGTACTTCAAAACCTCAGCCACAAAGCAAGATCTGGGAACATGTTGTGATTACAGAGGGATTGTGTGGGCCACGGCTGTCTTCTGAGTTTGGAAAAAGGCCGAACATGGAAGTTGCCAGAGCTCTATTTCTCAGACAAAGCTATATTGAAATGGCTTAGCAATCTTTCCCAGGATTTGGTTCAAGAGAAAGATGAATGTGAACAAGAGAGAATATGACTCCATGTGGTAGAAAAAAGATTAATAACCATATATGTGATTGCAAATACATGATCACCGATCAATACGTGCTGATACAGACATGGTCGTGCATTTACTTTACCCTTAGTAATTTGGAACCTAATTACATTTAGCATCACAGATATCACCCAAATATGAAGCATTCTTTGGGCTGAATGATCTCAGAGAGAGCATCCAAGGATTTGCGGAGGAAGGGGAGGGACAGTCTGAATTCTTTAGAAAATGTTTCCCTACTGCTCGCTATGTATTGTCTGTCACATTGCCTTCTTTGATCCTTTGCTGTGAATCACGGGCATTTTTAGCATGTATTTAAGAGAAAATAACATCCAAGATCCTAGGCCAGGCTCTGAACTAACAGAGAAATAGGGTAGAAATCAATTTGGTAACCAGCTGTTCATTCAATATATTGTAAATGTAGGAGACAAATGGCGTTATAATGTTGTTGTGGATTAAACACTCATCCCATAAGATGTATGGAGGCAGGATTTACCCCAAATGAGGCAGATACCCATTTTGAGTTCCATTTTGACCCAAATGGATCAAAGATTTTAGTGTAAGATCTGAAACTTTGAAACTACTCCAGAGTAACTTGGGGAAAACTCTGGAAGATACATATACACTGCACGTTCTTTTTGGAGTAAAACTCTAATTACCTAGAAAATAAGAAGCAGGAGTTGACAAGTAGGACTGTACCAAATTTACAAGTTTCTGTGAATCAAAGAAAACAATTACCAGAGTAGAGAGATAACCCACAGAAGGGGAGATATTAACTCTTTATCTAGAACATACAAGGAGCTCAGAACATGAAACTTTGAAAGATCAAATACTCCCACGAAAAGATGGGCAACCAAACTGAGCTGACAGTTCTTCGGGGAAAAACAGCTAATAAGTACATGAAGACATGTTCAACATGCTTTGCCATAAAAGAATTGCAGTCAACATTTTCAAATGGCAATTCCTTTGTATAACTATTTAAAGATAATTTTTAAAAATAGAAAAAAACCATCACAGTAACGTTCTGTGTCACCCTGTCAGAGTGACTGTCATCACAAAAACAAACAACTAATGCTGCTGAGGTGGGAATGCAAACCAGGGCAGCCACAACGGAAATCAGTGTGGAGGCTCATCAAAAAAACTAAAAGAGAAAAGCTTACAGGCTGGCTTTGCCATAATACTCCTACACATAAATACTAAGGAATCTTAATCAGTGCACAAAAGAGATATCCATGTTTATTTCAAGTCTTTCACAACAGATGAACTGTGGAACAACTGATACATATTAAAGGTATAATATATACATTACATAGATATAATTTTACACACACACACACACACCATGGAGTATTACTTAGCCATAGTGAAAAATAAAATTGTGTCATCTGCAGGAAAGTGGATGAAAGTGGTGATTATTATGTTGAGCTAGATAAGACAAACTCAAAGTAACAATTATTGCATGTTTTCAACTCACTGGAATATACATATATAGATACACTTATAAATAAGTATGCATATAATTATAATTATAATGACATAACTAATGTCAATTAGTTGATTATTTTATATATAATTGAAACTATGAGACTTTTTATGGGGACAAGGAGAAGAGAGAAAGACAATGATGTAGGGTGAATAGCAAAATACCTTGCAGCTACATGTGAAAATGGCATAAGGAAACAGAGTTCTTGTATAGTGGGGGTTAGGGATAACACCAAAGAGAGCAATTGATCTGACTAAAAATAAATACATAAAAGAACCATGGCAGGGGGTGGGGCGGGAATTTGGCCTAGTGGTAAGAGTGCTTGCCTAGCATGCACAAAGACCTGGGTTCGATTCCTCTGCCCCACATACGTAAATAAAAGCTGGAAGTGGTGCTGTGGCTCAATTAGTAGAGTTCTAACCTTAGAAAGCCCAAGGACAGTCACTGAGTCCAGACCCCACAACTGGCAAAAAAAAAAATAAAAGAACCCTGGATGCGGTTGATGATGTATACTATACGTATGCATGGAAATATCATAAAGAAAACTCCTTGTACCATTAATACATGCCAGCAAAATGTAAAACAATCAATAAAAAGAAACAATCTCTGTTTGGGAAAGGAATTAAAACCCATAGCAGAGTCATAAAGACAACAGAGCTGCAGTTCATACTTCACCAGGTTTCCTCTGTCAACATTTCATATTACTATGATGCAGTTACCACAACTAACAAAATTAACATTGCTGTAATTCTGCTCAGTGGGCTACTGTATTCATTCAGATTTTGTAAGGTTTTTTTTTTAAAACTTAGTACAACTATGCAGACCCATGATTAAACCCAGGGATTTACATTGCATTTCCCTACCATCTATTTAGTGTTGTCTCATTCTTGATTGTCCATTCACTCCTTATTGTGCATGATCCTTGCTTCAAAAAAAAAAAGTAAAACATAATCAAGTACTTTTTAGAATTAACCTCAATTTGAATCTGCCTGCTATTTTTCTTGATTAAATTGGAGTTGTACATATGGATAAAGAATGCCACTGAGGTGGTGATGTGCCTTTCCTTGGAAACACAGGTATCAATGACTTTTTCCTGGCAATACTAATTTTAATGTTTAATTAAGATTTTGATGACTGGGCTTCCTCATAGAGCAATTGCTGCTTTTCTTTCTGCCAATGAAATTTGTCTGTTTCTGCTTAAAATTTTGCAGACTAATTTTATCTGTCATGGGTGGCTTGCCTGAAGTAATTACCATTGTGGTATTGTAAGGGTGGTTTTCTATTTCCCTTATTCTGTCCATTTTTTTAACATTCAAGTGATTCTGTAAGGTCTGTTCTTTATCCTCCATTTACTGGTTTATTCTGTCCTTTAGCTATATCAGTATGGAACTATAGACACTTATTATTTTAACTGTATTTATTATTATTATTATTCAGACTTTCCCATCTTTGGACATTAGAAGTTTTTCCTAATGGCTTTTAAGACTTAAATATATTTGCACTTGGGAGGGAAAAGCAGGAGGATCACAAGTTCAAGGCCAGTCATAAACTGTCATAAATACATAATAGATTGATTGAAAACAAATAAAACAACTAAAATGAAAGACTTAGTTTGTGACGTGTTCTTGCCTTACTTTATGCTTTCAACCAGATCAATGAATTAACAAGAAATGTATGTTCATTTTACTGGAGAAGATATGTAGGAATCACACACACAGAGGTTATTTGAATATGAAGACTTACAAATGAATTTTTGTTTATTTCACTGGAGAAGGTAGTTAGAAATCACACAAACAAATAAAGGTTATTTGAATGAAGACCAACAATTTACAAAGGAAGTTCTGGGGAAGGTATTTAGTAATCTCTTTCTCTGTCTCTGTCTCTGTCTCTGTCGCTCTCTCTGTCTCTCTCTCTCTCTCTCTCTCTCTCTCTCTCTCTCTCTCTCTCTCTCTCTCTCTCTCTCACACACACACACACACACAGACACACACACACAGAAGTTTTTTGAATATGAAGACTCACAAAATCATGGATGATAACCACACGTGCCTCTATATTTTATTGTAAGTCCTGCATTGTACCTCTCAGTCTGGCCAACTATGACCTCAGAATTTTGTCCTAATTCTCTGGGGTGCTGCTCAGCTTTTTAACAACCATCTAATTGAGCAAGTAGAGTAGTCTAGAAGATTCTGATGGGCTCCACTATCAACCTAGGTAATACAACCTATGTACAAAATAGTCTTAATAATTCTTTGTAGCTTTTCCCCCTTCTGGTTTTCTTTTAAAAATTATATTTTATTGTCATGGGAATGTATAAAGGGTTATGGTTACATTTGTCAGGTACTAGGTACATTACTTCTTGAACATTGATACCCTTTCTCATGCTTTTCTCCCACTTCCTCTCCCCCATCCCCTCCCAATCATCTTGTTTTTCCCCTTCCCTTCCCTAAGCAAATACACAATATGTATGTTTTTAGTGTAAGTAAAGTTTGTTTGATGAAGTTGGGTGCTCCAGCATTTGGTGTGTAGATATTTAGAATGATTATATCCTCTTGAAGAAGAGATCCCTTTCTTAGTATGTAATAATCTTCTCTTTTTTTTTTGTGGGTCATGGGGCTTGAATTTGGCCTGGGCCCTGTCCCTGAGCTCTTCAGCTCAAGGCTATAGCCCAACCCCTGGGCCTGGGAGTTGTCCTTGAGTTCTTCAGCTCAAGGTTACCACCCTACCCTTGAGCCAAGCCCCACTTCTCATTTTCTAGAGGTTAATTGGAGCTAAGATTCTCAGGTTCTTTTGTGCCAGGCTGGCTTTGAACCTTGATCCTCAGATCTCAGCCTCTGAGTAGCTAGGATTACTGGTGTGAGCCACTGGCCAGCCAGCTGGCTGTAATAATTTCTTTGTGTCTTCTCACTAATTTTATCTGATATGAGGATCTTCAGTTACAGAGATTCTGTCTTCTGCGTGTCTAACCTGCTATCAATACATTCTACTTTGTTTTTCATCTCCCTTCCTTCTAGTTGGTCAGTTTTGATCGCCTTCAACTCTTATTTTAGACCTTGCAAGGACTCCTTTCCCTCCTTGATTTTCATTTGAGTGCTCTCTTTGAAGTCCTTTATTTCAGTGGCTGTCCTCTCCTTGGACTTTTGTTGGAATTCCTTCAGCTGGTCGATTCCATGAATTCCTCCATTAGCTGCATCACGTCCACACATGGCCTATTCTTGCTAGCAATCTTTCATTCAACATGCTTATCAGTAGCATTTATGAGCGTTTTGAGGACGCGCCTCTAGGTTTTTCATTGACTGCTCTGCTGTCTGTCTATTTTAAGTGGGAGATGTGATTCCTTGACTTGCTATTTTTCTTGTTCTGCCCATTTGGCAATGGGAGCAAGACTAATATTACACAAGATTATAATTTTAAGATAAGAACCAACCTAGTACTCTATAGCTTCACAGACTACGAAGGTTCACAATCGTAGGCTAGTATTTTTACTTCCTTTAACCTTTTGTGCATTTAAAAACAAATCCAGTAACAACAGTAAACACAATTTTAAAGCAAAAACCAATCCAATCCCTATGAGATTTAAATCAATCTGGACCTACAATATAATTTGACAAATACATGTAATGTCTGGGCCAACAACAATCAACTATAGATTCACGAACTATGGAAATCAAAGAAGGAGCAAAGGGTCAGCGACAGAGAGGTATAATGAAAGACAAGAGGAGAAAATAAGAGAAGAGTAATATAGGGAAGGAAAGAGAGTGAAGATAACTGAGACCTAGAGCGAGAGAAAGGGAAAATTAATGCATAAAAAAATTAAAAATTAAAGTTAATGTTTTGTTTCATGATCGTATTTTCAGTTTTACAAGCGTTTTTCCCCTTCCTGTCATAATTCCTGAAGGAAAAACCTCTTAGAATGTGAATAATTAATTTTCTACTACTGTGTATTATGATTTAAAAAATTACTTGGTTGTCTTCCAAAAAATTAAAATAAATAAATAAAAAGAATATATAAAACCAAAGGAAAAATATATAGAAGAGATCAATAATTAAAAAACACTTTAGAATTATGCAGATTTAAAGAAGTAATACTAAAATTAAGAATACTAAGATTGAAAATAGGGGATTGAATAAATAAAAGTACAATCTGAATTAAGTATGACTTTAGATCCTATTGTATGATATGGGATGGGAAAAGCTGAGTCCAGTCCCAGGACACACACACAAATACACATAAATACACACACACACACACACACACAGAAAAGAAGAAAGTAAAAAGGCAAGCAAGAAAGAAGGTAGTAAAGAGCATCCCTGACAGAGCTCTGTACTTTCTTCTGATTTCTCCTCAAATCCAGCTGTTTACTGTTGATGTTGATGCTACTTAAGTCTATAAAAAGTATTTTGTTTAAACTATAAATAGTTTTGGTTCCATTAGCTTTGGAGTTAAATTATATAACATGGATGCTCTCTGAAGGTAATTTGGAAACAAAGGAAAAAGTGCTAGGATTTTCTAGATCAACTCGGGGAGGGAAATTATACCCTGGAGTTGGGGTGTTCCCCTTCATTTTTCTTCTTCTTTTTCTTTTTTCCTCATTTCAATACATGGAAAAACATATGGGGTTTTAAGAATACAAAATGTCTTCAATCTTCTCCGCTAAGCTTGAATAAAATTGGTGAAGTATTAAGGAATTTATCAACAAATGAAAATAGCATAGAACACGTGTTTTTCCCAATTAAAATCTTGAAAAAAATTAATAAACACCAAATGTAGAGGTCTAGATGGAGTCATATGCTAACACATACATACTCTAAAGTGGTACAAACTGTCTTTGTGAAGTGTGTGTGACAGAGAAAGAGACACAGAGAGAGACAGGGACAGAGACAGAGAGAGAAAAAGGATTTATTAATTAGTGCTTTAGAACTTTGAGGAAACTACATCAGAGAAGGTTATGACAGGCATGTACATAGACGTATACATTTAAAATACAGATCTGATCCTGGGCGATTGAAGCCTGGATAAGAAACACAATAGTCACATAAGCGTGGTCTCAAAAGAACATTGACTTTTTCTTCATGCTTTCAGGGCGAGGAGTGAGCTTAGGAAGGGCTGTTAGCCCTTGATATGATCTATGGAACATCCTAGCTTAGCAGAACAAGACACAGTACACACTCCAAGGACAAAAGGGTAAACAAGTGTAACAGCAATATCCACGAGACAATACATTATAAATTAACTCTAAAATGGGGAGGAAAAATGGGAGAAAAATATAGGAAGGTTATCAACGTTCAAGAAGTAATACACTCACTACCTTATGAATGTAACTGTAACCCCTCTCTACATCACTCTGATAATAAATTTTTTAAAGACACAGTACACAATTGTCACCCGAGGTGACTGACTGGGAGCTGTGGCTCACACCACCCTCCAGCAGAGATCCACCATCTCAGGAGAGAATACTGTATTATATACCTCACTCACCCAGGAAAAGGTAAAAACTCAAAGTCCAGCTTCTGCAGAAGTTGTATGACTTTCACATGGTAAAGTCAAAAAATTGTGAGTTTAACTGTCCTAAATCAGAGACTGTTCTTAAGATTTATGTTTCTTGGTTACATAAAGGACTCAGCTCATCGCTTTGAGGTCCTTTCTCAGCATGATACAAATTGGAGCCAGGCTTGCTCAGTGGAGAAACTAGGGTGGAATGGAAAGAAATCTAGACCCAGTGGGGGCTCTGTGGCTGGGACCAGCCCAGCCACTAACCTGATTTATGTGGACCTCCACTCCTGGGGACTTCTCTGAGCTTTGTGCAATATGGCAATATGGGCCTCCTCAATGGATGCTTTTTTGACATCTAGCTTTTGTGAAATACGTCACAGATGACAGAGAACTTTCACAATGTCAGTGCATGAAATATTCATGTAGTCTGCGAGGCACCGGGGACCCACATTTGACAGATAATGACAGCCAAAGGACTCATACATTTGGCAAGTAGCCAAGGCTATCGCAACACACAGACTTTTGCATAGAGAAGCAATGTGATTTTAGGGCATGAGATACAATGATGGGTTCTCTTTAAGGGTTTTCTATTTCTCCATCAGAAGAGACAAATTCATTCAAAGCCCATTGTTGCCCGGTAGTTAAGGAACTAATTAGGGTGTTTCTGTTGTAGTTTAAACTCTTTTTTATTGTTGCTGTTATTGTTTTTAGGTACCATATTTCTTTATTTGAATGAATGGTGCAAGTTAAGAGAACTTGGATGCTCTGGTACAACTATAGAGAAAGTAATTCTAACTTCAACATGCATGCTCTGTCTCCCAGTCATCACAGCCCTGTTTCTTGATATCCTGCTGGAAGATGCAGCCACCACGCTGGTTCTGCAGCTTCATCTGATGAAGCTCCCCTCACGAGATTGGTGGAAAAAATAATGGGCAAAGTTCTTCAAAGCCACATCATCTCGGTCAGATGGTGAGACATGGACAGGTAGACATGGGAGGCATAGAAGCTGCAGGTTGATCTGGTGGCTGATGGGGCCTCTGAGTCCAGGTGGTAGTTCTGGGGCACCAGCAAGGAGGATGCGGTCTTGATGGTGGCTGGTGGTCGTGGGAGAGCTGCAGGGTGCTGGAGTAGCAGTGAGGCCAGGGAAGGTCTCGGGACACAGTGGGGAGGTGGTGAGAGGCCAGAGGGTGTGGGGCCAAGCACCGGATTCCGATCACACGCGGTTGAAGCAGGAAAGCAAGGCGACTCTCGGTGAAGTGTCTGGCTGCATTTTAACTCTTTATAAAAAAAGTTTTAATTGGCTATATTAGCATGAAGGTTAATGACCTTTTAAATTTAATTTTTGTTGTCTTTTGTAGAAATTGAGCTTCTACAGGTGGGACTCCCACCAGACAGTCAATGGTGGAAGTTTTCAGAACGTGCTTGCAGAATTAACTTGGATAATTTGGTAGAATGCCAATCTCCAGATTTCTATCCCAGGCACACAACAAATTGGGGTCCAGATCAGTTTGATGCAAATGGTCTAAGGTTCACAGATTTAAAGTCTTTCCTTTTGTTCATAACCCCTATACATTCATGGCAACTGACGGTTTTTTTGAAATTGTCAGAAGGAGACCATTTCTTTCATGAAAAAGAAAAATCTCTGTCATCTTGACCCTGCCAGGGTGCTGAAAATCACCCCTCCCCTAGGATTCCGCCCCCTGGGTCATTTTCCTTCAGAGAAAACATTAAAATTCCATATAATGATCAAATGGTTTATGCAAAGTCAAAGATAAACAGTCCAGGATTCGCATTCACCCAGAAACACCCTGGTTCTACCCGCAAAAGATTCTGATATGGTCAGTCTGGGTTCACGCTCAACATTAGGAATCTGAAAATCTTTCCAGATGATTCTGAGCACCACTGCCAGCCCCACTACACAAGAAGGAAGTGGAATGGAGCACGTGGAGAACACTGCAGCTGTGAAACTGAACATCAAGGAGCTGAAAGGACCAAACAACCTGATCATCCGTATTGCTATGTTCTCAGGGGCACCCAAAGATAAGGTTTTTAGAAGACCATTTTTGCCTTGCACTTCAGTTTCTGATAGCAAAGATAAAAAAAATCAGTAGATCTCAATAACAGTGGAATGACCACCAGCGTGTGTGTGTGTGTGTGTGTGTGTGTGTGTGTGCACAAGTCTGTGGTTAATTGCAATATGACTGTGCCAGGGTCCCCTGCCTGTGGGCAGGCGCATTAGGGGAGAGAGCACGCAGTTAACTTTGTCTTTGTGTTGTGGGAATTGGGTTTATCTCAAAGGCCGTGTGTTGGCTTTCCATTCAATTAGTGGATTACAGTGGTGTGTTTGGCGTGACTTTCCAGCACTGGTCTCCACACTGCTGAAACCTTGCTGTTCAACACTGACCTATAAAATGTGTTATAACGATCTCAAATAAGGAAAGGAATGAAAAATAAAACCAGCCACAGAGGCATTCTGAAATGAGGTAAGATTTAGAATGGCTTTGGCACGTGGCGTGTTCTTTAAAGTCATGTCCAAGATTCAGCCTTCCTTTCCATTTGTCAGAGAAGGCTTTGCAAGTAAAAAACATTCATATTGATAGGAGGAAAGACTGAAGATGTTGAATCCATAGCAAAACACACCTTACAGAAAGAATACGCCTTTATCCATTGTGAACATGCCACAGCCAGCCTGCAGACTTTGCAGGTCACACATTTTCTCCACTGTCTTTTCACCAGGAAAAGTGTGTTGTTGTATAAAGCTTCTCTGGGGTAGCAGTCAGTACCCACCACAATAAAACACCTCGTTTCCACATGCCTGGCAACTATTGAATGGCCAAAAATAATACCATCAACATTCTTCTGGGGAACAAGCTTGCATACGCCAAATTCAAAAGAAAGAAAGAAATGTTCTAACCATTACCACCTAGCAAACCAGACCCAGGCCACCTGCTGAGAAGATGACA
Organism: Megascapheus bottae; assembly: GCF_031878675.1. Lineage (NCBI taxonomy): Eukaryota > Metazoa > Chordata > Mammalia > Rodentia > Geomyidae > Megascapheus > Megascapheus bottae. The sequence goes on from NC_143531.1 coordinate 20,693,198, forward strand.
TTTCAAGCCCAAGAAACATCTTCCAGATTTGTATATCCCACAAAACGTTCCTTCTCACTCTTTTTTTTTTTTTAAGGGAGAAACTATCTTAATGACGATTTGGTGTAGGAGTCAGGTAAAGCTGGGTTTGACTCTAACTTCTGGTTCTTATTGTTTTACCAGTTCTGTGACTCAGTAAGCTACTTTGTCTCTCCAAGAAGCAGTTTACTAATTTATAAATTTGTGCTTCCTACTTCAGAGCACTGGTATACAGACCAAGTCAAACGCTGAATATGGGGTGCCTGATTGAGCTCGGGGCTCACGGTAGCATCTCCTGAACCAAAGCAGCATGGGCCCTAATTCCTCCTGTGACCTTGAACTTGGCATCTAGGGGAGGCTGGATATTGGGCACCAGGAAAATGAAAGATGACTTTCAAAACATTTTGCTTAGTAGTCTTCCTTTCTGTCATTGTTTTTCTTTTCTTGCTAGGATTCTGTCTTGGGTTGATTTAATGTTTTATAGCTGAATTTTAATATTAATTTGTCACCATTGTGTTGTTCTCTGTATTTTACTAGTTACATAATCTTCTTTGGTGACTTAGTCATCAAAAAGAGAGAGAGGGGGGAGGGGGAGAGAGAGAGAGAGAGAGAGAGAGAGAGAGAGAGAGAGAGAGAGAGAGAGAGAGAGAGAGAGAGAGAGAGAGAGCGCCATAGTTACTGGGTTAAATTTCAGGGATCCAAATTTTGAAGTTCCTATAACTTCACAATCCCCAAGAGCAGGCTAGACTCTGATGCTGGCATGGGAGGAGATGGTGAAGCTAAGTTCTTCTTATTCTCTGCCACTCTGCATTTAACTTATGGTCAATAAATATTTATGGAAAGGAATGAATGAATTAGCCTTGCTCTGCTGCATACTCACAAATACATGAGTGAACTAATGATCATGCTTCAAATAACTGAATTCCTGAGGAAGCCATTAATATTTATACTGAAAACACTGGCTTCGTTGATGTCTGAAATATTTAACACTTCATAAGCAGTTTGCCCTTATACTAAAGCATCTCCAGAGTATTGGCTGCAAAGTCCATGACTAACTGGGTGGACAGTCAAGAACATTTTATGGTGCCTTTTCTGAATTTGGAGTTCTTTTTCTCATTTGGGAACTATTTTCCTGTGTGGATCTCAGTTGGAACTGTGGCTTACATCTCAGGAGATTTAAATGCATACATTCTCTCAGACTCTTTGCAATTGACAGGTCCTAAAGTCAACTCTGCAGATGTTTCATGAGGTCCAGTGATCAGAGACAAAAACCCACGTTGTCCAGAGCCACTGGGAAGTGCGTTGGCCTTCCCGCTCAAGTCCCTACATGGACATGAGAATGAAGAGTTCTGCGAAGCAGGGAGGGCCCCAATGAGTGCCTGGTGTACACTCTCATCTGCTCATTTCTTAAGTCTCTACCCATTTCCTAAACTTAGTTCACTAGACTTTTGGCTGAGTCTGTCCCATCGTAAATTCTTTTTCTATGAAGTTACCCAGATTTAGTTTGCATGGCTTTCCACCACGATAGCACAGTGAAGGAAGATGGGGCGTTGTGAGGGATGGAGAAGAAGAACCAATCCATCAGTCATAATACTCTTATTTATTAACGTTGATCAGAATCTTCAGGGTGGGGGCCTTGACTAGTGCTGTTTGAGGAACAATAACAAATACTATAGATGTTTGTGTTTTCTATATTTACTGTCTATCTATCCTGTGCTTAGCACAGAGTAAGGACTCAATACAAATTTCAGTTGAGTAAATGGATTAGATGAATAAAATGCAAAAATTGACATGAAAAAACTCCCTGGATGATCCTGACACCGGATGGGACATGCAAAAGCCTTGGATTGGGATTTGAGTAGAACATTTCTAGGCTGCAGCAGCTATGATGAAATTTAACTTGGTGGTTTATGTCCCCACGAACCTTACAATCTAGCTAAGAAGAGGAGACTGACATTCAAGAAACAATCTGAGAACAATAAAAGCCAGAATTACATGTAAATAAGGAGCAAGTGGAGGGAAGTGATGTAAGAATGTACATGTTGTGTATGTTTGCATTCTTCTTTTGGTGTTTGTCTGTCAAATTATCCCTCATTTGCCAAGAATAAAGAGGTGGGAAAGAAATGATCCAGAGCAGAGTATGTATGTTCTCATTATATTCATTTTAAGTGATGTCAGCTCAAGCACTTATTTTCTTGACAGAGCCACAACACCAGGCTTGTCTGGGCAGAACTGAGTTTGGGGCCAGGAACAGCCGTTGTGCTCTGTGCTCTCAAATTAGAGATGATAAGGTACCAGAAGCCATTGTCAGTGACTTTGCTGCCATGGAGACCACTGAATCCCAGCAAGAAGGCCTCTGTTTCTTTGTGTGCCTGCCACTCTCACATTAGGACAATTTTAGGAAGACTTCAGACAGATTATTTGCAAATGATGTAGGGAAATTAGATGAGACGTGGCACTATCCCTGTAGTTGTTAGCTCTTCAAGGGACAAGAAAAATGAAGGAATAACAACCAAAACCTATGGAAACTACAGAGCTCGGGTGAAAACAGCATGCCAATGTTGACTGAAACAAGTGAGAAGGGGTTTATGTGGTGCCCAGAATGAAGATGGGAATTTTCTATTCTTCTGTTCCATTTTTCTATAATGCTGAAATTTTCACTAAAGAAACATAAAGTTTTTTACTAAAATGTCATACATGCCAACAAATGGGACCAAGGAGAAGAAGAACAACAAAAGAATATAATTATTATTAAGAACATATTAAGAAGATAAAAGTTTCAGGGCCAGAAGCACAATCTAGTGATAGAGTACTTGCCCCGCATGGATGAAGCCCTGGGTTTGATTCCACAGTACTACATACACAGAAAAATCCAGAAGTGGCACTGTGGCTCAAATGGCAAAGCACAAGCCTTGAGCCAAGCTTCCAAGGACAGTGAACAGGCCCTGAATTCCAGCCCCATGAATGGCAAAGAAAGAAAATTTCAAATGTATGTGATTTTTATGTTCAAGAAAATATACATTAAGGTGGAGACTTTTAGGAAGTTAAAATTTATTTTTAATCAAAAAGAAACACATGAAAATGATATGTTAAATTATTTTTTTCTTACGTAATTTCAAATAAGTAACGCAGATGATATTGACAGTAGATTGGATGTGCAAAAGATGAATGAACTGAAAGACAGGCTAAATACTTGAAAGATAAAGAGAAAAGAATATAAAATATCTAGACCATAATGAATTATCCTGTATATGTACATAGGATGTTAGTAGGACTGAAGATAAAAAAATACAATAACCATGAGATTTAATAAACTTATCTCCTGAATGGAAAATGTTATAAGCTTCAAGTAGGATTAATACAAAGCAAATGACTTTTAGATGTGTTGCAAAGCAAAGAATGATATAAACATTTTAAAGCAGCTGGATGGTATAGGGGTGATTATCTACCATCAAAGAGGCTGTCTTAAGATGGAAAACTAGCCTCTCTGCAGAAGACAACAGGCAACAGCAAGAAAACATCAAGAATTCTATGCCTGGTATAAAAGAAGGAAAAGGAGTTAGGAATATATCTGACAGCTTGCCTAAAATGTCCTAGGCATACGGGGTTTTGTGGAAAGAAAAGAGGAGAAAGAGACCAAGAGACAGACAAACATGGCGAGCCAGAGAGAGAGTGAGAGAGGCAGACAGAGATAGAGAACATTCCCAGTCACACAAAACAGAGAATTCATCATCCGCAGATGCAAACTGGAAGAGTTTTCAGAGCAAATAGAAAAAATACAAAAATAGAAATACAAGAAGTCCAAACCAATAACGATAACTACAAAAGAATCTTAACTATATGAAACAATAATAGTAATGAGTTGTGATATCAATCATATATGTAGAATCAAAACTCACAGAAAAGTAAGACCAATAGTAGGCAAAAAATAAAGTGTTTTAGAATTTGTCCGGGAATGAATATTACATTAACTATAACAAATTTAAAATGTATACTGTAATCTCTGGGTAATCACCAAACAGTAATAAAATGCATGACAACAGAATAAAGAACTGAAAGAGAAAGCCATAGAGGAGGTTGTTTTGAGCAAAATATAGTATGTGTATATCTGAAGTACTGTGGAGAAATCCCTTAATACAGTTTCCACACACTAAAAAAACACATGAATGACAGGAAAGTAAAACAGATTCTGTCGTGGGAGGCTGCAGTGGGAGTGAGGTGAATAAGGATGGATATGGCTCATGTCGTTTGTTTGCATGTATGAAAATAGAACCATAAAACGGGGGAAAGGAGAGTGATTGGGGTCATTCATAAGGATATTCTATACATGTATGGAAATTTCACAATGAGACCCCCTTTATATGACTAATGTACTGTAATAATAAGCAGAACTATAAAATATTTTGTTAATGTAGTAGAAAGCAAGAAAGAAGAGAAAGGGAGCATCAATCAAAAATAGATACTAAATGGATTCTGGGAAGATGGCAGAGGTTTCCCTCATTTGTATACATCTAGGATTCTCCTAGCAGAGGATTATAATAGCTCACAAGCTGTGTACCTATGGCCATATTGGATGAGACTAAGTGAAATGAACTCCAGGATAAGGAAACAAGAGGGCTGTCTTTGTGATTGCTGCCCTTAATGTACTCTGTGAAGTTATTTCTTTCCTCTTTTTTTCCCCCTGTGGTTTATCTCATGTTATTGTATCTGACTTTGTTACCTGGTAAATAGTATATACATTTATTTGTTTATTTGAAATAGAGAAGGGAAGGGGAAAAACAAGATGATTGGGAGCGAGAATAGGAAGGGAAAGTGGGAGAAAAACATGAGAAGGGATATCAATGTTCAAGAAGTAATGTACCTACTATCTGACAAATGTAACTGTAGCCCCTCTAAACATTACCCCAGCAATAAAAAAAGAAAATACATAGTAAGATAGAAAGCAAAGACATGAGCGTGTCAAAATCACATCAAATGTAAACAAATTTTCCAAAACAAAACTAGTCAGATCACATTATTTGGAAAATTCTAAGGGATATGGAGACAAAATCATGAGAAGGGGTAGCAATGATTGTTAAGTAAAGCACCTTCTATCCGGTGAGTATACTGTAACCCTTCTATTAATTGCAATAAAAAAATAAAATAAATAAGAGCCACATGTTCCTGCCAGGGGTGGAGGGGGCCCCATGCTCCTCAGACAGTGGCATTTTGAGTTTGTGGCCATGGTGGAATACCTGGCAAAACCCTAGCTCAAAAAAGACAAACAGAGAGGGAACCATACCTTATATCTAAGGCGACAGGATGGAAGAGAGATAGATAACAAGAGCCAAAAGAAAACTGAGATAGCCATTTTTCTTTTACCAAAATACCCTTGAATGCAAAAGGCATTACAGTAAAATGTTAATCTGTCAAATACAACAATTCTCTCTCTATTTGCAACTGATCGCAGAGCTTCTGATTCCAGAGAGAACAGTTGAAAGAATCAAAAGGAAAAAAATGAAAGCGTAAGCTTTAAGTCATCTCTCACAGTTGATAAATCAACTTTTCAAATATTTTTGATGAATCAAAAATGATTTTTTAGAAAAACCTATGTGGTGCAGCCATAGCTATACATTATAAAAAATTATAGTACTAATTCATACATTGAAAAAGGCCTAAAACCATTTATATGATGCGATCCACAAGAATAAGAAAAAAACAAATTCTATATCCCAACAATGTTATTGCTAGAGACAGCCTCAATATAAAGTTTCCAGTCTTTACAATACGGCATGTGCAAAAGCATCCAGAAGCACAGCTACCAGTAAGCCAAAAGGTGGAAATAATTCAAATGAACATTTGTCTTCCAACCATTTACCATACATGGTGGTATGTTTCTACTGTGGAATATGATGCAGCCACAATAATAAAGTAGGAATCATTTCATAGCGCATGTCACACCAGCAGAGCTCTGCTTGCTGCATGTGCACAAACAGCTCACAGATTGCGAGCATGAGTAATGCTTTCTCTTCCAACCCCCTAACGACCATAGAAAAGGAAGCAAGGGTGACACAAGAAACCTTTGTACCAATAATTTCTTGCTTTCTTGACATCATTCCCTATCAGACAGGGTGAGGCACTGTGACTGTTACCAACTTTGGGCATATTTGGAAGTAGGTTCGATTGGTTGCTGTCATCTTGTTTCTGGAATGTTCTAAGTGTGGTCATTGGATCATATCACTGTGTTTCTTCTCCCTTCTTGCACCTTGAACTCAAGAGACTCGAGACAGGTACCCTGACATAGTGTGTATTATACAGTAGAATACAACATTGTCGGTTTTATATCTGAGTTTATTTCTGACTCTCTCTCTCTTTCTCTCTCTCTCTTTCTCTCTCTCTCTCCCCTTCCTTCTCTTCTGCTTCCTCATCCCTTCCCAGCTTTCTGCAGCATCCATGACACCCCTGTCTATGCAATTCCTAAGCTCTGCCTCCAGTCTTCTCTTTCATTTTAACCATAAACAAAATGTATTTCTAGTCTGTCTCTCTTGCAATTACTTTCTTTCTGAAAGAATGATTTAGTCTTAGAAACATCACTTCTTACCCAACTCTTTTCTCATCTAACTCATCCTCCTTCTAATTCCACACCGCTCTGAGAGCTATCAGAGACTTCATGGGCCAGCCCAAGCATCTTTCCCAAAGCTTGTCTTCCTCGGTTCCCATGCACCATCTTGCTCTGTACCCATCTCCTTCCTTGGAATTGTGTGGCCCTCTAGTACTTTGTAACGCCACTCAGCCAGGTCTCTGTCTCTTCGCTCTTGTCCATTGTTCATTCTTTCATTCCATCTTCAAAGAGTGCGTTCCTTTAGCTGCAGCACTGAGACAGCCATTCCACTCCCTTTCTCTTCATTCCTGCAGTGCGGGACTTGCCTCTCTGAACTCCAAATGAGCTCTAGCCCTACAGGATGCTCTTAGGTGAGACTTATGGACACCTAAACATTTATTTCCTTGCCTTCTTTTCAGATGATATTGAGCTGATATTTGGGTGCTCACATGCTTTCAGTTTTAAGGAACCAAAGGCGACACTCCTGGGTACTCACAGTGTGATCAGAAGGGCTGCTCTCCTAGCCCCTGCTCCCTAGTGCTTCCCCCAATGACTCGGTCTCTAGATGTAATGCCGCCACACATTAAAACCAGTCAGAAAGATTCAGTGCTTCTCCAGCAAGCGTGTGAATCAGCGGCCACAAGTTTGCATTTTGGAAATAGTTTTGGCAGCTGGGCAAATTATCTTGAGGTAGCTGAGACTGTTATCTGTGAGTGGAAAGAAGGAGGAATGAGAGCAGGGGTGGGATGAAATCAGCAGAGGGTTAGCAATTAGGCGAACTCTGCAGCAGCATGGCGAAGGTTAGAAGCAAATATTCTGCTGAAACTGAATGTGATTTAGAGCCAGAAAATTCCTGGGAAACCACATCGGCCAAACCTCTCATTTCACAGATAAGGGGCCCAGAGAGGTTGCTATTTAGTCTGAGTTACACAAATAAGTCAAAGGCAGAACCACAGTGGCACTGGAGAACTCAGTTCCCAGGCCAGGACTTTTAACTATCTGTACTTTCCAGCATACTCCCATTATAGTCTGGTCAGGGTCAGGGTGCTAGGCTCTCTGTTAGGCCTCTTGATCCCTAGAATTTGCCAAAAGCATTGTCAGCTAAAAACTTAGCCAGTGTATGCTAATTATCAACGAGTTCAGAAGCCAACTTGTTCACAGGGTAGGTAGATCTTCTTTTTAGCCAGTCTCTGGCATTATCCTGCCTGAGGGAGTGCCTGTGCTCACTCAGCTCTCTTCTCAGCTTCACACTTCCCTATTTCCTTTCTCTCTACCTGTCACTCATGTCCAGTCTTAGCAACGTCATCCTGCCCTTGGCACTATCAGTCCGTTGGGGTTACCATGACAAAACACCACACACTGGCTGGCTTCTGAACAACAGAAATTCCTCACCAAGATTAGTGCCAGTAGACCAAGATTAGTGTCTCAGTAGAATCACTATCCAGTGAGGGACTGTTTTCTGGTTTAAAGATGATACCTTCTAGCTGGATTGTCTTTTGGCAGAAACAGGTGAGAGAGTTGGCTCTATGTATTCATCTATGTATGTATCTATCCATCCATCCATCCATCCATCCATCTGTCTATCATCTATCATCTATTTGTGAGACAAGGTCTTGCTATGGAATCCGGGCTAGTCTCAAACTTGCAATTAACTTGTCTCAGTCTCCTAGGTGCATCAGTGCACCTGGTTTGGGCCTCTTTGTTAAGGATGCTAATCTTAGTCATGTGGGTGATTCCTTAAAACCAAACCATGACCCAAGGACCCCAGCTCTCAACAGTAGCATGTCCTCTCAGAAACGTTTCACTACAATGTCTACTTGTAATGCTTTTGCTTCTCCCTCTGTAGCTAGCAACTTCTTTTTCAGGATATTACTGGGCCCGCCATGCCAAACTTCTGTTAGCATCAATTTTCTTGCCCAGCTCAGACCACATAGTCAATCATTGTAGCCACATTCTTGACAGCGCCTCTACATCCATCAGCCCCACACACTTCCAGCATTGAGTCCAGCCGTTTCTTAGCCCCACCATACTTGTTTTCCCTGTTCTTGACATGCCAAGTTCAGATGAAGAAGACAGTGACAGTGCCATACACACATCATTTCTACCCTCACAAGCTCTCAATACAGCTCTTAGACTTCTTTTGTTTTTTAAATTATTATTATTACTAACTCTTTCCTTGTTTCCACAGAACGGCAAATAAAAATTCTTAAATTGCATCTTCCATTTGATTCACACAACTTTCAGGACATTAACAAATAAGGGGCCAGATATGGAAATTCTTCCACGTCTACCTCCCACATAAACACACCCCCACCCACCCTTTCCCACTTTCATTCGTTCTTTATTTATAATTAAGCAGTTGTACAGCAAGGTTATGAGTCAGCTTATGAGTCCAGTGCATCTGGGTCAATGTCACTCCTTCCACGGTCATCTGCCATTTTCTCCTTCCTGTACCTATACTCAAGTTACAGTTCATATCCTGCATGTTCTACCTTTTCTAAAACTTGTGGAACTATTGCGATTCCAGAACCACTCCTCTCTTTCACCCCATGCTCTTTCTCCACTAATTAAACTAGTCATTTCAAAACTAATACCCATTGCCATTTAAGCAGCTAAACCTCCCTCTTTCCCTCTCTCATTTGCCAGTGGAATGTCTATACCTAATTGTCTCTGAGTTTCACACACTCGCAAACACCCACATCCACAAAGACACACAAGCACACTTAAGCACTTAATGAGCCCACACAAGCCAGTAAAACCATGTCATTTCAAGTAACAGATCATCTCAATACAACTCAGAAAGAAAAGAAATGATGCTCCTTGTTTCTGTGCAGGTCCTGCTGATTCCACCAGCAGCCGAAAAGCCGAGTGTTGGCAGTCAACAATGCCTTCCAACCTGCTGACATCATCTCAAGAGGGAAATCTCCAAATTCCCAATCTTTTTATTTCCCAACTTTCCAAATTAGCAAGTCAGCTTTGGGAGACTTTACAGAGTGCTTGTGATACGCATGAACTCAGGTATGTTTCCCAGAATTCTTTTTAAGCGGCAACCACATCCATGATACATTCCCCATAAACACCGTTTCCATGGGGGAAAATCACTTCGTCATCTCTTGATCGGAAAAGTAGACACTTGGATCGCCTGAGCCTAGGAAGAACTGTGCTTTAGATTTCCCACAGGAAGGCTGAGGAAGGTTCAAAGGCTTGGTTTCTTGTAGATAAATCTCAGGATTGCTCTCTCCCTGTCAAATACACAGAACTGCTCATTTATGCGCTTCTTACTTAGATCTAGATGGCTGTTGAACTCAAATCCTAGAGACTCAGAGAAAGAATCAATGCCTTTTGTACTTCTGCCAAATCTCAGAATTTCACTTTGGATATTTTCTAATCTCAAGCTGTTGTCCCCTGCAATGTTCTTAAGTCTAAGATTCACATTCATTCTAAGCGTACCTTAGGCTGTCACCCCCAGCTCTAGAGGGCTGTGTTGCACAGACAGACATGGAGTGGGAGGAAAAAGAGCATTTGCTATTGCTTTCTATCCTGAATGGCTTGTAACCTACTTATTATATGTGGCACATGACACAGTGTCCACAGCTGTACTTCCTTCCTGAATTGGTTTTGGGGTAATAGCTGATGGCCCCTGCGTCAGCTTGGGCTGGTTGCATGAATAGTGCCTTTTTTTTCTTCTTCCTTTTTTTTTTGTAGTTATTTTTCCCCGTGTCAGAAATAACCTTGTAGACCTCATTATTTTTCTTTATTGAGTCTAAAGAAAGTTGCATGTCATCTGATAGTTTATGAAGTAATACTTACACGTTCTTTCTGTGTCAAGCAAGCACACTGGGCTTTAGGACTTAGACATTCTTTCTCTGCCACTTTTCAGTGGGAGTTAAAAGCGTCCACTAGCAGTTATAAGTAGGGCTTAGAGGGGTGTGTGTGAGTGTGTGTGTGTGTGTGTGTGTGTGTGTGTTTAAACATTTACCCATTTGCTGAAAATGCTGGGGAAAGTTCAACCCCACTGAGGAGGATTTATGAATATTTATCAAGTAGGGCACTTTGCAGATTGTAAGAAGGAGGAGGAACTGTACCATTCTTACTTGCTGTCAACATTTCCCAGTGTTCCCAGAGCCCCGGACACCTCTGTATACCACATCCCAGAACAATAAATGCAGCAAATTAAATATGGCTCCAGTGGTTTTGGACCTGGCCCAGGAAGTTATCTTTCTTAATGCATTCAGGGAAAAGGTCTCACTTTTATTACATTGTTTCTTTAATGATAAAGGCAGGAACTGCACTGATCAAAAACACACCAAAGGAATCTCAGGCTTTTGGCAGCCAGGTTGGTTTCCCTGTGTGTTTGGTGCATTTAGGACTTGGCCTGGTCCAAGCTACCCAGTGCTGGGTTAAAGAAGGAGCCTCTCTCCTCCCCTCCCCTCCCTTCCCCTCCCCTCCTCTTTTACTCTTGCAGCCTCTCTTTGCTGACTCTGGCATTTTCTTGGAAGGAGCTGAAGTTTTGACACATAAATCCCACTTGTCAAATGATATTGTAATACAAGCATCCAAGTGTCAGCACATGGCCAGCTAGTCTGGGGACTAGAGAATTGAGCTCGGAACACCTCCGCGCAGCTTTCATCTGCCTCCAGCCATCTGCAAGTGATTGGAAACTAGTTTCCAATGCGGCTAGGTTATGTGGCCTGGTAACACAGCACAGCTATAAGAAAGAGCCAGAGACATCAAAACCTGTTAACTCATAATGAGTAGATTGAACAAATCATAATCATAATCATGAGTTATTAAAACCTGCGTCAGAATAATCCATTAGCCTTTGGTCACATGGTCTGAAGTCCTTCAGTTACAAGTCTCATCTAAAAATCTCTGGCCCTATTCAAATATCACATCTGAGGAGCTCTCTGTCCCTCAACCCAGTCTGTAGACTCACCAATGGCTGAACCTGGCTAGGATTTCTGTGATCCTCCAGAAATTCCTGTCTGTACCTGGGATGCAGCCTCTCACTGAGGCCTAAAACATACTCCAAGACAAGATGAGGAACGGACAGACCTTCGAGGATCCTGGGTACCTTCCTGGTCTGGCTAAATCCATACATATCTGTGATTATTCTTTGTTCTTGGACTTACAGGAGGTCTGGAGTTGGATGTCCATCAGTGAAGAGACAGATCAAGGCAGAAGGGGTTGGGCACAGTGGCACGAGCCTGGAATCCTAGCTATGTGGGAAACAGAGATAGGAGAATCCCCATTTGAAGTTGGTCCAGATAAGAAGAGCAAAACGTTGTCTGAAAAAGAACTAACGTTGAAAAGGTCTGGGTGAATGGTTCAGAGGATAAAGCACTGACCTAGAAATCTTGAAGTCCTGAGTTCAAACCCTAGTACCTGAAAAACAACAACAAAGTAGATCTAGGAAGTGGAGGTGTAAGGGGAGGAAAATCCAGTTCTGGCCTTTTCCTGGCCAGAATCAATCTCACTAAATTTCAGTTTGCTCATCTGTAAAGTGGTAGAACCCTGATAGCTACGTTGCAATAAGTCTAGAGTAAAGGGTGCAGTGTGGTTCAACGGTGTGCTTGTTTTTGATTTTTTGTCAGTTGTGGGACGTGAACATGAACTCAGGCCCTGAATGCTGTCCCTGCACTATTTTGCTCAAGGCTAGCGCTCTACTACTTTGAGCCATAGTGCCGCTTCTGTTTTTCTGTTGGTTAATTGGAGATAAGGGTCTCACGGATTTTCCTGCTCTGGCTGGCTTCGAACTGTGATCCTCAGGTCCTTAGTCTCCTGAGTAGCTGGGATTACAGGCATGAGCCACCAGAACCTATTTTGTGTGTGTGTGTGTGTGTGCTGTGTGTGTATTTCTTTGTTTGCAGTATGAACAAGCATAGAAAGCCAGTATGAGATAATTTTTCTGGGGCTCTAAAGAAGCCCTCTGTTTGGGGACCTCTGGGGTTCAGCTAAGCACCTACAAGTTCAGATAATGACAAAACTGGGAGAGGCAAGATGTGACTACAGTAACTAATTACTGTTTTTATTTGTTTACTAGTTTGGTGCTGTCATAAATGCTTTAACTCAGGGTTTCCCTCTCTTTCTCTGTTTTTTTTTTTTTCTGCCATCTGAGCCAGGCCTCCAGTCTAGCTAGGATTATAGATGTGAGCCACCAGCTTTAGCACAAGCTAGGTTATGACTGTGTGTATGCTAAGAGAATTTAAAGTCCAATCTAATTGCATTAAAAGACAAAACAACCTGAAAAAGAACACCTATTTTCAACTTGACAACAAAGGCTTCAGGCCATCGTCAGGGTTAAAGATGGAAGAAAACATTGAACAAACAATAAGTTAATAAATTTTGGCCAGTCCTACTAGAGGAAATATTAAATTATCTTTTTCCCCTTTCAATAAAAAAAATGACACAAAAAAGCACTGTCATACAAAGGAATGGTCAAAGAGTAGCCAGAAAAGTCTTTGAGAGATGAGCCATGAAGTAAGTGGATGAAAATATTATACAACTGGGGGGATACTGCAATGTGATAATGACAGTTTTCCGAATTTTACCACTTGTTGTGATTGCCTGTGTCATTAAAATTAGTACTCACTCCCATCTCCGTTTGTATCTTCTCCTCAATGAGGAGTTGCAAAATTACGAAAGTTCACATTTCTCCTGAAGCAGGACTTCCTTCTAGGAAAAAGGCACAAAGGAATTCAGGCAAGCTGAGTAGGCCGGGATCCACTTGAACTAATTTATTTCTGAGTGCTCTTTGTTCTTTGTTTTGTTCTGCTTTCTGTTGCTCTGCCCAGGTCACTTATTAAGACTAATGTCTTCGGAGCCTGGTGCCAGCTTCTTCTAGCTGCATGGAGTCTGGTGAGTGCTTCTTGCTAAGCAGAACCAGGAAGAGGGTCTCACCTGGAAGCAGGCAGACTAAGCGTCTACTGCCCGGTGCCTCAATGCCACCTGCCATCCTGGCTCTAGGGAATACCACAAGGTCTGCTCTTTGGCTTAAACTCAGGGCCTTGTGTGATTGCTTAGCTTTTTCATTAAACTGGAGCTCTACCACTTGAGCTGCATCTTCATTCCTGGCGTTTTGCAGGTTAATGGAATAGGAGTCTCTTGGAACCAGCTTCAAAACTTGATTCTTAGATCTCAGTCTCCTGAGTAGCTAGGATGATAGCCATGAGACACCAGCCCCTGTCACAGGTACTGATTGTTTAAGATTATCCTACAGTGTAAAATCCATAGCTATTCTTCCATGATTATTATAACTAATTTGAAGCGTGGGACAAAGGCAACCAAGAAAGAGTAATAGCAGTGATACAAGTGGTACTCGGTTACTACGAGGTCTGGGTCAGAAAAGAAGCAAGGGCCTTTTTGCATTGGGTCCTGATAATTACACTTGGAATAATGAGTGTCAAAAAGAGAATGAGGCTGGTAATACATTTACTGTAATAACTTTTTAATGGGGTTTGAATCCAGGGCCTCATATTTGCTAAGCAGGTACTCTGCCCCTTGAGCCCAACCCTTTCTTCTTCACTTATTTTTCTTAATCTTGCATTTTTGCCTGGGTTTGACCTTGGGTACTGATCCACGTACTTATATCTAGCTTGTACTGCCAAGCTTGGCTTATTGGCTAAGATGAGGCCTATCTAGCTTTGGGCCTGAGTAAACTATAAACCTCAAACTCTCAATTTCCCAAGCAGCCACAATTACAGTGAACATTTAACATTTTTTTAGTTATACTATAGAAGGAACAAAACAGAGAATAAAGTTTTAGCAGAATTTCCACTAGCAGATGAAGAAAATGATGCTAGGATCATAATCTCCAAGTATACTTGTCAGAAGCAAAGCTCATTAATTGTAAAGATTAGGGTAAAAGATTGTCAGAAAACAGATTCATCACATGGTCAGCGATTCCCCCATGGACTAGACAGCACTAGTAATGGAGGGGCAAGCTCATGATACATGCATAAAACATTAAGAGGTACACACCACCAGCTGTGGAGTACATTCAATCTGAATGTTCAGTAGAGCCAAGGCACATTCAATCCAAGCATAGCTGACAAACCAATCAAGTAATTCCCAGTGTAGAAGACAACTGGCTGATTTCTTCAGAAAACTCACTCTTGTAAGAACAAGAAGAAAATGTGGTGGATCTGTTCTACATTGAAAGGAAACAAAAAGCTAGCACTTCTAAACACACTGCCTCAGCCTTGAAATGCAGGGCACTCACCATCCTTGACTCTCACATAAAACAAAACAAAAGAAACCCGAGAAACAATGAGGAGAGTTACAATACGAACTTCTCAGAAAATGATGCAATGGACACAGCAGTCGTCTGTGCTTATGATTTGGAGACACGTAATAAGATACATACAGGTGAAGAGTGAGAGCAATTGATTTGGTTTAGCAAAAATCACCTTTCTAAATAAATAAACAAGAGACACAGAGGGGAAAGTATGGGAAAACGGGAATGAGTAGATGTAGGAAATGTGGATTTTGTCATTGTTATGCTGGTCTTTACTTTTATCCAAATTTGGGAACTTCCAAGATAAAAAGGTTGGATAAAGAAGAAAATCTACCTGAGTTTCCTGAAGGAAAGCAAGGGCTAAGCCCTTTGTTGGTACCACATTGAGCAATGCGTTCTCCAGTGGCAAAGGTTCAAGGCTGAGGTTGGCTGCTTAGGTGCTAAGCCAGGGCAAGGTCCTTTTGGGAACACCAAGGCCACACTACAGACTTGGCATTTTTCTCTGCAGAGAGTCTGGAGGAAACGTGCAATATTGAAACATTTTGAGCAGTCTGAGCAACGGCATGGGCCCAAAAGTTATTAATTTTAATTTGAGGCTAAACCACTGGCAAAATGGGTGGCTCCCCTCAAATTCCTTGGGAATAGATGGAAAGCAGGCTTGTGTAGAAACCTGCAGTGGTTTCAAGATTGCTTTGGGAAGTCGCTTTCGTGCCATTAGTTAGCCTAATAAATAACCATTTATCATCATTCCAGTTTACTTCATCCTTAGTCTCACATCTAATCACATTTAAGTGTAAGAGAACACAAAGTCTTGTTATGAAATTTCTGAGCTATTTTATTATTTTGAGTAGGCATTGGGGAAACCATGGTTTTCTTTCTTTCACTAGATGTTTTATGGAGAGTTAGATGTTCTTCAAAGAATCTTGTGGGGAGAGAAGGCCATGGCTGGACAGAGAGCTGAAAACAACAAGTTTTCCCATTAAACAAAGAAAGTTCTTCAAACCATGTATATACTAAGGGGTTTTCCCAATCAAAGGACTTCCTAATTGCAAGAGTATGCTTTTAATATTCAATTTTAATGGAATTCAAGCAAGGCTTTACGAAAATCTGGCCCAATGTATGGGAGCAAATTCTTTTCTACAAACCACCACAAACACTTTGATGTTTAAGCCGAGTAGAAGGAATCTAGGTTGATTATTCCCTTTCTTCTATTCTTCTCCAGACCATCCTTTTCTTAGGAAAGAGCATTTCTCCTGATTTATCCAGCTTGAAAGGACACCATGCACTTGGCTCTCCAAACCTACTTATTAAACATTCCTCCTTCTTTTTCAGTCAGCATTAAGAATCATAAAAAATCTCACACAACAGAGTAATTAGTTGTTGAAAAAAATTCCTGGAGTGAGAAAAATAGTTTTAAGAAAACTCAAATTTACTATCTGTTGGTGTTGCCCATTTAGGACTTTTCCTTTAGAAAAACAATACAACTTTAGTCTAGTGTGTTGATTTTCTAATTTGAGAAATGAATTTGCTTTCTTCTTTTCCAGCCCACCTGTTATGGGATGCTGTTTTTCTGACTAACTCTTCCACATTGTGGTACACTCGTATAATTTAAAAAAAACAGACCTAAGATTCTTATGAAAATTCATATAAATACGTCAATGCCTAACCTTTATAATGAGTTTCTCCATATAGGTAGCACCCCATTTCTGCTAATGCTCCATGAACACATCTTGTCTTAATTCACACAGTTTGGATTTTCTTCAGACCATGAGTGCTGTTGATTCAGTTCTGAAACCTCAATTCACAATGTCCTAAAAGGAGAGGAGAGAAAGTCGTCGCTGGTGTCATTCCAGATAAGACGAGCACTCGAGCACGGGGGTTTTAAAGGCCTGTTTGGCATGTAGGTTGGAATTTAAGACATCCGATATATAAAATTCTTACACAGCAATTGGGAAGTTTGTTAGGGACCCAGACACTGGGAAAGTATGTTTGGGTTTTGATAATTTCTGTGAGGTAAATCTCATAATTCCCTCATTAAGGGGTTATAGAGGGTGGTTACAGAGCAGACACCATCATCAATTGTAAAACGAATACGGGACGTGTTGTTTATTTTATACATAGGTACAGCCAAGCAAACATATTAAACCACTTACAGCCATTTATTGACACTGGCGAGCTACAACAGTTTAGGAAAGTGAATGACGCAAATTGATGCTGTGGAGTCCCAGTTTCTCCCTCTTCTGCCACCAGCAAGTTTTCTTCAGAAAATTCCTTTCTCTGCTGAACACGTAGCAAAAATTTGGAAAGCAACAATCAGGTGGGTTTTAAAATTTTTTTCTCCCAACAATATAATTTGGTTTTATGCCAGTCTCAACGGACTTTTCAGAATCTACTAGCTTAACTTATTTAAAATATAGTGGTCTAGCCCACAATAAGAATGTTTAGGGATTTGTTAGGTCTTCAAGCCTGAACTAGTGAGTACCAAGCAAGCCAGAGTTTAGAACAAAGCAGCTATAAAACCAAATTCCAAATAAGTAGGGCTATCACCATTTGCCTATTTGGTGTAAGTTCTGATCATACTTATGGAATACATGAAACAGAAAAAAGTAAATTAGTTTTAGACTGAAAATATCTTCTGTAAATAGAGCTCATATTTTCAAAAGCAATGCATGAAATTTTAGTATATTATAGCATAGTATAGTATTGTGATTTTATATTTTATGTTATTCCTGAATCATCGGGTCTTTATTAGTTAAGAGCATCAAATGGAAAAATGTTAAATCGTGAATGAGAATGTAACCCAAACTAAAACTAGGTAAGCTGCCTAGCTACTTGGGAGGTGGTAGCAGAAGGATTTCAATTTGAGGCCAACTTAGGCAAAAAGTGTAGCAAGGCTTTGTCTCAAAGAACAAGCCAGATGTGGTTGTGCATGCCTGCAATCACAGTTTTACAAGAATAGAAGGATGGGGAACCAAGACTAGCCTTTGGCCAAAAGCACAAGTGATGAAAAATAAAGGTAGTGGAAAGGGGTGGGCCATGGATCACGAGGCAGAGCACTTGCTTAGCAGATAGGAAGCCCAGTACTAGAAAACAAAATTAAAAATATGATCAAAGTAGGTTTGCATCTTTTCACTCCCTGGTCACTAGTTCTGTGATCGCAAGTAAACCCATTAACCACTGACTGCCTTGGTTTCTTCATCTGTGAAATGAAGATAATAGTTCTTTCTTTTAGGAAGATATATGAAGATTGGTTTGAGGGGGGGAAAGTCAGCAAAATAATGAGCACTGCTCTGGCACAAAATTGGCAGTTACTAGTAGCTATTTCTCTTTCACTCTAGATATTTCCTTTCCATGGCAGTTTTCCACTTGTCTCACAACACTAACACATCACATTATTTCACCGCATGATACTTCCAGGAGAGGAAATATTTGCTCAGTTTGTCACCTGTCTAGGCAATAGAAGTGATGTGTACCTGCTTAGGCTTTGACACTGCCACTAATAAGAAAGGTGACATTTGCCTGCTCAGCAGGTTCTATACAGCATCTCACTATTCCTTATCATAATCACAAGAAGTAGGAACCAAGATCATTCCCGCACTACAGATAAAACAATGGAGGCCAAAAACATTCCTAAGCATTCACAGCTGAAAGTGGTAGCGATTGCATCCATATCTAGGAAATCTGACATTCAGTAATACTTGTCAGCTTGGCATTGTCCCCAGTGGGCACTGGTGGCTCACATCTGTAATCCTAGCTACTCAGGAGGCAGAGCTCTGAGGATTGGGGTTTGATGCCAGTCAATGTCCAGGCAGGAATGTCCCTGAGACTCTTATCTCCAATTGACTACTAACAAAGTTGGAAGTGGCTGTGGCTCAAGTGGTAGAAAATTAGACTTAGGCACAGAAGTTCAGGGACAGGTCTGGGAGTATAACCTACTGGTAGGGTGCTTGCCTAGTAAGCACGAAGCCCTGGGTTCAATTCCTTGGTACCACATACACAGAAAAAGCCAGAAGTGGTGCTGTGGCTCAAGTGGTAGAGCACTAGCCTTGAGAAAACCCAAGGTACCAGGCCCTGAGTTCAAGCCCCAGGAACAGCAAAAAAAAAAAAGGTCAAAAACTTAGATACATAAGGCCATGTAGTATGATGCTAAATGAAAGGAGCTCCAGGATATAGAAACAAAAGCCATACAATGTGTGATTGTTGTCCTTCATGTACTGTGTTCTCTCTCATCTCTTTTGCTGTCTCTTGGTTATCTCATATTGTTACAGTATTTCCCCTTGTTATCTGATATATTGTATATATGTTTATTTGGTTATTTGAAATAGAATAGGGAAGGGGGTAAAATAAGATGAGGGGCGGGGGTGGGGAGAGGGAAATGGGGACCAAAACATGAGAAAGGGTATCAATGTTTCTGCAGTAATGCACCTTCCATCTGGCGAATATAATGTAACCCTTCTATTGATTACAATAAATTAATAAAAAGCAGCTCGGGGACAATCCCCAGGCCATGAGTTCAAGTACCAGGACCAGCATCAAAGAAAAAAAATACGTAAGTAGAAGACGAAACAATATGGAGTATGTAGAGAGAAGGATCCAGGTGTCTTGGACTCACATGATGTAGAGAAGAGATGGCAAGCTCAGGGGAGTTTGGACTTTAAACACTTGCAGGACAAATGCATCATCTCTTGAATCAAGAGGCTGGTTCAGAGCTGGCAGCCTCTGAGTGGGCACGCAGAAGATACTGGGGCCATGTCCCCCATCTACCTGCAATGTGCAAACAATATCCAGAGCCACATAGCTCACGCGTTCCCTTCTACATGAGATACAGCTCATGACAAGAAGAGGACAGTGGGATTAAATACATACTCTTTGCACTGCAATAAACCGTGTGTACCGTGTGTACCGTGGGACATCAGACCAGATACCAGCAACAGGTATTCTGGATCATTCCAGATATAAGATAGTCCTGGCAGTTAGTGTTTCATCACTTGTTTCATCCTTGCAAGAATTCTACAAGGTTGGGCCGGGAGTTTGGCCTAGTGGTTAAAGTGCTTGCCTAGCATGCATGAAGACCCGGGTTCGATTCCTCGGTACCACATACATAGAAAAAAGCCGGAAGTGGTGCTGAGGCTCAAGTGGTAGAGCTCTAGCCTTGAGAAAGTCCAAGGACAGTGCTCAGGCCCTGAGCTCAAGCCCAGGACTGGCAAAAAAAAAAAAAAAAAGAATTCTACAAGGTGATTCTATGAACAGCCCTGCAGTGTTGATGAGGATAAGAGGCAAGTGGATCCCCACAAGCTGACTCATTCTATTCACAGGTGGTTGGATGCACTGCCTGGTCTAACTACAACACTGATGGGGAGAATGCTTTCCTTTTAACTTAATGACATTATGCACACACACACACACACACACACACACACACACACGAGTCATGCATCATCATATTTCATCATGGGCTGAAGAATTTGAGTAGTTTGTTTTGTTGGAATTCTTTGTCAGTCATGGCTCTTAGGATTGTCCTTGAGTTTTTGTGCTCAAGGTGAGTGTCCTACCATTTTGAGCCCCAGTACCACTTCTGTTTCTCTGGTAGTTAATTAGAGATAAGAGTCTCAAGGACTTTCCTTCCCTGGCTGGCTTCAAACCAGGAGCCTCAGATCTAAGCCTTCTGAGTAGCTACGATTATAGGAATGAGCCCTGGTGTCTGGCTTTGAGTAGTTTTCTACTGAGAAAATAATAATGATGTTGATGATGATGATGAAGTGTTCCATTGGTCTGGGGTAAGGAATGGCAGGGAATGGTTTAATGAGTGGAAAGTTCAATTGGGGAGATGGTGGTGGTGGTTATACAATAATGTGAGTGCATTAGATGGCTACTGACAAAAAGGTAGACATAAAATGGTTGCAATAGAAAATTTTATGCTCCATATATTTAATCATAGTCTTAAAATGTAGGAATCAAAGAGCAGTTGTGTTAGCATCATCCAACCCAAAGTGTCAATTGTGCCATAGCTGAGACAGCTGAGGTAAAGAATGAATGTCCGTCTTCTACATTATCTGTGGAGCCAATAGGCTGGCTTTCTATTTAGACCATAACTGCTATTTCCCAGGGAGAATATAGGACAGAGGTTTGAGAAGCTGAAATGGAGCCATCTAAGTCTTCTCTCCACAAGAATCTCATCCCTCAATGAATCAGAACCTTCCCTTGATGATGGGGATTTTTGTACTAACCAAGATAATTTTTTTTCAGAAGGTCTGCTAGAAATATAAGTCCATATACCTGCTGGGCCTTTTTGTAAGAGCCAGTTTTAAAAATGGAAAATAAAATTGAGTACCCTGTTATTACTTACCATTGTGATTGGCAAAGCTTCTAACTGCTTTCTGAATTTTCAAGTACCACCCGGAGTTGTTTTCCTTTCAAAGTGGATTTTTTTCCCTCAAGATTTTTATGAAGATCTCTAAGTGGAATTGCATGCAATCCTGGGAAGGGCAATTTTAATTTTTTCTTTTAGTTTTATTTGTAATGCTAACTTTGCAATTTTCCAGAAAGGAAAATCTGTGTGTGTATAATGTGATATTGGAGTTTTGTGACAGTATTTATGCTGTACATATTTGTATGGCTCTATGCCTGGGAATCTCACCCAAATCTCTCATCTCTAAAGACCCACTGGGGACCCAGTTTAGAATCCAAGTGCTAGAAGACCTTTGACAAAAGCAAAGGCTATTTCATAATGCTGTTCATGATACTTATAGAAGTGAAATGTATGAAAAAAACATAAAGGTATCATTTTCTTTTTTATTTAATTTTTATTATCTTTACATAGTTGTACAAAGGAGTTGCCATTGGTGGTATCATTTTCTGACAGGATAATTCTAGATGTTTAGATTAGCATACTATTCATTCACCTAGATAACAGGTATGTATTAAGCAACTTCAGGAAGCCAGTCATGATTTTGGCAATGGAAATACTGAGAATAACAAAACAAGATTGGGACTCTCTCTCTCTCTCTCTCTCTCTCTCTCTCTCTCTCTTTCTCTCTCTCTCTCTCTCTCTCTCTGTCTCTCTCTCTCTGTCTCTCTCTCTCTGTCTCTGTCTCTCTCTGTCTCTGTCTCTCTCTCTCTCTCTCTCTCTGTCTCTCTCTGTCTCTCTCTCTCTCTCTCTCTGCTTTTTTTGCTTTTTGTAATTTTTGAGATAATGTCTCATTGTATAATTCAGGCTGGCCTCAAGATCACTATCTACCTATCTCAGCCTTCCAGATGCTGGGATTATGAGAGTATGTGGCTCAGGAGTCTTTGTTCTTATACCACAATATCCCCATATGGAATTGACTTTGAGAAGAGTAACTGCTCTCTGTAGCATCCAAATGCACACTCGCTTTTGAGCAGGTATTAAATAAAAAGTCAAGAAAGGATTTATTGTCGAGTAATTATTTCTATACAGTCTACACACAAAATTTGAGACAGATTAAAAAATAATTTTCGGGGCCGGGAGTTTGGCCTAGTGGTAGAGTGCTTGCCTAGCATGCACGCAGACCCGGGTTCAATACCTCGGTACCTCACATATATAGCAAAAGCCGGAAGTGGTGCTGAGGCTCAAGTGGTAGAGTGCTAGCCTTGAGAAAGTCCAAGAACAGTGCTCAGGCCCTGAGCTCAAGCCCAGGACTGGCAAAAAAGTAAATAAATAATTTTCTTTCAAATGATAAATTTGCAGACTACCTTAGTCACTTCAGGGCGTTACCACAAAATACCTTAAGTTGAGGGTACTTATAACTAACATAAAATCATTTCTCACCATTTGAAGGCTGGAAAAACAAGATGAAGACGCCTGCAAATCGGCATCTGTGAGAGTCTGATCCTCACAGACCTTCACTGTCGTCTTCACGAGGTGGAGTGGCCTCGGAACGTCCTCAGGTCTCTCTTCTGAGGGCACTAAGCCCATTTGTGAGGGCTCAGCCTCATGACCTGGTTACTCTTCTCACTGAACAGCGGTTAAGATTTCAACCTGTGAATGCTGTGGTATATGCATACCCATAGTTGTCATAATCTGCAAAATTCTATGAAATATGGACAGTCCTACTTCAAGTCTAAGGCCTAGGGAGTCAATTCTGCTAATCCAGCTCTGTTTTAATAGCCAGTAAATATCCATAGTCGATTTATTCATTTAGTTCAGCTATAGTTTCCTCAGCTGCAAACATGCAAATAATTAGTACCATAGAGGGATGTGCTACCTCCAACGTGCTTTGAACAGGACGAGGCAACAGTCACACATATAACAGGATGACATCTCTCAGGTGGACATGGGAGCTCCTGATTGGCTGATCTCCATAGTCAGCACTGTAAAAGCAGCAGTTTCTAAAACTACCGAGAAGGAATGAATTCATGCTGCCTGTAGAAGAGATGATTGTGAAGAGTTTAATATGCCCCCAGGGTGAAAGAACCACCCAGCTTGACTGATAAGATGGAGGGATGGAGAAGAATAGCATATCAAGCTAGAATTGTCTTCAGAGAGAACATGGGTCCAGAAATGGGAGTTCAGCCAGGTGGGAGCTGGACTAAGGAGGAGCTTGTGTCCTCTTCTAAGGAGTTGGGGCTTTATTCAGTAGGTACTATGGTCAGGAATAGCTCCATGTGTTAGACGCTTGGTACCCAGTCCATGGCACTATTGGAACAGGAAGGAACCTATAAGAGATGGGACAAGTCTGGTCTCAAGGGGCATGACCTTGAAGAGGATATTGGGACTCTAGCCTCCTCTTTCCCCTCTTTTCTTCCCAGCCACCACAAGGTGAGTAGCTTTGCTAGATCAGTAATTCTCAGTGATGGCATGCTCCCTCACCACAGGTCCAAAAACAATGAAGCCAACCAACTATGGTCCAAAATCTCTCGGACAGTGTGAGCCAAAATACTGTCCTCTAAGTTGATTACTCCTGGAATGTTTTCACAGAGATGGGAAACTGACACAGTAGAGCAGTATTTCTAAACTAAGACTTGCCTTTAGGTATTAGGATTCCCATGAGATGCTTTTTAAAAAGAAGAGCTGGGCCTACTAGAATTCAGAAAATCAAATATAAGGTCTGCTTATGTTATGGTTGAAATACTAAAAGGAACCAATGGCAGCTTTTAAGACATGGTTTTCACAAAGAGCTTTGTCTTAGGTAAGTGACTTACTAGCAACCATACAACTAAGAAAATGAAGAGGCTCCTCTCTCAGAAGAAAAAAATACTCCTTTAAGAAAATAAAGACATGTGTTGGCTGGACATGTTGAATTAAGAGGGAAAAAAATATCACAAAGCTACCACAACATACATCCTGCCACTGGTACAGACATCCTGAAGTCCACGGGCAAAAAGATAACTGTTCTGCCAGAAATAATGATTCATCAGTTCTCCCTCATTTTTCATGGACGATTTCTAATATAAATTAACTTCATCATTGGGGAAATACTGCCGAGGTGTTACGTCACCAAGAATGGCTGGTGTGAAAAACTGTAATGGTTGTCATTTCTCTGGGTTCACATCAACAAAACCTACTCACAACCTTTTCCTTTGATTTTTTTTATCCTACGTTGTTATAGATTGCCCAGTGCAAGCTTTTAAACTTGAGACTTGATGATTCTATCCCCATGCCCTTAAGTGTTTACCAAAGATAATGAAAAGATGACTTTAATGAAAACCAAATACATCCATGCACATGATTTTGTTGAACATGCAACATTCTCAAAGATGGCTGAAAAGCATGGGAAAATACTTAGAGTATGATAAATCAAGGGAACATATGAAATAAAAAGTATATATGTCTATAGAGTCATAAATTTTATGTCTATGTAGTTTTGTTTATATTTCCAAGATACATTAATATGTATCTATGACATACAAACCCTCAGCCTAATTTTAATTATGTTCTAAAATCTAAGAGCCAGTGATTATATATAGAGATTCCCTTCTTGAATACTTGTTTGTCAAACACGTCATTGGAAATATGATATAAAAATCAATGTTAATAAATTCTTTAAATTAAAAGTCTATATGTGATCACTAGATTATTAGAAATAATTTCAAATCTACACTGATGATTAGAAGAACATAAAATGGTGTTTAACTCTGGGGGCAGTATCAGTGATTTTTTTTGTTACCTTCTTTCTGCTCTTCTGGAAACTTCTAGAATAAAGTTGCCCTCACCCCCCACCACTATGTGAATGGAATGTGGGGAGTGTGCTTCCATGAACAGGGATGAAACTTCTCCCAACTCCTAGCAGACTGTCTCCTTTCTGTCTGCCCCATGTCTACTGAGACCAGCAGGCCCACTAAAGAGTGAATCCCTTGAGTTGAGGAATTACCTGTATGCTGGCATCTTGTCCCAAGATGTTCCCAGCCACTTTAGTTTCACCTTCCACTCCAGAGGCCTGAAGACAGAGCTGGCCAAGCAGGTGTTAGCTTCAGGAGAGAGGGCTCCCTGCTCTGAAATCCCCTGGTGTTTTACCATCCATAACTTCATTCCTTAGGGTCTAAATTCTTGTTACAGTCCCCTATTAAAATGTAAATACCTCCAGGGAATGTTAGGCCCTTGTCAGCAAACACCTTGCTTATGAGCTAACACCTGAGCTGAAAGTCATCTGAAAGCAAGTGTCTTTTGAGACAGAGAGATGAACCATGGAGAGAAAGGCAGCTAAAGGATCTTACAGGGGACTAAGCTCAGAATGTCACAAGATTCCCAGACCTGGAGCTGAGGAGGCTTGAGGGCCTGGAGACCAAGATGCAGGTCCAAGCAGATAAGGTAAGTTGGGTGCACTTTCTGACATAAGCACTCCCAGGTAGTTTCCACTTTCTTTTCTATTCCCACTGTAAGTAGGACCAGGATTTAGGTATTTGTTGATAAAAGTTTTGTTTTTCATTGTGCTTTTTTGGATTATTATTTTTTATTGTGAATAGAAGGGTTACATTATATTCACCAGACAGAAGGTGCATAACTTCACAAACATTGATACCCTTGCTCATGACATGGTCCCAATCTCCCTCCCACCCTCCCCCCGCTCATCTTGATTTCCCCCAACTGCTTCTCAGTTTTTGAACTTTAAGCATTGAGTTTTGGTGCTTAGATCCCAACCATGTATGTTTAGTTCCTTTTATATTTCTTCAAAACCCAAAACTGTTGCGGCTGGGGATTGCACCTTATCAGTTGTGTGCATTCTTAGCATGCATGAGGCCTTAAGGATGACTCCAATAAAAAAAAATAATAAAAATAATGATCAGGTGTCATGACTCACACCTGTTATCCTCGCTGATCAGGAGGCTGAGATCTAAGGATCAGGACTCAAAGTCAGCCCAGGCAGACAAATCCAAGAGTTTCTTATCTCCAATTAACCAGCAAAAAACAAGCGGTAGAAGCATGGGTCAAGTAGTTTGAATGACAGACTTGAGCAAAACAAAAACAGAAACAAAACAACAATGACAAAAAAAAAATCTAAGGAAGAGTGTAGGGACCTGACTTCAAGCCCAGTACCAGTACAAAAAGAAAAATGAATGAAAAAAAGTCATTTTGCGAGGTGGCGGTGGCTCACATCTGTAATCTTAGCTACCCAGGAGATTGAGATCTGAGGATTTTGGTTCCAAGCTTGCTTGGGCAGGAAAGTCCAGGAGACTGGTCTCCAAACCACCAGAAAACTGGAAGTGGGAGTATGGCTCAAAATGGTAGAGTGCTAGATTTGAGCAAAATAGCTCAGGGAGTGTGCCCAGGTCCTGAGTTCAAGCCCCATGGCTGACAGAAAACAAAACAAAAGACCCCTTCATTTCTTTAATATTAAAAAATAAAATATAACTGTTATCTGAAAGGCCTTGCTGTGGGCCCGTTTCTTTCTGGAAACGTTTTGACTAGAGAAAGTTGCTGAATTTCACTACTTTGGTGTAATATTCGTCACCACAGGACAGTTAGTTAAATGTTACTTTGAATTGAATAAAATTGCATGAACACTTTTCAAATAGTTGGGGTTCAAAAAAAAAACCAAATCAGTTTTGCCAAAGCATTTGCTTTCTTCTTCATTTTTCTTAAACCGATGTTTATTTCAAGGAGCATTAAAACCATGTGTTTTTAATGTATTGACACTCAGCTCATTAAAATGCTGCTCTGTGACTGTTGTTCAGTGTCCAAGAGGCCCAGTGGTTTGAACCAGTAGGTGTGTTGTGGTCCACCAAGAAAAATGCTGTCTGGATGGTTCATAGCTCCTCTCTGAAGTTCACAGAGGCCAGAACATCTAAGGCCTAGCTAGGTACATGCGTGTCACCATGGTGAGCTGTCAAACTCTGCCCTGCACAGAGGCCAGTAGCCAGAATGGTCTTGGACAAGTTAGGGTCCTAAATCAGAATTGTTAAATTAAAAACTTTTGCCTAATGCTGCCACAGTATATAATGTTAGGCCTCATTGCTTCTCAACACACAATGAATTAACATGTCTAACTTGATGTGTAAACATGTAACCTACTGTAGTTAAAAGTAACTGGAGTAGTCAGTGGTTCAAGTAAGATGGGCAGGAGCTCTAACCAATCAGATGTCTCTACACCTGTTTCTATACATCACTTCATTTCGCTGGCTGTAGGGTGGAGTTCTCTGAATTCATTTTTGTTTCCACTAAACTATTGAATTTAATATGGCTCTAGGTTTTTATTTAACAGAATTTAAGTGTTTAGGAATCCCGTTGCTGCCTCTGTGAAACATACTAATGCTGGGTACTTAGGGCAAAACAGTAGCCCATTATTAAACATCAATAATGAGATTACAGTAGTTATTAGCTGATATTTTGGCAGGAGTAGAGAGTGAAGCAAGCCCTGAGAAAACTTAAAAGTTAACATAGACTAGGTGGATTAAATTGTTAGTAAGGGAGAGGAGTAGATTAATGAAGAGAAGAGGGAAGAACTACAGGCAAGAATCTAATGTATGTTTTAAAAAGTTAAGAAGAGTGAAGGAAGGGGTGGGTAGAAGATGGGTGAGAATGTTGGAAGGATGACAGATCAAGATATATAGTATTCATAAACTACTTTGTTAAATAGCAATCCCTTTGTAAAAACTACTTAAATAAAATATTTTAAAGAGAGGGCATTCATAATCTGCTTTCTACCCATTTTGTTCTAGGTATTCTACTCCCATGAATGTGATAGTGTTTCTGAAAGGGTTGGAGGCCAGGAGCAATTCTAAGAAGGCCTGGCATTGAGGCCTAGCTACTCATGAGGCTGAGATCCGAAGATCGAGGTTCAAAGCCAGCAGGGGCAGGAAAGACCGTAAGACTCTTATCTCCAATTAACCACCAGAAAACCGGAAGTGGAGCTGTGGCTCAAAGTGGTAGAGCCCTTGAGCAAAAGAACTCAGAGACTTCTTCAAGCTTGATGATGATGATGAGATAATATAAGAGAGGGGGGGGAGGAGGGAGAGGAAGAGGGAGAGAGAGAGAGAGCTGTGTAGCTCCTCTTTGGTGGCCAACACAAGAAGTTGTTCTGATAGAGCTTGAGAGAGAAAGCGGGGAAGGGTGCATTTCCAAAGTTAGAGGACACTCAATATTGCTTTGTCTGTCTGCCCTCAATTCTATCAGGAGAAAGCATGTGCCCCAGTTTCTCATTGTCCCTGTCAACGTGTGAGTCATGATGGAACACAACGCCCCATGTGGTCTAGCCAGTGCAGAAGGGTGGGTCCTGACTTCCACTTCTTCCCAAACCCAGTCATTACATGGCTACCTCAACTGCGCAGTGCCTCATAGTGCACTGCCTATTAACAAGCATACTTACTCTTCCATTGTGTAGCTCCTATTTTCTCATTTCCTAAACGCATACACCTCCCATGGGTTCATGATGGCCTAAATACCTCTCTCTCCCAAAATAGGCCTGCCAACTTCCTGATGGTCTCATTCTCCACCAGATTTCATTAGTTCTTAAATTTCCAGTTCCAGCTCACAGGAACTGAGACACAGGCAGTGGTGAGGCTGTGTTCGCTCAGTCTGCTCCTCGGATTCCTTGTTCAGCTCTTTAAACTTTCTTGTTCTTCTCAATCAATATTTAAAAAGTATTATCCTAGCCTGGTGCCAGTAGCTCATGCTTGTAATCCTAGCTACTCAGGAGGTTGAGATCTGAGGACCGCGGTTCGAAGCCAGACCAGGCAGGAAAGTCCATGAGACTCATCACAAATTGACCATCAGAAAACCAGAAGTGGCCCCATGGGCTCAAAGTGGTAGAATGCTAGTCTTCTGCACAAAGTTGCTTGGGGACATGCTCAGGCCATGAATTTAAACCTCAGGAGTGGGAAAATAATAAATAAATGAATGTTTAAAAATAAAATAAGAACTTGGAAGACAATAATCCATTCTGATGCCACATTCATTTGGAATTATTGTACTAGGCCATGGCATACGTTTTGTATCCTCAAAACTTATGGAAGGAAGAGTTGTTCTTTCTTCATCTTTTAAGTAAGTCCTTCTTAATGTAACTCCTTCAGACCTTCTTAAAGAGCACTCTGGGAAAGGCGTACAGTGTGTTTGAATCTTTCCCTCTTCAAGCTTTAGGATCCGAATTTTGCCCCTGTGGAATCGTTCATACCTTTTGGACAGTCTCTCTTAAAAGCTATGAAATTACCAAAACTTTCCCTTGGGTTTTTGAAAGTTACCCAATACCTAAGTTATGTCTGATATCAGCACATTCATTCCAATGATGGCCTGATCAGACTTTTCTGCAGTTCCCATTTACTTCTAGATCTGACAATCTCTCTCTCTCTTTCTTTGCCCCCCCCACCTCCCTCCCTCTCCAGTTGTTCACAGGGCTTGAATTTAGGGCCTCGGCACTATCACTGAGCTCCCTGTCATGGCTAGTGCTCTACTTTGAGACTCAGTGCCACTTTGGTTTTCTGGTAGTTAATTGGAGATAAGAGTCTTATGTACTTTCCTACCCAGGCTGGTTTTGAACTATGATCCTTAGATCTCAGCCTCATTAATAGCTAATATTACAAGTGTGAGCCACTGGCCCCCAGCCTGATCTTAATCTTAATCTAAGTTATTGTTCATAACTAAGGCCAACTAACAGTCCTGTCTATAGTCAAGTGAACAGAGAATTTTGCCAAGGGTTTACCTTGGACAAATGCACTAAGCAGATGTCAGGTCAAGGAAACACTATCTCTCCCATGAGGTTCTCCACTGAGAGCTTGATAATAATCTCCAGAGGAAAAGGTGGCCCTTGTCTCAGATCTCAGGAGAAATGGATTCTCACCCAGTCTCTGCTGTTAGGTGTGGATTACCCTCGGTGCCCTGTAGAAGCAAGGATAAAGAACTAGCATGTGAGGCTGGTGTGGTCGGTACAGCCAGCCAGCCTGGGGGCATTGCCGGTTTCTCCAGAAGTGTTTGTCATCCATTATTGTGTCCTTGAGTGAAGGGATTGTGTCAGGCACGCAATTTCTTGCCAATTTTTCAAGACACAGCTAAAGCCATCATCATCATCATCAACAACAAAAACAACAACAACAAATGTTGAGCTTAAGAAATTCTCTACGTGTGGTTTGTCAGATTCCTGCTTGATCCTTAATCAGTGGTGAACTAACAGCTAGAGATTATGTCTAAGTCTTCTTTTTAGAGCAATGTCTACTTCCAAAGCAAAGAAACTTTTCCTTCATACAAAAGCACTACCCAGCACCTCTGTCTCCAAAGTAGTTTCATGAAAAACTCTCCCTTTAATACATCTTTAATACAGTTGTATAAATGAGATTTCCTCACTGGCAAATAGCACATTTTTGTGGGTTCACAAAAATAAAACGGCTTTAACTTTTGGCTGAGAATGGCTTATGAAAAGGAAAGGCGGTTTTGGTTTAGGGTGCTTTCTTTCGAAAGCGGGACCTGTGATTTTTTTTGAGGGGGAGTGTGTGAAGCCACTTCTGTGACACCCAGTCAATTTTCACCTGCAAATAAATCAGTTTCACATTAAATTTCCCATTGAGTTGAGAAAAGCCTGAATGTCATCCCGGATCAAATTCACTGATGCCTATAAAACTGTCACTCGTGGGCAGATTTCCCTAAAGCCAAGAACCACAAGGACACTAACCCCTTTACAATGAAACAAGGTTAAAAATCATTCAAACCCTCAAGCTGAGGGCCTAAGAAGCCCACAGCAGAGAGTCCCTTCACAATAAATGATCACTTTATCCATCACAGGTAGACTTACCAGATATTTCATTGTCCTCCTATGGGATTTTGTTTTCCAGGTTTGGGTAAATTCCCTCGTTGGTGGGCATCTTCATTCCTCTTTTGACACCAGTGAGACATTCTGGCCCACAACAGCCAATGATCACAGGTCTTCCTCACGCAGCCATCTTGCTGCCATGTTGTGCTGGAAGTCAACGGGCATGATTCCACTGTCTCCATGCTTAGAAATCTCTCCCAAAAGCTCTCAGCTTTCACCTTCACGAAATGAGCATGCAAAGTGGAGTTGGTGTGTAAGAAAGTGTCCAGGACATTCTGTTCCAAATTCTGAGCATAAGACAGGTGTGAATACAATAAAATGATCCTCAAAAACAGCAGTCCCATGTTTTCTTTTGAATGTGGGTAGCGCACCTAAAAGAGAAAGCACAGATACGAATATAGGAACATATACGTGTATGCAACCTGATAAAGACTGAAGATTAACCAAAAAATAGGAACCTGAAATAATTTTCAAAGTGCACTTCTTAGTGAACTGAGATCAAACTCTAGTTGCATTCAATACAACAAAACAAACCAGATAAATGGACCCTCTCTCATTATACTATCATATTGGCAAGACCTAAGTTTTCTTTGTGTGTAAATGCCACTGCTGGTGCTTAGACTCAAGGCCTTGTGTTTTTGCTCAGCTTTCCCTAACCCCAACTCCTCACCCTCTGATACTGCTTCTCCCAACTGGCACTCAACCATCTGAGCCACACCTAACTTCCTGCTTTTGGCTGGTTAAGTAGAGGGTCACTGATTTTTCTACCCAAGGTAGGCTGATTCTTAACTGACATTCTCAGATCCCAGGCTCCAAAGTAGCCAGGATTATAAAAATGAGCCACCAATGCCAGGCTGGTGACACCTAAATGTTGAAAGGGATAAGATACATTAAACTATAGCATTGTACAAGTCAGGAAAACGTTCATCTATCTTGGTTTCATATCCTCATACTGTGAGTAAATGAATTGCACGGGAGAAAAATGAGGATGAAGGCATTTAAACTACACAAGGAGTGTGAAATTGTGCACTATTTATGCTTGTGTGAGAAGTGGATGGGGAGAAATTATTCATAAAATTATCTGTTTCATCTCATAATGACAATGAAGTCAACCACACATTTGTCAGTGAACTAAATTTTAACACCGTATAGTTTACAACTGTATGAATTTAGAAAGTGCTGAAGAAAACATACCCTTTCCTGAATATCTAAATTTCTGTATTTTAAATCTTCGGTCATTCTTTTAAGTCACTTATAAAACTGAAACTTACTCACCTAGAGCAGAATGAGATCACCTTTTGTATTCATAGGACTTACTACCAAAGGATTCAGCGTAGATGTAACATGAAAAGACTTCTACAACCTCCCAAAGACATGTTTTTGTTTTTTTGAAAATCGCTAACACTCTTGATTTCAGGATTAGGAAATGAGTGGTATGGCTTTCTGGGTTTTGATTGTTGTTGTTTTTAACTAGGGCTAAGTTCAAGAATTATCACACTAAATTTCATGTTTCAATTTGTCAAGTTTTCTCAGCCAATAGAAACAAATGCTTCCATGCTAGCAACTGTGATTCTATCCAGGCTCTGCCGTGTTCATCATTCAAGTGACTGAGAAACATTACCCCTTCCCTTTAGAAGAACTGTTTTGAAGATGAGTTTTTAAAATACTTCCCAAGTCACATTTTAAGGCTCTATCCAATGCCCATTGAGGCTATAAGAAATAGAAACTTCTCTCTAGTAAAATATTGGAAATGTTTTCCCCTAAAGTTGACCAAATACATTACATTCATCTAACATTTTTTTTCTATCAGTCATTGGGCTTGAACTCTGAACCTGGGAGCTGTTTCTGAGCTTTTCATTTCAAGCTAATGCTCTACCACTTGAGCCACAGCACCAGTTTTGGTTCTTTTAGGCCTTATTTCTCAGCTTACCTTTCTGCTGTATTCTGGGATGATGGAATCTGCCACATTTAGCTCTCACTCCTGAACCACTGGTTTCTGATCTGCATTTCATTTGCTTATGAAGTGCTGAACATTCTATGGCACAGATACGTGATCATTTGTTTACCCTTTCAGGGTTTTACTCTGATTTTCCATATATTATAATTGACCAGAACGTACATCTTTGCTCATTAAACACGTCATCCTACTTTCTAATAATAAAAGTACTGGTCTGCAGAATATGAGCATTTTAAAGCACTTCTATATGTAGTGTAAAAGTGCTTAGTAAAATTATCTAAATAATAATGAAGAAGAAAATTACTTGTGTTCAGTTTTCACATAAAAACCAACCTTGCAAAGGGTTGATATCGATTAGGATGTATTGTACTCATAAACTAACATATGGGTTTGCCCTTTTACAGCTATGTAACAGTATAAAAATAATTTTCTTCACAAAAACCTTGCAACTGGGCACTCATACTTATAATTCTGGTGATTCACACTTGTAATTATAATTGCTCAGCAGGCTGAGATTTGAGGACCATCGTTCAAAAGTCTCTGA
This sequence comes from Megascapheus bottae, assembly GCF_031878675.1. Classification (NCBI taxonomy): domain Eukaryota; kingdom Metazoa; phylum Chordata; class Mammalia; order Rodentia; family Geomyidae; genus Megascapheus; species Megascapheus bottae. Next base: position 20,726,726 of record NC_143531.1, read on the forward strand.
TACTTATCTCCCATTCACTACCAGAAAACCTGAAGCAGAGCTGCAGCTTATGTGGTAGAGGACTAGTCTTGGGCAAAAAGATTAGAGACAGCACACAGGCCCTGAGTTTAAACCCCATGACTGACTCCATCCCCCAAACCACAAACACACAAGCAAATTTGCAAACAGGTACTGATGGCTTGGGCCTATAATCCCAACTACTTTGGAAAATGGCTGTCCAAAGGTAACTCAGGCAGATTGGAATGTAGCCCCATTGTATAACTAGATACAACAGTTTTTTCAAAACTTGCACAAAAATTTTATTTCCAATTAAACAGCCAAAAGCCAGACTTATTGGTGTGGCTTAAGTTGTGAGTACAAGACCACACACACACACACACACACACACACACACACACAGAGCAGATATTTTTTCATTGGTGCCTTATTGCTTGGATATGCATTATTTAATTTTGAACTTAAAAATACATTTGTCAGTTCTCACTATGTTTTTTCCCTCTGATCTGTGCGTTTCTGCACAAAGTGTTTTTTGTTTCTTATGTAACCAAGGACAGTCAGGCAGTGTCTGTGTCCAGTCCACACTCTAGAAAGGTGCAGACACACACCGAATGCCTTGGCCAAGCAGTCATCTATTTGACAATTTCCTCTGGGCTTTGACTGAGTAATTGCTTAGAATTCCAAGATGTTATGTTTGAAATATTTCACTGGAGATTCTGATTCTCCCTTCTTCCCTTGCTTCTTTTTCTTTCCTTTTTTTAACATAGTATACTTCGTTCTTCATTGTGCCTTCTGGTAGAAATAAATGGCACCAGATGGTAAGGCTCTTATCAAAGCACACGGGAAATCAGAAATTCAGCCTTTCAGCCTTTTCAGTTAATTCCAAATTCCACTACCTGAAAAAGCAATCCTTTGCTGGGAGCCACTTTTTTAGCCGCAGTCAACCTGTGACTATTTTGATTCTGGCCTTTTTGTTCCCACTGTACATGTGCTGTGGTTTGGATTTGGAAGGTTTCCCGAAGGCCCACACTGGAAATGTGGTCCTGGGCTGTGGTACTACTAAACATGGAGCATGGAGGTGGTAGAGATTCAACTCCCAAAGGCAGGGCTGTTAGGATCCTGGTGTAAGCTCACGTGGGGCATGCCCTGGGAGGTGATCCTAGGACACCCATGTTTCTCTTTCATTCGCTGCCATGAAGTGAATGTCTGCTTCCTGCACCCGCTCCTCCTATGATATATTGCCTCTACACAGGCCAAAAAAGCAATGGGGGGGACTAATAACGGGCTGAAAACATCCAGAACTGTGAGCCGACAGAAACCCTTCATCTCTTTAAGTTGACTACCTCAGGTATGTGTTACAGTAACTGAAAGCTGACTAACATGGAATGTGTAATGCTTCTGAGATAGAGGCTTTTCTGGGATCTTGTCCAGATATAATTTTGTCCAGATATAATATTTTATAATATATAGTTGCTACTACAAAAAAATTGAGGCCAATTAAGAAAATCATAGAAGCAATTAAGATACTGGTTTGTAACAAGAGAATTCCCCAAACTGAGACATTTTATTACAGGTCGCCAATTCAAATGAAAAATTGTATACTCCTGAAAAAATAGTTGTTGCACCTTTAGAAGAGTGTTTTGAATCTTGAAACAACATTTACTTATTCTTTGTTTCTTAGAGCTTAAAGTCTTAACTCTAGTAAAATGAGGAGAGAACCTTTAAAACGCAGAGCAACTCACACTTTTAAGATGGTCACTTTTTAAATAAGGAGTCATGACTTGAATTTTCCATTTTTAGTTCAAGTAGACGTTCCATTTGTAAACTTCACACTCAATTAGTTTGTTATTATTGTTGTTGTTTATTGGCCATGTCTCCTCTTCTGCCACAAACATTACACATGACTCAATTCCAGGAATCAAAGGTACTTACTTAAACCAACAAACAAAGCAGCAGGACAGAATTATGAGAAATGCTCTGAGAAGCAAAAGGTCCTAGCATTTTAAATAACATGGAGATAGATCATAGGGTCCTGTCAAGTACCTCAAATCAAATTTATGTGGTCAACAATGTAATTCTTTCCATCTCTAGAAGAAATGCAGCCACCATAGTCTTGTTTGGTGTAGGACTGTATAGTTTGAGTACAATTTCTCTTCTAACCACACCCTCATTAAAATATAACATATGTGTGTAGAAAGCATTCACTCTAAAGACAACGTACAGGCAATTGTTTCCATGTATTGCTGGGCTTTAAGAGAGTGGATAAGAAGAATCTACAATTAATGCAATCTTAATACTTTATGGCTCAGTGTGGAGAATCTATCCCAAGCTTCACCCCATCTTCTTTGAGAAATGAGGTCATCTTAATTTATTCATTCTGGCTGTCAGCAAGATTTGCATCTGATGAATATATCTGTACAGACTTTCCATGAAAACTGGAATTGAAGATCATGTACAGCTCTGTTATTATCCCACAAATGTAATTTTAAACAGATACAAAAATCTCAAGTGCTATGACAAGGCTTCATTGTTTATCCCCCAAATGTTGGAAGCTTCCTAGAATAAGGTATGTCCTAACAGTGCTAAGTGTGTTTTCAGGAGAAGGAAGAGCAAAGGAAGACCATCCTGAATGTGTGCCTTGTAAGATGCAACCTCTGCTGCCATGACAGATGGATGATTAGAGCCTTCAGGTTGGCAGCCCTGAGGTGTAGCCCTGTTTGGGGAAACACAGGGCTCTAGGTCATTGGTCTCATGGAGTCTGGACAGCCATAAATACATTGCAGCAGGTCCATTCTTGGCACAGACAATGTCCAGTTTGCTAGCCTGGCTTTTGGAAAAGAGGTCTGAAGATAGATACGTTTAGGAAGTTCCTTTGGAAGGAGAGCAAAATTCTCACTTACTGAGATATTGTTTTACATATGGCTATATTCTTTTATATATGGTTTCCTATTCTTTCCATGCAGTGGCATGCATGTCTCATGATGTGAAGATGGGTGAATCATTTGAATGGCACAAAAGCTTCTTTACTTGCACCCTGACTAGGCTATAGAAAGCATTCAAAATATTGATTGTTCTAGAAGACCAAAGTGATTTTTAATAGGCAAATGAAAGCAACGGCTATTCCTGGTTTTTGGCAATGGACAATGTCACAGTACTTGCAGCATTCATACCTTTCTTTATATGCATGCAAATTTTCAAGTTGAAAGTTTATAAGACAAAAACATTCATCCTGTAAATAAATGTATAACCTATGTTTTCACTTCCAAGGACTGTCATAACAAATTACAATAAACTGGAGAGCTGAAAAAGCAGGAATGTACTCTCTCACAGTTTTAGAGCTAGAGATCTAAAGTTCAGAGTTGGTCTCTTTTGGAGACTTTGAGCAATAATCTACTTCTTCTTTCTGTCCTAACTTCTGGTCCTCTGCAGTCACACTTCCTTCAGCATTTGCTCGTCCTCCTTGCTTCCTGAGTTATATGCTCATGAGTGTCATGTCTAACTATTCAGTGGCCTGTGTCTTTTGGGGTGTGTGTGTGTGTGTGTGTGTGTTGTACTCACTAAGTAGCTCAGGCTAGTGTCAAACTCATATACTCCTATATTAACCTGCCTAGTATTCAAAAGTAAATAACTTTACATGCATTTATTATTTCATTAAGTATATCCTTCTTCCAATGTAATAGTTAAAGCTTTGATCAAGGCAAAAAGGACAATTTAATTGGTTGTTTCACTCCTATAACTAGAAAGAAGAGTCAAGTCAGATCAGTTTCTTTTTAAGGAAAAGTCTAGATCCTCAAAGAAATTTCTCACACAGAGATCTGTCCAGAGCAGGATGTGATATAAAGCCTCATATAGTTTACACAACACATTGAGAAGTGAATGCCATCTGTTCATTGTAGTAACGTTAAAAAGTTGAAAGAAGACTATTAAAATAGCCCTTAGAAGGGACTAAGCATTCTGCATTCCAGTTGGTTAATGCAAGCCTTGTTAGGATGTGGCTGTGAGTGGATACTTGGGGAAGAGGATAGACCCCTGACCCCGTTGTTTTGCAGATCTCAGCCTTTTTCTGCTCTTCTCATGACATTTGTAATTCCATTAATAACATCTTCCAAATAGATGAGGGAGGGGTGACCAACAAGTGCTACTATATATTCTGAAAGACATTGTGCAGGGGTAAGCGCCCCCATGCGAATATCTGCCTCAGATAACTCTTCTATGTACAGTGAGAACATTGAAACTTTTTTGTACTTATTATTTTGGATGGTTAAAAATTGGGGGACCATGTCATGAGAAAGGCTATCAATGTTTGTGAAGTTATGCACCTTCTATCTGGTGAATATAATGTAACCCTTCTATTAATCACAATAAAATAACTGGATGTTAAATGTCCACCAAAGGCCCATGGCAAAGGCTTGCCCCTAGAGTAGCCTGCTTGGGCCTTTAAGAAACGGAGCTAGTAGAAGGTCTTCAGTCACTGTGGAGGTAGCCTTGAAGGAGAAAGTGGGACACTTGTTTTCTCTTTACTCTCTTGCTCCCTAGCCATGAGGAGAGTGGTTACACAGCCATAATTTATTGCCTTCTAAAAGCAATGGGCCTAACTCACCATGACTTAGAACCTCTGGAACTATGTGCTAAAATATCCTTTTTCTCTATATAAGTTTATTTGCTTCCAGCATTTATTACAATAATGGAAAGCTGACTAACACTGATGGGTCACCTGTAAGTTCACAAAACACATCAATTTTTTTACATGATATTAACAGATTAGATCCAAAAGCTGTCTTAAAATTGTTCTGATAAGGGCTGAGAGTTTGGCCTAGTGGTAGAGTGCTTGCCTAGCATGCACGAAGACCCGGGTTCGATTCCTTGGTACCACATACATAGAAAAAAGCCGGAAGTGGTGCTGAGGCTCAAGTGGTAGAGCTCTAGCCTTGAGAAAGTCCAAGGACAGTGCTCATGCCCTGAGCTCAAGCCCATGACTGTCCAAAAAATATTGTTCTGATAAATTTCAATGTTTAGTTATCTATAATTAACATTCTTTAAAAGATAGGCATGGAGAACAACTTCCATTACCTTGGGAAATATTTCTACTAAAAACTTACATCAAACAGCATTTTCAATTATAAAAGTGTTAATCCAGTCTAGTTACATCCCAAATCATGCATCCTTTAATCTCTACTGCCGTTCAGTTTCATGCTTGGGGTTACTATCCAACACAATGAGCCAAGACAGAGAAATAAACCTATAGGAATAAGAAAAGTACCACAACATCCCTCAGCTATTTAAAGTGCCCTCTGCCATCCAGTGTAGACTCTTACTTCTGATAAACCACAGTCCCCACTCCCATAATCAAGGCGTAGGTTGTAGTTTGTACTCTGGTTTTTCCGTGAGCCTAAAAAAATTTAATATATCTCACATTGTGAAAATAAGCTTTCTTTCCTAAAATATGTCAGCATATCCATGAGATATAATTTTTCCCGTATTTTATATATACTTTTCTAGACTTAGGATTATAAGACAAACCTTGGTAAAAAAAAAAGATCTCTATGAAAACTATAACTCAAATTCTTATGATTGGTCCCTAACCAACAAGCAGAAGTAGCCTTTGGCAAATACAGCTACATTTTACCTAGCAAGTTCTACCTTCAAGGAAATTATCAGAGTTTATCCAAGGATATTTATCCAGCATTATTTGTAAGAATTTTTTAAAAAATTCAATTCAAATCATGTCATTGTCTAGGAAAAGTACTGAAAGGGCCAACGACAACAAAAAATATCTCCACCTGTTTATCTAAGAATGGTATGACTATAAGGTGTGTCTGTCTGGCTTCTTTGTTACTTTTCACATGCTCCGAGTGAGACAGCTGTAATGGCTGGAAGCTGGACTAACTCAAGTGACTGGACCATAGTGCTCTCCTGATGAGCATAAACAATTCCATGCCACACCAACCATGTGTGACCTTCACCAGTGACTGTGATGATGCAAGACAAGCACAAGCCCACTGTGTAAACAGGTCTGAGCACAGGCAAAATGGGAAACACCAAGGGAAGCATAATACCCACACAGGTGTGACTTCAGCTTGGCAATTACAAGTGTCAGCCCATCTGTTCTTCTTTTTAAATATACTTTACATGTATTTTGATCTATGTTATATGTATCTGTAGAGAGAGATTAGGATATCAAATCAAATCATTTCCCCTCTCACATTTCTGGAGAGCATTCAGTCCATACGCTCCACAAGTAACCTAACACGGCCGGCCCTAAGACAAGCCCCTGTACCTCCCACTCATGTCTGTGGTTGGTTTCCCAGCAGTCTCCATTACCACAGCTGTATCAATAAATCTAACTTTGCTTTACTATCAATGTGTTTCTGGCAGGTGTGCCCAAGGATGGTTATTGATATAAGGTATGCACATAGAACATCCAGTCCTTTTGTGCTGAAGAAGGAAAGACTTTGCATTCAAATAGTATCTGTCCATTAATATGTCAAGTCACACAGAGAGAGAGGAAGAGACAGAGACAGAGAAAGAGACAGAGAGACAGAGAGAGAGAGAGAAAAATGGATCCTCCACCACTGGGTTTTTGCATTTCTATTGTGTTTCCAAGAAGGCTGTCCTCCATAGGGGCTAACACTGTGGTGTCCTTGTGAAAACCATCAAAGCATTCTAGACACATGAGATCTGGAGCAGGCAGTGCTGTGTAGTGGGGTGCAGATGTCCATTGTAAGGTGTTCAGCTGTGTCCTGTAGTCACTGTTCTCTCTACCACTGCTGACTGTAACCAAAAAAAGTATCTTCAAAGGATTTCCCATGGAAAGGGGTGAAGGAAAAACTTCTTCCCAGCTGAGAACAAATGATGTAGAGAGAAACAAAAGGAAAGAGGGTAGATGCTGGCAGTATCTTAAGAAGCCAGAAAAGGACCAATTATCAAAGATTTATGTTTTCACTTGTAATTCGATTTTTCAGATTTTCAATTGCTGGTACACACACACACACACACGTCCAACATGCACAGATATAAAGACAATGTGAATGGTGTAGTTTACTATATAAGCTCCTTAGAACATTTTTTAAAAAATATCCTAAATAATGAAATTAGAGTCTGAACCAATCCAAGATTTCTCACAATATTTTCTTTCTAAACACAGTGGTACAATTATTTTTCTTTTCTGTTGTCTGAAAAATGGAAATCAGCTGCTTTCACTTAGAAATATTTTATTGAAATGTGTAATGAGAGGCCTTTTTAGAACCAGCTCTCCAACAACAAAATGAAATCTTTTCCTTTCTTTGCAAAAGATCAAATGCTTCTTATCTGACTTTTTAAACTACAAAAATGAAACTAGTCTGGAGTTATAAATAAGATTTTACAAAGATTAACTGCCAAGATTCAAAAAAAAATTTCTGCATAGCCATTTAATACAATAATTGGCCAGGCAATGGCGATACTGTTAAAATGGATTTAAAAGGTTCAGACATTAGCTGGAGGTTATGTTCACACTTACCCTTCGGAGAGCAACTGGTCCCAGCAGGTCATAGGTTTGGTTCCTTCTATGTTGGAGTGGATCAGCTGGTATAACACCCGCCAGGGCTTCATGCCACCCACCCCTACCACCAGGCCCCGCTTCTCATCCGTGTGCTGCCCAATACAGGAACACGGCATACTTTTCCATCTTCTTAGTATATTCTGGTGAACTTTTTTTCCATATAGAAGTATCTGGAAAATATTATAAAAATAAATCTAGCTGGGCACGGGGGCTCACACTTGTAATCCTAGCTACTCAGGAGGCTGAGATCTGAGGATCAAGGTTCAAAGCCAGCCCAGGAACAAAAGGACCTGAGACTCTTACCTCCAATTAACTTCTAGAAAATGGGAAGTGGGGCTTGGCTCAGGGTAGGGTGGTAGCCTTGAGCTGAAGAGCTCAGGGACAATGTCCAGGCCCAGGATTAGGGTAGTAGCTTTGAGCTGAAGAGCTCAGGGACAGCACCCAGGCTGAGTTCAAGCTCCATGACCCACAAAAAAGAAAGAAGGAAGGAAGGAAGGAAGGAAGGAAAGAAAGAAAGGAAGAAAGAAAGAAAGAAAGAAAGAAAGAGAAAGGAAGGAAGGAAGAGAGAGAGAGAGAGAGAGAGAGAGAGAGAGAGAGAGAGAGAGAGAGAGAGAAATACCAGTGATAACTTGAAGATGCAGAATGATTTGTTTATAAGAGAGGGGGAAAAATGTCCCATCCTTGAATTTTTGTAACTAAATAGAAAACTGGATGCAAAAAATCTTTTCCTTTTCTTAGTTTCTTTCTTAGTTTCTCTCCCCCCCCTCCCCTCTTCTCTCAACTTGGCCATTACTTTCAGCAAGTTGAACTTGGCCCTCTGACTTTCTGATTATCTTCTTTGGGATTGTCTCCAGAGCAGAATCACTTCCTTTCATAGCAAAGAGAGGGGAAGGGGAAGGGAGCTTGCTGTCAGGGCTGTACCTTGTCTTCAGTCATGACATTGTTCAGACAGAATGGTTCCATTCGGGGAGCCATGAAGCCTGTTGTGCTGTGATCATGAACTGAACCAGGGAGGATTCAGTCAAAATCCAGAGAGCATAAGATGATAAAATAACTGAGGTAAGGAGTTGGCATAGACTAGACAGATTCTCGGGGATTTGGAAATTTCCTGGATGTCTATTATCTCCCTGGGAAGATACTTCATACCGAGCATTTAATTTGGGTAAGGCCAGGGCACTTCCTTCTTTGATATTTCAGAAGGTAGCCCAGATCTTCTGGAAGGTTTTCTTATCAAACACTGGACTGGATTTTTGTACCCTGTGGATTGGAAAGCTGTTTGTACATGACAAAGCCTGGAGATTTTTTTTTCAATACTTATGCCTGTACCCTCTGAAATTCTTTTTCCTTAGATAGGCTGATGTGGACGAGTGACACGTGCATATTTGTAGGAGCTTGCTAGGTGATTTTTTTATATTCCTTCAAGATTGAGAGCCACTGGCTTAGGCTCGGGCTCCATGTCTCATCTACTGAATCAGAAGTTCTTGGGAGACATCCCTGGTGAGTTCTATTTGCCAGACCCTCCCAGAATTATGATGCCAGCAAAGAATTTCCAGATTCAATCTTCCTTAGAACAGTATAACCCTGTGCAGTGGGCCATGAAATTGCTTTTCTTTCTTTCCTCCTCCTCCTCCTCCTCCTCCTCCTCCTCCTCCTCCTCCTCCTCCTCTTCCTCCTCCTCCTCTTCCTCCTCCTCCTCTTCCTCCTCCTCCTCTTCCTCCTCCTCCTCTTCCTCCTCTTCCTCCTCCTCTTCCTCTTCCTCCTCCTCCTCCTCCTCCTCCTCCTCCTCCTCCTCCTCCTCCTCCTCTTCTTCTTCTTCTTCTTCTTCTTCTTCTTCTTCTTCTTCTTCTTCTTCTTCTTCTTCTTCTTCTTCTTCCTCTTCTTCTTCTTCTATGCAGAAGACAAGTGTGAAGCTCTGAGAAGTTTCATAATTCACCCCATCCATCTAGCCAGAAGAGATGCCCTGAAGCAGGGCATGGGCCTCAGAGACTCCTGCCCACTGCTATTCCATTCATGAATGCCAGCCTCATGGGCATGTGTTGGGTCTCAAACTTGGCTAGCTTCTCAAGAAATAGTTCACTTTTCCAGTGCATTTCCAAATTGTCTTTGTGGATGGATGAGAGAGATCTCCTTTGGGTCAATTAATAGAGATGCTAAACTTGCATGTTCCCTGGTCCCCTTCCAATTGTCTTTCCCTCTGCCCTGGGCAAGACATTCTGTTTCATCATTGTTTATCTGGTCTCTGGTTCCATGAGTGCCTTTGCTACCACTGGGCTACCATTCAATCCTGTGAGAGTCACTCTGGCTTCTCCTTCTAAGTTGGAGGCCCAGAAATCTCCACTGGGAGAAGTTGACCCAGAACTACAGGATTTCAAATCCAGTAAGCTAGTTGCCTTCAGACAACAGCCACAGTCCTTGTGCCCTACTATATGCAGGCTATGACACAGTGTTTATTTTCCTCGCTTACTGATTTATGACCTGTCTCTTGGGGAATGGTATGCTCTTGACTGCTCTATTTCCTTAGCCAAGAGGAGGACCCACAGAAAGAGATGTTTGAGCCACTACATGATTGCCACATTGGAAGCTCCTTCTCATCGAAGTAGCCAGCTATGTTTAGACTTCTGAGTTCTTCAAAGTATCTGTCCTATGATAGCTCCTAAATTATCCAGTGGACAATCTGGCTCAGTGCCTAGCCCTATTTTGTCTTTATTGCAATTGGTTAAATGTGTTCTCTTCTGCCATAGAGCTAGCATTTCAGTTTTATGGCTCATACAGCAAGAGGAAATGGTGTTCCCTTGTTTATCTCAATGAAAGCACCAAGACAATTGTAAAAGGAAAACACTGCAAAATGTCATCCTCTTCTTTATACATATGTATTCTATGCTGCTCCTTATTTTCTATCTTGTAACAGGGTTCCTGAGACCAACTTCTTCAGGAGACCCTGGAGAGAAGGCTCCATTCATCCCAGCATCGAAAGAACATGAAGAGAATAGAAAGTCCCAAGCCTAGCTAGAAGGGAAACAGTGCAAATGTGGGGTTCTATTTTATAAAGAGGCAGGGCTACTATTAGTTAGGAAAGCGGTTTATTTTCTCTAAAGATTGAATTGAAATCTTTTCTGGTATTTCATTTCATGATAATGAAAATAACAAAATAAGTATGCATTCGTCTATTTTACTTGAGACATGATCAAAGATTTCCTTGACGTGCTAGACACCACACCGTGGGCTAACCAGCCGAGACAATGAATGACTAAACAGGAATATGAAACAAATTGACATAGCCAATCAGCACATAAGATTTCAGTTCCAGGAAGAATATTTCCGATCCTTTTAATTCTACTGTGCACCATTATGTGTGGTGGTTGCCAAATGAAGGAACAGAAAAATACAAATCATCTTTCCTGAACTTTGAACCCACTCTTACATAATAGTTTTCATTACACCAGCCATAAAGTATCCTCAGTGGAGCTGGAGACCTGCATTTCAGAGGATGATATTTGACAATGATTGATTGCTTTCTAATAGATTTTCCAACCTACCTGCCTGAATGTTCTTACCACAGATATGGATGGCTTGAAATCTAGCCTGTCCTTCTGACTTTATGCTTGTCTGTACTCTGCAATTTCTTGGCTGACAATCTCATTTAGATTTTTTTGGTCTTTCTTTATAGCTTTTTTTTTTCCAGAGCTGAGGACCGAACCCAGGGCCTTGCGCTTGCCAGGCAAGGGCTCTTCCAGCGAGCCAAGCCCCCGACCCCTCATTTAGATTTTCTAGTTACTACATCGCCTTATAACTTCTCTCTCACCCTCCTGCCTCACTTTCCTCTTATAAGTTATGGAGCCTCATTTACTGCCTACATTATGTTTTTATGGGTTCCAGAAAGTAGAACACAGACTTATCTGGGGACAGAAAGGGGAAAGTATCCAATCTATCACAGGACCAATGATTTAATATTATATAAAGGCCAAAGTTATACAGGTATACCATTTCCCAAAAGCTCACTCAGATGCTGATGGATATTTCCACAGAAACAATTCATATCCTTGCTTCCAGTACCTGTTCTTGGGAGAGAGACCAAGGAAAAATATCTCTAAGAACAACACAGCTTGTGTCTTCATGGAAAACATGAACTTGCTGTTATTCTCATTGTGAATTTGTTTAGCAGAGGCAGCACTCAAAGCTATTGCAATCTTCAGAACCACTTCCACCAGAACCATGTAGAAAATGTGTTAAGTTAGACATTCCTGGTGGTACCTAAACCCACAGAATAAGATAATAGAGTAATCTTTTCATGAAGTTGGAGATTTTCTAGCATTTAAAAACACACATACTCACATAGCATTGGTTTTGTGCAGTACGACAAAACATTCTTTTGCCTCCTGAAGACTGCTACCTATGCTTTCTTAAACATGGTTTTTAAAGGATATCCATTTCCCTAGCACCCTTTTTGAAACCTCACTTAAGATAAAAAAATCTAAATCTGATCATAATTATATCATCATTTCATGCCAGGTACTACCACTTTTTATTTGGTTTGAAAATTCTTCTTCCTCAAAGCACATTGAAACATGTTTTATTCAATTTCTTTCTTCTAGTAAATTGAATAAAAAATGGTTCTAAAAGTTCTAACTCCTATAAGGATCCAGAAACACAACAAATCAAAGAAAGTCTGGATAAGTGGGACTGCATTAAACTGCAGAGCTTCTGTATGGCAAAGGACATAGCTAGCAAATTAACTAGAAAGCCTACAGAGTGGGAGAAGATCTTCACTAACCATACAACAGATAAAGGCCTCATATCTAAAATATATCAACAGCTCAAAAAATTGAATCACATATTGTATATATGCTTATTTGGTTATTTGAAATCGGATAGCGAAGGGAGAAAACAAGATGAGGGGCAGGGTGGGGGAAGGGAAATGGGGACCAAGACATGAGAAAGGGTATCAATGTTTGTGAAGTAATGCACCTTCTATCTGGTGAATATAATGCCACCCTTCTATTAATTACAATAAAAAATATATGAAAAAAATTGAATCATTCCAAAACTAACCTCCAAAGAAACAACCATCCCATTAAAAGATGGGCCAAACACTTAAAGAGAGTCTTCTCTGAAGAAGAAATAAGAATGGCTTATAGACACATGAAGAAATGCTCAACATCTCTGGCCATAAAAGAAATGCAAATCAAAACAACTCTAAGATTCCACCTCACTCCAGTTAGAAGGGCCAGGATCAAGAAATCTAATAACAACAGATGCCGGGGGCATGTGGCCAGGAGGGATCACTACTACACTGTTGGTGGGAGTGCAAACTCATTCAACCACTATGGAAAGCAGTATGGCAGTTCCTCAAAAGATTAAACATAGAGCTCCCCTATGACCCAGCAATTCCACTATTTCGCATTTACCCAATCGTCCAGAAACAAGGACATACTAAATCCACTAGTACAACAATGTTCATTGCAGCACTATTTACCATAGCAAAGATATGGAACCCACCCAGATGTCCCTCAGTTGATGAGTGGATCAACAAGATGTGGTATTTGTACACAGTGGAATTCTATGCTGCTGTCAGAAAGAACAACATTGACCCATTTGGAAGGAAATGGAAAGACTTAGATAAAATCATTTTAAGTGAAGTAAGCCAGACTCAAAAGAACATAGGCTCAATGGTTTCCCTCATTTGTCATAATCAGTAGAAACATTGGGCTCTACTAGCAGAGATTTACAATAGAACAAAACCTAGATGTGTAAGGCCATATAGGATGATGCTAAATGAAAGGGCCTCCAGGATATAGAAACAAAAGCCATATAATGAGTGATTGTTGTCCTTAATGTACTATGTTATCTCTCATCTCTTTTGCTGTCCCTTGGTTATCTCACATTGTTACAGTATTTCACCTTGTTATCTGATATATTGTATATATACTTATTTGGTTATTTGAAATAGGATAGGGAAGGGGGGAAAACAAGATGAGGAGCAGGGATGGGGAGAAGGAAATGGGGACCAAGACATGAGAAAGGGAATCAATGTTTGTGAGGTAGTGCACCTTCTATCTGGTGAATATTATGTAACCCTTCTATTAATTACAATAAAATATGGAAAAAATTCTAATCTGAGAGAGCTAGAGAGAGTGTGGAACAGGATAAAGCCATCACCAATTGTTTGTGCAATATAGTTGAGAACAAGAGGAAGATTGTGTGATGAAAACCAAAGAGCCAAATGTAGGCCTGCAAACCTCATCAATCACTGCCTCAATACTGGGCTTATTGAGTATATTGGAAAAGGCCAAATTATACAGTCCTTTGATTGTTCTGATTTCTCTGATTATTTATCTCCATCGCAGCAGGGTTAACTTAGGAATCCAGGTCCTGCTACTCACTGGACACAATCATTCTTTAGAGGAGATGACTCAACAAGATGGGAGCCTTCTTAGTGGTCTAATGACTGTGGCTAGTCTAATTCTGCCAAAGGATTGTTCCTAGAGCCCATGCAGAGCACACTTGATGCAATGTTTTGGGTCATTTAAATTGTGCAGTCAGGTCACCACATTCTTAATCCTGGAGAAAGGTAAACAGTCTTACTATGGCCTCGAATACAAATGGCTCACAGCCAGATTTTGAACTGCTTAAAGTCATGGCCATGATTCAATATCCAAGTTTAAAACACACACATAAGAAAATTATGTAAGCCTTTGATTTGTTCTCTATTTTCAAGTATCAAGCTCTTCCATAAGATGAAAGGAAAAGACAGTTTAGCCTCAAGTTTTTACTTTGTGTGCGACCCTGGCCCCACAGTTTCTGAGAAAGGTCCCACCTCCAAATTTCCGGTCCCATCATCTCAGACACTTTTTCTGTATTTAAAGAGCTTTCCAAAGAAAATTGTGCCTGTCAGTAGATCAGCCCTTGTCACAAGGAGAGGCTTTGTGAACTGAAAGGCTTGCTTTCAGAAGGATGGCCAACGTAATGAAATTGGGCAAAAGTGAATAAGGTTTCACAAATTTAGGAATGTTTACGTAAATCTTTAAAGCATATGTTGCCACAGCTGTGTTTAGCATAAAATTATGATGAAAATAATCCTAATGAAAATGATGGTGTATTTATATAATGCCTTCCATCCACCAAACGCCAACACCCCCAGTACACACCGCTGGATCTTATTAGGTCTGACTAAAGCCCTTTGAGCTATAGCATCACTACTAGTTCCAAGAACTGAAGACGTGACAAGGTTTGCAGTTAATAGATTAGGTTATAGACAGCCCACCTTTCCCACCTATTGCAACTGAGTAGACTTTGGAAAGGAGGGTAAGTGCAGAGGGGGTCCCTTTCTCTCCCCCTACCCATATGAGTTTCCCTACCTGTTCTAAGTGAAAAGCTAGAAAAAGTGAGCACAAGCATGAGTTTTCATGCAATATTCTTTCCAAGAATTCACTGTAGGCAATTAATACCTTCTCAAGACACCACAAGGATCTGAACCTTGATTTTATTGATGGAAAATTCAAAACCTTCACGGGAAGAGGATAATTCAGAACCTCACACTGTCCTAGCCAGAGTCATCCCTGTATCCTACCTCACTGCTCTTTCTACCATCATTAGTGACTGTCCATGTTCTGATACTATAACAAAATTCTAGAGAGTAAATAAATTACAAACATCAGGATTTGATTTGGGTTTATTCTGGAGGTTGGAACTCTGGATTAAGGGACTCTGTTTGGTGAGGACCTTGTTATTCAACAAGGAACCAGCCTGCTCACATCAGAGGAAAATGGGGAGAAGTCATCTTTTTAGTAGTAAGCTTACTCCTTCCTCAATGATCTGATCCCTTTTGAGGGTAGAGGACTGTGGCCTGTTCAACTCTAAGAGAGCCTTCCTTTAATGCTGATGAATGGCAAATTCCAATGTGAATTTTGAACAGAGAGATTCAAATTGTAGCAATTGAACTTTGATCGAACTTTGTCTACTTATAATGTTGGAGAATGGGGAAAATGTTCTTTGTAGACACAGGGACTTCATTTGGCCTGCAAAATGTCCTTTACTAATTTAGGTTCTTTGTAAGTAATAGAGTTGACCCACGAATCTGTGCTTCTAGGAGCCTACATGGGTATCTGCCCAGGAACGATTTGTTTGGTGTATCCTCCCACCCCTTTCCTTTTTCTTTTCTCTTCTTTTGTGTTGGTCCTGGGCTTGATCTCAGGGCTTGGGTACTGTCCCTGATCTTTATGCTCAAGGCTAGTGCTCTCCCATTTCACAGACTTTCCTCAGTTCTCCGCCTCTTGAGTAGCTAGAATTATTGGTATGCGCCACCAGCATCTAGCCCACACTTTATATAGATGATAACTTTTAAGGTAGTTGTGAGATTATTACTTAGACCATGTAAGAGCCTATGTCGCAGCTGAATACTGGAGACTTTACTAAAGCTTTTCACTTAGACTCTACACTCATTTTGAATTGCATTTTTTTTAATGGATTCCCCCTCCAAGGGGGGGGGGAAACCTTTTGCTTAATCTCTGCCAGTCAGTATTGATATTAAGTGTTTTCCAAATTCAATGTTTTAAAGATTGTCTTTCTTCCATTTAGAGCAAACAACAACTTGATTAGAATTGGAGTCTCTCAAATGTTTATGCCTACAATGACCCTGAATCGCTATCTCTGATTTTTATCTTTCAAGTAGTAAAGATTACACACTTGAGCCACCATGCCCAGCATTGTTAGATCTCTTTAAAAAAATAAAAAATAATTCAGAATCTCCATTCATACGGTTTTAGCCTCAACCACTGATAGCCAGAAAAAAAATTAAGGCATATTTTTTGCAGCATTTTCCATAATACTTATATATCTAGACTTCTGAAACTCAGATATAACCTTGAAATCTCTTGGCAGCCACATTTAACTACTACAGCCTTTGCTAACGCCCAGAACACCATGCTTCCATGTGCTAGTTCAAGTTTGCAGTGTGAAGCCACTGTCTTGGGGCAGGTTAGAGCCATGATTGACGGGGATGTAATTCTAGAAGCCCAACGCTGAGGCTTAACACAAAGAAACACATTTTCTACCCAAGGCCAACTTGCTTTTCCAAGCTAGGAAAATTTGGACTTTGCCACTTGAAAGAAACTTTTCATACCTCCTGCAGCACAGGGTCCTCTGAAATGGCTTACCCGAATGGACAATCACAAAGCATCCGAAGTTTTGCAGTGCACTGGGTTTTTAGACATAGTGTCTCAACTTTTTCTAAACTCTCCTCATATTTTTTTTCCTTTTATATCTCATGACACCTCTGGAAGTCCTTGCGGGTTTTCAAATGCTGCATCTCACCTCTTTTTAGTTTGTTGCTGCTACTGTAGGAAGCATGATGAGATTTTGCTGCAGCAACCCTTAGCTCCTGGTCTTCTCCTCACACCACTGCTGTGATGTCTCTGCTTCCATATTCACATCCGCTTCTCTCACAGACGCTCTTGCTTTCATCTCTGACACATGAGAAAGCCTTTGATGAGACCCGCGCTGCTAGGCTAAGACAGCCTAGCCTAGAATAACCCCTCATCTAAAGCTCCCGAACCATATCTGCAAAGTTCTTTTGGCCTAGTAAAGGAATGCATTCACATGTTCCAGAGATGAGGATGTGGACGGCTCGGGGACCACTGTTTGACCTAGCATACCATCTCAACTACTTTGACATCATCCTTACCTCCTTGACCTTATGCTCACCCTTCTCTGCCCCACCCTCCTGCCAGGGCCTCAGTACCCAGCACACCAATGCCCGCATTCCCTCCCATCCCCTTAGTTCTGCCCTCCCTCACAGACCTCTTAAAATCATCACTCGGCCACTTCTCCATCCGTGGGCTGTCTCACTCTTGCAGCGTTTCTATGTGCTGTCACTCCCGTGGTCTGCAGGACTTGGCAGGAAAGATTTCCCTACAAGCTATTACCCATTACTGTCCAGTTTCCCTTAAGTGATCTGTGGGTCCTTCCATTACTTTGCGGCCTCTTGAATTTAATTGCCATTAACCATTCCCTCTTCTTCCCTTGGGGGCCTAAATCTTCCCGAGGCCTTGTACTGTTGTTTTATTAAGCTGTCAGGAGGAGGTAAACATAGATGTCTGACTCTTGATCAACTTTAATGGGGACAACCCATGCCATTTGGGATTTAAAGAAATCAATACATTAATCTACTATGTGTTTTCTGTATGTTTGTTTCCTAACTAAATTTTAAAAGAAATTGTGTTCTAGACTGTTCTTAAAGTATGACTGGTTTTCATTTCTATTCATGAATAGTATCTTACCATTTGAGTGTTGCTTTGAATTGCACAGGGCAATTGGGATTTATGAAACTTAATCCAGTGAAGATTCAGATTTAGTTACAGCATGGCCAAGAGCCACCCATCCAGTCAATGGTGGGCCAGATTCTCAAACATATCTTTTAACTTCTGACTATACCATGTGTCTCTCTCTTTGTCATCTTTCTTTTGACAAAGAAAACAAATTAGGAAAATGTGTTTCTTTTCATAAATCTGACATAGTACAGAAAGCTTGCTGGGGAAAAAAAAAGTCACATTCCTGCAACATTAATGCTGGAAGCCTCCTGACTCTAGTCCTCTGCAAAGAAGACCCTTCACTCACATAGTGCTGGCCACATCTGTCAGAGTTTGAGGCCTAGAATGTGTTAGGGACACTGCCTTCCCCTCCTCTGCAGGGCCTATGGATGGTTTGGCTGAAGCTGAAAGTCTACCCCCTCCGTCTTTGTGATGGGACCTCTACCTCAGAGACTTCTGCAATCCAGAGAAAGTACCTCCCTCTGGTCTCCAGAATGTTCTCACATATCTGCTTCCTCAAGGAGCCCTCCACATCTGTTACCCACGACTATGAACTATGAGAAATTGTCAGGGCCTTTCGACCAGTATAACGGCCTGTAAAAGCCTGCCGTATTTTCAGTTTGACTAAATATTTCTGTAATGCAAAAATTATGGAAATGGATAATATTTCTGTTCTTGGGAAATATATTTGACAGCTGTGTGGCTCACCAAATGCAAATGAACCTATAGAAATAAATTGTGCATTTTATAGACTACATTTCAGATTAACCACCTCCCTCTTCCAGATACCTCAGACCCTGCTCCTTCCAGAAGATGCTGGAGCATCTGGCAAGGGATAAGGTGTTTCTTAGTTCCACCAAGAGAAATGAGGCTTTACCTTAGCACTTTGCAAAGAACAACTCAGCTCCTGCCTACACCACTGCTTCTCCAGGGAGAAAAGCAACCTACTAAAGGTAACTATGACCTTAGAAGTCGCATGGCAGCCATTAAGTCACTGAGACTAATTCTAACTAAACACCTCTGATGTCTGCCATTCTAATGGGGGAGCTATTTAGCAAACAGTGTTTCCCCAGGATTGAATATGGTGAGTTAGGTGTAAACAATGATCCTTTGACTATCCAGCCTCTGAATCGGAGGCAGAATGGACCAATCCTTTCTTTTTCTGAGCCTCTGAAAAAGGGCTGATTAGCTCGTTAGCTCAAGTCTTGGTGCCTAAAGCACATGAGCTAAGAAGCAAATGTCTACCAGCCTGGGATGTGGCCCAACTGCTGATAGATAGCAACTGCTTGCCATGCAGTTGTCATTTGCACAACAGTCTGAAAGAATCTTCATTTTCTAGACAAAGATCATGAGTAGCATCTCCAAGACCATTTGAGAGGCAGAGCAAGGGCCTGGGCTTCAGCTTGGTGGGGAGTCCTTACCTAGCATGCACAAGGCCCTGGACCCCATGTATAGGACCACACAAAAGAAAGAAAAAAGAAATGCATTCTGCCATCTTAAGAAGCTCCCTGGTCAACCCACTGGCTTGAGTTCCAATATTTTGGGCAGATGGATCTCACTGAGCTTTGTCTTGGCTTTTGCAACTAGAGAATGAAGTTTCAACGATCTACAAATTTCTCCTGGTTCTATTTCTGTTTGTACTCCCAACTTAGAAGGGACTTAGTCCCAACTTAGAAGGGGGTAAAGTGAACAGAAGTCATTTCATAACCTTCACCCAAATTGCATTCTGAGAAATTCAGGCAATGTTTCTGTCACTCCTAAGAGCTTAAGAGCCCTTGGGCTTATACTGAAACCTTCTGTTCGCCGTCTACCCTTGTCACTCACAGTATGGTATCAGACCTGAGACTTGTCCATTTCCAGTGAGAAGAGCCACAATTGCAGTTCCATAAATGAAAGCCAGGGAGATGGATATTCTCTCCCCCCACCCAACCACCCATCAGAAAGAACACTGTCCCCCTCACACTCACTTTCCCAGACTCCATCTCTGCTCTTTGTCTGAAGAGACTTGACAGAAAAGTTATTTCGATGTGTCATGTGCCTGTCATCTCAGGCCAACAAATGAATGGTTTAATACAAAATGACATGATGGCCCAGGAATCTCAAACTGAAGCCTACCTCACTCTGCAGCCTACAAGATGAGTCTCCCTCCCCGAGAGTGGTTAAGTAATCGCTTAGCACCGTCCTCATTTCCTGGCCATTGGTTTCTTCGTGAAGACACTCGCCCTGGAATAGAAAGCAGGAATACACTGTGGCCTCAGATTCCAAAGACAAATCTCTTCTGCGTGAATGAGGGGAGTTTTCTCTACTTCTCCATGGTCGATAAATCCCTCTGTCACTCTCCTTGTTTTCTTCCCCTTGCTCTCTCCCTCTTTCCACAAAAATACTCCAAAAAGTTCAAAACCTCTAATAACACACACACACACACACACACACACACACACACACACTATCCAGAATCTATTTACTCTGCTTTTTTAAGACCACTGACTTACCACATGGAGTCACCCAATATTGAATAGTGATGATCCCAACCTAGAATGCTTGGACTAATGATTTTTTAACTTTAAAATGGTGCCCGTACTAGTGGCTTAATTTTTTTTTTGCTTTCAGTACAGAATTCAACATTATAAAAGAGGTTCCTGCTTGATGATTTTGCATAACCATAGGCTAATGTGACTGGGCTAAGCATTTTTAGAGTATTCTGCGTGAACTACGCTGGCCAGGCAAGCATAGGACCCAATGTAATCTTGACACATTGGGTTTATGGGGACATAATCCATAGGAAGTGAAGAAGGATCTTTAGGCCAGGTGCAGAGGCTCACAACTGTAACTCAAGAGGCTGAGTATGAGACATTCTGCCTTTAAGGTCTTATCATTTCTGTGTAATATTCTTTCCTTGAAGTTCAAGGGTGAAAGTATCTCCTAAGAGTTTATTTAATAATTGTTTCTCCCAACGAAAATAAAATTAATATATTCAGACACACACAATCTCTATCTCTCCCTCTCCCCTTCCCTTCCCCTCTTTCTCTGTCTCTCCTAATCTAATTCTATCTTCAGCTCTGAGTATGTCCAAACCCTGAGACTGCTATTATACATCAACATAACTGGACTCAATTATATTTTACGGGATCCAGTTGTTTATTTAACTGCTCACTAAGAGCACTTCTATTTTAAAAGGAATTAAAAACCAACAGAACTAAACAGTAGAATAAGCATAGAAAGTGTTGTCTCTCCAGGTCTCATGCACAGTGTATTGTAACCCTAAAAATTACCTAGAGCTTTCAGTTCAGTCATTCATCTGTCCCACAACTAACAGGTAACTAAAGAAAGGGAAATTTCCATTGCATGAAACAAAAGAAGCAAAGTAAACACACAGCTAAGAATGTAAGGAGGAAGAAAAATCTATGTATGGATTCTTTTAGCAGCTGACTATGTTGTTGTAGTTGGATATAAGCCAGATCATCAGAAAAACATGGAAATATGTTTTAATTACATAAACTTTTTAGACAACATAGTTAAGGGAAATCTGTGGATGGAGAAAGATTGAATTCTTTCCCCGATGTTTTAGCAGATGAATGTGAGTTTTGAATTGTACCCCGTGTTGGTTCACTATTTTAATAAATGCTTGAATTTATCTAAGTACCTAGCTTTTAAAATGTGGTTACATGTAGTTTGAAAACCAAGCCAAGAAATACGAGGCCCATAAAAATCCCGAAGCATATGAAATCACGGTTCCTTTTTCCTTAATCCATCACCACAAATATCAATTAAATGTAATTATATTAAATAGGGTCCCCTGAGAGCAAATAAAGGTTTGCCAGAACACAAATTGCTACCCAGGTGAACAATATATAATTTTGCTGAGTATACAGACAAACACATATGGAATATTCCAGAATGTAATGTAACAAATGTGTGTTGACTGAACATACACATTTCAGGTTTTTTTTTCAGCTACCAAAATGGCCCAGTGCCAAAACCTACAAATAAAATATGTGAGTTTTACTTTCTCTTTTTCTTGGATGGGAAGATAAATGGTACATTTTATATTAATAACTGCTAATTAAAAGGCAATTAATTTGAGACAATAAACAAATAGACTCTACTAGAAGCAAATGTCACAAATAAAATGAATAAGTTAGGGCCAAAAAAAATCCCCACCCTACTTTACCAACTCTTTTTTAAAAAATTAAAACATTTGTTTTTAATTTGAATGAGAAGAACTGATCTATAAATAGGAAAATAAAGCAGGTAGGGTAAATGGATTTTGTTAACTATTTTAACAAATGAACAGAAATAACAGGACAGGTAAGGGACAAGTCATATTCCCCAATTATGAGAAGAGTTTTCCTACTAGATGCTTGAATTATAAAATCCCATTATAATTCTTTTTTTTTCTTTCTTTGTTTTTTTTTTTTGACAGTCCTGGGACTTGAACTTAGGGTCTAGGCACTGTCCTTGGACACTTTTAGTTCAAAGCTAGAGCTCTGCCACTTGGCCACAGTGCCACTTACAGCTTTTTCTGAGTATGTGGTACCAAGGAATTGAACCCAGGGCTTCATGCATGCTAGGTGAGCACTCTACCACTAGGCAATGCTCCCAGCCCAGCCCAACTTATATTTCTAAAAGCATTTTATCTCTGTAGGAAAAAAGAACTGTTTGTGTTTGGGGCTCTTTTTCTGTTGCTTTCTCATTCAGTGATATGTAAGGTATGAATTTCTTCTGGCAGACGTTTCTAGAGATGGAAATTTAATTCATTCTTAGGATGGTATGGAAAGCCTTGAACTGCTGATACATCACTAATTTCAGTCCCTGCCCTTTTAAAGCATCATAAACTTAATTATCTAAGAGCTGAACGTTGTAAGCAGAGAGGTTCTCCTTTATCCTGCTGCTCACTCCCTTCAGATTGGAAGCCCTGCCCACTTCCCCCAACGTCCTGTCATAGTGCGAAGAATCCTAGTTCAGATCCAGGAAGCCAAGAGAGCAGCAAAAGTCAAGGCTTTTTAACCTCCTCCATCTTTAGCTTTCTTAGATAGAAAATATCAGAGGTAGCAAGAATCCTTCCTTCTCTTTTTTCCCCCCCAGAACTGGGGATTGAACTCAGGGCCTCTAAGGTATCCTTTAATTTTTGTGCTTAGGGCTAGCTCTCTACCACTTGAGCCACAGATCTACTTCTGGTTGTTGTTGTTGTTGTTGTTTTAATTGGAGATAAGGGTGTCATGGACTTCCCTGCCCGGGCTGGCTTTGAACCACAATCCTCAGATCTGAGCCTCCTGAGTAGCTAAGATTACAGGTGTGAGCCACTGGTGCCTGGTAAGAATCTACCTAATAGTGAATCAAGTATGTGATTTCTTTTTTGAAAAGAAAAAAGATCAAATACTAGGACTTTAAGCTGGAAAACACATAGATGCTGCTATAGCATGCATGCATGAATATATGTATGCATGTATGTCTGTAAGTATGTATGCCCATTGACTGTGGGCTCCTCTGTGGCCAGGGTCCAGGGAGAGTTCTGTGGGGAAACCTAGCTCAGGAGAACTGTCAGCATTTCAGAGTTGCCCAGAGCTGCCTAGGGGTAATTCTGAGAGGCCAGCCGCCCTGGTCCTGTGCTATGAATGCCTGGTGAAGAGGAAAGCCAATAAAGGTGGGATGGCTATCCCTGATTGATGACTATCCAGGCCAGACTCCCTGGAACAGGGTGCAGGCAAAATATGGTCCCTTTTCCCTTCCTCACACCTTCTTAATACCTTTACCGCCCCTCTCCCCCAATCTTTTGCATCCTCTGCTAAGTGTTAGGAAACTACAAGCTTCCACCCCTGTTTTCTGACTGACCATCCTCCCGGGTATTGGTTAATAGGTTTTAACTATGTTCTGCAGCCAGTCAGGTACAAGTCATGGCAGATAGCCCCCATCCTAGGATGGCAAAGGGGAAGGAGGCGGCAAGATAGCTTTGTGTGTCAGGACACTCTCCCCTTTCTTCTCCCTCTTCTGCTCAACCCTATCTCCTCCATTCCCCTTCCCTACTCTCTCCTGCCTTCCTTTCCTCCCTCTCTTCTTCTTTCCTCCCTCCTCACTTCTTCCTTCCTTTCAGGAAAATGACTCACGTTCCTTCATTGTGGCACATTATTTAAGGAAGGCTACTTTGGTTTTATGTTACACATCAATTAGTTTACCTTTCTCTTTCACTCCTCTATCCTCCCCTCTGCACCTCAGGCAACCATCCTAAGGTTGATTACAAATCCTCTTGCTTTTGTGTATTCGCATGAACATCATGCAATACTCCTCTATCCACTCGTGTTGCTTACCTGAGTGGTGTTTGTGGTAGGTTTCATAGTGGGCGCCACCATCACTCAGCATCTCATTTCAAACAAGTGCTGCTGTATAGAACTTGGCAATACCATGCGAATTCACCACTGGCCACCTGAGTGGTAACCCCTAACTGAGATCCATGCAAGCATTGCTTTATGGACACTTGGGAGAAATTTATTTGGACCATGTGCTTGGGAGTGAGCTTTATGTTGCAGTGTCTGCCATGTTGCTCTCTAGATGGGCTCTGCTGGGTGGACGGTGGCACATGAGTGCATCCTTCCACTTCACCTCCCCATCAGTACCTGGTATTAGAGGACTAGAACACAACATGAAGACCAACAAATATCCTAATTTACAGAGTGGAAGGAACCTCCACTTTCGCTAGGCTGTTGCTCTCAAAATTGTTCCCCAGTCTCCAAAAGATAATGTTGTGCATATATACATAAATATGAAATACCTTCACATATACTCATAAATATGAAGTCCCTTCATATATATATATTCAGATACATGAAGTACTTTCTCTTAAGAATGTGATAATATTATCAAAATACATATCTCTTTTAAGTTGAGCAACTTTACTTCACGTGAATAGGCAGACTATTGACTCTTCTGCTCCTCATCCCTAGACTCAGTCAAACTCCGTGATTTCTGTCTGTTTTACTGTCTTGGCTGAATTCAATACCAAAACCTGTCTGAGCACCTTGCTCATGCCTATAATCCTAGCTTCTCAGGAGCCTGAAATCGGAGGATCATGATTCAAAGCCAGCCAGGGGAAGAAAGTCCGAGAGACTCATCTCCAGTTAACTACCAGAGAACTGCAGGTGGTGCTGTGGCTCAAAGAGGTAGAGTGCTGTCCTTGAGGCAAAAAATGCTCTGAGAGAGCACCTAAGACCCTAGATCAACCCCCGCAACTGAATATAGTGTCTGATGTGTTTGCTGTGATCATTTTCTTTTTCAAACAGTTGTTGACTACACTAATGCATGAATAAGCACATTGATGTGCTGTCAAGCTAATGAATGGATTCATGAACAAATACTCACTCCTATCCCTTTTGCTCTATTTTGTCTTCCTTCCTCAGAGTTCCCTCACCAGATCCTCTTCCTTGAACTTTGCCAGATCCCATGTTGGCAGCCACCAGCATGGTTTTAATTTGCTTTACTGTCACTTGTCACCTTCTCACTCTGTTCATTGAGAAGTTGTGGCTCCCACAAAAAGAGGGGGAAGGCAAAGCCAGGAGAGAACATTGCAACTCTGTGCTCATGAACGGGTTCAAATGGGGCAGCCAGCCTCAGCACAGACCCGTCTTTCCTCCCTCTTCCCCCTCTCCTGCTTCCCTCTGCACTGTTTTCTTCATGACAGATTAATGAAGGGCTGGCTAGGGGATGGAGGTCCCTTGATTATGCACAGATCTATACGTGCACATACCAAAGGAAAAACATGTATGATCATAGTAAGACAGTTTGTTTTCCTATCTGTAGAGTTTATAATGATATAAAGTTGACAGTTTCTAGGCATAGCTTTCCCTAAATAAGCCCTCCATATTTTTTCTGGCTGTGAGAGACTATTTTCACAGCCAGAAAAGAGCACTTGAAAAATTCTTGGAGAGTGCAGGCCGCTTTGGGCCCTCTTCCTTGGTTAACAGTCAGTGAATAACTCCTTGTAAAATGTGTTTCTACCTAATTAAAATCAGCAAGGGAGGCTTTCGAATCAAAGCCATCTCAATCAAACCATGTGGACCAGGGAAGCTTGGACATTTGATAGCCCAAGCCTAAGCATTCCAAATGCAACCACTATTTGTGTGGTAGAGTCTGCTTGCTGTCTCTCACCTCCCTGATAAGGACACAGAGGCACCGAGTAATTAATCCTGGCATTCACAGGCATTTGCAATGGGACATTAACAGCACAGATTTCTGAGCTCTGACTCAACAGTCACTTAGAAATTCATTTTAAATAAGACAGCATTTGTGCTAAATTTATGTTCTCTAAGGACACAATCCATTACCCATGGCTGTTAGCACTTGAAATAAGATATCAAGATTGGTTTTTGTATTGATATCTGTTTTTTACATTGAGTCAGTCCTGTTGTGAATACCTTCTTTGATTGGGGACACTTGTCCAGATGTGAGCTACACAAGGCTCCCTTGCTCACCTCTGACTATCAAGATATCACCTTCCCTGGCTTCAGTTCTCCTTGTCAGACCCTTTGGAAGTTGGAAGAAAACGACACCACCTCAAACAATATCAGCCAGGGACTCTCAAATCAAATGCACTCCGTTTTCACAATAACCAAGTTACCAAACCAGCCAAGAGCATCATACGTACACACATACATAGATATATGTATTGGACAAGCAGATTTTTTTTTATTTTAAAAGACTTCCATCCTTGCAGAAGATATAGAATTTTATATTTCCATGCCATGGAATTTCTTCTAAGTAACCTGAACCAAAGGGTAGCTCTGTCGTGACTGAGAGATCTGAAAACCCTCCCCACACTGCATGACTGTGCTCCCATTTTCAGGCATGGGGAGACCATTAGCATGTGTTAAATTGGGCCATGTGATTTGGGTTTATTGGGACAAGTTATGGGTTCACTTTGCCAGACTAATGATTATAGGGACCTTATAAAAACATATCCTTTGGTCTGGAGGTACGTGCCATCTTCAGTTACCACTGGGACAAAGCAGAAAGCACACATTACATGCACTGGACATAAAGAAGAGACCAGAATGCCCCAGAAATGCGGTCTGACTAATAATAATAGCTAAGCTGCGCACCAGAGGCTCATGTCTGAAAATCTTAGCTATTCTGGAGACTGGAATCTGAAGACTGAAGTTCTAAGCTAGCCATTGGCAGGCAAGCCTGTGAGATTCTCATCTCCAACTAATCTCCATAAAGCTGGAAGTGGAGCTGTGGCTCAAGTGGTAGAAGGCTAGCCTGGAGAGGAAAAATTAAAGAATAGCACCTGGGTCCAGTTCAAGCCTCAGTACCAGTACACACACACACACACACACACACACACACACACACACACACACACACACACACTTCACCAGAGGCTACACCACCCGCCCCCCTCGAGGCTTCTCCAGGCACAACCTGCCCTCGCCTCCCTCCCTGCTCTAGCCTCCCTTAAAAGCAAATCTGAGCCTGTTTCAAGAATGTCAGAGGAAACCCTTTTTAATCTGCAAAAGCTTGCTTATAAATGGGGAGCCGTCCTTTATAATGTGCCTCATCTAGCCAGTGAGGAGCAGGGGTTCATACAAGTGCATGCCAAGCAATGAATACTCCTCTGCAGAACAAGGGCATCCATGCCCAGGCTTGCCCTCTGCTACACTCTACCCTGTTCACTCTCCACCGAGGGCAACATCTACTTCATGTTTCCTGAAGAGTCACCTAGGAGCTTATTGCCAGGCAAAAAGGGGTAGAATTCATCTGGTATTGAATGTATTGAATATAACTGCTTCTATGAATGTTTGCGATCCCATCTCCCCTCGTTCTTGTAAGTCAGGAAATGGAGTCCATATCTCCCTTGGGCTCTGAGGAATACACAGACTGGCTGGCTCACCAGCCAGTGCTCTTTCAATCACACACATCAGGACTTGAACCAGCATCCTGAGTCAGAGCTCCAAAGAAGTCAACAGTCATCTTCAGGTAAACAATTTGACTCTGATTGGCCTTTGATGGTGCCAGAAAGTGAGTTCCACTGTGCCTCACCAGTGTGTCCACACACGTCTTTCCTTCTGTTGAGGAAAATATCATCCCCCCCCCGAGCACTGCAGAATATTCCCTCCTCAGGAACATAATAAACGTCCCTCTGGTTTCTAAGGCAGTGTTAGCAGATCTGTAAAAGCAAACACTCATTTTACACAGGCTGTTGTTCAGCACACTGACTCTTCCAGTCAAGGAGCTGAGTATGAAAGAGATTGAAAAGGATTTTCCTTCTTTGTTTTTTTGGGGGGATTTTGTCTTTTCTTTTGCTACATCTTAAGATCAAAAGCAGTGAACATAATGTCTTATTACATAGATTAATATGTATCTATGGCATGCAAACCCTCAGCCTAATTTTAATTATGTTCTAAAATCTAAGTGCCAGTGATTGTATCTAGAGATTGCCTTCCTGTTTGTTAAACACATTATTTGAAATATGATGTAAACATTAATGCTAATAAATTCTTTAATAAAAAAAAGCAGCAAGCAGAAAAAGCTTGTCAATGGCCAGTGGCTTGGGATTCTAGAGCTAACTAGAGGAACTTGTCTTGCTTGCCACATGCTCAGGTCAATAGCCCAGGATCTGGTGGATACAGATGTTTTAGGACATTTGAGCTTCCTCACTTCAGCTTGCCTATTCTATCACTTCTAGTGTAGTCTCAACAGCCGGGCTGGATGAATGCTAGGATAGAGGCCTTCCTCTACTTGGTGATGGAGCATTAGAGTGGCAGATATAAGGACCATGCACAACTCAGTTTGTTGTGAGTCCACTTCCATATCCACCTCTAATGAATACTTGTGTTTCTCAGTTAATGTTCTTATTTTCTGTGACAAGGCTTATTGCAAATTGTCTCTGTGGTCTTCTATTTCCAACCAGAAGCTGTTTTTGTACAATAGGCATCCATGAAACATTGTTTGATAAAGGAACCAATGCATGACAGATGTTATGTGTAACAACTCAAAGGGGTAAAGAGAAGGTTCTTCTCGTCAATGTTTCAGAAGTCACACAGCCTGTGGATTGCATTTGTAATCAAGGCAGGTGTTGGCCTGGTCTTTCTAGTCTCCCTCAGACATTCCCTGCTCCCAGTCTTGGAAAGAGCTTAAGAAGAAGGACCAAAGTCAAGAGTTTCTTCTTCTCCAGCTATTCACATTGGTTGTTCTTAATGATGGCTTTAATAGACGTGGTGGCTCACAACTAACTTCCCAGTTATTCAGAAGGGCATGCCATCAAGAGGATCACAGTCCAAAGCTGGCTTCGGCAAAAAGCACAAGACCCTATCTGAAAAATAACTTAAAGAGGGGCGAACATGACCATCATGATAGAGCGTCTGCCCAGCAAGTACAAGGTCCTGAGTTCAACCCCAGTGCCACTAGCAAAAAGAAGGGAGATTCTATCATTGCTCTCTTCCTAGTCTCCTGAAAAGGCTTTTTTAATGCCTTTGTTTGTTTGGAAAATTTATTGAAAGGATAAAGCAGCATCCATCCAAAATATTTTGAGTGCTTTTAAAATAGAAAAGTCTTAAATTTTAACCCCAAATTCCTCTTGATGACTAAGAAAATGAACACATTTTTAATTAATAGCATGCCTCTTGTTTCTAATATATTCCTTCTAAGTTAGACTTGTTTAATATCCCGAAGCTTACGTACTGACTTTTAATATTGCTGCACAGACTTTGCAAATATGTAGAACCTGGAGCTTTGGCTCCAACATCTGAAGACTCAATTTCCTCCTTAGAGCCTCAGGGCTGGGGACCCTATTTAAAAGATGACAAGATTCAGGTGCTGATCGCTCACTCTATGACCCTAGATAATGAGGAGATTGAGATCTGAGGGTCGAGGTTCGAAGCCAGCCCAAGCAGGAAAGTCTGTGGGGCTTATATCTCCAATTAACCACCAAAATACTAAAAGTACAGCTGAGGCACAAGTGGTAGAGTGCTCTCTTTGAGCAAAAAGCTCAGGCACAGTGTGTAGGCCCTGAGTTTAAGTCTCATATCTGCATGCACACGCATGCACCACCACCACCCCCACACAAGAATAGAATATAGCCCATACCTCATGCAGTGGAATGCCTGCCAGAAAGCATAAGGCACAAGTTCAAATCCCTATACCAATAAAGGAAAAAGGAAGAGGAAGAAGAGAAGGAGGAAGCTGAGGAGACGAAGAAATAAATTGCACAATAAAGGAAGGGATGCGAGAAAGAACCATAGGAACAAAACAGCCAAAGGGAAAATGAGAAGTTGAACTTGGAGAATTCAGTAAAAGCAGAGATTATTTTAAGCCACATGTTTAGAAAAAGAAGGAGTCTTTGGTGAAAGCAAAGAACCCTAAAAAAATAGCTTTCGGAGTCAAAATATCACTGAAGTTTCTTATAACTCCCTCACAAATGACCATATTAATTTCACGGCACTTGAAGGGCACAGACCACATTCTTGAAACATCTTAGAGCTAAAATCAGCTTTTCTTCTCAAAGCCCTGTGCTTACCATGTGCATAATATTGCTCTTCATTTCGTCCTGGCCAACAAAAGATCTATGATTAGGAAGAAAAAGTCATCTCAAACAGTTTTCATAGAGCCAAAGGCCCTCAACTCCATCTCCCAGCTAGATCTTTATCAACACTTTTATGAGACCATGGAGAAAACAGGGAAAATGAGGCTTTCACAGAGAAGAAAGAGATGGAGAGTTAACTGAAGGGAGTAAAGTCATCTCAGAGTACACTGAGCTTATCCTGCAAATCTACAGAGCTAAGTGGCTCAAATATTGTGACAGCTTGGTTCTGTGAAAAGGAAAACAACCAGACTTTTAGAACAATCCATGTTCACCAAGAGAGCATGCCCCTCTGGAGATATTAAGTTGAATTAAACTCATGTCCCTGGATCTTTGATTCTGTTCACAGACTTCTACATACTCGATTATAACAGTTATCCCTTTCTTCTTGCAGAAACAGTATCTTTTATTGATAACAATGTTTCTATTTTGTTTGGGTGGTTTTGTTGCCTTTGCCAACAAAACTAAAGAACTTTTGATTAAGAAGAAAAAGTCCTACACAGCTGCTCAGTTCTGGAATCAGGTATTGAATGCAAATGACAGTTTGGGAAGGGGTAGGGAGCTAGTCCTTCATCACAGGAGGGGAACATAGGACCTCGCTGTGCTTCTTTCTGGAAAGTAAGGGGCTTCTCAACATCTTTCTTTGTGGGCAAGGCTCTTCCTCTCTTCCATGCCATGAACGTTTGTGGGGAGGAGTGAGGATAAAATAAGCCAGGCTGGCAGTAGAGAATATTGCATAAAGTGGGCACTGAAGAACTGGTGGCAGAAAGTATGATGTTCCTCTAGTGGAGTTTGCCTCCTGCTCCTACCTTCAGCCAAGAACTAAGACTTTCAGACTTGGAAGTCATGCCCAGTGCAAGGCCACGCCCATAGCCTCTAGCCCCACCCACTGCCTTTAGGCCTATTCATTGACTCTAGCCTAGGCTCTCCAGACCAGTATGGTCTGTCCCTCATGGCCCCCAAGGCAGCCCTTATCCTCCCACCTATACTTCACTTCCCAGGACAACCCCCAAACCTGTGCAGAGCCTTTCAGAACCCTCCAGCTCATTCTTCTCTGCATTCCTTCTTTGCTGAGTCTGAGAACTCTGCTGCCTGCTCTTTTGTTCTGCATCAAGGTGAATAGGATCCCTTCAAATAGACAGTGAGCAAAGTGAACAAAGCATGCCAACACAACACCTTCCCAAACACCTGTCCCAACGCTGCCACTTTCTGAGCTTACAAAAGAGGCAGCATAGAACTGGATTACTTGTCTCATAGCAAGTGGAGCTTCTCTGTCTCTGTCTCTGTCTCTCTCTGTCTCTCTCTGTCTCTCTCTCTGTCTCTGTCTCTGTCTCTCTCTCTCTCTCTCTCTCTCTCTCTCTCTCTCTCTCTCTCTCTCTCTCTCTCTCTCTGTCTCTCTCTCTGTCTCTGTCTCTGTCTCTGTTTTAAACAAATCACCTATGGTTTTGATGAAAAATACAAAAATGGATGGCTTACCCAAAGTGATGATTATCCTTATCAATCTACTTGTCCTTTTATTCCCCCATTCTTTATGCACTGAACCAAAAAGTACAGCTATGTGTGGGGGTGACCCTTATGGAGCCTGTTCAGAACAGTTACCATACAAGCCACCACACAGTTACTATACAAGAGAGCAGGCATGGAAACCAAAATACAAATGGTGGGCTGTGCTCTGTGAAGTGTGTCCCAATAAGACTGTGGGAAAAAAATGAAAAGAGAAATTGCAGAGCAAGGCTTTCTAAGTCAGGACAAGGGACACCCATTTCTGCCCCTATGTTTGAAGGCAGTGTGCGAGTCCAGGGGCCGTCAGAACACCTCACGTGACATTCTGTACTTAGTAGGTTCTTCTTCCTACAGTCATGGTCCAGAGGGAAGGCTCAGAGCCAGGGCAAAACACTTTTTAATGGAAGATTCTAGAGAACATGAGGAAACAGTTAGCTGCCACCTTCTGTCACACATGTTCTGATGACATGTGAACTTGTCTAATTGGATTGGCTCTCTCTGGGCCCATTCTGTTTGTTCCCCCACCCCCGTCCCTCCTTTTTTGAGGTAACTCATCTCTGACTGCTTTATTTTCCATTTGGGTGAGTCACTCTGCCAGTGGATGGAGAATGTAAGTCATTACTTTCTTCATCTTTGTAGATAATTTGATACCGTACATGGTCCATTCGAATGTTTCTTCTGTATTTGTATCTTGGCAAAGGCATGCTACATTGTCTGCAATTCTTCTATTCTCATTGCCAAGCTTTTTTTTTTCTTCTCTGGAAAAATCAAAGAAAATAAGGCAGGATGCATCAAGCCACAACCACTTGGCGCCTAGACTGAAAGCTTTTTCTCATTCCCCAAGGCTTCTCCCTCCCTCCCTCGTCCCCTCTCTCCCTCCCTCAACCCACTTCCCTCCCTCCCTCTCCCTGACATTCCTGAGGACACAGCTGGACACTGTGCTCCAGCCCCACAATCTCCCACCAAAGCTGTTTGAGGACATGCTAATTCTCTTCCTCTTTCACACCTTGAAAATGAATCATACCAGAAAAGCTGTTCTCCAAGGCGAGACTGGCTGGCCCATTCTCTGACAGGTTTTTCCCTTGTGTTGACATGAGAGGCAGAGAAAAATTAACTGTTCTGCACCGGGCTTTCTAAGAATGCAATGAAAGGAAACCTCTTTAATCAAAACCAGCCCAGAATTCCTATACTTTGGACATGTCCTCCACTCTACAAATTGCTAGAGCTAACTCCCCTAAGAACAAGAGGGAGTTCTTGAACTTCCAGAAGATAAAGTAAGTTACCATTGGTTGCCCAGTGTAGCATTTAGGGCAGAGCCAAGCCAATTATGACAGGCATGAAGGTGCTCCTTTGGTGAACACAGATAAAAAGAGAGTTATTTACCAACAGCCAACAGTAACTACATTAAAATGTAAGCCTTGGCCCTTGAGTCAGGGTAAAACTGTTTTCTTGACATATGGGTTGGGATGTTTTCAATAGAGTAAACATGTCTGCAGTAAAATATTGACACCGTATTCATCTGTCTTGTGTCAGCCGTGTGTCTGAAATACTTCCTCTAAATTAGTGGTGTGGCTCACATTTATTTGTGTGTGGCACTGGGTTTTTATTTCCCAATGCATCTTTTGCAGGTCAAATTTGTGGGGACATTCCCTAATTTTAAGAAGAGGCTAATGTGCTCTGAAACAAGAGAACTAAATGCAGAGTTTGGCCCAACCTTCAAGTGGCATGCCAAACTCCCTATTGAAATAGCACAATTTTTGGGGAAAAACAAAACAAAACAAGTTGCATCAGCAATCTAATAGCTTACTCATAGGTTTGGTAATGAACTTGAAAACTGGTCTTTAAATGCTTTCTACCACCTATACATAGCCAAGGAGTGTGTCTTTTGAGAAAGAACCCAGTAGGATAATCACAGCAGAGGAATGGATGTTCTCTTTCTGCCAAGTTTGGAATTTGAGACAGTAGTTGATCTGAATGTTTAGATCGATAACATTTGTGTCTCCTTTACTCTTTGTAGAGCTAAAGTTAGGAAAGTGGGGCGGTTTTGTGTAATGGCTAGATTCAATACTATATGATTTATTGCCTGAACATATGTCTTACCTTTTGGAAAAATCAGATGTTTAGCTAACAGGTGATGACTGAGCTGATACAGACACAAATTTGAAAATGATCAGAATCAAAAACTGGAGTCACTTGTTATCAACCCTAACCAAAAATTAAATAATAAACATATATATAAAGTTGAAGGTATGATGGAAGAGTTCTCGCACATGACCGATAGTTAATCTCCCAAAACACTCCCAAAGCAAATTCACACAGTAAGTAGTTCTACAAGAACATGTGCCCGTCAACTGTTCAACTTTGGACTTAGGCCATTCGTGCTAATCACCTTGGCCAATTATTTCAGAATACCTGCCACGGCCATTTTTCACTTAAAATCTTCCCCATGCTTCAAGCTTTTTGGAATTTACTATGGCCCTTGTATTCCATTTCGACACTCAGCTAGTCCCAAACTCTTCCTTATACTATTCTTCACTATTGTTCTAATCACTATCACTTAGTATTCTTCAGTGAATCTCCTCTTGAGTACAAACTATTTACCAATGTTCAATTGGAACTATATTAAAATATAACCCTTGGTCCTTGAGTCAAACTAAAACTGGTTTCTCCATAGAGAGCTTTAAATGACTATTTAGGCACTTCTAGTCTCAGATCAGTGGAATCTCACTTCAAAAGGACTTCACCCCAATGTGAATCTGTGAGGGAAGAGGGCAGGCAGTAAGTGGCCAGGGTCCTCCAGGATTTAGATCATATTTCCCTTTTATCTTTGTCTCTCTGTTTCTCTCTCTTTTATTATTTTTAAATAGTTATACAAAGACGTTGCCATTCAACAAAGGATTCTATTTCCTCTTGGTATGACTTCATCTTTCTTCCATCCTCGGTTGAGTTGTGTCCCTCCTAAAATTATGTTGAAGACCTACCCCTCATACCGGTGACTAGGACTTTGTTCGAAAGTACAGTTCTTTCAGCCGTAATCTCATTAAGATAATGACATGGAAGACCAGGGACCTACAGACATACAGAAAAGGACATACAGGACCCAATGCTGATGTTATTAGAAGGGGAGGAAATCCACACAAGCAGACATGGACAACAGAAGACCAAACGAGGACAGAAGCAAACGTTAGATTATGCCCCACAAGCCAAGGGCTGTGAAAAGTGATCAGAAGCAAGGAGAAAGGGAATCCTAGAATCTTCAGAGAAACCACAGGCATGCCCACTTTCAGAGTCCTGAGAGACTACATTTTTGTCATTATAAGCCATTCAGTTTATAGCACTTTGTTCTGGCAACTCGAAGAATGAATACAGATTGGCTTTCTTTTTTCCCACTTCAATTACCTAGTCTCTAAGTTATCTATCCTTAACTTTACAGTATTATCAATCAAGATTTGAAAGTTGCATTTTTTATTTAAAAATGCATTTCAGGGGGCCAGGAGTTTGGCCTAGTGGTAGAGTGAGTGCTTGCTTAGCATGCACGAAGACCTGGGTTCGAGTCCTTGGTATCACATACATAGAAAAAAGCTGGAAGTGGTGCTGAGGCTCAAGTGGTAGAGCTCTAGCCTTGAGAAAGTCCAAGGACAGTGCTCAGGCCCTGAGCTCAAGCCCAGGTCCAGCAAAAAAAAAATGTGTTTTAGGAAGTGGCAGTTTGTGTTGCTGACTGTGCAATGAAACCTTTATGCACCAAGGGAAAAGAAAAGAAATGCCTGTTTATAAAAGCCATATAATGAATGATTGTTGTCCTTAATGTACTATGTTGTCTCTCATCTCCTTTGCTGTCCCTTGGTTATCTCATATTGGTATAGTATCTCACTTTGCTATCTGATATATTGAATTTATTTGTATTTGGATATTTGAAATTTGATAGGGAAGGGGGGAAAACCAAGACGGGTGGGTGATGTGGGGGGGGAGGGAAACGGGTACCAAGACATGTGAAAAGGTATCAATGTATGTGAATTAATGCACCTTCTATCTGGCAAATATCATGGAACCCTTTTACTAATTACAATAAAAAAAAGAAATGCCTGTTTATGTGTGCAAATGCACTGCGCCTGCCAAAATGAAGTGTGTTCAGCCATGATCTGACAGTTACACGGGTTCTAATTCCGCAGTAGAAATCATGCAGAGAAAGCTCTCCATCATCATCCCAATTAGACGTGACTAGTGAACAACGTAAGGCCACCAGGTCAAGGCCACAAGGTCACCAGTGGCTTCTCCATGAACACCCTTGGGGAGGAGGGGCACTGCGCAGGGCAGGGGACAAGTGGAGTCCGGTGGATATGGAAGCTTTTCCTACAATAGTACTGTTTCCTAGAGTTGTGGTGAGGGCTCACAGGGTATCATAGTATCTAGTACATACCAAAGGCTCAATGAAATTATTATTACTATCATCATCATCATTATTATTAGCTATAAAGATACCTAGAAGAGTATCGTGTATTACCTTGGAGTCTTAGACAAAAGAAGCAGACTTCAGCCAAGATAAAGCATATCCAGAGTGCAGAATTTATTATTTTTCCACAACACTTGGTGAGTTCATGAGACCTCAAATAGTTTCTTATATTCGCATACTCTGACTACAAATCTGTACCTCTTCCCCAAAACAGATAACCATTGTTCAGCCTGGATTACCCTGATCTCTTTAGCGATATTGACTATCAACCTGTTAATAATGACAGTGATTGTAGTCTTGTATCTGTCGAACAGAAATCAATGGATTATTAAAATTGCTCACTGGAGAACCTAAGCCCAAGCCCATACTACGTTTTAGCTATGCACATTATTTTTAGTCTTTAAATCCCAAAATTAGTTGACTCTAGTAGGGGCTAAATTTTAAGTAAGATAGGGTGATCTTGTGAGAAATAGTTGCTAGAATTAAGGTAAAAATGTATACTAGCCCCACAATACTTCAGTGTGTATATTTTTTAGGAACAAGGGCATTCTCTTACATAGCCATAATACAATATTGAAAATAAATATATTGAACTTGGAGGCAATTCTATTATTTGTTCCTCATCTCATTTTCAGTTTGTCAACTACCTCCAAACACACTATAGTGTTGATTCTTTTGCAGTCCAGGGCTTAATCCAGGAATTGACAGTGCGTTTGCTGTCTTGTTAGTTTCCTCCAATGAGAGATACTTTCTCAGCCTTTGTTTTGTTTGGTCTTTTCATGTTGGAAGATTTCAGGTGATTTATTTTATAGATGTTAAAAGGCTAATCTGTTAAACCCTGGCTGGGATGCACTGCTGTTTTGTAATCATGAGATTGAGACTACACAATTTGGTGGGAATCTCAGTCATCCCCCTGCTTCCTAGTGCATGTCAGAGGTGAACACAATAGTGACTTTGACCACTTGGATAAAGGGGTACTCACCAGATTTCTCCAATGTACGCTAGTTTCCCCTACATAGTTAATAAGTTATTTGTGGCCAGGTGCAATGGCTCAAACCTGTAATCCTAGCTACTCAGGAGGATAAGATCTGAGGATCACAGTTCAAAGCCAGCCCAGGGACAAAGTCCATGAGACTCTTATCTCCAATTAACCACCACAAAACCAGTAGTGACCTCGAGGCTCAGGGACAGTGCCTGGGCCCAGAGTTCAATTCCCATGACTGACAAAAAAGAAAAGTTATTTGTGGGGCAAGACTTTGGGATTCTATCAAATTTTCACCTACAAAAGTCCAAGGACAGTGCTTAGGCCCTGATTTCAAGCCCCACAACTGGCAAAAAAATAAATAAATAAACACTTTACTGAGGGACAATTGGTATACAAAATCTATACATCTGTAACACTTGGCTGTAAGTATCCACCCAGGAGACCATCAAAAATGATGTGACAAACGTATCCATCCACCCAAAAGTTTCCTTCTCCTCCTTGTTTATCTTTTATTCTTTTAATGTTTGTTATCAAACAAAGATCCTTTGTGGCAATAGCACGTAATAGAAGATGTATATTCTTAACAAATTTTAAAGTATAAACCATATGGTTTATGTTAAATGGTAGA
Organism: Megascapheus bottae; assembly: GCF_031878675.1. NCBI lineage: Eukaryota > Metazoa > Chordata > Mammalia > Rodentia > Geomyidae > Megascapheus > Megascapheus bottae. The sequence goes on from NC_143531.1 coordinate 20,764,701, forward strand.
TTGCTAGAATTGATTCCATTTTTTTAACTTAGAGTGTCATAGTTTTTGGTTTTATTCAGTGTATCATAATCTGTTATCATCACTATTATTATCTTAATTTGTCCCATATTGGGCTCTTCAAGCCGATTCCCACATCTTTTTTATATGTCTCCATTAATCTTTGAACATTTCCTCACTTCTAACAAAATAATAGGTCTGTGAGTACTTTTAACAAAATAATTACATGTTTGCATAGGCTATAGCAAACACACACACACACACACACACACACACACACACACACACACACACACACACACACGATCCACTTCTTCATTGCCTGGCCCCCTTGTCCTGGAGGACTCAGGGTGGGAGAGAAAGAGAAGCACCAGCTGAGGATAGGGGGCCTGGTTCCAGCATCTTCCATCCTATTAAACTCTAGACAAACATTTGGCAAAAGGAGTCTCTGAGTTGTCTTGGGAAATGGGGCCAGCAAAGAGAAATCAAATATATTTACTTCGTTTATTCCTTATTAAAGCATCTTTGAATGTTCTCTAGGATAATTTTATGATAGTTTATCTGTTTTTACCATTCAGGATAGATGTGGAAAAGGGAAAAAAATCAGATTAAAAGAGAACGATGTCCAGGCATAGTGATGGATGATCCCAGCACTTGGGGGGATGAGGAAGAAGGAACATAGCCAGGCCCTGTCTCAAGAAAGAATCAAAGGTCTTAAATACACAATGCCCATCTCTCAGTCACCAATGTGTATCATTGGTACTTACAGCAAGTGTCTCTACATCACAGGATAAGGTAGCAACACAGCATATGAGTAGATTTCTTAGTAGCTTGGTAGCTTCAGATCCAAACTGGCTCGAGGTAATCAGCTAGAGAAATGTGGAGGAAATTTACACTTCAAGCTTAAAACCACAATTCCCATTCCCACTTCGCAAAGGGTTAAGGAAGTAAAATTATTCTCCGCTCATAAAATCGTGAAATGATTTATTTTAACCTCTAGTCCCTCTTAAGACTTAAAGGAAGATTGATGGTGTGAGCGGAGCACCTAATTCTGTAGCAATTCTTTTGTCTTAAGATCATATTTGTCTGGGCTATTAGGTGGTTACAGGGCATTAGTCATAATGCTGATGAATTACTCCTCTCCTACCTGAATGTCACAGCACAACTGGGAGAGGAGTTCTGGAAGGATGAGGTGATCCAATGGAAGGAAAAGGAAGTAGTCAGTCCCAATCCAGCTGAAAAATAAAATTCCGTGAAACTGTAAACATATTGCTCTGGGGATGGCCTTAAGTCTGAGTTTGCCAAATACAGAACTTACCTTGAAAATGGGAAAACACAATATCCCAAATTTATACACATGATGAACTGAAAAGAGAAATCAATTATTCCCAGAACGGCTCTGATTGAATCTTTGGGGCATGGTTTGACTGAGCAAACGAAGTGAGGCCAACACGTTTCCTCCCCTACCTCCTAACAAAGTAAGCCTTTCTGGTTTTGCAACAGACTTACATTTTATGGTTTGGTTAGGCACCATTACCCTCGCCTCTCCACTTACAGAATTTCCCTTCCATGAAAACCCCGAGCAGGGCCCAGGCTGTGGGGAAACGCAGGAGGCCACAAGAATGACATGGTCCAAACTCACCACACACTCCCTTCTGCTGGTTGGCAATGCGGTGACTTCGAAAGCAAGTTCTAAATAAATGTGTTAGCATATGGAAAGTTAGTCTTCGTATGATGTAGCCGTTGAGGGGGCTCCTGGCACCCAAAAGTTGTCTAATAAAGTGTGTTCCAGACCAAAGATCCAAATTAAGTATTTAAGAATGTCATACAAAAGAAAAAAATGAAGCCAAATAGTTGGCAAAAAACACACACATACACATACACACAGCTCAGTCATGAAACTATATACCATGCTGCCAAGTCTCAAAGAATACTCTTAGGTACAATTTACTAAACCAACTAAGTAAAAGGCAGCCATAAATTATAGAAGGAGGCAGATGTTGGTGGATTCCAGAGTCACCTCTAAGCCTATTAAAACTTTAAACACTCTGCTGTCTGATAGCCTGAGAGATTGAAACTATGGTGGTTAGCAGTTGGTAGAAGAATGGTGTGTGAGTGTGTGTTGGCCCAGAGGGGCTGTCTATCACTGCTGGGTGCACACTCTACTGCTAACACACTCTGTCACTGCTGGACAAGTCTCAGTCAGGTTCCAAGCCTTTCCATGGCTCCTTGTGGCAAAAGTAGAGGACTGTGACCATAGAACAGGAAAGAATGGCCCAGCCCTTTCCTCCATTCTTTTGCTCTGTTCTTTCCTTTCTGACTCAGAGAAGTTGAATGTGTAACAGGTACTTAGACACTGCTTTCGCTAACAGTATTACACACCACTTGATCTGAAAATGCTGTCTTCTTTGCTTTCAGCCATTGTCTTCTGAGGTGACCTCAGATTCTAGGACGTCTTGTGACTAGGATGAGATCACATCCTACTCAGACAGTAGTGGTTTTCTTACTGTGAAAAGGCACTGCCTTACCAACCCTGAAAGAAAGAGCAATTTGACCAGAACTGTTCTATCATTATGCATACCTCTGGCCCCTGCCCCAATTCTTCCCCTGTGTAAACCTAAAGCTCAGATCTGTGCTGGAAGACAGGCAGAAATGCTTCCTTTGCCTCTTCCCATAGATTCCCTGTACAGTATAGTATGATAAGTGACCTTTCTCTACCCTTCACCAAGACTAGTCCCTGTGTTTGGAGTACACGGTCACCTCTGACATGTGGCTTATCTAAAGTTGAGCCTAGAACTCTGGTTCCAGACAGAGGTGAAATGGATGGAGAAATCAAGATCCTGTTTACAACAGGGACATGGAACTCTCAACCATTGGGGAAAGGGACTGGGCCCACACGTCATTGCCCTCAGGATCACCGGTCCTCAGCTCCCCAATTCTCCTCCACCCATGGTCCCATCCAACAAGGAGGCCCTACCTTCACCAGGAGGAAGTAAAATGGCACGTCCTCCATTTGACAGCATTGACTGGTCCATTATAAGCTTGGTTTCTTGCTTTCAGAGCAAGAGCAAACTTACAGAGCAAATTTCAGCACTGTGATCAGGGAAGCAGGGGTGGAGATAAGTAAGAATAAGTAGGTAGAAATCAAATGAAGCTGCAGTTCTCTTGTCTGTGGATTTATGGGCCAGCCCCACAGTCTTTCCCAACAGGCATTTGCTGCTTCCCCCATCTCCTAAAGGCTGATGTATCTAAACCAAGTCTTCTTTCTTCTTTCCCTGGAGAGAACAGGGAAAAAGACCTGTGTTCTGTCTGTGAAAACAGGTTGGGGGACCATTAAGAGAGAAAAAGGCAAAGCTATAATTTAACCTACCTTTTTGGATGGTTTTCATTACATTTATTTTCTTGGATACACACACACACACACACACACACACACACACACACACACACACACACAGTTTGGCATTTTCCCAGTAGTTAATGGGCTCAAAATTTTACTAATCAGTGCCTAAATGTTCACAAAATAATGCCACCTTTTGAAACCAGGGGCAAGGATATTTCCAAATGCTTCTAGTCAGAAGGCATAATATTAAAATGCAGGTTGCATATGTGCAAAAAAATAAAACAGTCTTCTGGGAGTTAGGCATAAGCTCTCAATTATCTGTCTTCTTCAGAGTCACAAACCAATGCCAGAAACACAGCCCAGGCCCAAGAATGCACCTAGGAATGAGTCTACAGGATTCTCATGGTGCCAAGCTGAACCCCTCACTCTCTCCACCCAATTGCCAGACAGATTCCATCTCTGGCCCTCACAGCGGTCCCACAGGCTCTCAAACCCATGCCTAGTAACCATGCATTTCTGAGAGGATGCTGATTCTCAGGCCTACTGTGAGTCCCTCTGGAGTCTGTATGCTGGACTATCAATGCATAGAAAGTTGGAAGTATATCTCATTCTTTTCCCCACCAGAGGATTTATTCTCATTCTTATTGAATATGACTATTTGTGTCACTTCCTTTACTATGCATGTTCAATATTAAGTGCCCAACACAGAACCCAACAGAAATGAGATGCTTGGGAAGTGACAGACATCCAGTAGGTAGACACCAAAGAGAACCATGTATTCACAATGTTTGGTCATACTAGTCCTGGACGTGCCTAGTTCCCAATCGACGGGAACTATAGAATGTGACTAACTCTACTTGACCACACAATATTGAGCAAATGAAGGTCCATAAATGTTTAAGAACATAGAGAACAAAGCCATGATGAAGTCAGAATAATAACAAGCACCGCTACTGGTTTGATGGCTGGGGAGAAATGGTAGGCAGGGGCCAGTATGGACATGGGAAAGGGTCCAGGATTGCTTGAGGATCTGCAATGCTTTCCTTGAGGTTGTGGTGGATTTGTTGAGCATAACTGTTGTTTCAGGGGAGTTAGGATGGAGAGCTTTGCTGTCCCAGCACTACAATCTCTGCCTTTCAAGTTAGCTGGGTGCAGTGGGATAGCTCAGTGACTTGGGAAGTTGTGAGACGATGATTGGGGCCCAGGGTGGCCCTGGGGTAGTGGGAACAGCCTAAGCACGATTGTGTCAGAGTTCTTAGGACATGCCCGCTCCCCATATGGGAACCTTACAACATTAACCAAAATAGACCGTTAGGCCCTCGGCCATGCACCATGTGTCACTGTGGGAAGGTGAGGAGCTTCCCTGAGGCTCAGATTCCTCATCTGTCAAGTGAAATGGCCTCTCCCTCGTCCAGCTCTCTTGGGAAGGTGATCAAGTACAAGTAAATAAGGTGTCAATGGAGCCTTTATGACTGTTTCTACCTGGGCCTTCTACTACCCAGTACAGATCAGTACCTGCTTCTTATGAATTCCTCTACCTCTGAGGTTGCTTAGACCATAGACGCCTCTCTCAGGGAGGAGAGAAGCATTCTAGTCTGTGGACACCAAGATGCCTAGGGGATACTCCAGGGCAAATCAGGAGGAAAATGGAAAATGGTGTGGTGGCTGCTTTGGGGGAACAGAAGGCCACAGAGTTAAACATGCAGAGAGAGAGAGAGAGAGAGAGAGAGAGAGAGAGAGAGAGAGAGAGAGAGAGAGAGAGAGAGAGAGAGAGAGAGAGAGAGAGAGGGAGAGAGAGAGAGAGAGACAGAGAGAGAGACAGAGAGAGAGAGAGACAGAGAGAGAGACAGAGAGAGAGACAGAGAGAGAGACAGAGAGAGACAGAGACAGAGAGAGACAGAGAGAGACAGAGAGAGATCTTCTGATAACTCCCTTTGCAGAAGACATGCTCTGAGCACCAAAAGCAAATATACACACATGCACTTGCAAAATCCTCAAAACAAATGCTAAGTCTTCATGTGGAAAAAGCACTAGCCCTGGAAAACAGCGAGGAGGGGAACTGGAAGGGCCTGGAATTGTCTGGCCCACTTACACTCAGAATTGCCTCTACACACAAAAGCTACTGCGCACCGGCCAGCCAGAAGCTCAGGCCAGGCCTGCGCTCTCTCCTCTGGCTCTCTTTAGGAAGGACCTGATCTCATTGCCAGTTGGCAGACATTTCGAACAAATTGGCAGAGTCTTACCTTGCTTTACTAAATAAACACATGTGAGCTTCTCAGACTCACTGGCCTGGGTAAAGAGCAAGTTTAAGACAGCCATTTCCCCAGACATGGAGGGAGCCTAAAATTGATGCTAAACACCCCCTGAAGTGTGAAATAGAGGCCTTCACTCCCTGAGACCTCTGTCTACTAAGACCTCATTCCAGGAGTCAAGTGCTCTTCCTCGTGTACTCGTTTCTCTGTAGCTTTCTCTGAAGTTGGTAGAACCGAAAACTCCCCCAAACAGTTAGCTACTGAGCATAAATCTAAATATGCCCACAGGCACCCAACTCCCTCCTCTACCATTTATAAATTAAATCTCCATGGAAAACAAACTGTGAATTCAATCTCAGTGGAAAAGGAAGTCTGACCACAATCATCTTGAATCTAAAATGGGTCAGGTTAAGGAATCGCTGTGGTCAAGGCAGCCACAGCTTGTCGCTGTCCCCAAACCCAGAGATGGGAGAGGGGCTGCCAAACATTCTTCTGCTTAGCAACCCCGGAACCCTAAGGAACCAGCAGGGCTGAAAGCAGTCCTGCATAAAGGGATCCCCTGGGGAATTAGAGCAGTTACATGTAGCTTCCTTCTTTTCCCTTCTACTCCAAGGACCCCCCTTTTTCCTCTTCTGCTCCTTGTTCACATTGACTTTATCCCATTCTCTCCCCAACCCCTTTGTAGTCAATGTTTTTCTGCTTGACAATGCCATTTAGGTGTTTGCAGCAGGTTGAGGAGGAGATCTGCAAGAGCATGTAGGCATTAGGGTTGAGGGTACAGTGATCTGAGAATCTGAGGACAGCAGAACTCTCCTTGTAGAGAAGGGACCTACCCACCACCAGACGCAGCGCCAGTGTCCAGTGGTGGTCTGAGGCCACCTCTGAGAAGGACATTGTTCTGAGGGCTGTGGGGCTTCCTCCAGCTACAGCCTTGGGGTAAACATGCAAAAGGGAGGACCTGTGACAGAGATCAGGTTAGAAATTCAGGGGAGAGGGTGAGACAGCAGAAAGATGGCCCGGAGCCGGGGGGGCGGGGGGGTGTCCTCATGGGCAGCCATCAGTCTGTCAAAGAGGGAAGGAAGAGCAGAAGCAGAGAAAAATAGAGAAAACACCAGGATCCAAAGGCTGAGGAAGATTCTAGAAGCAACTCTGAGGTGTCACCTTCATCTGCATGTCCTCTGCCCTCCTTCATCCAGACACAGTGCCACAGGAAGAGGCAGAAGAAAACCATGAGACAGGAAAGCTACTGCTAGGGAGACTGAGGTAGGAAAGGTGGCGCAAAGCGAGCTGCTGCTACTGCTGCTGCTTTAATTCCTTGGAGTTCCAAAGAGTAAGATAGGGACAGAAGAAGATTGCCGGTCAAGTGCAGCTCAAGCCACCAAGTAGGGACAACAGACTACGGGGGCAGCTGGCAGACCTCCTCCGCTCTCTCTCTGGGAATGAAGGAAGAGGAGAACAGGGCAGCAGGAAGCTTCAGACCACATCACAGAACTTCCTCATGCATCGTTTGTCTTCTTTCAAGAGCGAGACAGAACTTTAAAAATGTTCTGTGTTACACTGGGTGTCAGTAGCTCAAGCCTGTAATCCTAGCTACTCAGGAGGCTGAGATCTAAGGAATGCATCTTGAAGCCAGCCAGGGCAGGAAAGACCATGAGACCCTTACCTAGCATGAACTACTCAGAAAAAGTTGGAAGTGGCACTGTGACTCAAGTGGTAGAGCACAAGTCTTGAGCACAAAGAGGTGCAGAGAGTGCCTAGTCCCTGAGTTCAAGCCCCAGGACAGGATTTGAAAAACCTCTTTATTTTTGTCCCTTCTCCCCCACCAACCAGGATAATTATCAAAAACAAACTATAGTACATTTATAGAGATTCTCAGTAAAATTAAAATAACTGAATACTATATCTCATCCCCTAACTATGCTATACCCTGCTTGGCCAGCCCTCAGACCCCAGTGCTCCAAGTCTAACTTAAATTGACTCCTTCGCAAAGTGGGCAATTTGTCCTACCGACAAATGCTCACCTATCTCTGCCCCCAGTTTCACCCCTAGAAACATCCTAGAAAAACATCCAAAAGATTTATGACCAAAAGTAGTAACTGAGTTCTGTATAAAGGCAAAAAAGTGTTAAGAAGTAGAAATATGGCCGAGTAAGTTAGATAACACAAAGGACTACTTATAAACCCTTGATAATTATTTATGATTCCCCATTTATCACAAAAAGATGTTCACAATACCTGAAGTGAAAAAAACAACAACAGGGAATCTACAAAGGATGCAATGTGATTGGGTGAAGTAAAATAGAGAAGAGGAAGGAGGAGGAGGAAGAGGAAGAGGAGGAGGAGGATGAGAGGAAGAGGAGGAGAAGGAGGAAGAGGAGGAAGAGGAGGAGAGGAGGAGAGGAGGATGAAGAGGAAGGAGAAAGAGAAGAAGGAGGAGGAGAGGGAGAGGAAGAAGGAGGAGGAGGAGGAGAAGGAGAAGGAAGAGGTGGAGAAGTGAGGGAGGAAGGAAGGAAAGTCTAAGGAACACACCCTGAAATGGAAAGAAAGTCGAAGGACATACACCTTAAAATGCTTCTCTGTGTGGTGGCTTTTCCTTTTCTCTATGCTTATTATTTCATAGAGATTTTCCTTAAAATGTATGTTAGCTTTTTTTATTAGCAGAAACTATCATACTACTTACACACACACACACACACACACACACACACACACACACACACACATTGCCTCTTTCTCTAAGATGAGATTCCTGTTGGCAGGCTCTGGGAAGACTGGCCCTCCCACCAAGTAGCTTGGCACATGCTGGCATGGCTGTTGCCCACCACTGCAGCAGGCCGGCAGGCAGCCTGGCTCTCCCAAGTTCTCGTATTATGAGCCCAACATATGAACCAAACCAGATCTCTTGTTACTGAATAGGTTTGTTTTCTGAGCCTAAAATACTGAACCTACAGGAAAAGGAGAAAGCCCTGAAGGGTTGTGCTGGCTCTAAGTAGGTTATTTCAATCCGTGGCTTTACATTCTTGGTCAAAGTAGTTTAAATGTTTGCTTCCTGTGGAGGAGCCATGAGCATGTGTTGCCCAAATGCTGAAGTCACAGAGCAGGGAGCTACAGGGAGTTCCCAGGGCCAGCCCAGGACCCACCCTGCCACGTAACCCTCCAGACTCCTGGTTCACCTCTATAACAATGAGCAAGGTACCCATGTATGTTTACTAATAACCCATATCCACAATCCATACTTCCTACACGCTTTTGAGGAGGGGATGGCAAGATTCAAGTGTGACGCTTGAGCCAAGAGAGAAGCTACCTGAACCCCCAGCCCCTTTACAACCATCATGTCTGTCAACCCTGCAGATGGAAATTCAACATGAGATTATCTAGAAAATAGATGTCTACAATTACATATCATAAAACCAACAGTTTTATACCTTTCTGCAGCTGTGATGCCCTCTGTAATAAACTGTAATCTTTACTGTGTAAAGGTAACAGTTTATTTTTTAGTTGATCCTCTTTTTCCTGTTTTTTGTTTTTGTTGTTTTAGTTTTTGGTTTTTTGGGTGGGGGTAATTTATTCTTACAGAGGAAGGTTTTTGTCTCTGAGTATCGCCTCAGAAGTCAGACTTAAATTTCACCACACAAAGACATGTTATTAAGTCATCTCCCACCAGAAGAGTGAGGAACTCGCGGGGTTGGCATGTCTATAAGATGCCTGGCACCAATTAGTCTTGGCGCTGGCTAAATGCTCGACGCCAGAGTGCTCGAAAGAGAAATGGAGCTATTTTGGGCTCTCTGCTTGGGTTTCATTGGGTTATTTTCTTTCCATATGAGGAAATGGTTCATTTTCCTGTTCTGCATGGTACCTGCTTTGTAGAAATGCTGAAATCTATGTACATTAATATCTACAGGCAATGCCCTTTCGTACTAGGACACTTCATTATAGTAGTACATTGAAGCTGGGAACCAAGGGATCACATCTGTAATCCTAGCTGCTTAGGATTCTGAGATCTGTGCATCAAGGCTTATGGTCAGTATGGAAAGAAAAGTCCATAAGACTGTGTCTCCAATTAGTCATCAAAGTACCAGACTGGAGGTATGGATCAAATGGTAGAAGGCCAGCCATGAATGCAAAAGGCCAAGTGAGAGCATAGGGCTCTGAGTTCAAGACCTGGTCCCAGCACAAGACTAACTATATGTGGCCAGAGAATATGCATAATGTTACCAGGAAACTAAATTTTTACTTTTTAATTCTCTAAAATCTAAACGAAATACCCACATGTGACCAGTAAGTACCTATCTGGACAGTTTATCTATTGAGTGCCAATTCTACCTCTTGGAACATCTTATGAACGGAAGTCCTTGCTAAAGAAAGGGCTAGAAGGACTTAGGAGCATGTCATGAGGTGGAAGGGTGCCAGGTTTCCTGGAAACCTGTTGAAATAACTTCCCCCAGATGGCCGACCAATGGATTCTCGATCTCTCCCCAGTCACTGCTGATCTGATTCATTCCAGTATTATTACCATCATGCTAACCAGTAAACAAAGTCATCTGTAAGTGCCAACACTGTTGTTGTTTTGAATTTGGAAGTGATATTGTTATGGTGCTCCATATTCTTAAATATAAACTCTCCCTGGGAGGTATCAGATTGAATATTCAATAGGACTCCTGAGATTCGATTCCCACCCATTGCATAAATATTTTGGCTCTTGGAGAATGACAGCATGAATACCTGAGCAATACATCAGCATTGGAAGATTCAAAAAGGAATGAAACTTCACTTTTCTTTCATTCTCTACTTCTCCTCCTCTCCTCATAGCCAAGATGGATGAGTTGAAGAATACTGGATGGACGATGGCTTCAGAGCAGCATTGAGCTTGACTCCATTGTTACGCATTTCTCTCACGGGACCTTTCATGGTAAATGACACACTGGCTATCAGAGATGCACACAGAGGACACAACTTAGAGATTCATCAAAATGACAAAACTGAGTCTCCAGGGCAGGAAGAGGTCAGCAGGCCCTATGTGCCGCTGGCTTTAACAAACACGCCAGGGCTGGCAAGCCCTTTGTTCTCCTCTGTTCTGGTGGAAGTGATTCAGTGAAAGCGCTGGCATCTCTCGCTCCCTTCAATGCCACCCTTGACCCTTCACCCCACCCTTTCACTTTCCATCTTTTTGCTTCACTGGCCTTTCTGGGTGAGGAAGAGTGTCACTAAATGAAGAATGTACCTTTTCAGAAGAGGTCAATTAGTCCTGGGGCGTAATGAGCACAAAGCTGTCCTCTCCACTTTGACCACTGACTTACACACTATATCCAGGCTCCAGGAGGCTAGGGAGGCAGCTCTCTGGGAAACCAATGAGGGATGGCAGGTTCCATTCCTATAACCCATGCCCAGTCACCCAAGAGAATCAGCCACCAGCCTTCGCTTACTCCCACCAGCTCATGGTAACCAAAACAAGCCCCTTCTGTGCACACTTTCTGTAGCGTGTAATTGTCAGCTGGTGACAGAGAAGAATGGACAGGAAATACGATGAGAGAGCTTTGACAGAGTCCCAACCCTACAAGCCAAGAGCAAGCTCTATGGCCTGATCATGCCTGGAGGAAGAAAGGGCTCCCACCGCTGCTTCGTAAAGAACTCAACACCACAGCACATGCACCAACCCATCCTCCCTAAAGCTCCAGTGGTCTCAGTGAGCAGACCCTGGAGACATCCCAGCCTTGCCCTTTCTCTCCCATGAGTGTTTCTTCATCAAGGTAACCCTGCAGTAAAGATGCCGCCATTTCCCAAGAACAGATGTGAATGAAACCAAATGTTTGGTGACAGACACCATACTTTCTCTGATGGTTGCTATTTCGGCTTCGAGTTCCACTTTGCTGCTTTTTATCAACACTGCCTCTTGTGATGTGATGCTGAAGTGACCCTGTCCTAGCTACGGTTAAGGTCCAGGCCATGAGGGAAATTGAAGCCCCACCCCATCAATAAAGCTACTACCAGTTGCCTCTTTAAGTTTTGTTTGAGTTTAGCCAAGTAGGATCTGAAGTATTTAGGATCATGGAGGTAGGCACAGAGAAGAATGGGAAATGGTCCCTCCCTCTCTGAAGCAGCTCTGAATGCATAATAGATCAGGGGAGGAGTACTGGAAACCAAGAACAAGATTTGTTGCTCTAAAAGACCTTCCATCTGGAAATGATTATGTAGGTTCAGAGCACCCAGTAGGAGCTACATCTATTACACACACACACACACACACACACACACACACACACACACACACACACACACACACACACACAGACATGCACACTTTCTCACACCACTTCAGTGTAGTCTGATGTTCCTGGGCTCACATCATTACCTGTTGTGACCTTTAGTTCTCTGGTACTTCCAGACTTACCTGCTGTGAACTTGGGTATCTTTTAGTCCCACAGGCAGCTGGGGCCAGAGTTCTTCCCTCCCTATTGTCTGTGGACACACTGATTAGCTCCCTCCAGAGGAAAGGAGATTCCAGCCTCATGAGTCACTGAGTCCACCCTCTCTTCCTTGCAAGTCTTGTGAAATGCTCTTCTGGGTAACCAGAGAATTTGCTCTTCTAAGTCTGGGTCTCCTAAGACCATTCAACAAATGAAATTCTCCAAACTTTTCCCCTAACAGATCACATCTTCTTTTTGTGTGGATATGTCTGTGCATGCATGATTTTTTCCCAAAGACTCCAGTGTTCTTGAATGCTTCTTGAAACAAATGACACATGTAGCCAATTGCGGGAAGGCTCATTAAGTTGGCTTTCAGCATAGCTCTTATTGGAATGTTTCAGCTTGTAGTCAAACCTCCAGAGACCTGTTTCAAGCTACCTGGCTTCAAAGCTAATTAGTTGATTGAGAACCATTAGAAAGTTCACATCAGAACTCCATGGAGACTGGTTCTGGATATGGTATTCCTTCCAAAGAAACATTCCCTCACATATACTGAAGAGTACTTTGGACTCCTAACAACTATTTATAAACTAGAGCTATGTCCATGTGGCCCAATCTCTGTATATTGTAGCATTCACGTAAGTACAATCCAATAACTATAATTAACTAAACGCAATCCTAAACTTTCCTTCAATTTATTAAATGGAATCAAAGGGAAATCACTTTATAACCCATAGTAAGGTTTTCTTTTTATAACTCCCATTGTTAAGTTGTATTTCTAACTTCCTCAAATCATCTATATATTTCATTCTCAGCCTCCAAGCCCAAACGCTCTAAAAGCAAATTGGAAAAGACCTCCTCTTCCTAGTTATCCTCTATCCAGAGCTTTTCAGGGAGCCCATAGTGATCTTTCTCCGCACTGCTTTAAGGAAGAATTCGCTGAAGAGATTTGGGCAAAGACCTGAATAAAGATTAGGTTGCTCTCCATAGCAATGGTCGCCAAGTGTAAGGACTGAAAGTAAGGTTGTGGTAATTATGGCTAAGATACAGCCAGAAAGTTCCATGGCTAATGGGAAGGAACTGGTGTAAGAACAATGGGAGAGGAAGTGGATGTTATGGTCTTTTTTAAACCTTTGAAAGGTTTTGAACAGGAGAGAGGTGGACGATTCTGTAGGTAGGAACAAGAGTGGCAGCAAGAAGGGTCAGTTCAAAGATCAACCTGTAGCTGAGATCTGAAATGTTCACACTGGGGCTTGAACAGAGTGGTGGTAAATTCTGAATATATATTACAGACAGAATCCAGAGGATTATTTAATGTGTTAGATTCACAAATCTTTTGTTTATCTTTAAGCAGTTGTACCATTGAACAAGTCAATTTATACGTACAGTGCATCATTCTCTCCAATCCCTGACAGGACCCCTGATGAACTAAGAAATCCAACCCTTCTCAGTTTTCTCGATTTCACAGGATATGTATTGAACATGATGATAGAATCCTCTCTTCATTTGCCTACATACTCAAACTTCTCAAGTGCCAGTTTATTTTGTTGGACAGTGAGTTTTTATGAATATATCTTAACTAACAGAAAATGGTAAAGATAAATGTTTCTTCATTTCTTCCTCTAAGCGTGTTATAAACATTTCACACCATTCAAGCTAATTTGTGAAAAAAAGATAATTTGTGAGATATTCAACATACTCCAATAGATTCTCTTTTTTTGCTTGAAGTAGTGGTGATATATTATGACATTTGCAACTAAGAAATTGTTCAATAAATTGTTTCTAGAAGTTAAGTTCTAATTTTCACAGGTCCTTGCCAATATTGGCTACTATTAATTAATTTTTTAAGCACAATGAAGCAAAATACTACTTCAGGGCCCAGCTTTATAGAAGAAAAGCAAATAAGTTTCTAGAGCGTGTCTACAGTTAAGCTAGCTCTTGACTGTGTGAGTTAAAAACTGGTCTCATAGCCAGGTGCTGGTGGCTCACACCTTTAATCCTAGCTACTCAGAAGGCTGAGATCTGAGGATCATGGTTCAAGGCCAGCCTGGGCACAAAAGTCCCTGGGATTCTTATCTCCAAATAACCACTAGAAAACTGAAAGTGTTGCTGTGGCTCAGTGGTAGTGATAGCCTTGAGCTGAAGAGCTCAGGGACACCAACACTCAAGTCCAGAGTACAAACCCCACTAAAAACAACAACAACAAAAACTGGTATCATAAAGATTTAGCTAGGAGGCCATTTCCATCCTTTTATTTTGTGGTTCATCTTGCTGGTGACCCTCAGATATGATGCTAAATGGGAACATCGTTTCTGCAATACACAAATGTTTCTGGTTATATAACTAGAGGTTTTTCCTGCTATCATGAGACCTGTCTCTCAAAGCATTTATTCAAATTTTCTTGCCTCATAACAATTTCTCAAACCTGCTGACCAAAGGGCTCCTGATAACACACTGACTATATGCCTCTGCAAGTCTAGTAATACAGTAAAAAGTGTCTTCTTCAAGATTTAAAGTTTACACTCCACTCCCATGAATGTCATTGCCTTCTGTTACATTAAGATGATGAATTGAAAAAAAGTTTCCAATGAAATAAAACAGATAGGACTAAATCTCAATGAATCTAAACTACAAAGATAAAGTGACCATGACAACAAATGATGGTGAAGAGAGATGGCAGCCAAACAACAGGAAATGGAAAGATAGTCCAGTGGGAAAAAAACAAAAGTAAAAAATAAAGTAAAATAAAAATAAATGGAAAAAGATTCTTTAAATAAAAAAATAAATGGCGGGTCCGGGAGTTTGGCCTAGTGGTAGAGTGCTTGCCTAGCATGCACGAAGGCCTGGGTTCAATTCCTCAGTACCACATGCATAGAAAAAAGCCAGAAGTGGTTCTGTGGCTCAAGTATTAGAGTTCTAGCCTTGAGAAAATCCAAGGACAGTGCTCAGGCCATGAGCTTAAGGCCCAGGACTGGCCAAAAAAAAGTAAAAAAATGAAATAAAATAAAATAAATGGAAAATAACTCACATAATATAGGAAATGTTCCCAGAATTAAAGGCCACAAATTTCCAAATAGAAATAGCTCCCCAAGTACTCAGGACAATAAATGAAAAACAAACCATGAGGTAAACTACTGTAAGATTTGTAAATATAAAGAATAAAGGCAAAATCCAAAAAGTTACAGACAGAAAAAAATGGAGAAACCTGCACAGTACTGTATTTTCCAAAACTGACCTGAAAAGTAGAAGAAGCTGGTGCATGCTAACAATAGTTTTCATTCTGAAAATGTTTTCAACCTACAGCTGTGCACATAGCAAAATCAAATGTAAGTATACAATAAAAATGTTTTCTGGTAGGCAAGGTTTAAAAAAATATTATCTCTTATGTCAGAGTAACTAGTGTCTATGTTTCACAAAACTGAGACAGTAATCAGAGATAAAGGAATGCAAGGCAAGCAAAAAATTAGGGGTGTAGTCTCAGGAAAGACAAAGTGAATTCCAAGAAAAACAAAAAGAGAATATCCAGATCAGCATCTATGTAAAAATCTTTGAAAGTCATCCATTTCAAACTAGATCAGCCAAATGGAATCCTCCAGAGGCAGCAATATGACCAAGAAAAAAACAAAATGGAGCCAATTTGTGAAATCATGGGTTCCTAAAGAATTAGCATTGGTACATAATACTATGCAGATTTTTTTTGCCAGTCCTGGGGCTCGAATTCAGATCCTCAGCACTGTCCTTGAGCTTTTAAGAGTAGCACTCTACCACTTGAGCCACAACACTACTTCCAACTTTTTCCGTGTATGTGGTACCAAGAAATCAAACTCAGGGCAACACTAGGCAACACTTCTGCCCTAGATTATTTCTTTTAGAAAAGGGATAATATGAAGTCCAGGAAAAACAAAAAGCTGTACCAGAAAGGAAATGTAATCACAGACAACTGTGGGAGCAATATTGACACCAGATTAATTTATGCAAGCCTTGGGTCTTAATTTAACTAATAGCACTGCATTGGGGAGATAGTATGGGAGAGAAGTAGATGAGCATGTGAGTTACAAGAACTCTTGTAATGTATGTCTTTCATAACAACATCAATAACCATAAGACGCAGGCATATTGTGATATTACAAGTGATGCCTCTGGGTATATCATGGGGATAGATGGTAGAGGACGGCTATGTTATCTACATGTAAAAAAATTATATACATATTGCTGACTTCTGAGATCACATCCACTACTGCTGTAGCCACACCCCTACCCCTGTATAATCTCTCACTTCCCGCCATAAGCTCTCTTGCTCTGCAGACTCCATGTTAGGCTGGAGGAGGTCTGCTGTCTCCTCTCCTTACACAGTAAACCCTCCTCTCCTGAACTGCGTGGAGTTTCCTTTTGGCAGACCTTACAATTGCTTTGGGAAATAGACTCAAAAAGCAAGAAGGAGGAAACCAAACCAGCTCAGTGGAGTTATTAGGGGTCAACAGAGATAAGAAAATTGGGGTTCAGTCAGGTCAGGTGAGATTACCTTGTCTAGTTAGTGGCAGAGCTGAGATGTGGCTCTTGCCTCAGACAGAATTCCACATTCTGAATCTAGGAGGACAACAACCATGTTTGTAACCCCAGCATGGACATTTTTTCATGGCTAATAGAAAATACTCCGAATCTATCCACTGAAACAGATGAAGCATCAAAGAGGTCCCGCGTGGCTCACCAGAAACGATAAGTTCCAGTAGAACCAGGTCCCCTGTTCCTCCTCCTCCCTGTCACACAGGGCCTCTGGACAAGGGAGGTACAAGCTTCCACCAGGGAAGGACTAGGAGAATTCTTCTGCAAAGCAAGAGGGAACCTCTCCACCCACCTTCAAGTAGCCCAAGGAGTCAGCTGACTTCTCAGGCAACAGCCTTGACAATGAAATGTCACCCTGGCATTAATGGACCAAGAGTCATTTCAGTCTCAAAAAGAAAAAAAAATGCAAAACTGAACCTTCAGTGTAAAACAAAATAACAACAACAACAACAAAAAAAAACAAACATGGAAACAATTTTGAAGCCCGCAGAACTTTTGAAAATGTCATGAACAAACTGTGAAATCAGGCAGATAAAAATCAGACAGCTGAAGAGAACGGCAGTGCCCCACACAGCCCCTCATCCTGAGTCATGGAGAACCAGTTGGCATGTGATGGGTCCAGGAAGTAGAGGGCCTCACGCTCAAGTCTCCTGTCTGGGCTGGCTTCCAGGGTGTGTGAAAAGACTGGAACTGGACCCGGTAGAGATAAATACGACAGGAAAATCAGTACTCAAAGAATCTTAGCAAAGTGGCTCCACATCTCTGGGCAATAATCAGAATTACAGAGCACATCTCTAAGACTTCCCCAGTAAGCCACCGAAAACATGCTACGGGGAAAGTACCGTGTAGAAACCAAGTGGTGTGGAGCACTCACGTAGAGCAGGACAGGGTATAGAATAGTTTCAAAGAAGCTCTTGGTTCTCAAAGAACTTTACTGTCATGGTAATGTTAGCTGGACTTGTATTTTGCTCTTGACCAAGAAAATTCATGGTCAGTGACATTTATTACTCAAGATTTATGAGGCCAAAGAGAGAGTAAAATGGCTCCTAGACAAGTATGTGGATCCTGACAAGGTGGCAGGGCGATGAGGCCTGGGAAGCTAAGCTCCCTCCCCTCCTCCTTCCCACCGCACCCTTGACCTTGGGCAGGCGTGCTCTCAGCCTGTGTTTGAGAGGGGTATGTTTGTTTCCTGGGGTCCAGGAAATAGAGATCTAGTGACCTTTTCTACCAGAATTAACAGCACTTAATAGAATTCAGGGACAAGAAAAAAGAAAAGTTCAGGTTTCAGCTTGACCATACCACAGTTTTTCACCACAGGCTCTCTGTCTGCACATACCACAGCTTTAGGGTCTGCATTCAAAGCACTGAGTTACAGAAAACTCCAAGAATAGACAAGTGTTTATAATTCTAACAGCAGAGGTCTCTGGAACTACACTAGATGCCTTGGAGAGAGAGCTCAGTGAGGTCAGCTGTCTAACACAGGGCAGCCCCGCTCCATTCTCACTCAGTTGGTAATCAGTTGAGGGTCTATCAGAGGACGCCTCAGAAGTGTATGTTTCTTTAACACATTTGTACACTCCCTGCCTGCAGAATCTTTCTATACAAGACACTAGGCTTAAAATAAAGGTGGATAGCATGACCAGAATTGACACAACTCTGGTTTATGTTATCATAACTTCCTCAAAATGAGTATGCCTAAAGTATGTGGCTATGAAAGATGTTCATTCATCCAGTCACCAAGTACATATGGCACACATCCAAGCTTACCGGTCCAGATACTAGTCTAGGCATTTGGAAGGCAACAAGAGAACAAAGCACTCAGAGAACCCAGCCTTACAGCGTTTATCATCTAAAAGGGAATGAGACATGCATAATAACTAAATTTGCCTAAATAGCATGTCAGGGTGTAGCCCTGTGGAGAACAGAAAGAGTTGAGAATGAGTCCGAAAAGGGAACTGGGTGAGCCATGCAATGAGGGAGGAATTCTCTGAGCAGATTTGGGTGAAGATCTACAGCAAGACCACGTTGCTCTCCTCAGACATGCTGTCAAGTCTAAAATTCTGAAGAAAGAGACACAGCAAGAAAGCCATGTCTGGCGAGAAGGGATAGCGCAGGACAGGTGGCAGATGAGATAGATGGGCAAGCAGAAACCACTTCTTTTGGAAATCCTTAGAGAGTTTTGGGCAACTAGGTAGAAAATCGTCTGTAGGGGGTGCAAGAGTGGGAAGGGAAAGACCAGTTCAAAGGCCGTAGTACTTGAGTTGTGA
The DNA here is from genome assembly GCF_031878675.1 of Megascapheus bottae. Lineage (NCBI taxonomy): Eukaryota > Metazoa > Chordata > Mammalia > Rodentia > Geomyidae > Megascapheus > Megascapheus bottae. The sequence goes on from NC_143531.1 coordinate 20,783,526, forward strand.
TACCTATGGCTTGAACAGGTGATAATGCTTGAGATGGTGAGTACTTAAATTCTACCTCCTACAAGTCAAGTTAGAAAGGATTTTCTAATGGACTGGATCCATGGTGGGAATTAAGAGAAAACTTCCCTCTGAAGTTCTTCAAAACATATAATGCTTACTTGTTTGGGAAATGCTGCAGAACAGTTGGAAAGGAGCAACTAAGATGTGATAATGATCTCTGTTAACACTCATAAATTACCTGTTTGCTCTGGGCTAAGTGCTGCTGAAACTCTTATATTTGTATATTCACTGTTTAATTATTGTAATAATCAGAGATCCACAACTATTAGGGTATACAGGATTGTTTACTTGTTTGTTGTCAGGCATGGCTTGAACTCAGAGCCTGAGTGCGGTCTCTGAGCTTTATCATTCAAGGTTACTGCTCTACCACTTTCGTCCGCAGCACCACTTGTAATTTGTTTAGTGGTTCACACTGAAGAGAAGAATTTCACAAGTGGCACTGTGACTCAAGTGGTAGAGCTGGAGCCTTGAGCTGAAGAGTTCAGGGACAGCACCCGGCTCCAGAGTTCAAGCCCCTCCACTGACCACAAAAGGAAAGAAAAAAAAACCCACAATAGCCCCCAGGATTACCAGGCATGAGCCACCAGTGGCTGGCAATTATTTAACTACTAATTTTGTCCACCAGTGTTCACCCATGTGCATGTTCTCAGTGAAATACAGAGGTCAGGGAGGAGTGTTGCTTTGTTCAAGGCTGACCAGGAGAACATTTGGGAGCAAGAACCACACTTGGCCCTGTAGTGATACTCTCTAAACTCAATGGAACTCTTCCTGACTCCAGGATCACGGATTTGCCGCAAATTCTGACTGTGTTCCATAGCTGTTGGAGCTTTCAGGAGGCCTGCGTGGAATGGGGACTGAATGGTCACATCCAATTTCAAATGATATGGGAGCTGAAAGACCTTATCTCACTAAAATTCTTCATCACTGCTTAATAAACCCACAGATACTAGATGGAAGCCAAAGGCAGTCCTGATACATCAGCACAAGTCCAAACTAAATATTTTATTTCCTTTTATCATTGTACAGAGAAATCTCATCATAACACAAACCTTACTAAGTGGGGTTGTGTGTGTCTTGGATAGCATTAACTCTTCTGGATCATGAACATTGAAAATGGCCAAAGAAATGCCAAAAGGAGTCCATCTTCAGCAGAAGAGAAGAAAATGTGACCAATAGACAGGACATGAGAGCTAAGCAATAAAGATAACAAGAGAATGGATTTCAATATTTCTTGAGTCCCTCTGAGTGCCTGAGGACAAATCTACCTCCAATATCTCCAATTTCTATTTCTATCAACACCCTCTTTTGCTTTGTTTGAGCTGGATTTCTATCATTGCAATTGAAAGATGCATAACCAATAAATATACACTTTTTCAAAGGCCATGAGAGGCCGTGTCACAAAGCAACTGACATGGCATGTCCACTTGTCAACATTGTGAGAAAAACTTTTTAAAGGGTGGCTACTTGGGGACAGGCATTCTTGTCATCAGAACAGGTAAACTCAACCTATAAATTATATATATATACACATACATACATATAGAGAGAGTCAGTAATTGGTTATTAGCAAACAGCTATAGGTAAGAATGTGCTATTGCATAAGTTGGCACCAAGTTCAGATTGTATTTGCACATTTGAATGTCCTCTCCAAGCTCATGCCATATAACTCCTGGAAAAATCTGGTACTCAGAACATTTCCGATTTTGTGAGGCGGGGTGGCACATGGTAACAATTCTAGCACTCAGGGGCTGAGGCAAGAGGATTGGTAATTCAAGGGCAGTCTGGGCTCCATTGAGAGATTCTCAAACAAGCAATTAAGCAAGATAAAACAGAAAAGAAATTCAGGTTTTCGAACTTTTCTTTTTGGATTTTGGATTTTGAATTTTTGAAATTTCTGATATAGGGGTATTCATCTTATAAAGATATTCCAATTTTTTATTGTCAGGTTGATGTACAGAGGGGTTACAGTTACATTCGTGAAGTAGTGAATATATTTCTTCTTGAATGCTGTTACTCCTTTCCATGTTTTTCTACCCCTTTCCTTCCTCGCCACCCCCTGCCAAGTTGCAAAGTTGATTTTTAAAAAGCTGACATCAGAACCCCTCTGATCCCAACAAGCATTTGGAACAGTGGCTACTCAATCTGTACATGAACTCCTTTCCCTAAGGAAGTAAGGGCTAATGTGAGCCCACATAGGACCATCTCCAAACCTCTGTGCCACTGCATGGCCCAGTCTCCTTTCTCTCTTGACCTGGGGACTCTCAGTGTGAGAACCGAACATAGAAAAACACTATACAGAAGTAGAATGTCATCAGGGCACCCGTGGCTACTCTTAGTTTAGTCAAGAAACTGAGATCTGAGGATGGAGATACCAGCCAGGGCAAGAAAAATCTGTGAGACTCTTATTTTCAGTGAATCACTGGAAAGCCAGAAGTGAAGCTGTGGTTCAAGTGGTAGAGCCCTAACCTTAAGCAAAAATACTCATGAATAGTGCCCAGGCCCTGAATTCAAGTCCCAGGACTGGCACTGTACACACACACACACACACACACACACACACACACACACACACACACACACACACACACACACAGTATGGTACCCATGATAACATGTTACCAAAGTAGCCAATCCAAGAGAAGGAATTTTGAAACTATCTATCAACTTTTGGAACATTCTTAGAGAAAGTTTCATGGAGCTTTTCTCCTGAAGACTGGTTCTCTGTGATTCAGCCTCCATCTCTCCTGAACTGGGGGCCATTGCTAATGCAGATGAGAGGCCCTTCTCTAGCTCAGTGTCACAACACTGGAACACTGCAATCCACTCATCTAGACCCCTTGCCCAGGACGGCTTTCTTAGGAGACTCATCTCCAACTCTTCAAGTCCTTCAGCTCTGCAAAAACCTCTTAGGATTTCAACACCAGAGCATGGCCCACCACTGTTAAGGGAGCTGACAGCTTCTTGGCTCTTTGAAGGTTGTTCTTTCTTTTTTTCCAAGAGAATAAGTAGGTCTAGTTGGGTTTATTATAGGAGCAAATGCTTTTCTGGAAAGCTAATTCTTTTGAGTGGTTGAAATAAAAAAGTAATACTCCCTCCCCTTCAGCCTCCATTTGGATTATAAATTGAAATGCTAGCATTTCTAACTCCAAAGCTTGATCTGGCATAGAAAGTACAAAGTGCCTTTTCTTGTCACTGTAACAAGAACAGAGTGACAGGTTTCTCAAGAGATTTCAAGGCCCACACAGATCTAATTTCGGTGTCTCTCTGCCATGCATATGAATAGTTAGTATTTTATATATTCCAGGAATGTTCAGACATACTTTTAATTGGGTTTTTAAAATATCTACAAAGGGGAAAATGTACTTTAAATGTTTATATTCTCACACTGAGAAATATCCCACGAGTGCAGATGAAGACGGGTACTTAAGCACAATGCGTGACAATTATGAAGGAAATGTGTAGAATATGTGAGCCTACATGGATCAGGCATTGATTTGAAGCACAAGTAATCACCATTTAGAATAATACCTTAATGAGCAGTCACCTTATTTTTTGTCCTTTCCTTATATCAAATGAAAGAATATGAAGACATGAGTGATGTGTATTTTGAGCCTTGGGAAAGCTGAGAAATGAAAAAGTTCATTGGGAACTATATCGCACTAGGCATATAAATTTGTTTTATCATTCATTCCTATCCAGAAAGTCTGACTCCAGGCATTTTGCTTTTACCATCTGACCTGTAGCCTATGGGCTGTCAACTACTTTATGTCTTAGCTTAAGTCCCTAGAACAAAATATTTCTCAGAGAAATGAAAAAGAAAATTTGGTGGCTGCTTTTTGACTGTAGTTTTTCAGCTTGCAGAATTCTGCATTGAGAAGAAACCCCCTCTAAACCCACTGTGACAGAGTTATTTTAGAACTGCAGTCGTTTTTCTTTCCTTCAGCCAGGTTTTAAAAAAAAATGTTACCCTTACACTCTTTCTATTTATTTACTTTGGCCTTGGTGGACTAGACCACAGCTAAAACTTTATGGACCTAATAAAATTCCCAACATTCTCAGACACAGGTCGTGATGTTTGTGCATTGGGCAGAAAACAAAGGTGCTTTATGAGGAGGGTGGACATGCTCAGAGATAAGAGAACTGAGGGCATCCCTTCAGCATTAGGCCCCCACTAGCCCGCAACATGGCACGGCAGGCCTCGTGTTTCCTCCCATCCTCCAAACTTCCTTTTCTAACAGTGACATAGAACTCCTGTGCTGTCTTTCAAAGATCAGAACCACGTACCTTGACACTGCTGAAGGTCTTTCCAGTACAGAATGGACTATATGTGGGAACTTCTCTGCTGTTTTCTGCCTAAAGGTCTACCTAGGTCAAAAGACACTATCCTGTGTTCCTTGCCTCACAGCCAGACTTCATTTAGGTGAGAATTGGCTAACGCGATAAAATGAGCTAATGTGTTATTTCTACCAAGTAGGGAAGTCCTGTCAGCAGATGCTTTCTGGAGCCTGTCTCTCTGTCCAAAGCAATGGTTCTATAGTGGAAGAAGTGAGCAGAGCTTATAGAACCCTTGAAATTAGACCATATTGGTAGGTGCTCACATTTTCTATCAGTACCTGTGATCCCCAAAGCTGTGAGTGCATCACTGTGTACCCTAATTTCATCCTGTATCTATGTGCTTAATAATTTTTCAGTCCACTCATTTTTCTTACTGAATCCTTCACAATACATATCATTATAGAAGACAAGGTTCTTCCAATTGTTTTGCTCATTTCTGAATCAAACAGAAGTTCTCTAATGAAAGAAAGTAGTGATATAAATGATTTAAGGGACTTTATCAGGCAAATCACACAAATGTCCTTTCAGTGACCAATGTGGAAAAGAAATAAGCATTTTTCTTGATCCCTTACAAAGGACTGAAGTTCTTAATACTATAGTAAGAATTAATATTATTATTACATTATTATAAAATAAATCTTCAGCTGGTCAGCAAATATACTACAGTGAGAATATATAAAAAGATTGAATATGTCTAGAGAAAATAAATAATGCTTGTCAATCTTCAGATACGATTAGGGTTGGCTTTTTTCCTCCAAAAATATTTTATCTATGTTCTACCAGTCATGATGTTTCTAAACTTGAATTTAATGCTAACATCTTGCCATGCTTCCTGTCCTCACACTTTCTCCCTTGTTCCCTGCACACGTTTTCAATTTAGATTGGATTTCTAGCAGATGTTATATCTTTTAGTGTTTGCTTTCTCTTTCATTAAAAATGTGTAATACATTTTATTGCTTAGAGAGAAAATATCCTAAACAAAGATGTTCTGAAACCCTGAATTATGGGGAAGAGTGGGTAGGGAGACAATAGAGACAGACAAAATACCTTAAACCTGCTCAGGAGGTATTTCTGAATAGCTCCTGAATGAAGCTATTCAGCAATCATGAAGAGAGCCAGGTGACAGAGACAAAGCGACAGAGAAAGGAAAAGAGCCTTGCGGAGTGCACACACATCATCTCTGGACTGGAGTCACAGAAAAGAAAGGCTGAGTTTTACAAGTGCCAAGAGAAAACAAGGCTATCTTCCTTGTGGTCCTAAAAAAAAAAAAAAAAAGTAGCATTGGGGCCGGGAGTTTAGCCTAGTGGTAGAGTGCTTGCCTAGCATGCATGAAGACCCGGGTTCGATTCCTCGGTACCACATGCATAGAAAAAAGCTGGAAGTGGTGCTGAGGCTCAAGTGGTAGAGCTCTAGCCTTGAGAAAGTCCAAGGACAGGGCTCAGGCCCTGAGCTCAAGCCCAGGACTGGCAAAAAAAAAAAAAAAGAAAGTAGCATAGATGAATATTTTTAACATGGTAAAAGTTTCTATTGCAGAATAGCTCCAATATTTAAAACTATCTCTCTCTCTATATATACATATATATGCATATATATACATACATACATATATATACCCACACAATGTGATTCATTCTCTAAGGTTCAGTGTCCACATGAGTTCACAATTCTAATGAGAAACTGGTTTTTTTCCCCAGTCCTCAGTCTTGAACTCAGACCCTGGGTGATGCCCCTGAGCTATTTTATTCAAGGCTATTTAGTGCTCTACCAGTCAACGCATAGCTCTGCTTCCAGCTTTAGAGTCTCACAGACTTTTCTGACAGTGGCTGACTTCAAACCTCAGGCTTCAGAATTCAGTCTCCTTAGTAGCTAGGATTAAGGCATGAGCCACCAGCACCTGACCACAACTGGAGATGTGTGAAGGTAAACGTCTGCCTTTAGGAATGTTAACCTGAGTTTAACTGCAGATCTTCCTCCCAGGCTGATAGTTCTTGGGCAAAACTGTGACTTCACCAAAATTCTTTCTTTTCTAACTATTTCTAAATGGAAACACTCCACTCAAATTCTCAGTGTACTCCTACCTTCTCTATTTTCTAAAAAAAAAATGGAAGTTATTAGCAATCATTTTAATTTCAGTCTATGTAATCTCTCTAGGGCATTTAAACGTCTCTAACATAGGCAGTGATGTTAGTTTCCATTCCAGTGCTGCTCACCTATAGTCAAGTGGTGGATTGGGAGGAGGGGAAGAGCTCTGTTCCTCAACTCTTGAAATCACCTATATGCGTGTTCCTTTCCCAGCAAGGCAGACCTTGTTAATGCGAACACTCACAGTGGAGGACATTGCATAACAGCACACACTTTATGCCACTTGAAGGCTATACAAGTCTTTTTTGAGTCTGTAAGCTCAACACACAGTTATTCTTGGCTTCTCACCTCTCTTGCTCAGTAAAGACATTTTTATGCATCGTGGGGTATTTGATCCTGTTATGAACATTAAGGTCTGGACCTTTATGCATTTTAGCATGCCCTAAATTCAACACAAGTAACAAGAACTGATAACTGATAAAATCCTGTGCCTGGATGCTTGAATGAATGAATGAATGAATGAATGACAGCCATACTGGAGTGTATTCTCTGCTGTTTCAGAGGAAATAGCTGGAACAAGATTCATGGGCTAGTTCAAATGCATGAAAAAAACAAACAAAAACATTCTGCCAACTGAAGCCATGGGCTCCCTGCCCTCCACCCACTGATGACATTAGAATTCTTGGTAGCCACGAGCCAGCCTCAGTCACTGAACTTTGCCTTGTAATTGCACTTAAGGGTTGATTGCTGTACCCGTTGATTTCTCTCCAGGATTACAGCAAAAGGAAAGAGAAACTGGTCATTAGTTTCTCAGAAATTTGGTTTCTTGAAATTTGAGATTTTTTTTCTTCTTTTGCACAGCAGGTTTTATTTAACCCATGATTTAGCTCACCTAGCACTATAACTCCACATGCACTTTCGAAGATCATGTTCTAGAGATTACAACTCATACACAGCTTTTTAGATTATATTCTCAGTCTGAGGTCAACATTTCCCTAGATTAGATCAACCTTTTTATCTCCCCAAATATCTCCTGCTAAGTTAATATACGAAAGACAGAGAAAGAGTGTGTGAGAGAGAAAGAGAGCGAAGAGAAGAGAAAAGAAAGGAAAAAAGCAAAGCTTTCATTCATAGAGATAAGGTCCTTCTTAAAATAGAAGAGCCACTCATGTCCTCTTGCTGCCAGCAAAGGTAAATAATAGGTATGGGGTTATTTCCTTATATTCTGTAAGGTAGACAAGAAGGAGAAGTCCTACAGGCTGAGCTGGGAAACGCAGTAAAAAGTAGAGTACGTGGGATGTGGTCACACAGAAGTACACAGTAATGATTCTGGATGCTCAGGAGATCAAGTAGGAGGATGTGGTTTGAGGCAAGCGTATGATAACACTCACAGGGCTTCCCATCTCAGAAATAAACTAAAAGGAATAGCAGGCCTGGAAGCACGACTTGAGAAGAAGAGTGTTTGCTTTGAAAGCATGAGGCCCTCGGACTCACAGTAACCAATTCAATAAGTACATACTTGCATACATGCAGATACACAGCAGAATAAAATACACTGAGTCCGAAATATGAAAAACAAGAGATCTGAGGCAAAAAGAAGAGGAGAGCTGCACACCTGGACATCTCATTCCACTGACATCCCTTCTCTTCACTCCTCCTCATCACTCATTGCTGCAGGTCAATGACAAGGAGGAAATGGAAGAGCTGAAGCAGTAACCAAAACGTGCCCTTGAAATCTCTCCAGAGGACCTGTGTTCCTCTCTTATCGGCTTCACTTCCAGTGACGCCCTGCTTCAGGGGTGAGCCCTGTTCCCAGGTTTAACAAAGAGAGACTGTGCTAGGCACAACAGCTCTGCCACCGTACCCACAGGCTTCCCTGCCCTCCTGTGCCCACAAACACAGAAACAAAAGAGAGATCACTGATTACTCTCAAAGCAAAGAGGAATACATTTTTTACAGAGCTTGATGGTTGGCTTAATTTGAAGAAAACTGATCTTGATTAGTTTATCTGGGAATTCTTACATTTAAATTGAGCATTAATAGATTGGAGGTAACACAAGATTTATTTACTGTTATGCTATAACTAATTTACTAAATTAGAATTTAATACATTTTACCAAAAGATGATTAAAATGTATAGTAATGTTTTCCCCTTGAGGATATGTCCTGTGTACAAAAACAGCATCAGGTCAACTCTACCCGGGTCAATGTTTATATGTATTATCAGAGTATCATTCAGATTTTGTCTCCAACTATTTTAAGGTGTCAATATGCTATCTTTAACCAAATACACACTAACTGTGCCAGAATAAAATAGGACATATGAAATTTTTAAAGAAGAGAAAAATCTATAAAGAATACTTTGAAATTGATGAAGTACAGAAATATTAATTTCATTCAAATAAAACCTGAAATAATAAAACCTTGTTGGTTGCAGAAGTGTCATCTGTCAGTGCTATTTTTGTCATTCTCTTCCTAGGTGGTAAGACCTGTCTTTCTAGGTTTACCTCTCTGTGCTTTTCTTTAAATCTATTTTTATTGTAAGTAATAGAAGGGTTATGTTATAGTTACCAGATAGAAGGTGCATTACTTCACATACATTGATACTCTTTCTCATGTCTTGGTCTCCATTATCCTCCCCCCACCCTGCCCCTCATCTTGTTTCCCCCCCTTTCCCTATCCGATTTCAAGTAACCAAATTCTCTGTGCTTTTTTAAAATGGATTCTAACAGAATTGAGTGTACAGAGTACAGTCCTGGACTTCTAAAGGAGACTTGGCATTATTCCTTTAATAATATAAGATTTATTTTCAGCTTATTACATTCACCAACCTAGTCCAAAGATTATCTTCATGATTTCCCTGTGTAACTTTAATACCTGATCATCTTTGGTGACAGCCTGAAGACCAGATTTTCCCCTAATTTCTCTGGTGATTTGAGTGATTGTCACTCAAATTTTCACAAAGCCCATAAAATGATAGCATGAATATCACATTTAACCAGATCAGTTTAATGTGCTACTAGTGGTGCTTTCTCAGATGTTCAGTCAAGTATATGGACCTCCAGCCTTTCTTGGATTTGTAGTCACACAGCGGAAGACAGAATGATTGGGGGATAGGAAGAATGGAGCCATGAGCCCTATCAGATCATACATGCATAGATTTAGAGTCCCAGAAAGAAAGGAAGAAGGAGAAGGAGGAAGAGGAGGAGGAGGAGGGAGAGAAGGAAGAAGAAGGAAGAAGAAGAAGGAAGGAGGAGGAGGAAGAAGAAGAAGGAAGGAAGGAAGGAGGAGGAGGAGGAGGAGGAGGGGAAAAAGAAGGAGAAGAAGCAGCCACCTGAAAAAGTAATAGCCAAACGTTTTTCAAATTTAAGGAAATACTTAAGTTTATAGACTCGAAATCCATTGTGGATTTCTTTTCTTTTCCTTTTTGTTTTTCTTTTTTCTTTTTCGTTGATTGTGGGGCTTGAGCTCAAGGCTATAGCCCTATCCCTTGAGCTACAGTGCCACTTCTGGTTTTCTGGTGGTTAACTGTAGATAAGCGTCTCATGGACTTAAATGCCCAGGCTGGCTTTGAACTGTGATCCTCAGCTCTCAGCCTCCTAAGTAGCTAGGATTAGAGGTGTGAGCCACCATGCCTAGCTCCGTTGTGGATTCCAAAAGGAGTCATTGTTAGATACATCAGACTCATACTCAGAAGTCAGAAGTTATTCAGAGGCAGAAGCAAAATGTGAGTAGCCAGGCTGGAAAGCAGCAACTAGACAATCACACATTGTATACTGGGGAACAGCATTCAATAATCAGCCAACTTTTTACCAGATACTATGAGGACAGGAAAATAACAGAATGTTGTTTAAATGACTGAGAGCGGGAAGGGAAGACACAGAATGCTACATCCTGAAAAACACTTTTTAGTAATGAGATAAAGGCTTGGTAAATCAAAATAACAACCAAAATGATTTTTTACTATAAAATCCAGAATACAAATCAACAGTTGTAGAGAGTTCTTCAGTGTGAATGGAAATGACAAATAAAAATTCAGTGTTCTAAAAGGAATAAAGAGCTTTATGAATAACAAATAAAACATTAAACCAACATTACAGTGAATATCATTCCAGATTATGAAAGAAAAATTTGTATCAGACCAATCTTTTTCATCAAAATATAAACATAAAAGGGCTGGGAAGATGGATTAATGGTAGAGTGCTTGCGTAGCATGCATGAAGCCCTGGGTTCAATTCCTCAGTACCACATAAACAGAAAAGGCCAGAAGTGGTGCTATGGTTCAAATGTAGAGTGCTAGCTTTGAGCAAAAGAAGCTCAAGGACAGTGCCCAGGCCCTGAGTTCAAGCCCCAGGACTGGCAAAAAAAAAAAAAAAAAAAAAAAAAAAGAAAACCAGAAAGGGATCCAGACACTTGGTGTCATATTAGCCCTGAGGATGCTGGCTCCACAATTGAAAAGCTGGACAGAAATTTCAAAGCAGAGCTCTCCCAGGAACAAGAGGACAAAATTATAGGTCAAGGCTGTATTAGATTGAATAGTGTTCCACTAGCAAAAAAAATCATCCACATAGAACCTCCTAATGTAAATTTATCTAGAAGAAGAATCTTCACAGATGTTAATTCATAAATGAAGTCATAGAGGTCTAGGGTAGATCCTAAATCCAGTGATTCTGTCCTTAAAGACACAAAGAGAGACACATGGGATGATTCCCTGTAACAACACAAAGGAGGGTGCCAGTGGCTCATGCCTGTAATCCTAGTCACACAGGAGCCTGAGATCTGAGGATCACAGTTCAAAGCCAGCCTGGGCACAAAAGTCCATGAAACTCTTATCTCCAAACAGCCAACAGAAAACTAGAAGTAGCACTGTGGCTCAAGTGGTAGAGCACAAGACTTGAGCTGAAGAGCTCAGGGACAGCGCCCAGGCCCAGAGTACAAACGCCATACCTGAGGGAAAAAGAGGAGCTAGATCTCCTCTGCCAGCATCTGGCATCTCACTCAGGACCTGCAGTTATTCCTGGACCTTGGATAGTCAAGACATTTCCAAAAGGCACATAGACACATTTAAAAACCTGCTTTGAATTACAGCTCAGCAATATTTTTCTTAACCAGTGGGGTTTTTCCCATTATTGTGCTTTGGAACACATTGGGAGAGAAAGACTTTGGAGCACTGAATGTTAAAAAAAAATCTCTCAATTCCCATCTTCCAAGTTTAATAACTTGACTAGATTCTACTTAAATCATCTTCAATAACTTGGATTCATTTTGACTGCAGTTTTTATTTCCTGCAAAGCCATTTTCCAAATTTTAAACTCCTCATAATAGCATGATTCTTGGGACAAGAAAGTTAGATTTTGTTATTGTCAGTATGCTTTCACCACTTCCAAGTTCCAACATCCCTAAGTGGGAAGCCATGTAGAACAGATAGACATTCCTTGGAACACCAACAGCTTGGGAAGGATAATGTGTTCTTTTTCTTCAGTAATTTTCCAAAGAATCTGATCTAAAGTCCTAGGTGAATTCTGGGTTCTCAGTAAACAAACAAATAGAAGGAAGATGAATGGATATGGGAAGCCATCAATTATTCTGAAGTGACCAATAGGATGGGAGGTGTTGACTGGATAGACAGTGAGTGGGAGGTCAGATCCCCGTACAGCCTGGTGAGATGGAAGGCTCAAAGGTGAAGTAAATGAGAACTTCTCTCTTTATACTTCTCGGAACCTACACCATCACCCAGAAGGAGTTGGGCTCAGTGGGCTAAAATGCATAATGAAAATGTGTCTGTCCTTTTCCACGTTAGTGGAGGAAAGGAAAGAAACCCTAAGAAGGAAAGTCCTTGAAGAGAGAATAATACTCAACGCTTTCTGTCTAGATTTACTGCAGCATAGTTGAGAAAAATGGTATATGGTTTATGACTTGCAGTACAATCTTCTGATATGCATATACATGGTACAATGATTGCCAGTGTCTGGATGGTTGGAAGTTGGAAGTTCTCGTATGCTTCGTGTGTATCATATGGTACTGTGCTGCACTCTGGATCTCCAGCATTCACTCATCCTGAATAACTGAAGTCTTGCTACGCTCTGATCAGTGTCTCGTCTACTTCTCCCCTGTGTACACAGAGGGTATACCTTCCAGATGTTCAATGTTCCTACAGCTGCAGGAATGAGCAAGGCATCTCAACTACCATTATACTGGAGTGAAAAAGAACCCAGGGTTGTCCTGAGATTTCAGTTGTTGCCTATTATGGATGTTCACTAACCCAAATAACATCAAGAGGTCATAACTTCTGCCATATTCCATTAGATTCTTGTGAAACTCAAATATGAATACCAAAATAAATATTTCCTAACCTCAGCCTTACGCTGATTAACGGATTATTATTATTACTCGTATTTCTACAGAAATTTGATTGCATTCTCTAAGGTTTCATAGAATGATTATATAAAAGAAAGAACATTTCTGGCCTGCTTAAAAATATTGTCTTAGGGCTAGAAGCGGGTATCTCATGCCTCTTATTCTAGCTTCCTAGAAGGCCAAGAATGGCAAGATCACAGTGGAGGCTAGCACAGAAGAGAAATGTTTACCAGGCCCCTTTTCAACCCATGGCCGAGCATAGTAACCAGACATCTTCATCCCAAGAAATACAGGAGGCTGAGAGCAGGAACACTACAGTGCCAGGCCAGCTCAAGCAAAATAGTCTGCCAGATGCCTGGCATGGTGGCATGTGGCTGTCATCTCAATTACAAGGAGATTACCTATCATAGGATAGGTATCTAGCTATTTCTGGGCAGAAAACAAAACCCTGTCTCAAAAATAACCAGTGGAGGGCTTCAAGCTTGCTAGACTTGCTTGCTTAGCTGTTGTTGTATTACCCGAACCCTTTCTCTAGCCTGGCTCTTTGCTGCAGAGTTTTGAAGACTTTACTGCTTGAATGGTACGGCCCTTCAGATTTCAGTTTCTCAAGTGGGCTAGGATTGCAAAAGTGAACCACCAGTGTCTGATATGTCATATGTTAAATGCAAATTTATGTACAATCCATTGCTTCGCATTCATTGTCTACAGGAATTAAATCTAAATGCTTCCAAAATAATAATAACCCCTGGGAAAAAAATGGCGGGAAGTGTAGCTCAGCAGTAGAGTGCCTGCGTAACAAGTGCAAGGCTCTGAATTTAAACCCAACTACTTCCAGATAAATAAATAAATAAATGTGTTGTCATGAGTCAAATGTTTTCTTCATATGTGTTCATGATTCTCTCACTTAACAACTTTCCACACAGAGTACAAGTGCAAGCTTTAACTCTATTCTGACAGAGCTCATCCAGCGATGCACACATTTCTGTTTTAATCAAGCAGAAGTTTGCTTTGCAGGAAATTGTTCTCTTTCTGGCCATGCAGACAGTGGATGGAAAGGCACAGGGTATGCCACTTGGCTTCTATGAGACTAACAGCTTGTGTCCTGCCATGGAACGTGTCTGCCCTCATCCCACTCGCTTCTGTCTTGCTGGAAACAAAGCCAGTTCTTTCTCTGGGTACCCCAAAATAGGCATTGTAGTCAGGGCAAGTGAATGCTTGGCATGGTACCTTCCTATGCCCGTAGTCCAAGAACTTGAATTTAGAGCTGAGACTAGGACTAGAGTCAGAGACTATGTTCCTCAGCTTTCCATTGCTGTGACAAAATATCCAACATAATAAACTTTTTGGCCAGGGTTGGGGCTTGAACTCTGTACCTGGGTGCTGTCCCTGAGCCTCTTTGTGCTCAAGGCTAGTTCTCTACCACTTGGGCCACAGCACCACTTCTGGCTTTTGCTGGATAGTTTTGTTGGCGATAAGAGTCACATGACTTTTCTGCTCGGGCTGGCTCAGATCTCAGCCTTCTGAGTAGCTGGGATGACAGTCGTGAACCACTGCAATTGAGCTCTTCTTTATTTTAAAGACAATAATGGACAGACTATAGAATTGCCAGGAGGGGGAGAGAGAGAGAGAGAGGCGGGGGGGGGGATCATCATGCAAAATAAAGAGGACGTAAGTGAAGTTATTTAGCATCTGACAACTAGTGAGGTGTTTCAGATGCCTGTCCTGCAGGGATACAGTGGCCGTCTCATCATGTGTGAGCCGGTAGGTAGCCCAAGACCAGTTCCATCTGGTGTCAGCAGTGGATTTCCGCTGGTGATTAACTGGCCAAAACCAGACCACGGCACACTTAGAATTATGGCTTTATCAAGACCACTGCTGAGCAACTTAATAAAAAATAAATGGGCCATAACACCAGCAAACTCAGCATCCACATGGCTCCAAAGGCCCATGCCATCAAACAAATGTGAAATGCAAGACTTTCTTTAGGAAATGCCCTGCATTTTTTTCATGCAAATAAAAAGACATCTTATAATTTCACAGATTTGTGGCTTGGCTCAGAATGGCGCAGGATGGGCCTATGTGATGAATTTTGAACAGCATTAGGCCCTATCAAGCCCACATGGACTGGAAACATTCAATCTCTGTCTCCCTCACTTGGCGCCTAAAACAAGGTGAATCGTTTTTGGTCATCCATTTGTTTTGTTTTTTTCTCTCTCTCAAGTATTAGTGTGACTGAGCTCATGTGTGGAGAAATGCTATTTGAAAGTTGATAAATCAGTGAGCACCACTTTGTAAACCAGAAAATTCTCTTTTCCTCCCATTGCAGTTTGTACAACAAAGGAATTTTCTCTTCCATGTACTACTTGTCCAAGAACACTCAACCTTCAGATTCTGTATGCAACTACACATTTGAACCCATCTGTTAAGAGTTGTGTGGGGCCCATTTTGAAGGCAGCATGAATTATTTTAATTTTTCTTTCCCCGTGGTAGCCATCTGATGTTTTGGAATCAAAGTCCCACTAAACTATTCGCAAAGTGACTAGTACAAGAATTTCACCCTGTGACTACAGCGAGCACCTTTTCTTTTTTAATTTAAAATATCCAGATACCTAATTAAGAAAGTTAAAGTGGAAAGTGAATTCTATTCCCCCCACAATCTTAACTAGCAGAAGAAAAATAGAAATGTCCAGAATTATAGAAATACAAAAACTTCTGTTGATAGGAAGCTTTCAGCTTCATTGGCATCTTACAGGAGCCCTGTCACCAATGTGGTCTATTATTGACTATTATGAGTTATATAATGTTATTTTTAAATTATCAATGTTGTTTATGTTAGCCAGCTTTCTGTGGTTATTAAAAATACCTATGACAATCAACTTATAAATGGAAAAGTTTATTTTGGATCAAAACTTTGGACTGAGGGTTTTTATGTGTTTTTGTTTTTGTTTTTATTTTTGTCAGTCATGGGGCTTTACTCAGGGACTGGGCATTGGGCCTGAGCTCTTTTTGCCACTTTGAGCCACAGTGCTACTTCTGGGCACTGAGTGGTTAATTACAGAGAGAGTCTCATGGGGACTTTTCTGCCCTGGCTAGCTTTGGACCACAATCCTCAGATCTCAGCCTCCTGAGTAGCTAGGATTATAGACGTGAGCCACCAGCATTCAGCTATGGTTGATTACCTTGTTGTCATTCCATTTCACCAAGAATATATTGCTAGCCCACAAAACTAACTTCGAATCTTAAACTCTCCATTCTGAAGATTAATGTTGTTGTATTTTTGTAAGCCCAGAAATTCTATTTTTCCTTCCACTATCTATGATTGTGGGAGATAAAAGTTACCTTCCTCTTATTTAACTTTCTTCATTTGGGGTATTTGTATATTATGAATTTATTTCCTAATAGTTTAATAGGGACTTAATTTTAAATACCAAAACTGCATAAGGATAAAACAAAGTAATATTTAACCACTTTCCTTAATAAACAAAATGCAACTTTTCTCAATGAAATACTTGTACACCAAATTAAATGTAGTATTCACTAAAAAGGTCATATGCTATGATCAAGTTGGTTTGATTCCAGGAATGCAAGGATAGTTGGACATGTACAAATCAGTAAATTTACTATAGTATATAAACAGAAAAAGTGACAAAAGTCATATGACCATCTCAATGGATAAAAACAGGACTTCATGATTAAAGCTCAGAAGAAACTAGGAATATTTCCATATCTCAGCACAATAAAGGGCATATATAACAAACCTAAAAACCAATATTCTACTAAATGAGGAAAAAATTGAAGCTATTATTATTCACCATAGCAAAGATATGGAACCAACCTAGATGTCCCTCAGTTGATGAGAGGATCAACAAGTTGTGGTATTTGTACACAATGGAATTCTATGCTGCTGTCAGAAAAAATGACATCGCCCCATTTGTTAGGAAATGGAAAGACTTAGAAAAAATCATATTAAGTGAAGTAAGCCAGACTCAAAGGAACATAGGCTCAATGGTTTTCCTCATTTGTCATAATCAGTAGAAACCTTGGGCTCTCCTAGCAGAGATTTACAATAGAACAAAACCTAGATACATAAGGCCATATAGTATGAAGCTAATTGAAAGGACCTCCAGGATATTGAAACAAAAACCATATAATGAATGATTGTTGTCCTTAATGTACTATTTTATCTCTCATCTCTTTTGCTGTCCCTTGGTTATCTCATATTGTTATAGTATCTCACTTTGTTATCTGATATATTGAATTTATTTGTATTTGGTTATTTGAAATTTGATAGGGAAGGGGGGAAAACTAAGACGGGGGGGGGAGTGGGGGGGCGGGTAAAGAGTACCAAGACATGTGAAAGGGTATCAATGTATGTGAATTAATGCACCTTCTATCTGGCAAATATCATGTAACCCTTTTATTAATTACAATAAAAAAAATTGAAGCTATTTACTCTGAAGTTGAGAACAAGCTATAAGTGTAGCCATCCTCTCCTGTGTTATTCACCGTAGTACTTGAACTGTTACTCAAAGCATTCAGTCAACAGAAAAAAAAATAGAGATAGGATACAGATTGGTAAATAAGAGGAGGGAAAAGAAGGAACTGGAAGAGATGAGAGGAATGGAGAGTTAGGGACGGGAGAGGAAAAGAAGGTGGAAGGGGAAGAGAAGAGAGAAGAGGAAAGGGGAGGAAAAGAAAAGAGAGAAGTAGAGAGGGGGAAGGGAGGGGAAGGGAAAGGAAAGGGAGGAAAGCAAAATGGGAAGTAAAGCACAGAAAAAAGCAAAGCCAAAGCTGGGCACAGTGACTCACTGCTGTAATTCTAGCTATTCAGGAGGCTGAGATCTGAGGATTGCAGTTCAAAGCCACCTTGAGCCCTAAAAAGTCCATAAAACTCCTATCCCCAATTAATCACCAGAAAACTGGAAATGGCACTGTGGCGCCAGGAGTAGGGCTATAGCCTTGAGCTGCAGAGCTCAGAGACAGCGCCCAGGCCCAGAGTTCAAGTCCCACGACAGACCCAAAAAAAAAGAAACAAAGAAAGAAAGAAAGAAAAGAAAAGCCAAGGGAAGTGGAAGAGAAGAAAACAGGAGGGGAGGAGAGAGGAGGAAAGAAGGGCAGAGGAGGGGAGGGGAGGGGAGGGAAGAAGGGGAAGGAGGGGAGGGAAGGGGAGGGAGGCAGGAAGAACAAATGCTGGTGAGGATGTATGAAGAAAGGAACCCTTATGCACTGCTGGTGGAGTGCAAATTAGTTCAGCCACTATGTAAATCAGTATGAAGGTCCCTCAAAAAACTAAAAACAGAACTACAAGATGAGCCAGATAGATCACTTCTGGGCGTATATCTGAAAGAATGTAAGTCATCACATAGTCCAGACACCTAGGGACCTTCGTTTAGGGCAGCACTATTCACAGTAAGCAAACCATGGACCAGGCTAGGTACATACCAAGATAGGGCACTGAGTGAATAAAGACTGAGAAAGACAGATATTGAATGTTCTCGGATATACATAATCTAGACACCCCTCCCCCCCAAAAAGGAGGAGGAGGAGGAGGAGGAGGAAAGGGAGGGAGGGAGAGAAGGAAAGACACAAATGTAAGATGAGACCTATCTGGGGAAGAGGAGGATAACCAGTGGGAAAGATGAAAGTGCAAGGAATGATGCAGAGCAATGATGATGGAAGTATTTTATATGCATTCATGACAGTGGAATAATGAAACCCATGAAAATGGGAGAAAATGGCAGGTGGTGGGATAAGAAAGAGCAATAGAGAATGAATTTTATGAATCCCATGTTCATTTTGAACATGTATGAAACTTCTGTTGAACTCAAAGTTCCCAATCCCCCCGAAAGACCACCAGAGTCCAAGCAACAAAGAGCCATTTATTAGCAAGCTCGAGCTTGGTCCTCTGTGCCTTAGAAACCAGTGACTTCGAGGCCCCGCGTACAGAATTAGCACAGCTTTTATAGTACAGAACAAACAAGGTTTTTTTAGTTTTTATTTTTACAGCCTCATGTTTTAGTTAACTTTTACATAGAGACATTCCTCAGTTTCTTATCGGTTCTGATGTTATGGTTTCCCAAAGAACTTTAGTTTTAGGTGTCCTTGCTAGGTCTCTGAGTAAACATCTGATGGCACATCTTACAGTTCTCCTGAGAAGAAACAGTTAGGGGGTTTCTCAGGACTTTACAAAATGGAGACTGCTTAGAAATAACTTTTTGTGAAGTTCATCGAACTTTAAAATTAATTTAGGCCTCACACTTCATGATAAAACCCCTCTGTACAATTCATCCATGCTCATTTTTAAGTGCTGCATATAGCCAAAGGAAAAATATGAAATAATATTCATGCCAAATAGCTTGAACATGGTTTAGAGATGCTATCCTAAGGGAAAATAAGTTTGGATAATAATGTACACTCATAAAAGTAGAACTATTTCATGTGGCCACTGTGAGCTTGGTCTGATTCATCATTCATTAGATATGCACACACACACACACACACACACACACACACACACACTAGTTCATCCCCTAACTAACTTCACAGTAGAAGCCAGGTGAGAGCCAGTTAGCTGGTCACATTTGCCATCTAAGAGATTCTGTAGAACCAGGGACTGTCCAGGGCATCACACCCCGTAACACAAGACCTGCTTTAAAACCACAAGCCAACACTGGTCCAACCACACAGGCAGTACGGCACAGATCTCTTCCATTGAAGCCAGGCCAGGTTGAATTTCTAAACTGCATCCCACTCACAGAGGAAAAATATTTGAGCTCTTATGGTCATTACTCACTCTTAAAAGATTAATTTAACAAAAATGAATACCCACCACAGTCATGAATGCCATTCACGAGGAGATGGTTTGTGAACACTAGCCACACTGGAAAACATTACTTCTTAAATTAATGACAGAACTGAAGATTATTTTCAGATTTGGTCAGCATTTTTTGAGAAGTAATGATTAGCCAGGGTGGGAAAAGTCCAGATTAGTATTAAGTGTTTGCATATTATGAGGCAGAATCAGCTAACCCCAAGGCTGGGATTTATTATTCAGCTGCTCACCAACTACTTAATTAGCCAAGAGGGATAAACAACGTCAAACTGGGCTGTAGAACTCGGGGACGAGTGGGGCTGCAACAATACAGTTCCAGGTCCATGAATGCATCATAGATAAAGGCTAACCATTTCCTTTTGCTGAGAGTTACTGTCGTGAGCCATGAATAAAGACACTTTCATGGATGCTATAGTTAAAGGTAGGGTATAGAGAGAGTATAGATGAAGACCTATGGTAGAGTCATCTCTCAGGGCCTGTGACTTGTCTCAAGGTCACAGTCATGTCCTGCACAGCCAGGAGCTTCTAGGGTGGAATATTCATCTGTGTGTCCATCCTTTACTCAGCTGTGAGTCCTTGAAAGATGACACTGAGTCTTAGTTCATTTCTACAACCCTAGCATCAAGCCTGACTTGAAACAGAGATGCTTAGTGAAAGCTCAAGTAACATGATTGACACCAAATTCTATGAGTCACAGGCCAATCTGGGCAAAATAATAAGATCTCCATCTCAAAAAACAATAATAATTCTGGAGTAAAACTATATAATGTAAAAGATGTCTACCTTTAATTCCAATAAAAAATATATATAAAAAAGATGTCTACCTGTGTTCATCACCCTTTATGACTGTAACAAAAAAAAACTGAGACAACTCAGAATGGGGAAATGTGCTTTGATCATGTGGGAAGGTGGCTTACCTCATGGCAGCCAGGACGTGGAGAGAAAGAGGAGGCCTGGGTTCCAATAGCTCCTTCAAGAGCATGCTTCCAATGACCTAACTTCCTCCCACTGGGCCCTGTCTTCTCACCGTTCCACCACCTTCCAGCAGCACTACGAGCTAACATGTGGACCTGTGTGAGTTATTCCATTTCCAGACTATAATGACACACATATCTCTAAGGGGAAAACATACATGTTTTGTACAGTATGTGTAGCATTTTCTCAACCCTCTACTTCCTCTCGTTAAGTAATGAGAGAGAGAGAGAGAGAGAGAGAGAGAGAGAGAGAGAGAGAGAGAGAGAGAGAGAGAGAGAGAGAGAAGCTGGGTGCTGGTAGTTCATACCTGTAATCCTAGCTACTTAGAAGGCTGAGATCTGAGGATTGCAGTTCAAAGCCAGCCCAGGCAGAAAAGTCTGTAAGAGATTCATCTCCAATGAACCACCAGAAAACCAGAAGTGGCATTGTGGATTAAAGTAGTAGAGCTCAACCTAGCCTTGAGCAGAAGAGCTCAGTCAGGGGCAGTACCCAGACCCTGAGTTCAAGCCTCATAACTAACCAAAAACAAAAATAAAAATGGACGAATGAAGGTAGGGAAGGAGGAAAAGAGGGAAAATAGGAAAGAAGGAACAAGGGGGAAGGAAGGAAGGTAGGAAGGAAGGAAGGAAGGAAGGAAGGAAGGAAGGAAGGTTGGTTGGTTCTTAATTTACTGGGAAATGAATAGTTGATCACCTTTTAAAGAAATTGTAGGTCTGTATGGTTGCTATGGAAATAAGAACAGCACAGGCCTATGAAAATGCAAATATATCCACTATAAATGAATATTGTAGAATACAATAAGGAAATGCATACTTCTGTTCCTTTTCTACTCAAATATATGGGAAAGGGCAAATAGTCCCCAATCATCGGCCAAACGTGGGCAATTAACAACTTAAAAATTAAATGACGATGTCTGAAATTTCTCTTCCATAGCAAACTAAAGTGGTCGTAAAATGTAGGCTACTTTAGCCTAAATTTCAGTACAGTTTTACAGGCTTCAAGACAAGGAGGGGAATGGAGTGAGTTTCTTTTCTTTGTGTTTGTTTTTAATGACTAAATGGCTAGTGGTTGCATAGGCCAACTGATGTATTTATGTGGGGTGAGAAAAGGGGTAGAGTTCTTTTGTTTTTAAGGAACACTAGGTCAAGTTTTCTGCAGTTGCACAGAATCCTCTTTCAAGGTATACAAAATGCTAGTAGCTATTCTGAAGCATTATCAGGACAAAAGAGGACTTTATCAACATGTCACTCCCTCTGATACGTAAAATTGCACTTACAAATCCAGTTGTAAAACTGTATCCATTAAAAGTAAACTGGAGATACGAGCCTGGCATACATGTCTTGGTGTATAAAGTAAGGTCACTCAGCCACTATAAATCACACAAACTACTAAATGCCAAGAAAGAGGAATTATTTAAGATTTCCAAATCCCAGAAATATTAACCTTTTAACCAGAGAATTCTTTGTCTTAGGCATTGTGGGAAGTTTATCAGTATCTATAGACTCTACCAGATCCCAGGAGCACTCCAGTGAGAAATCTATCAAGTTCAAAATGAAATTATTTGAGTCAATCCTTGGCAAAATGAAGCCAGCAAAAGCCATTCTGGCTCTCGAGCATGATTTTCTAGATAACAGAAACTATCACAAGAAAATTTCCAACCATAGCTCAGAGCACAGTTCACATAGGATAGCTAGCTATGATACAAACACTTTTGTCTGACATATTGTCTGGCAAGTTCAGTTCAATGAAATAGCCTGACCTGGAGGTTAGTTTTGAGTAGCAAGTGCGGTCACTTGCCCAGCACAGCTCTCCAGCTCTCACTTAATGCCCAGAGTACCAAAGAGTTTTCTTTCAAAATATTTTCTTTAGCTTTCTCACTCCCTAGTAAAACTTCTACCCTTTCCCTGCCCTCAGACATTAGACACCAAACTGGCCTTACACGTGTACGTCGTGAGCTGCCACTCTCACTTTGTTTTGCCTGGAGATTGAGCTCCATATTCTAGCTGACTTGGACATCAATTACAACCACCAAAAATGCCTCTTGATCTTGTCAAATGTCCCCTGAAACATAAGTTTGCAATTCTGGGAGACAGGGGGATTTAGGGTAATGCAATGGAAAAAAATTCAAAATCCTGGGATAGAGAATCATACAAAGAAGATGGACAGTAGAGGTAAATTTGGACATATATAGATATATAGATATAGATATAGATAACTTACATGTACTGGTACAGTGGATCACACCAGTAACCCCAGCTCTCTATGTGTAGGGGATGCACATAGGCAGATCACTGCTTGAGGCCAATACAGACAAAAAGTTGAGTCCCCAACTCAACAAGCATCCAGCCATAGCTGTAAGTCCCAGTAGAATACTGACCAGACATGAGGCCCCAAGTTCAAATCCCCTTGCAACCAAAATTAAACAGGAAACCTAGTAAACTGAAAACATTCAGAAATTTGCCTCCATCTCCCCACCAAAGATTCTTCTGCACATTTTGCACTGCCTAGAATGCAGCTATATCCAAACACACAGCCACAGTAGTATTTTGCATTATCATGATGAAGGCATCTGTTTATGGAGGGAGAAAGAGTGGGCAATCATTATATTCAATGTTTATTATCTAAGAGATGAACTGGAGGTTATGGAAGACATTGGGAAAGATGAGGGGAGAAGAATGGAAGAGATGACATGGTTCAAGATGCATTGTAGGGCCAGAAGCATAGCCTAGTGGTAGAGTGCTGGCCTAGAATGCATGAAGGACTGGATTCCATTCCTCGGTACCACATACACAGGAAAAAGCCAGATGCAGTGCTGTGGCACAAGTGGAAGAGAGGCAGCCTTGAGCAAAAAGTATCCAAGGTCTGGAAGTTCCTCAAAAAACTAAAAATAGACCTTCCCTAGAAGCCAGCCATACCACTCCTAGGCATCTACCCCGAGCATCATAACCCAGGCTATGATAAAGACACCTTTGCAGCCATGTTCATCTCTGCATTGTTCACAATAGCCAGGCCAGATGCCCCACTACAGACGAATGGATACAGAAAATGTGGTACATATATAGAATGGAATTCTACATAGCCACCAGACAAGATAAAATAACGGCATTCGCTGGGAAGTGGATGAAACTAGAGCAAATCATGTTGAGTGAGATAAGCCACGACCAAAGGAACAAAGGGCGCATGGTGTCCTTGATATGTGGATATTAGATCCAAACAGTACAAGAGCGATGACTCAATAATCAGGTACTCCGGGTCATTGACATGAACTTAGAGGTATAAATATAACTATATAGACATATAAGTCTATGATCAGATATCTAGTCTATAGACATATTGATATATAGACCGATTATATATCTATGACATACAAAGACTCAGCCTAATTTTAATTTTGTCCTTAAATTTGTGTACCAGTGATTGCATATAGAGAGTTTGCATATAGAGTCTGTTAAACTTGACATTTGAAATATGATGTAAAAAAAATCTGTGTTAATAAAATCTTTTAATTAAAAACAAATGTCCAAGGACAGTGCCCCAGCCCTGAGTTTGAGACCCAGGACTGGCAAAAAAAAATGCATTGTATTCATAATCTGACTTGTGGAATTGAATCCCCTTTGCACAACTACTTAAAGTTAAGAGTATTTTAAATCCATCGGTTGCTATCTTTTTCTGCCGTAAAATGATATAATAAACTGAGACCACTCAGATTCTTTGGAAATAATCAGCTGATTAGAGTGAAAGAAAAGAACTGTGCTGGTAAGAATGAAAATGTAAGCAAACTTGTAAAAAGCAAACTCTCTGCTTCTCACAGTGTGACACAGGACAGACTTGATTTCTTTAACTGAGAATGCCACATATGCATTACAATCAAGTCTTTCTATGAAGCAGGCTGGCCAATAAGTCCTAAAAATAGAGACATCAAAACTGGTCAAGCTGCCTTACTATATGAAGTGGAATTCAGAGACTCTGCCCTGAAGGATTTTTCCAGAAGTTCAGGAAAATGTATGATTGCAACAGGACCTCACTCTCTCTACGTTTTTATACTCTCTCCACACCTGGACAGATGTCTCACAGCTTTCATAACACCCTGGTGTTTCTTTTATACTGTACCACATTTTTAATGAGATCTTTCAGTGCACTCAGTTTTGTTTAGAGCTCTTGGGTTTTCATTGTTTTGGTTAAGATTTTACTTTTATGAGGTGTGAGGGCAG
This sequence comes from Megascapheus bottae, assembly GCF_031878675.1. NCBI lineage: Eukaryota > Metazoa > Chordata > Mammalia > Rodentia > Geomyidae > Megascapheus > Megascapheus bottae. Next base: position 20,808,378 of record NC_143531.1, read on the forward strand.
AAAAAGGGGTGTGTTATGTTTTTATTTTAATTGTCACACACTCTTCTAATCCTTCCCCTAGTGTTGACCTCTCCAAAAAGAATGATAATTTCATTTCCTGTGTCTTAAGAGAAATTCTTAGCCGGTCAGAAATGTTACTCAGTTTAAGATAATTCTTTTAGCTTTGTTCTACCTACCAATGACGCTCACACTCAGGATGAGCCAAGATACAATGCTTGAAATAGACACAATGATTCCAGTTCTGTTCTGGAATATTCTGTGCCAAAAATCACAGCTTTCTGATGCTATTTATTTGCTGGCCCTATATTTCACGAAAGTACACCAAAGAAAAGCTTTTTCACTGGGCACAACTCTAGAAAAGTGAAGTTAACTTGAAGGTGCTATCTGAATTCTATGCATCAAAAATTATCATATTAGAGGGTGGGAGGGAAGTAGGGACCATGGCATAAGAAAGATTATCAATGTTGTGAAGTTATGTACCTTCTATCTGGTGAATATAATGTAACCCTTCTATTAATCACAATAAAAAATTATAATATTAGTCCTGAGACCAATCATAGAAGGGAACAAGATATATAAAAGTCTTTTCAAAGTTATTTCCAGAGCCAACATGGGACACTTTCTTATTTCCTGATTCTGAAGCTGGAAAAGGGGAGCAGTTGGATTTGGCATTCCTTCCTCTCCCCTTTAGGTTGGACCTGAACTATGTGACATGCAAGGCGTCTCAAAGGAGAGGAGAACAGTAGCATTCTTTATTCTTGGAACACCTGTTAAGAGGTTATAGGGGGTTTTATATACAGCAAGTAGAACTCCAGTCTTCTCTTTCAAGAAAAAAAAAGAGCCTCATTAAAACATATCCTTTGCCAAAGTTTCATTGCTCAACAGGGTCAATGTAACTTTCAACCCTTAGGCACTCCACAAACTGTGCTTTCAGCCTTTCCAAGAGCTTCTTGTAAATTCTGAGTTTAAATATATTCCCCACCACTTTCTAGGCCCTAGTGGTTTCTGAATTAATATCTACTTAACCACAATATTGATTAAATAAGTTATTACTTAATGAACCATATTGTGCACATAGATTTGTGCGTATATGTATATGTGTGTGCATGTGTGTGTGTGTGTGTGTGCATGTGTGAGAAGAGTCATCTTTTAACTGTGAAGTTCTCATAATGAAATGTTCAGGAAGTCAACAAGTCACTAGAACACACTGAATTATGGGAATCTGACAGGGCACCGAGTAGATTACGTTGGCACAAAGAATGCCTCTATCCCCACCAAAGTCACAGAGAAAAATAAAAATTTGAAATCAATGTTGCTTTCTAATCACGTAGATCATGAAGAATAGGTTCCACTAGCAACTGGTAGCATCTGCTTATAATCCTAGCTAAAGAGGAGGCTGAGATCCACGGGCTCTTAATTGGAGGCCCAGGCAGAAACGCCCACTAGACTCTACCTCCAAAACAACCAGCAAAAACTTAGGCTGAACGTATGACTTAGTCAAAGAGCGCCAGACAATCAAGCATAAGGCTCTGATTTCAAACCCCAGTGCCACCAAAGAAAGGATAAAACCAATTCCTAAAATATGTAGAACCTATCAACACATGAGCAGGGAAAGAAAGATAATGAACGTAGGTTTGTCTTTGGCCAAAAATGAAACTAACATGTCTAGAAGTTATATTCTTGTCCATTCATATGTCATCTAAACAACAGAAGAACAAGAATGACCACCACTCTTCTGCCTAAGGCTTCTAAAGCCACAAAATAATCATAAACATTATTACTATCAACAAGATCACCAGACTGCACATTCCATGTGAACAGTGGCTTCATTTATTTTGTGCTTTACACAAAGTAGATTTTCAGCTACTTGATGGATGTATGCATGGATGGATAGATGTATGGAGTTGCTGTTGAACTGTCCCCCCTGCCCGATTTAGTCATTTTTCCCACCCATTATAAGTGGCTGACAGTGTATGCAAAGACCCTCACACTTCTCTTTGTTTTGATCAATGCTGTGGAAGTCCACTTCCCATAGGAAAAATGTGAATGTTGAACAAAAGAAAAGTGCATTCTACAGGTGAATGTAGCACAGATGTAAGACTGACTCATTCGTGATGCTAGGCAAGTCCAAAATGTGGGAGACTGAAATTTTAGAAATTCTACTCTACCAGAAACTGGGTGCTGGTGGCTCATTCCTGTAACCCAAGCTACTCAGGAGGTTGAGATCTGAGGGTCGAGGTTCAAAGCCAGCCTAGGCACGAAAGTCTGTGAGACTCTTATCTCCAATTAACCACCAGAAAAACAGAAGTGACACTGGCTCAAATGGAAGAGTGCTACCCTTGAGCTGAAGAGCTCAGAAACAATGTGTTTCTGGGACATCATCTCCCACTTACCAGTGGTTTGTTTAGGAATATTCCAGTACTGGGATTTGAACTCAGGGCCTTGTGCTCACTGAGCCACACCTCCAGTTATGTCTCCCACTTTCATGTAAAATCCTTTTTACCTATTTGTGTTTAGCTTACTGGTATCTTATTTAGGGTCAGTATCTTTGTTTATGTGTGGCAGTTGCTGCAACTATCTTCTTGTTCTTTCTTTGTAATATGTTTAGTTATTTTTAAAAACAGAACTACCATTGGCCTTAAGAGGCTGGCTATAATTTCTTTTCCTTTGTTTTCTGAAGAATTAGGTGTAAGATAGACATTCCTTCCTTATATATTTGCTAGACTTCACCATTGGAACCACCTAAACCTAGAGTTTTCTTATGAACAAAAAACAGTTTTGATATCCCACTTTATTCTCTCCCATTTCACCAGAGAGAATAGACCATAAATGCTTTCTCCTGGTATCTCATTGGAAACTTTTGAGACACTGTTATTCTACAGACACTAACAGTGATCGCGGATGATATGTGATGAAATAACAAGATCAATAATTGAAAAACCCTCAATTCCTTTTTTGAGATGTAAAATGACCTGGTTTTACAAGAGACGAGAAGTTGGTTAGGTAATCAGACTCTGACACAGCATGCCAAGGCTTAGGGCCTAACATAATGCTTTCCAGAGCATAGTCATTTTAATTTGTCTTTTATGTCTCTGGCACTCATGACAACTGACCATGCTTCTATTTTCCAGCAAAAATAAAACATCACTGAACCTGCCAAGACATTGAAATTGGGCTCAGTGAAATAAAAACTGCCATAAGAAAACCGATTTGGATTGTCATAGATTACAATCCCATTCCAAAACTCCAGATTATATTTTCAGACTTCTGTTTCATTCATGCATATACCTGGTACAGGTACATTTAGGTATACAGTGATTATTTTCTAAATATGTGTGTGTGTGTGTGTGTGTGTGCGCGCGCACACTTTTTTTTTTTTTTTCCAGTCCTGGGACATGAACTCAGAGCCTGAGCACTGTCCTTGAGCTTTTTCCTCAAGGCTAGTACTCTGCCACAGCACCACTTCTGGCTTTTTTCTGTGTATGTGGTACCCAGGAATTGAACTCAGGTCTTCATGCATGCTAGACAAGCACTCTACCACTTGACCGAACTCCCAGCCCTGTATGCACACTTTCAAATTGTCAGTTTTTCAATTCTCTTTTTATAAATCCCAACCAAAAAATGTATTTGTTCCACCTCAAAGTTGATGGATGATGAAAATGTTATATTCCACAAAAACATTCACATATGTTCCTATGAAAAAGTAAGACACAGCTTTAAGACCGATCATAATGAGAGCACGAAAGCAGTTCATTCCCTTGTTGACTGTGTATTTCCTCCAGTGAGTTTAGATTTTCCATAAAAGGACCCTTCCTTCAGCAGCTATACTCCTTCTTCCTAGACAGCTCTCCTATGACAACTCGGGTAACATTAACAGATAAAAGTCAGGAGTGGCTAAGCAGGCATTCTCCATCTTCCCTCCACTTCTCCTCCCAGGCTCCACTTTGCTGTTTTGAGAGGCAGACCTGCACATTCCGAGTGAAACAGACCCCTTGGCTCTCCAGCTTTCTATACAGTTTGACAACAGAAAGTGCCATCAGAATTTCGAAGACAAACAGAGGACCATCTCCTCCATCCTGTGCCAGTTTCTTCTCAATCACACACACACACACACACACACACACACACACACACACACACACACACACGAACAAGAAATATATGATTTTAAAAGAGCCAAGTCTACTGAACAAAATAGATGATTAAGCCGAGTTTTCATCTTACAAAAGATAGATTGTAAAATATCAAGAATAATTGCTGGCCTTGTCTCTTCATTGGCTGTGAAGTTCTTTCCAGGAAAATTGTTTCAAAATTGTTTGGATTAGAGATACCATCATCCAAACATCTGGCCTCTAAGGGTAAATAATTTGATGGACGTTCAATTCGTTTAGTCATGGAAGTTCTGGATATCTGTTCTTTTAAGGCTCGTGATTTCATTATCTATCCATCATGTCTCATAAGAATTCCCTTGGAATTTCTGAATGAAGTTTGAGATGTAGAAGTTCAGATAGAGAAGCTAATCAAAAGCTTATTATATAAAGAGAGTATATGAGGGAGAGAGAGAGGGGAAGAGAGTGAGAAGGAGAGAGAGAGAACAAGGAGGAGAGAAGGGAACAAGAGGAAAGAAGGAAAAATGTACTTGAGGACAGACTTGACATCATAAGCAGCACTGGAAAATAAATAAGATTGTTTCCAAAAAGCATATTTTGCTAAATGGACATATGTAAAATTATTTTCATGTTGTGAGGAACAACTTGTCTATGATTTCAGTCATAAAGTATGCATGTGTTTGAAGAATCACTTCTTTCCTTAAACTCTCCAAGAACTAGGATTTTTTCTGAATATTAATATTTAAGTCAAACACTTGAAACCTGAGCCGGTAGCTAGTTCTCCACTTAGTTAATTTCATAAAGCTGGTGTTGAGTTTGCCTGTACATAGTGTACTATATCGAGCTGCTATTGTGGCTTGAAAATAGATGACAAACATTTTGGACATTCTCAATGTTTTTAATTTAGATTTGCACAATCATTGAAATTCGAATGGAAAAACTAAGATTCTTCTTTTTAATATGAACCGTAATCCTTGGACCAGACTTGGCTCTCCTTTTTTGATTAATGAAGTTAAAATCAGGGGGGAAGCAGCTCTGTAAGCAATTGTCCCTATTGCTTCAGGATCTCTTGACAAACATTATCTCTTCAGTGGAGTGTCGTGACTCTAGAATTCACCCTGGGATTCTAACATATCCTAGCTCTCTATCTTGGCATTACTCTTTAAACTTATTGATCGAAAGAGCTGTCATATTTCAATGAAAGGTATTGCCATTGCAATTAACCATAACATCAAGATTGGCCTAGAAAAGATAAGAGATGTGGAATTCCCAAACCATCTATGTTTGGGATATGGAGAAAACCAAATTCAACCTGCTTTTTAGTCGTATTTCATTCATATGACTGAATACTGGCAAACAGAATCTTATGTAGGTTATTTTTAACAATGCCTGATAACTTGATGTTTCTACTTTTTCACCTACGAAACCAACTGGCTATTTAAACAATATATCACTTTTGGAGATTCTCTTAATTTCACTCTTTTTAGTTAAGGCCAGCACAATAGTAAATTCATGTAACTGAGAGGAAGTTTGTAAGTCATCTTGCTTCTAACCCCATTTCACATGTGAGAAAACCTAATCCAAAGTGCAATTCATCATTACCCCTTTCAATTTCTCCTAATATTTACTAACAATACAGCATAATACATCTTACTTTACAAAATAACATTTGAAAAATATGATCTGTTTCCCAAAGAGTTAGATCCAAAAATTTTTTTGAAAAAGAATTTGAAATTTTACTGAAGCGTTTCCTTATTTCAAGTCAGACTTATTTCACCACCAAACTCATTGCCAAAGCTGCTCTATTCTAATGTGAATAAACTTCCCAGGACTATTTGGAGAGCCAAATATATGCTCTATATTTTCATACATCTTGCTAGTACCCTCAACACATTGTAAGCTTTCTCGTTCCTTTCTATCAATTTGCCTAGCCCACTTTTTCCCATACAATCAAATGGACTGATTGGTAGAAGACACCATACTCTTTATTCTAATTAATTAAAGGACAAACGGCAACATTGCTTTGAGAATAAATAAATTCATATCCATTTTGATTTTTAAATGCACAGAAAAAGGAGTTGATTGATCTCAACAGAATGAACCCAAAAGATATCTAATGAAAATGTAGCAGATCTGAAAAGCATACACATGATCGGAATATTGGCATAGAATAAAACTAACTCTACTGGATCCTAATCTTGTTCTTTGACAGGTCAGAGTTGTTTTGTTGTGTGTCTAACCTAAGATTAACAATCAATCAAAATTTCCAAGCAGGTGAATAACTTCCATATCCACACAGTCTAGAAACTCACAAATAGAAAATATTTTCTCTTTTTGGCTAGAAAAACTATGAGAGGATCGTTCTAGTGGAGTAGATTTATTGTTAGTTATATAGCTCATTTGACATCTATTTTTCTGCTTCTTTATTTAAATAAACAGTGGTTTCCATCATTTGAGTGTCAATTTGTCTGAAATATTAATCAGTCAAACCTAAGTGTTTATCATTGTATCATTTGTCTGGAAACCCTTGGAAAGAATTTTTAACCAATAGGGAAAACATTAATGTTTATACCGGAGAATATTTTTCTAAGTCCATTTGGCCCTGTCATGGGACTGGAATGCAACTGTGCCTGTAATTCTTGTTTAATTTCACTTCACTTTGAATTCTTGCTGAATGAATAGAAACAAATGGAAAGAGTTGGAGAATGATTGATTGTAAGAATCTTCTCAAATATTGCCCCTCAAAAAAGGAGGAATATACATCAGCTGGTAGGAGCCAGTTGAAAGACCAGAGAATTGCTCAGAAGATCGGCCAGAATCTTACAAAGATAATATCCCCAAAACAATGACTTCTCCTTGACATGACTTTCCTCTACCACAGTCAGCGTCTAAAGAGACTTCCCTACAGGGTTGTTTAAGTAATAAAAATGCAGTGTCATTACCAGAGCAAGATAAGACTTTAAAAGGATTTGCAGGAATCATTCTATATGGATTACAAATGACCACCACTCTTGAAAGATGTGCGGCCATCTCAGATGGACAGATCTGCAGGGACTATTCTCAATGATCCACTCTCCACATACATCTTCATGTCCAATGTGTGCTTCCTCTCAGGAGTCTTGAGACACCACAACCGTGGTTTCACAGACTGTGGATGTCTGGAAGCAACACTGCATGTGAGTCACGTGGGAGTGTTAATGGACACACATGCATAGACTCTATCCCTGTTCCCACAGGAAGGTAAGCTACTGCAGTTGTACCTAGGTAAAATAATGGAACCAGGTAGATCACAGGAAAGTGGGGGGATGGGGATTGGGAGAGAGGTGGAGAATGGTGGAAAGGATGGCATTGATCAAGATGCATTCTACTCACAACCTGGCCTGTTGGACTGAAACCTCTTTGTATAACTTCTTCAAGATAACTTTTAAAAAAATGTTCTGGTAAGAAAAGCCTCCAAGAGAATAATCTATTCTGACCTGAACTTCCATTTGAAGCAAATGTCCAAATACTGAGAAAGAAGAGATCCCTGCTTCAAGTCACCACTCGTCAGAAGAAGGACGCTGTCAGAGACAACTACAAATGGTTCTTCATTACCCTTGCAACTACAGGCCAGAAATGTGAAAGGTAGGTGCCTTCTCCAAAGAAACTTCTTCCAGGTACATTTCCATGAATTTGGAGTAGTAGGGGCAAAAAAATTTGCCATTATGAGGAAAGTAGCCTTGACATTCTTTAACACACTCAGCCCCAATGAGCTTTTGGAGTTCTTAGGTAGTAGGCTGTGCAGCCCAATTCAAGATTGAAAGAGAGAAAGAATGGGAGACATATGGGCAAATAAAATAGGAAGTTCCAGTGGGACAGAAGTTGACCTGTGTTAGTTTGATCTTCCAAGAAAGCATCCCTTCTGAGTGCCATGCTTTTGGCTTGCTTGACTAGCTCACTACTGCTGCCCTGCTGAGCCAAGACCCGAGGCCCAGACTCCAGTAATATTCCTCTGATGCTCACAAGTCCTGGAAGTCCTCTCCATGGCCAAAGGGACTGAGAACGGCATTCCCAGAGCTGAGTCTGGAATCTTCCTGGAGACAGACAGTTACATGTGTAACAGGCCAGAGGAGCCATGAAATCAGGAATATGCTCTCAAGAGTTGTCATGAGTCTGGACTTACAAGGGGTATGCCACAATGTAGCCCGCGACATTTGTCATATGAATTCAGCATGCTCGGGTGTGAATGGAGCCAAGTGAGTGAAAGGTAATGGATGCCCAACACACAGATGGACGGCAGGAGGAAGAGGCATCTCCTGCAAAGATGAAATCCATCCACCGAGGTGTCTAAGACACCGAGAGTCACTGAATGTGCTTCATGTCCTAGGAATAAAGGACCCTGAGAGTCTAGATCTACAGACTATTTCTTCACTAATATATATAGCTCAGTCAACTGAAACACTAGCTGAAACTAGACAGCTTACTTTACAGTTCTCCACTTGGCACCCCAAGTTGAGAGAACCAATGTGATTGGCAAGGAAAGCCTCACAAAAGAAGAGCCACATGAGGAGGAGCCCCTGAGAGGCGAACAGGAGCTCAGGGATGCATATGTAGGCAAAAGTGCAAAGGAACATTCCATGGACAGAAAGGCCAGCAGCAAGAGCGGGAGACATTGTAAGAACGTCGAAGAATTCATGTGGTACGAGAATATGGATGGGATGAGGTCAAACAGGAGAGAAAGCAGGGGACAGACGAGGAAACACCTTTATTGTTCAGTCTACACTGTATCTACTAGACAATCGGAGTTACTGAAAGACTGTAAGAGAATAACATGGCTGTACTTGTGTTCCTAGGAGATCCTCTGGGAACAGTGCGGAAAAGCAAACAGGGGCATCCAAGACTGGCCACAAACCCAGTAAAGACTGGAACAGAGCTATACCAATGGTGGGAAGATGAAGAGATCATGCCATGGACGACTGTGCGGTGCACAGAACAAGAGGCAAGCAGAGTGCAGGAGAAGGACGAACACAGGAAAACTCTCAGAAATCAAGCTGCACATTATCTATGTCCAGATAGACAATGGCCCAATGGTCCAAGATCCCAAAAAGAAAAAAAAGTAGCAGGCTTTGGGGGTGAGGTTGGAGATAAGGAGGACTCTTTGGACATGTTGAAGTCCCAGGGGGTCTTTCTGGTTGAAAACTCAAAGAAGAAACTAGAGAGACCGATTTGGAGTTTAGAGGGAAGGTAGAGATAAAAGTTGAGAATGACAGATACTCTCTAAGTTAGAGTAGGATACAAGGAGAACTCGTAACAGAATTTGAAGCCTGGTTTGGGGGTGGGGGGTGGGGATGGGGTTGCATTCTCATTTGGGTTTCTCAGTCTAAAATATACTTACATACTTCCCATACATGTCATCGATGGCAGCGCCATAAGCTGAAGATGGAAAGTCCCTCATGGAGTCCAATCTGTCATGTGCCTGCTCAATGCCCTTGGAAAAGCACATCCCCTGCCTATGTCCTTATGCCTGACCTCTGGAATGAGGCACTGACATCAGGTGACCCTGCATCAGAGTCCCATCTGCATCATCCCAACACAAGACTCAATCTGCCACTGGCTGTGAACTTGGGACTGGATACAGCTTATGAAGAAGCATTTGAACATCTTATATTTTGCAGAGCAGCGTGAGGACAGATTCATTAGATTACTGATTAGGATTTGGGGAGATTGGACAACGAGTACCCTAACACAATTAGACAGAAGTAATCACTGTGACTTGCAACTACTTATGTCTTACCCTTAGGAATTATTGGAAGAGAGGAGTGTGACGGCTCCAAGCATAAAGTAATGATAAGGAGATGGAAACAACTCTGATTTGATCAGTACACATTGCATATAAGAACTGAAACATCACTCTGTACCCTATAAACATGTATGATTATCATGTTAATATAAAGCACTGAAGGACAGGGAAATTTGAACTATGCTGATTGAATCATTACATGTTGTATACAAGTGCCAAATTATGACAATGCATCCCACACATGCATACAACTAAAATTACAAATACATAAATAATCAAAGAAAAGTAAAATAGGATTCAGGGACTCTTGATTGAGCTTGTTTTAACTTCAAATAACCGGAATAAACCCAAAGGAAAACCATAAAATTCACAATAAAATATCCTCCATCCTTTCAAACTTAATGGAATTCAAAGTGGAAAGAAACAGCACAAAAGAACAGTGTCTAATGGCGATTATTCAAAGCCAGTGGCCCCAGCAATTGAAGATGAACCCAGTTGAGACATAAGCCAGGCTGCTCTGGGGCCAGGGCTCCCTTAGGTATATCCAGAGAACCCCGATGTCTTTCACTAAACAATTGCGTGCTCCATTAAGCACTTGGCAAAGGACGGTTGGACATATGTGACCCAGACTTTTCCATGGAAGGTTAGTCTTCCCAGATGGAGCCCTCATCTTAAGAATGTGTGCAGGATTAAGATGTAATCCGTCATTTCAAAGAATACAATGATGCATGAAATAAATGTTCAAGTTGACTTTGCCTCTAAAGAATTCCTCAACTGTACAGGATACAGAACCCTCTGCTTCACAGAGAGGCATCTCTTCTATTTACACGGTGAGGGAGAACACAAAGAGAGTCATGAAAAGGTTAAAGATAAAGCACACTTGCACACACTCATGCACATGCATGCACAGAAAAATCACCTTGCATTATCTCTTTCTCTAGCCAAAGAGGAAATTGCCAAAGGCACACTTTGGATCACACCTGGCAGAAATCTCTAGGGATCCAGCTACTTTCTCTTCCCTACCTCCATCCAACACCAAGAAGAGGTCATGTGAAGGTACACACACCAGGACAGTGACAGTAGGCAATGTTCACGAAGAGGGGCCTCTAGAGAGAGCCCTGGCAGGTCTTTGTCATGGACTCAGGGCCCCTGGGTAAAGGGGTCTGAGATTGGGTCCTGGTCTCCTCGACACAGTCTAGGAGATTTCAGGCTTTGAGTAAACATTGTCCTTGATACCTTGGTCTCCTCCCCAAGGGCAGGGATACCCCTGAACTGGCACCTACATCCATTCCTCCAGATACTCTTTTTTTCTTTGCTTCTCCACATATGAGTATGTCTTTTTACGGATTTCCTAAATATCCTTCCAACTCGAAATGCCCTGGCAAATAAAAACTTGTCTGCAGGAAGACTGAGAGCGTCACAGGATGTTGCAATGTCTGTAATATACCTGCACATTTATAAAAGCTCATGGAGCTGAATGTGGGGTGGTAAGAGCACTATCCTGTATGGAAGCTGCCACACTGCTCTGTCTCCCTTTAACAAATGTCCTAGGAGCACCATAAAAGTCCCATAACTATACTAACGATGTCTTTGGCAACTGTCTCCACCAGTGGCTGGCATTGGAGTAGATGATCAATAAATATTTGCTGAGTAAATTTAATCCACTTACAATCTGCAGGACTCACAATGCCTGTGCTCAAAACAATTGTTCAATTTCAAAACCCACATAATAAAAGAGACCTGTGTTCCCGTTCCTAAGTCTCTTCCTATGGCTACAAATGTTTTTAATCACAGGACATGCCTGTAGCCACATGGCGTAGCATTGTTTGCTCAGCTATTCTTTGTTATGAGGACCTAATTTACTTACAGAATGCTCTTCAAAAGGTTGTGTGAGCTTTCAGCTCTTGGCTTGGGAGCAGGCTGAGCCCTGGCGTCAGCAGCTGGGAGAAGACAATCATTAGACAGAAAGCTGGTGAGGAGTGAAGACCCCCCAGTCCTCACCTCAAAGCATCCTCATGATGTAAGAGTACTTACACACTGGCTGGGAAGAACCAGGATCCTTGGCTTTCCACGTCAATTGACTTTGCTTTTGTCATCTGTTCCTCTTTTCACTCCATGGCACCCAGACATCAATTCCCTAAGTCACAAGAACCCCCTCTCCTTGTTAGGAACACGAGGGCAGTGGAAAGGTAAGCTCGTGCACTGACCAAGATCGAAGCATTTCCTTGTGGATTTATAGGCACATTCTAATCACTCCAAATGAGGGGACCATACAACTATGTTTCTTTGGGTCTGGCTTACTTCACATAATTTTTTTCCAAGTCTTTCCATTTCCTTACAAATGATGCAATATCATTCTTTTTGATGGAAGCATAGAATTCCATTATATAACATACATACATACATACATACATACATACACACACACACACATACACACACACACATACATGCCACATTTCCTTGACTCATTCATCCACTAAAGGGCATGAACTCCAACAAAGGTTTTCTTTTAATTTTACTTTTTTGAGAGTTTTTTTTCAGTATTCTGTTTTGCCCCTTTTGTCATTGTTTTTTTTTTCATCTCTGTACCTTTTGTATTGTATGTAAGTTTATCTGATTTGGGGAGGGTAAGAGATAGCACAGAAAAGGTTGAAAAAGGGTGAACTTACTTAGCGGTGACACTCACTAGATGCTACATTGAAAATGAACTATATGAGAAGGGGTATCAAAGATTGAGAAGTATCATACCCATTACCTGACGAATGTAACTCTATACATTATCCCTCTATACATTATCCTGACAATGAAATACAATTTTAAAAAATGAACTATACAATTTGTGGGAGAAAATAAAGGAAGAAGTGGCACTGTTCCAAAAGAAATAGACTCAGTACCTGACTTATGTAACTGTACATCAACGTTATGACAAAAATTAAAATTAAAGAAAAGTATTTAAAAGCATTTAGATAAGTTGAACTAGGACATATAGTCCCATAACTAAAGGAAATTACAACTTCCATGGGAAGGCCTATGCTAATGCTGGGATGGTGTTGTGTTAAATGCTAAGAGGCAAAGATAGATATATATATATATATATAGTGAGAGAGAGAGAGAGAAAGAGAGAGAAATGGAATTGCCAGTGCTGGGGTCTCTGACACTCATGGTGGACTAGTCTATGCAAATAATGTGTGTACATGTCCTCTGGAAGAAGCAAAATAAAAGAATGAGGAGGAAACAGTAGGCCAACCTGAGTCAATTTACCTAATCTTTTGGATAGCATGTAAAACCATAAAAGCAGTGGGTTTGGGGCCTGGAGTTTGGCCTAGTGGTAGAGTGCTTGCCTAGCATGCACGAAGACCCGGTTCGATTCCTTGATACCACATACATAGAAAAGGCCGGAAGTGGTGCTGAGGCTCAAGTGGTAGAGCTCTAGCCTTGAGAAAGTCCAAGGACAGTGCTCAGGCCCTGAGCTCAAGCCCAGGACTGGCAAAAAAAAAAGCAGTGGGTTTTTTTTTTAATGAATGACAAGTCATCAGAGTGACCACAACCATCATTATAATTTTATGGAAAGGATAAATTGATCTCATAATTTTAATCATTACAAAGTTAAATTTCTCCCACGAGCTATCTGCATAAACTTGAATTCAGAGTCCATATTTGTGATGGAGAGTAAGCCATTAACACCTCTCTGCCTCAGTTCCCCAGCATAGGGGATAGGAACAAGAAGGTGCTAAGAGCCTGTCCGAGTCTGAGATGGAGGCAGAACTGACCTGATGCGCGGAGACTGTGCTCAGGATTGGCAAGAGGGATCTCAGCCTTGACTGGCGTGGGTGGGCTTGTACACCAGTCAGAGCCCTCCCTCTGCTGCCTCCCTCTGCCCCCCTCACACCTGCATCTTCTCAGTTCTTCTGTGAGCATGGGCAAAGCTGTAAAACATGTCATGTAGACTCAAGTCAGCATCTGTCCCTGCATAAGACATACATGGTTACGAACCCCCATTCTGCCCTCCTGGGAGCCCTTGCCTTTGTTTTGCCAGCCCCTGTCATGTCATCCTGCTGTGTCTGTCTGACAGATGCCAGCAACAAGTGATGAGACTTGAATGGACTCATGTGTTCAGAGAGTGAAGATGGCCTCAGAATCCCAGAGACCTGGAGAACTAGAACTGCGACAGCTTTGCATTCCTCCTTCCCCACAGATCTGTACAACACCACAGGAACTGCTCAATTTGGGGAAAAAATGTTTCCAGTGACAGCATCACCCTCCCCCACCCATCCCCAGACATTCCCGTAGTACATCATTTTTTCTCAGAAAGGGACAAAAAGGCACCCTAGGTATGGCAAGGTCTGAGGGCTGGGTGTGAGGTTGGCACACCTAATTTCAACGATCAGTTTATCTGAAATCAAAGCCTGTGCTTTCATTTGCCAGGCCCCATTGCCTAAGAAATCCTCAGGGAAATGAGCTCAACAGATGTTCCATAGATTTGTGGAATTCAGTCTTCTCTCTGTGGGACCACAAAGGTCAGCTCTTTATCCCAACAGGGAATGGAAGTTTGTGGCATCAGTAAACACATGTTACACTCTTCCCTGGGCTTTGGATCTGAGACTGTCAGCTCATGAGACATTTATATTTCACAGTGCCACTGCCAATCTACTTAGAAATTTTACCCCTGTCCTGTCCAGCCCTCCAGCGACACATTGCTTCGTCACTACCACTAGCAAATCCATCTTGCTGGGACCTCCCCAAGCCAAGCAAAAACTCAAATACTACTATGAGCCTCGAAGGAGAAGATGCATCCTGATTTTCTGAATTGCAGTTTTAAATTCAATTCTGAACTAGTGCTTTTTACTGAACGCTCTTGACTCTATCTAAAACAGGACCAAATCTAGTTTTCTAATGAGTAATCTGGAACTATCCTAGGATATTTAATAAAAAACAAAACAAAATACAGTCTGAACCAAATTGCCAAAGCCAAAGTCTTCATGTCATATGCTTCTTTTGGAGTTGGGTGAAGCATGGCACTCTGAAAACCATTCGATAGTACTAGAATGAAAAGTTCAAAAAGTGAAAGATGAAACTTTGAGCTACCAGTCAAAGTTGAATCAGTGGTCTGCAGTGAATCAGACTGGAGCCTCAGTTGGGTAGTATCAGAAACGGTCAAGATCCAGTACCACAAAGGGCCTCCAAGGCCAGACACAAGAGCAGTATCCTGCAAAAGTTGAAGGATCGGGAGGCAGGAAATAATCAGGTGGACTGTGCAGAGAAAGCCAGCAAAGGCAGCGTTTGATTCAGGAACCCAATAGTTAGCAGGAAATAGAGATAAAGACAGTGTAATGCAAGCAAGTAGAGAGAAAAAAAAAGGTTCAACATTCAAAACAAATAAGGCTGGAAAGTTATCTCATTAAGAAATAGATGAGGTCTGACTGGCCTCAGACTAAGATAACCTACTAGCAAGGCTTAGGAACAGTGGCCAATTTCCTGAAGGCCAACCTGACCAATAACTGGATTTCTGCATATAGCACGTTCTCTTGAAGTATAGTTTTAAATGAATGAAGAGTTCCTGTGATCTGAGCCGTGAGTTTGCTCCAATATTTAAAAGAATGTCTAATGTATACTTCATTCAGACAAGTGTAAGTTTTCTAAATATCATGCCTATAAAGAAATACTGCTTGTTTCCTCACTTTGAACACTGAGGTATGACCATTAGGCTTTAACGATCACAATTTCTCTTCAGTGCCACTAGAAGGATTCTTTCATTCTAAACTTAATACACACAACCAAAGGACGAAGTGGCATCATCGGGATCCTTTTCTGGATTCCCACCTATTTTGTCCCCAAAGTCTGATGTGTCTGACCTCCACAATTATTCTTCTAGAATTAGAGTTTCCTTGTTGCTCAGAAAGGAACCAACGACCTCCCGCCATCAGGTAAATGCAATTCCTTGCTGGCAGGCCTTTGGTCTTAATTCTTTTCTTCCAGGACTTGGACTTTCACACTTACGCTTTGTTTAAATAGTTTCCCCCGCCTATAATGTCCTTGTCCCAGTCCTGGTCCTTAGGTTTAAACTCCACCTACCCCAGGGATGGGCCTAACACCCTTGACTTGCTGCTTCAGAGCAGTGCAATGCCCTATTTTAAAACAGAAAACATGTTCTGTCAGGATCACTGGGTCAGGCAGTCAGCCCTCACTTGGGGTGGAACAAAGTTGGTAATCGTCGAATACAGTCAGAAAACATATCTAGCACATGAACAAACTTACAAGAAGTGAGACTCAGTCTTACAATGACCCAGAAGTGAGAACTTAGGGACGGGTACCAAAGATACAAAGTTCCACAAAGAAACAAAAAATATTCTACTCAGGTTGAAGAAGAATGTGACAACAAAGGGACAGCGCAAAGGAGTTTGGGAGATGATAAATTGTTCTGCTCATGGGGGCGATAGTCACACGAATCTCTGTGTCAAAATAAGTAGAACTGAGCACTGAAAGAAGGGAATCTTACAATGGAATAATTTTCTATTTTATCTTTCTTTTTTAAGAAACTATGCTATATTTGATCTTAGCCAAAAGACAATAAGGTCTTAGGAATTTGAGGCCTCCTGTCTCTGTCATCTGAGAATTGGGGTTACAGGCATGTACTGATAGGACCTGGTAACTTGTTTTATTTTATTTTAGTAGCCATTAACCAGAGTCTAATTAATGATTTACCTTTTGCACTGTCTTATCTCCAAAGAGATAAACAGTATTGATCATGCATTAGGAAGGTCAGGGAAGGAACTGTGGCAAAGAAAATGTTTTATGCTGAACACTGTTGTACAGTTAGAAAACACAGGCCTTTACTGCATATAGTACCAGGCTTCATTTTCAATTTCATTTCTCATCTACCTTAAAAACAAGAACCTAATACAAATGGAACATACAGATCTCATTTTTTCTGTGTAGCTTTGCTTCACCTAACCTAGACCTTCCTATTTGTTCTCATGCATTATTTCTTTTCTAATTAGTTTAGTTATTTCAGCTAAGTCTGGCTGCAGGTAATGTAGGAAATTAGCTTCACAGCCATAAAAGCATGCGTGCTTTTTATTAATTATTAGAATTTTCCAAAGTATGCATCTGTTGTGACACACTTTATCAGGTTAATAATTCATTTCTATATTATTAAGGATTTGCTGAGCTCATAAAATCCAGATATATGAATCATAAATTTCCTGACATTGTATCTTTCCCATTGTTTCTTTACATTAATCTAATTTCCATCCTTGCCTAACTCTATAACAATCCTAATTGAACTCCGCAAGGGGTAGTTAAAAATCCAAGCCTAAGTGAGAAAAGATTTAAGTGAGTTCTTAATGGAACCCAGAGACCTGCAAATTTTAAAAGCTGCCTAATTCCTCATCAGGTTCTAAAAGACTTGCAACCAGGAAAAGGGGCTGCCCAAAATTCTCAGCAAATCTGGGCTATGAAAGCCCAGGCAAATGTTTTGTTGTTTTGTTTTTGTTTTAGCATTTTTTTCACCAGAGCATGCAAAGACAATAACATAAAAATTCTCCTTTTATTAGTATTCTGCAAAGTATATTCTCTCAGCCAGGTTATACACTGTGTAGGTTTTGTGATATGCTTCAATTTTGCTTAATCATTATTGGGGTATGGAATCAACAAGGAAAATGACTATAATGTAGGGGAGGTTGGAAAAATTATTAGCAAAGTGTTCATGTTTTAATTTCTATGCTGAATCAATGTACTCTGTCCACATGGAGCCAATGGATTTTAGAAGAGTCGGGTCCTAAGTCTCAGACAACAATGAAAAAAAGTTTTGCTAAATTGTTACCTCAGTCCTCTGCTTCCATTAAAATGGCTTTACCAAAAGGCAAATCTAATCATGCTAGACTAAAACTAAAATCAATATACAAAAAGAATATGGGAAGGACCACATATATATATATATATATATATATATATATATATATATATATATATATGTACCCCTGGCTTTCTTAGTCCTGTCAGCCTATTTAGGCACCCTAGTTTGCTCTGTGAAGGATTTGAACTGTGTGGTCAGAAGCCTCTTGCACAGCCAACAACTAACTTCTCTATTGATTGCTCACTGAAAAAGAAAATCTTAAAACTGAAATTCCGAGGAAATCTCTGTCCTAAAAGTAATATCATCCCCCAGAAAGTTTAAAACTCGGCTTCAGAGTAAACATACAAGTAACTGCCACATGCAAGGAAGGGGAGATCTTCCACTGAGACATCAGGCATGAGAGGAACAATAATCAATCAAAGCTGTGGTGTGGAGGGAAGCGGAGGGGCCCTCTGCTGGTGTTTTGACACCACACAGATCTACTCACAGATCATCAGCTCAGTTAGCCAGCCATGCCTATGTCCATCGCCTACAAGGACCTGGAAGTGTTCAAAGCAGTCAGCAGTGCAATTTACAGAGCTGTCGCATTGACGTCTTTTCTCCAGGCATCTATGTGACTCTACTACTATTGGGAGATGCCAAAATAATGTCTTGTGGCAGACTTTCATCTTTTCTTAGCGGGCAACCATGTCCTCATGATCACCGACCCAGTACAATGAGGAGAAAGTTCACTTCAAACTGTCATTCCAGCAGAGAAGATGGCTTTGTGCAATTCCATCCACATTCTACCAGGTTCATAAGCTGTAACCTAAATGTGGGGCAAAATGATTGGCCAATGTGGAAATTAAACCTGTGTGCTTGACCTGGAACTGACCTTCAGAGGGATACAGAGGAACTTAATACAGAGAGCAATATGCCAGGACTTCAGGGAACAATGTAGATATTAAGATATATATCATAAAATACTTTATCATAGCTGGATGCCAGGGGCTCACACCTATAATCCTAGCTATTCAGGAGGCTGAGATCTGAGGATCACAGTTCAAAGTCAACCCTGGTAGCAAAATCCATGAGACTATTATCTCAATTAGTCACAGAAAAAGCTGGAAGCAGCACTGTGACTCAAGTGGCAGAGTGCTATCCTTGAGCAGAAAGGAGCTCAAAAGACAGCGCCCAGCCCTAGAGTTCAAGCTCCAGGATCAGAAAAAAAAAAAACTTCATAATACTTCTTTGGCCCCTGTTTTCAAAAATAAGCCAAGTAATTATCTTCACAATTTCACAGCCCCCCCCCCAAATGCCACAGGCTCAAATGACAGCAGATAGAAAATATTCCTTAAATGATAAAGAATCTGAAACTTGAAATTGTAAACTAAACTTCTGGACCTATTTTTATGCTCTGCTATTTCTGGTTCATGCAAAGGAGACTCCGGACATGAATCTCTTTTGGAGTTGCTAGCTCTCTGATCGGCTCTCTCCGCAGGTGGTATGGAAAGGGAATTTGTAGTTTCCCCACTGTCTTCTCATTTCACAGAACAGAAAGATCTGTCTGTGCACTGATAAGGGAAAACTGAGAGCTGATCTTCACATCTAATTGGTAGAGCAAAAATCAGACTGCTCAAAGCAAGCCAGCTCTACTGCCTCATAGCTCAGTCTCCCAAAAAATCAGAGCAAGAGGGAAGGAGATGGGACAGTGAAAGAGTGATTTGATTGATAGATACCATCCCTCCACAGCCATCTCATAGCTAGTTCTATCTTCTTTTGAAATATATAACCAAAAAATGTATCTGATCTGAGAAACAAACTTGCTTCTATTTTTTAGTTTCCAGTTCCAATTTCCTTTGCTCTAGACATTTGGGAGTGGAACAAAGAAATTACAGCTCTCAGAAGACTTAGGCAAGTGTTTGGCAAGTTCAAGGCCAGACTGGGGACATGGCAAGACCCACCTCCTAAAAGAAAGGGGGGAGAGAGAGAAGGAACTGAAGAAAAAAAGAAGAAAGGAGGGTGAGAGAGAAGAAAGAGCAGAGAGAGGGAGGGAGAGAAGGAAGAAAAAGGGAAGGAGGGAGGGAGACAGGAAAGAAGACCCAAAGAAGTAGGAGGAGGGGAGAGAAAGAGTGAGGGAGAAGAGAGGGAGAAAAGGGGGCGAGAGAGTGGGATGGGATAAAGGAAGAAGGAAAGGAGAGACAGAAGGAGGGAAGAAAGGAAGGGAGGGTTGGAAGAAGGGAGGGAAGGAGGAATCATTTGAGGAAAAGAAATATGATTAAACCAATGAAGGGGAAAAAACAACATTAAGTGTCCTTTTTTTGAATTGTAATCCTCCACTTACTTGGGTGCAACTCAGCTCACCTGTGACAAACACAGCTAAGACCAATCCCTAAGAAAGTCAAAGCATGCCACTTGGTCCAGTTAGCATTTGGCCAAGATCTTTCCTCCCCTCTCATAGAAGTCCACTCTTTCCTTCTGAAACCCTTTTTCCATTCATGCTCAGATCCATTTGGTGGAAATTTTCTGATAAAAACTGCACAGCCTTTGGTTAAGTCAGGTGGCGCCTTGCTTGGCAGGAATGAAAGCCAATGTGTAAACTGTCTCCCATTCCCAATTTTCTGTACAGAATATGATTTCTCCTTTGAAAAGTTCCAAAACTCAAAAGGAAAAGCTGGGGCCTTATGGTCCAAAAAAGAAATGTACACATTGCCTGACTTATGAAATGGTAACCCCTCTGTACTTCACCTTTATAATAACAATAAAATACGTGTGTGTGTGTGTGTGTGTGTGTGTGTGTGTGTGTGTGTGTGCGTATTGCCAGTCCTTGGGCTTGAACTCAGGGCCTGGGCACTGACCTTGAACTTTCTCAAAGCTAGTACTCTAGGGCTGGGAGTTTGGCCTAGTGGTTAAAGTGCTTGCCTAGCATGCACGAAGACCCAGGTTCGATTCCATGGTACCACATACATAGAAAAAAGCTGGAAGTGGTGCTGAGGCTCAAGTGGTAGAGCTCTAGCCTTGAGGAAGTCCAAAGACAGTGCTCAGGCCCTGAGCTCAAGCCCAAGACTGACAAAAAAAAAAAAAGCTAGTACTCTACCACTTGAACCACAGCACCATTTTCGACTTTTTCTGTATATGTGGTACTGAAGAATCAAACCCAGGACTTCATGCATGCTAGGCAAACACTCTACCACTAGGCCACAGTCTGGGCTGAAATTATATATATTTTTTGAAAGTTAAAGCTCATAGGGTGGAGGTTCTAAGTTTATAGAAGTCAAGCTGAGTCTGTAGCCCAATAGCAACTGCATTTATGTGGGGAAAGAAAAAGACAATTTCATGGAACTTTTACCCAGAAAGTCATTACGGGTCGATTCAGTTTTGTATCTTACAGACACAGAAGAGCAAGAAAATGTTCATTATATACATTTCACAGAACTAGTACACAGCCCCTCGGTTAAGCATGAGCTAAGATCTCTCTCTTCTCTGGAACTTTCCACACAGGAATTGTCTGTTTTCCAAGCATAGGTCGGCTGCTCTTACCTTGCTGGTATTGGCTTAACAAACATCTCAGTCCTTCAGATATGTGTGCATTAAAATTACCAAGAGCCCATTCTTCTGACAGTGGAAACACTCTCCTTGTCCCAGATAGAGACTATCTTACCCTTCTCCAATTTTGAAAACCATTTCTTACTGGCTGCCTTTTTCTAAATGGTAGGGCAAAGAAAGGGACCCCAATTTCCTGGCTCTTCTGTTTCTCCCAGGTCCTCCTTGTTTTAGAATTACATATATACTTTTGGTGTGTGTCCCGGACTCCAGCCATGTTATTAAACTATTATTACCTAACAATACTCCCATTAATCACCTTGACAGATGGAAACGAGCCCTGGTCATGTTTTCTGAACTCCACGTCAAACGGCCCAATGCTAATGGAGATGACACCAGCCAGGAATTAGCTTTAAAAGCTCCTGTTTATGTCCCCACCCCTTCCTATTACTCTTCATTGCAAAGCCCTTTTCCTGTCACAAGACTCCATCCTTCTGCACACAGCCACTCCTTGTGGAATTCTGGGAAATGGTTTGCTGTTGACAGACACCATTTAATGGTGATAGACGATGGACAAGTCAGCAGTCTTAAAACTGTTATTCCTCTAGCAGCCCACTCCCAAATACATGGAGTGTTTCTACAGGCAAGAGCAGGAGAAAGTGGAAGACCTGGGGGAGGGGGGGGCAGGGGAGGAATTCTCCATTCAACCTCTTTCTCAGAGAAAGGAGGAAAGTGATACTAAACAGAAAATGTAAATCACCTGTGAAGTAATGCACCCCAAATGATACATAGAAATGTTGAGGGTATACAAATAGTTTCTGTACAAGAGAGCTTTGTTCCAACTCTTGTATGAATGGGGTGTTACTTCTTCTTGCTTTCCATGAATAAACTACACATTTCATCAGGGAAAGTTCCACATAATGGTGAACGTCTTCCTCTGAAAAGACACTTGCTTTGTATACCATTGAACTCATGCAATAATGTCTGTTCAGTCAGAGCCATATGCAATTCTGCTACTAGATAAGCAAAACCACACAACTAGCAGGTTATTAGCAGAAGGAAATATGGCATAGAGATGCTGAGTCTGAGAAGCAGAGGATAATTTACAAAACTTTCCTTTCTACTTCAATTAAAGGATGCTAAAAGTCATAAAAGATCGCTCTTTCTAGGCTCAAAGAGGATGCTCTATTTCACTGATCCGATGAAGACATAAAAGGAGAAAGTGTCAGGAAGAAAAATAGTCTAAAAGTTTCGGCTTCTTTTATTACTCATATAAGTACTGCTAGCTTAGTACCAATAGATTCAATCACTAAGTACCATAGGCCAAATAGAGCGTCAAACTCTAAGATAATATGGTCCACTATACTCAAAAGCTAATGTCATGCACCATCCTTGTGTAGTAGTTTGACACTTTAATTATAATTAAGCAGATAAAGCAAAATTCAGCTTCCTCGTTACGATAGTCTCATTTTGAAGGCTCCACTGGCACATTTTGACAAGTGACTACCTCACTGGAAGGTGCAAATGCTAGAACAGTCTCATTAGTGCTACTCAGAAGCATCAGCATGGAGCAGCCATTCATTTATTTACAAACTAATACTTTACTAAACACAATAGTCCCTAAAACAAAGTATATGTACGTAAGAAGTTTGTATCTGAGCTGGGCCCCCGTAGCTTACGCCTGTGAATCCTAGCTATTCAGGAGGCTGAGATCTGAGAATCACTGTTCAAAAGACTCTTATCTCCAATTAGCCACCAGAAAACCAGAAGCAGCACTGTGGTTCAGTGATAGAGCACTGGCCTTGAGCTGAAGAGCTCAAAAGACAGCACCCAGGCCCTGAGTTCAAGCCCCACAACTGAAAAAAAAAAAAAAGAAGTTTGCATCTTACAAAGGGGAGAGAGACAACAAACAACTAGATGGATGAGATTGTTCTAGCTGGTGTTAATGGCGGTAAAGAAAATACAGCTGATGGGTTGGATGACAACTGCACTGGGGATGGAGTGGAGATAGAGGTAGTTTCCATCAGTCCACTGAATCTCTCTCCAAGGAAGTGATGTCAAAGCACAGTTTCAAATGACAAAGAAGCAGCCATAGGGCTTGGGCTAGAGCTCACTGGTACAACACTTGCCTAGCGTGCACAAGGCCATCCATAGCATGACAAGGCCATCCGTAGCATGACAGGGAGGGACGGAGGGAGGGAGAGAGGAAGGGAGGGAGGGAGGGAGAGGGAGGGAGGGAGGAAGGAAGGAAGGAAAGAAGGAAGGAAGGAAGGAAGGAAGGAAGGAAGGAAGGAAGGAAGGAAGGAAGGGTTCCCCAGAACTCCAGGGATAGAGTTTCCAGTGAAAGGCTAGAGACAGTACTAGGCCCAAACACAGAAACATCTGGAGCATCCCAGAGACCAGAGAAAGGAATTTTCTGGCCATGACAGGAGATGATGTCAGATCTATCAACATAGGCCAAGCGCAGAAGGGCCTTTTTCTCCTTAGGGAGACTTGACACTTCATTCTTCAAAGAAGCAAATGTATCAGTTTTTAAAGCTCTCGGCCTAGAAAAAAAAATACACTGAAAAATAACTCATGTCATTATCTCACAGCAAAAGCGCTGGTTCATGAGCATGGCCCACATTAGCCAGCTGCTACCACGAGGAAGAGACAGAGCCTACACCCATTTGCTCTGAGCTAAGGGAAGATCACAGCCATCTCATGGCCTTCTCCATGAGATGAGTTCATGGAGCAGTAGGGAACCTATACATGGGTCTGGATTCAATCCCCAGCATCACTCTACCAAAGACGTGTGTGATCTACACACCCTTGGTTCTGTTAGCTCAACTAGTGCTGATATGTTCTTTTGAACACAGAAGTGAGTAGAAAAGGTACTCTACATTTCAGGTAAGGGTGGGAGAATAGAAGAGAAACCCCTGGATGCTACATGAAATCGAGGGGACGAGAGGCCAAGAAGAAAGTGCTCACAGAATGATGCTCCCGCACAGTCTCTATCTGCCAAGATAATCTTGCTGGAAACCAAGATTAGAAAGGGAGTAAGCAGGCAAAGTCAGTGTCAGCATTATTTCCCTTCTCTCTTTTTCATGACAGAGTCTCCCGAAATTGAGCCTCAGCCTTCTTTCATTTCACTTTTCAACAGAACGATGGATTAGTTACATTACTGTTCAACTTTTAGTACATTTATTATTCTGGATGTTTTTCAAGTATTTTGTACAAAACTCTCGAGTTTGAAATTATAGGAACCTAAAACAAATGAGAAATATTTTTTCTTCTTTTAAGAAAGCTTGTCCTAATTAGGTAGTTCGTTTTTATGTCCAGATACTAAATAGGAAAGGATTTTCCCCCCTTTGGAAGGAGAAGATGTGTCAAAGGTACAAGTCTGTCTAGGCTGCCGGCTAATGGAGACTGAGATCTGGGGACTGTGGTTTAGAGCCAGCCTGGAAAGGAAAGTCCATGAAATTCTTATTCCCAATGAACTACCAAAAACCTGGAAGTGGGTCTTCTAGCTTGAGTGGTCTAGTGCTGACCCTGAACTAAAAAAAAAAAAAAAGCTCAGGGACAATTCCCAGCCCCAGGACTAGCACACCAAAAAGAAAGGAGCAGGGGAGAGATGAAGGGAGGAAGGGAAGGAAGAAAGGGAGGGAGGGAGGGAGAGGAGGGAGGGAGGGAGGGAGGGGAGGGAAGGAGGGAAGGGCAAGTACTGATTTTTTAATTTTTTTTGAAGGTTGTGGGGCTTGAAGGCTTGAACTCTGGGCCTGGGTGCAGTCCTTGAGCTCTTCAGATCAAGGCTACCGCCTTACCCCTAGAGCCACAGCACCACTTCCGTTTTCTAGAGGTTAATTGGAGATAAGAGTCTCACGGACTTTAGTGCCTAGGCGGGCTATGAAACACAATCCTCAGATCTCAGCCTCCTGAGTAGCAAGGATTGCAGGTGTGAGCCACAGCGCTTGGCTCTGATTTTTTTTTTAAGAATATTTTTATGTCAAGGCCAGGAGTTTTGCCTAGTGGTTAAAATGCTTGCCTAGCATGCATGAAGACCCGGGTTCGATTCCTCAGTACCACATACATAGAAAAAAGCCAGAAGTGGTGCTGAAGCTCAAGTGGTAGAGCTCTAGCCTTGAGAAAGTCCAAGGACAGTGCTCAGGCCCTGAGCTCAAGCCCAGGACTGGCAAAAAAAAAAAAGAATATTTTTATGTCAGATTTTCTGTAGTCTTTTCTACCTGGCTAATGCTTATGGAGAATGAACTGAAAAGGGATTATAGAAAGCACATAGTTCATGACTTCAGTAATAAGACCTAAAGGTCACAGAACCCCTGATCCTTTCACAGGTCAAATGACTACCTGGTCATGAGGTAAGATATGTAAGTAAGTCTCCAGACTTCTGGATTCTTTCATCAAGATGAAGGCACCACTAACCACTGACTGGTCACTTGACCCAAGTCAGAAAGGTTGTTCAGAAAGGTTAGCAACTAGACAAAGGCATCAAGATCCATCAACTCTCCCTTCCCAGTTCTTTATGAAATGTCTCATCTACAGAAGATTTTAGAGACCCAAAAAATGATCTAACATCACAGTAGGAGAGACAAATATAAAGTATGGATCACCAATATTTAGAGAAGGGCACATGGTTATAGAGAGCCCAGCAGTATTACTACCAGGGCTAACTTGTGATAAAGATTGCTGCCTCGTAGTTAAGAATGGACTTAGATCAGTAACTCCAGGGGAGCCAGGCTGACAGGTAGACATAACCAATTAAACCTAAATAAGTGAAAGCTACAGATTAACTAAACACAGACTTTCCTACAAATTACCTAATCAAATCCTTAGTGTACTAAGGACAACACTTGAGATTTCTGAAAAGGTGAGACCTACAGAAATTGCCTTGCTCTGAATAAACCTTATTTACAACCTTATCTGTCATCTTTTCTAGCTATAGAATATTCCCTATAAGAAACATAGCAAACAAGAGCGAGATCTCAATATTCGCATACCCAATGCTATGGACATGGTAATGGAAATATAAACATAACTATATAGACATAAAAACCTATGACTCTATAGACATGTTTTATTTCATAAATGAATATGTTTCTGTGACATTCAAAACCTTAGCCTAATTTTGATTAAATTCTAAAAACTAAGTCCCAGTGATTGTATACAGAGATTCCTTCTTGAACGCTTGTTTGTTAAAACTTGTCATTTGAAATATGATGTAAAAATCAATGTTAATAAATTCTTTAATAAAAAAGAAACAGCAAAAATTGCAATCTCGCGTGTGAAATCACAGAAGCCTTGAGAACAAACACTTCTATGCAGTCTCCACTATTAGTAATCTCATATGCATATGCATAACAAGAACCATCAGAATAAGTACACATCTCCCCTCACTAAACATTTCACCAGAATCATTCTGCTTGCAGCTGTAAAATCACAGTGTCTGGAGAAAGAAATGAAATCTCTTCCAATGCCCAGTTCAATGTTTTCTGTGGAAGATGTGGTTTTTACTCATTGTCAATCCCAACTCTTTTTGGAACACACTTTTCTAATTCATCCAGAGAGTTGTCAGCAGGCTGTTCAAGTTTCCCTTCCCTTCCTGAGATGCTGTTCCTTGCGGTATTTTGCAATAACTCATAAATAACTCTCCTTGCCACTATCTGTCCTCTAAAAAAGTAAACTGCATTTTTCCTCTGTTTCGGAAAGAAAATCCAAGCTATTCAAAATAACAGACTCACCAGATGAAAGAGATCTGATCATGTATACAAACTCAAGAAAGCCACTCCTCACTGAGTCAGACTCATGAATGAACGGCTCTTAAAAGCTGCCCTTTCCAACAGATCAACAGAATGCAACATGAACATAGCTGTTGGCTTAAGTTGTGTGGGGTAAATATGGATGGTGTGGTGGTCTGACCATTGAAAAAGAGTGAGCAAGAGAGGATCATGTGGACATTTATCATTGCAAACTTCTTGGAAAGTATGTTCATTGATGGAAAAGATACAGGTCAGGAGTCTAGAGACAGAGAAAATCAGACTTCAGATAAGTCCTTCCAACTACTTTTTTTTAACTCAAGACCTTGAGCTTCTTGATTAGATGTCCCACCACTTGAGTTATACACCAGCCCTTCTTGCTTTAGCTATTTTTCAGAGTGGGCCATACGTTGTCCCAGTCATTCTAGACCACAGGCTCAAACCTATGCCTGGCCCAGAGCTGCCCTGCTCACCTTGTTCTTGTTGCTGAGCTCCATGTCTCACTGACTTTTTGCCCTGGGTTGGTCTTGAGGCAGACATCTGGGGTTATAGGTGCTATTCATCATATCTAGCTGTCTCCAACTTTTATAAACCTTCTTTAAGTCAGCTATAGTTTTCACTTATCCTTGAGAGACTGAAGCATGAAGACTCTGAGAGAGATATCAAGAAAACAATCTTATTCTCAATAGTCCCCATCCCTCTCACCACAAAAAAAAAATCAACCAGGTGTGGAATGACACACCTGTCCTCACAGTTACTCAAGACATGGATGCAGAAGGATCACAAGTTCTAGGACAAACAAGGTCAAAGACAGATGTAGGAACAAAAGCTGGGCACGGTGGCTCATGCCTGTAATCCTAGCTACTCAGGAGGCTGAGGTCTGAGGATCAAGGTTCAAAGCCAGCCCTGCACTAAAAAAGACCTGAGACTCTTATCTCTAATTAACCTCTAGAAAATGGGAAGTTTGTGTTGACTCAAGGGTAAGACAGTAGCCTTGCGTTGATGAGCTCAGAGTCAATGCCCGGCCCAGGGGTAGGGTGGTAGCCTTGAGCTGAAGAGCTCAGGGACAGTGCCCAGCCCCAGTTCAAGCCCCATGACCCACAAAAAATAAATAAAAGGAGCAAAAGTTTTGAGGCCACTTAGCATGTGGAAGCCTAAGGCTCAGAGTTCAGATCTCCATACTTCCAAAGCAGCAAGCAAATAGGAACAGGGACAAGGAGAGGGAGGGGAGGGAAGGGAAGGGGAGGGGAGGGGAGGGGAGGAGAGGGGAGGAGAGGGAAAGGAGAGCAAAGGAGGTCATGTGAACGTACAAAAGACCTTCCAAAATAACCAAAATTATCCATCTTTTGGAGACCCTCATTAGGTAGTTGAGCCATACTTCTACTTTGATATCTTGTAACTTAACTGCTGAGATATAAGATTAAGATGATAGGGGAACCAAAGAAGGAAGAAAAGAATGTGTGTGTGTGTGTGTGTGTGTGTGTGTGTGTGTGTGTGTGTGTTCATATCAAAATAATGATGAAATCCTCCTAAGGCTACAATCGTTTTTGCTGCAACTAGTCGTGCAGTTTCTGCTGACATTTGTAACTTCCCGCTTCCTTTGCCCTGGGCCCTGGGCCCTGGGTGTCTAGCTGTAACCCTCCTGGAATACATCATCTCAGGGTCCCACCCCCACCCAGCTTCTAAATCCTGAGGTGAGGAACCCTGGAACAGCCAGCAGAAAACACCACCACCTGGCTTAGCAGAACCACTGCGGCTCATGCTGGTGGAAAGCACCTCACTTTGATAACTAAGTTTTCTACACCCACAGAATGCAAAGACACTGGATGGGAAGCAAAACCCTCCCTAGAGCTGCACAGTGAAGAGTGAAGGCAGCCATTTCCTTTTCCATTCCTTCATTTCTTGGACACGTGAATCCTTGCTCTGGGGAAGGAAACATAGCATGGATGAGTTGCTGATGTCAAGCAGATTCATCATTCTAAGGGCGCTGCTTCAGCCATTGGAGGCGTTCCCATCCAGTGGGCACTGAATCTTCAAAGGCCATTCCGTTATTCTCTTTGGCCAGCTGCTTCAAGGTGCTGGTGAAATTGCCAAGAGCAGTGAGCTGCATGAGTGAGAACCCGCTGAACACTTCCCTGGCTCCACAGCGGGCCTGTTGCTCTGAGCCACGCTGCAGGGGCTGCCATGGCACCTAACAAGCCACTCTGAAAGTTCGCAGATGGTGATTTTGGCAGAAGCACTGAAGGCAAATCCAAGGTAAGCCTCAGGGCTGTTTCTCTCCCACAGCTAACATGGCCCAGTGGAGCCAACCTGCCAACAGTGGCTGCTGGCCCCCGGGCTTGGCCTCTTCTGTGGGTTAGAGAATTCACTGTGTGGTAGCTCGATTCCTTTTGAGGCACAGAAGTCCATGTAGTGGTCGCCATATGTGGCCTCTGACCTCAGTGCTAGAGCCATTGAAGGAGGACCAAGGCAGATGGAAAAAGAAGACCGAATTCCAGTTAGTCATCTAGGTTATCTGATTTTGCGGATCCTATTTCCTGATGCTATTCTTTGCTGAATGTTCTTGTAGGACACAATTTTCTCTCTTCCTTCATGATGTGACCTCATTCCTACGTGGGGATTCCTAGTCTTCTCTTTCTTTTTCACATCTTGTTCTACTAGTTATTCCTCTCTTGGGTGTTGAGTCTTCCTCTGCCCTGGTTCTTGTTCATACATCTCTCACTATGAAGCCACTACCTCTGTAGAGTAGATCATATAAATTGGCCCATACAACACATACCTGAACCTTCTTATTGTTCTTTTTCTGGCTTATCCAGAATAAGAGGCTAAAAACTATATTTTTCTAAAGTACTGTATAGCCAGTGTCTTGGCTGTGATGTAGGTTCTGTCATTAAGATACTGAATAAAATTTGAAACATGAGAATAAAAGAAACAGCATGAAATTAGGTTCACATTTCTACATCTGTTATGGTAAGAAGCAGGGGTGATTTTTCTGAAGCAGCTTTAGCAGGGGTCTGAGTGTCTTCAAGGCTATAGAGAAACAGAAGATGGACTGGTGGGTTGTAGAAAGTTGGTGGGCTTCTACATCCCATAGCTAGTTCTAACTCCCACTTTTTCTTCTTCCTCCTCCTCCCGCTCCTCCTCCTCCTTTTCCTCCTTCTTCCTCTTCTTCCTCTTCCAGTCCTGGGAATTGAACTCAGGGTCTAGGGACTGTCCCTGAGCTTCTTTTTTGCTCAAGGCTGGCACTCTACCACTTGAGCCACAGCACCACTTCTGGCTTTTTCTGTGTATGTGGTAACCAAGGAATCAAGCCCAGGGCTTTGTGCATACTAGGCAAGCACTCTACCACTAGGCCAGACTCCTGGCCCATTTCTTCTACTCTTTTTTTAATTTGTTGTTTACTTTGTCTGGAAGTGATCTCATTGTGTAGCATTGTGATCAGAGAAGGTCCAGCATCTTCCTTGGTGGCCTGATTCTGTGAGGGTCATACCCGAAAACTTTTCATTTGTTGGCCAAGCCATTTTGTAATGGTCACAAGCATGCTCTTTTTCTTAAACTGGCTAGAAAATGCGGGTCTAGTTTTCAGGTGGTTCTTCACCATGGACTGATCCCAGAACCTAAGGCGGACTCACCCCTCCATTTTCCTTGTGCACCTAGACACATACAGCAGAGTGCACTCGGGACTGGATGAGGCATTCACTGCAGACCCATGAGCGCCGCTTTGCCCTTCCTGAGGTCCCTCCCGGCACATTGAGCACAGGCGAGGGCAAGAATGGAGTGACGGCAAGAATGGAGTGACGTGGGAACCCCGCCTGTGCCTCCCCCTCTCCTTCCTCTCACATTCTGTCTCTCTTTCATGCATTGCAAATGGACTGAACATAATAAGCAAGATAAACCTTTACCATGTCTAAAAACAAAAACAAGGAAAATATTAATACTATATTGGTCTTTCTTCCAACTCTACCCTCTAGCAATCCTCCGGGAGGTCAATAGTGAAAACAAAAGAAAATCTTTCACTTATCAGTTAATCATGTAATTCCCAGGCAATCGCTATCAGATCTGTTCAAAGATGTAATTTCTCAAATTCACAAATTGGACACATCCTCTTCAGAAGATTGCAAAATCAATAATAGCACAGGTGGGAGGCCAGCGATTCAGGTAGGATTACAGCTGGCTGTCCTCAGAAGGCTGAGCTCTGAACGCATGTGGTTCCGAGTCAGCCTGGATAGAAAAGTGCATGAAATTCATTCAGTGCTGAATGCTAGAAAAATCAACCTCCGTGTTGTTGTTTTCCACTTCTGTGCTTTTGAAACTCCTCAGGGCAACATATGCATTATCTCTGTAGCATGCATCTGCATTGGGAATACTTTTCTGGCTATAATTATCCTTTGTAACTAATAACATGCGCTGTAATTGTAGCTGTGTGTTCGCGGTGGCACTCTACATTTCCGCTGATATGTTTGTGGCCCTCTGGAATTCCAGATCTGAGTGCTGTTTGTTGTGTTAAGCCTCACATGTTATTTCTGGAGGTGGTGTGGGCGCATGGTACGCGGGAATCTGGGGAACCACGAGCTCACTTCTTCAAGGCATTTGCCTTTGGGTGCTTTTAGTCCTACTACACTTCTGACCCTCTCCTGAACAGCTTACACACCATAATTCAACCCAAGTAGTACACTGCTCTCCTTCAACCTGTGGTTTAGTGGTCTGACCTGAAATGGCAGGGCCTTGTCTGCTGATTTAAATGAGGTGAAGAGATTTATATGAAGGAAACCTGATTTTAAATAAAAATTTCAAAAAGAACTCACTTAGACCAAAGGAAGATATTCTTAGGTAAGGAACTCAAAAGCCCAATACATATGGGGAGAGGGCACAGAAATGGTGGCTGAGACTTCAGAGCAAAGTCAGCCAGAGAGACCAAGTAGGGGTTTCATCCAAGGACCAAGCAGGGACTTCTCAGCCCAGAGCAGCCCGAGCATGGGGCCAAGGGCAGGTGGTAAGCACTGTCTCCAGGAATCCTGGAAGAGCAGTTTAGTGTTGGGAGCTTAGTCCGGCTTCTGATAGCTCTTGGTGTCATTTCAGCACTACTGCTCACACTCTGTGTGAGACAAGCTGCCACGGTGTGGGGGGGGGGGGGAGACATTACATTAATAGTCATGGCATCGTGCTGTGCAGTGGAAATGGAATAATTCAAGTAATGCTTATCACAGTGCCTAGCACAAGAAGCCAGCTATCCGTAATAGCACTGACATGGAATCTGCCTACATGTCCACCCACAGCTATATGGGTAAAGAAAATGTGACTTATTCACACAATGAAGCATTATTCAGCCCTAAAGAAGAATGTAATTCTGTAATTTGCAATAAAATGGGTGGAGCTGGAAAATATTAATTGAAATAAGCCAGACACAGAAAGACAAAAATTCCAGGAGCTCCCTCTTTATGGAAGCAAAAGGAATCAACTGTGGAATAAAGAGACATACAAGTTGAAAGGGGGTGGGGCTGCTACATGGACTGATGCTGTAGGCAGTGTGGAAAATCATTCCGACTCCATTATTATCTCTCATTAACACATATCTATCAAAAATAAGTAGCTTTAGAAAAGCATTTTTATCAAAACTATTGGATTGGAGAGCACACTAAAAGATGTTTGAGGTGCTCAGAAATAACCCTTTTCTATGAGTTCATCCTCTACTATCTTTTACCTGACATAAGGAAGGTGGAAGATAATTCATATTTCTAATTGTACTTTCTGTAATACCGACTAATGATCCGCATATGTGATTGAGCCTGATTTGTTCCAGCTTGTGAACAGAACCACCACACACAGATTTTTCTCTTAAATCTTCTGATCTGGCCTAGGAAACAGAACTGGCCGATTTTTTTCAAATACTTTTTTTCTAATAGAATAGAGACTCCACAAGGATTTTTTTTTCCCTTTGGGCCAAAGTAATACATTCCTTTTTTCCCCTTGATAAATTTCAGCAGGATGGGAGATGAAGAGTAGGAGGGCTTCAGGATGTGGGTGGAAGGCAAGTTTGGCTCTTGAGCTCTAGACTTGGGAAGCAAAACTCTTGAGTCCTGGGAATCCAAAGCTAGGGTTGGGAGAGTACAGCAGCATAGCTCTGTAACAGAAGACGCTAAGAAAATAAAGTAATTAAAAGCCCTAGTGGGTTCCTCAGGAACCGAAAATAATGAAGAGTGAGTAGATAAGAAGAAAGCTTTAAAATTGGGGTAGGAAATCTCAGTTCCAATCCAAGATTTAACTTCTCTCAATTGATCAAAGCTTTCTGACTTACATTTGTTCTTTTCTTCATTTCTATTCCTTTGTTTTCTTGGCTTTCTTGTTTGTTTCCCCTCTGAGACAATAATATTTTTTTTCTGAGAATTAACGTTTCAGCATATATCCATCATCATTTGTTAAGCATAGGCTTTCTTATCCTTGTGAAGCTTTGATAAAAGATATTCAAATTTTGCAGTTCTAAGATATCTCCTGACTGATGTATACTTATTCATATTGCAATTCATTCCCCCTTCTGTGAGCAATAAGTACTATGATGCAACGTTCCATCTTCCATTGTCTCTCACCCAGAGGATAGACAATACATTGTGGGTTTTCAGGGTGTTCTATCAGAGTACATTGAAAGAGAAGGAAGGGAATGAGGGAGGGAGGATGGTAGAGAAATAAAATACATTTCATTAAACAATATAGTAGAGAGGAAATGCACCATCATGAAATCTAAGCATTTTATAGTGAAAAGTAAGTGGTAGTCATCGTGGGTTTCCCTTCTTTATATAGGGAAGAAAAATAAGACCCAGGGATTTTAAGTGATAGTCTGAACATCAGATGAATAACACGGGTGATGGTGTTAGAAACAGGATGTCTATCATTACAAGTAATTTCTATACCATGTTGTCAGCTGACATGAGAGTGATATCAATAAACTGAATAATTCCTTTCTTGAAAAACCCTCCAAAAAATAAAAATAAATAAAATTGGGGTAGGAAGAAAATATATTTTATGTATTACTTAAATTGGTGTTAATTTGAATGACACAGCAATTTGGGAAAGGCCTAAATTTTGTGAATATAATTATAATCTTAATCTCACAGGGGCTAGTCTCTGCTTTCCAACCCTATGACATGAACAAAGCTAGAGTCAAGAAATAAAATAGGTTGAGGGTTATCACTCTAGATTTTAGCTGGCTTTTAGAGAACAGGCCTGTTAAAAAACTAAGCTTCCCTCACCGGTCTATAAATTTAATTTTCCATCAAAGTAAACAGGCTTTGACATCAATTTTCTGAGCTCAACTTAGGAAACTTTTCATGCGTACAGCACCAAAATGCCCAGTTTCATGCTTAGAAAGTTAACTTTGGTAAAGAAATAGAATGAAAAGTGAAAATAACCCTATACAAAGTGCATTGTTTATGTACAGGGTCCACAAATGTTGGTGGAAAAGATAGGCAGGAGAAATGGACATGTCAGTTGTTTTAACAAAACATCCAACTTTTTTTAAGATTTTTTAGAAAGTCTTTGACAGGATTTGACACATGGTATATGGATATGGCTGTTCATGGAATGAGAGTGAACTCTTGCTTGCATTTTAGGTCACCTTGATTAATTCAAGCAATCTATACACAAGATAATAAACTAAATAGAGAGCCCTCTAAGAATGTTCTGCAACTGGGAATCTGCTGGTACCTTTTGTCAAATAACAGTGCCACCTCCTTGGAAGCAAAGTTTCTACAATACCCCAACTGATCCAGAACTTCAAGGTTTTTTTGTTTGGTTGGTTTTAGGGCTTTGTGGTTTGGGAGTTGTTGCTTTTTGGATTTCTTGTTGTTGCTCTTGTTTGTTTGTTTGTTTGTTTGTGGAAGAGGTACTAGGATTGATACGCAGGACTGTGCACTTGCAAGACCCTCATACGCCAGCTCATACTCATTTAGCCTTAATTAATAATCCAAGAAATGCAATAGATACTCATCCAACATACCCAGGTTGTATACAGCATGATCTTAGTTGCTATTATAACATAGGCAAGGTATGGCCTTGCTAAATGTTAATAGATGTTTAATTAACAGGCTAATTTCTTAGGTAGAGATGGATCCTGCCAAATACTTGAAATGGGTTATTTAGCATAAAATATTCTCCATTCACTATTTCACATGAGAAAGCTATGAAGTTGATTTGCTTTCTTCCCTTTTAAAAAGAAAAAAAGAGTCTTTCATTCCTTTTCCATGCTTAAAATTCATTTCAAATTTTTCTGTTTTCTCTGAAGGCCCATTGAATACAAGAAACAGTGCTACACATGGAGATTACAAATAGCAGCGAATCCCACAAGGACCTAGGGAAACGCAACCTTTCCACTAAAAATGATCCCAAAAATGCTGAGGAGCAACAGAGACACAAATCCTTGGCTACACAAAGAAATGATTTGAGTTTTGGAAAAATACTTGTAAGTGGGTCACAGCCCCAGAGATTTTGATTTCATTGGTCTGGGATGTAACCTGGCTATTGGCGCAGGATACCTGGGTGTGCCAAGGTTGCTGGTACGTGGCAGGCATAACTCTTTGGCTGGCCACAGCCTGCCTGTCCGTAGTGTGTGTGTGTGTGTGTGTGTGTGTGTGTGTGTGTGTGTGTGTGTGTGTGTAGATACTATCCCTTAGCTATTTTGCACTCAAGACTGGTACTATACCACTTGAGCCACATCTCCATTTCTGGCTTTTTAGTGATTAGTCCTATCTAGCTATGAACCCAGGTTCTCAGATCTCAGCCTCCTGAGTACATAGGATTTCAGGTGGGAGCCACTGGCTCCTGGCTGTACTAATGTTTGTTATTGTTGTTGTTGTTTTGCCAGTCCTGGGCTTGAGGTCAGGGCCTGAGCACTGTCCTTGGATTTTCTCAAGGCTAGAGCTCTACCACTTGAGCCTCGGCACCACTTCCGGCTTTTTTCTATGTATATGGTACTGAAGAATTGAACCCAGGTCTTCGTGCATGCTAGGCAAGCACTCTACCACTAGGCCAAACTCCTGGCCTCTGTACTAATGATTTTGAATGGCCCACAAATGGCCTTTAGCAGAAGCAAGTTTTCTCACTACTGCTATTCACCCTACTGAGTCTCAGGTAGTGAACAAAATGTAGACAAGTTCTTTGTCCAAGTGTAACATGGCCTCCACCTGAACTGAAACTTCATCTGAGACACCCGGATCACAGTCTTTCCTGGGGGTGTTCCGGTCTCCCATCTGGGGAGTATTCTGGGGTGTTCCCATCAGAGTCACCCAACTAGCTCTGCCTCTCCAACTCACATGGCCAACCTTCCAAATCCCTCCTGCAAAAAGTTTCAAAAGCTTAAGAGCCACATGGTCAGATTTAGTCACAGTAATGACTCCACTTCTCTGAAGCCAATTTTCTGAATTAGTCAGACCTTTTACCACTGTGACCAAACACCTGAGAGAAACAATTGACAGGATGAAAGGCTTATTTGGGCTCACAAATGCAGAGACGTCCATCCATGGAGGTGTTGAGAGCAGGGTCACCCGGTGGCTGGAGAGCAGAGAATGCCAGTGCCTGTGTTTAGCAGGAATTCTCCTTCCTCTTCCCCTCACATATTTTTGTCAACCCTGGCTTGAACTTAAGACCAAGGTTCTCAGCTCTGCTCAGCTTTTGGGCTCAAGGCTGGTGCTCTACTGTTTCAGTCATATCTCTACTTCTGTCCTTCCGTTGGTTGATTAGAGAAAAGAGTTTCGGAGACATTTCCCCCAAGCTGCCTTTGAACCTCAGTCCTCAGATCTCAGCATCCTGAGTTGCTGGAATTACTGGTGTGAGCCGCTGGCTCTGACTTCACTTTTTCCTTCGATTTCATCCAGGCCCACAGCCTGTGAATGGTGCTGTTCATACTCAGAGCAGGTCTTCCCTGTTTAGCCATGTCTAGAAACATCCTCACATATACCACTTTGGTAATCATCTACTCACGGTAACGATTAAGGTAAGAATCACAGGACCACCCTGAAAAGATAGACAGGAGGAAATGAGGCACCCGAAAGTGTACAGTTTCTTAACCAATCAGAAAACAGGGGTACTTGCATTCGAGTAATGGGAGAGCACTTCTCAGAACATATCTCAGAAGAGAGGAGCAAAGCTTTGCAATCCGTAAGACAGGTCTGGAGTTCAAGATGTGTGCTGTGAAGCAGAGACTCATTGCCTGAAATGGTCAAGGGACCGAGAGGCCACCGACCTTTAAATGATCTCTGTGTAAGCACTGCCACCCAGAAATAACCTGAGTTGACAAGCTTCCGTTGGAGGCATGATTCTTCATCTCTAGTCAGACTCCCACAGCTTTCATGTGGAGTGCCACAAATTCTTCGAAAACCCGCAAGCCTCAACCCGCAAGCCTCAACCCCACCAAGTTCAACCCACTCTGCCAATTCAACGGCACCTCTGTTATCTTCCCTTGCCAATCTCCCTTGGTGCCAGCAAACAGCTGCTCCTCTCCACCCTGTGCATCGCCTTCTGAACTAGAAAATGAAGGGCAATGCTCATGCAGCGTTACCTCCAGAACAAAGAGCTGGTGAGGATTAGACACCCAATGGATGATCATGAAGCTAAAGAAAGACTTAGTGATCATCTCTGCACAGCCTGGCTCAGTGCAGCTCAGCCAGCACAAAGGCCACATTCAGACCTTCTCAGGTACTAACGACCAGCAGAGAGCTGGCCAAATGAAGCAGAATAGAAAGACAAAAGGAAATCCCTTAACAAAACAAGGCGGGAGGAAAAGGGCATACAGAGTAAAGGGTTTGGGAGGTCAGGGGTCACAGGGTATTTGAGCTCTGAAAGTCCCCTGGATAAAGAAATCATTTCGTGTTTGTCTTTGGGTGAGAGTGGGTGAGTGGACAGATTGCACACTGCACAATGACCTCACAGCCATCCAGGAAATCTATGTGATGAAAAGGGAGAGGTCGCAGGCCTCTTCCTTGCAATAAGAGCAGCTGGGCTACCACTGCAGGATTCAGAGAGGGATTTGCTTAACATTCCTCCAGCAGACAAGCCAGAGGCATGACCTCAAAGCAGCAGGTTAGACGGCTCAACCTACCCAGCCAGACTCACTCTCCTCCACTCAAGAGTCTACTGGGTCTGTGTGACCTCACATTCCTGCCATTCTTTCCAGACCCTGCTGCTGCCAGCCCCTCACCTGAGCCAGATAGTTCCCAAAGAATCACTCCCTCATCGAATGGACAGGATAGCATCTGCTTATATGAATTCCCATTACTGAATGCAAATTGTTGGTGTGAGGAACCATTGTTGAGAGGTGATGTTTCCTAACAAGTTTTAATTTCTATTAGCCAGTCAAATATCTGCCTCAGGATGAGGTATTTTTCCATAGTATACCCAAGAAGAAATGACAAAGAGTTCCCAGAACTTCCGGCGAAAGCAAAGAAATGCAACATGCCATTGTTTAATATCATTCCCCTTATTTGAAATCCAGTAAAATAACTTTGTTTGCAAACGTGGTCTAGGCCATAATGGTTTTGATTGCTCTAAGAGATTTCCAGAAATGTAAAATCAGGAATTTAGTTGAGAAATTACTCTCTTTGTTCTCCCACATGAAATATTTTTAATCACCTAATTACTGTAATAAAATTACTTTTCAGTTTTTAGGAGCCTAAGGATTGAATCAAGGCCTCTCTAATGTGTAAGCCTATGTTCCACTACTGAGCTCCATCCTTAGCCTGGACCACACTCAACAACAGTTTACCTCTCAAGTAAAAAAAAAAAAAATCCCGAAAGATGAATAGGCTTCCAAAATAGATCGTATGCTATTTATTTGGTATCATCCAGCAATAGTCACACAAGATACATCTGGCTTGACATTTAATCCCTGCTGTCATATTTTTGGCTCTTTCACTATCATTGACCAATATTTTATATAAACTTCTACTCTGAATCTAGACACAGTAAATCAACTGTATCTTTGGCTTGGGATCTTATTTTTTTGCAGAGTTGGCAAGTTTTGACTCTAAAAGAATCAGGAGTGGAGGCGCCTGACGATTCCCCTGCAGACATCTCCCTGCAGCTTTCATTCCAAAGTGGAGGTTAGCCACAGACATTGTAACAGTCCTTCGTCCTCTGGGCCAGTTCAGGGGGACTGCCCCCTTCCTGCACTTGACCTGCTGCAGAAACCATTCTTTCTCACATCTTGACTATGCACCACCAACCAGTCCTTGGCTAATAGCCTCTGTGCCTCACCTGTCCCCATTCTCCTCTCTCCTGATGGCCCTCAGTCCATTATCCAGAACACAGCATATTCCTGCCAAATAGGAGGAAATTGTCTTGGAACCTTCCACCCCTCTCTTGCTCTGCCTTTTCTTCCCCTAGTCATCCACCAGTCTCCAGACTTTCAAGACACTCTGTTGTTGGTTGTGTTTTTGTTGGTTTTGTTTTGTTTTGTTGTTTCAGAACTAAGGCTTGAACTCCAGGTGCTGTCCCTTAGCTTTTCCATTCAAGACTGGTACTCTACCATCTGAGCCACACTTCTACTTCCAGCTTTTTGTTGATTAACTAGAGATAAGAGTCTCCTGGACTCTCCTGCCCTTCCAAGTCTGATCCTCAGATCTCAGCCTCCTGAATAGGTAGGATGACAGGCATGAGCTACTGGCTTATGGATTTAACCTGGTTCCTTCTACCAAATCACGCACAGAAAAGAATCAGGATGAATCTAGAACCATTAAGTCTGAAGCACATGAAACTAAAAAGAAACCTAAAATAAGTTCATAGCACCATCTTTCATCACTGAAAAAGCACACGAGAGGAGGAAAAGAAAAGTTTCCATTGGTTCTTGGTCAATCAATCCAAAACTATCATGTGTGCTTCTATATAATACTACATATGTGATAAAAATTATTCATGGCGGAATACATAGTTTGTTGCTGAATTTAGTAAATTTCCAATATGCACAATATATGAAATTCAGATGAGAAACAACATAAAAAAGAAAACATAATTGGTTTTTAGAAGAGGGAACTCACTCATGTATACATAATTTAAATGTCAGTGAAATAAACATTTTTAAAGTACAAAATTA
Organism: Megascapheus bottae; assembly: GCF_031878675.1. NCBI lineage: Eukaryota > Metazoa > Chordata > Mammalia > Rodentia > Geomyidae > Megascapheus > Megascapheus bottae. Next base: position 20,848,471 of record NC_143531.1, read on the forward strand.
GGGAAAATAACAATCCCTAAGGTAAGATAATACAGTAACAGATACTTTTAGAAAGCAACTTTATAAAACTAATATCTTAAAAAGTTTGTACTCTTGTCAGTAATTCCATTCCTAAGGAAAATTTTAAGCTTAGAAAAATAAGACTTTTTAAATTTAAAGCAATTATTATTATTAAGAACAAGATATTAAAACGATTTAAAGATCCAATGACAAGAGAATGTTTTAGTAAAATATATCTATTTAATGAAACAGAATATCTATTTGGTAAAGCAGAGTGACATGCTCATATGTACACCATGTCTTTTAAGAAGTATTAAAAGAAAACACACTAAAATATTAGCACTGTTTTCTCTGATAACTGAAGCTGATGGTGATTTTTATCAGATATTTTCCATGCGGAGTATGTATATATATACTGGCTTGTTTTTTTTTTTTAAGTATATTTTAGCCAGGTATGGTGGTTCATACCTGGAATCTCAGCTCCTAAGAGCAGAAAGCAGGATCATTAGTTAAAAGGCCAGTCTAGACTATATAGCATGATCCTGTCTTTAAAAACAGAAAACAAAACAAAACAAAACCAAAAGAGCATATGTTAAGAGAAATCACTGTTAAATGATACTTATCCTCAGCTGGTATATTTGAAATCCAAAAACATCTGAAGAGATCCACTTACCCCATTCACCCTCAGCTGTTGCTTGAGCTCTCTGGTTCCCACTGGTGAAATAAAACAACCAAGTTAAAAGCCAATACGTAATTCCAGTTCAATATGGTAAACTGAAACTCACACACAAACTTACCTTTCCTGCAGATAAAATGTCATCATGGTTGTTCTAGAAACCTCCATCTCCAGTTCTCCACTCCTTCTTGAGTATCCAACTGAACCCTTCTTGGCTTCTCTTCATGACTCCTAGCTTTGAAGGTAGCAGAAATAGCATCATGAACACAATCATCTATGCAACGCTCTCTCCCTCCTAGTCTCCCTCTGGTTCTTATTCATTCCGTATCAACCTCAGCCTGTACTTCCCCTTTTCCAGCCCTTCACTTGCAGGGCCCGAAAGGAAGGACTCAGCTTCCAGAAGAACTGTTGGAACAGGAACAGCAGACTGAACTCCACATGAGATAGAAACACGCTGTTGGTCTATGACACCACAGAGAGTGCAAGGTTTGTGCTGCCTTACCCCATTCACCAACACCACAACAGACAAGCTCAGACACATTTGGAAAGAGAGAAAGATGGGAAGAATCTGATGACACAGACAGACCAGTCACCACTGCAGCCCTACTAATGGCAGCATAATGCTGTGAGGAAATGGGAAATAATTTCCCCCAAGGAAACTTCCAAGTGATGTCAAAAAAAAACAAGAGAGAGAAATGGAACTGCAAAGGAAAAAGTCGTCATGTGTGTGTGATCAGCCACACAGAACCCTGTTCACAGAGCAATAGAGGTTATAAAACAAATATAGAAGTTATCAAAATGGGCATTTAAAAGCAGATCACCTAATGATAGGAAGAGAAAAAAAAAATCCAGCAGGGCAACTGTATCAGGACACTCAGGAACACGACCGTGCATGAGTAAAATCTAGCATCACAAACTCTGCCAATTGAGGCAAAGAAAGGAGTTCAGGTGACAAAATTGTCATCTTGAAGAAGAAAAAAGAAATTTCTTCAGAAAAACAAAGTCTTTCTGACACCAGCTTTGGGGGGTGGGGAAAGGCAGGGAGGGACAGCTTACCCACGAGACATTGAAAACCACAGAGGGATGTTGTTCCAGCAACTTCTCAGCAAACTTAGAGACAGAACTGTCCCTTTGCCTAGGTCACTTGATGATATCCACACGTACCAAACCCACCCTCGGTGAAACACCCTCCCCGACTGCCCCAGGTGAGGGCCCTGACATGCACCGTATAAGAAACAGCTGGGCTGCTAGCTAAAAACAAATTCCATTCTCCTAGGGAGGATTCTGACATGCTAAGTCTGCACGGATCTCCATGTTTAACACTGCCCAGGTGAACAAGCACGGCAGGGAGAGAGGCGGGTTGTTAGGTGATGGGTTACAGCCATGCATCAGCGAGTTCTTCGTGTTGCTGAGTCCCAAACTGTCTAGCGGAGGAAGGCTGGATGTCTGTGACACACGCATTTGCAAGAAAGCATTTGAGGGAGATAAGGAATGTAACATTTATTACTTGATGGTAATAACTCATAACTCCCCCTCCTCTTCTTCCCTAACACAAATTTCATCAGCATTACCAGGAGAATTCACTGGAGGCTCCATGTGAGCTATATCATGCACACAATTTGATACTAACACATCTGGGCTGAAGTGCACATCTTTTTATCATTAGAGATGATATTTCAGCCTGCCTGGCTGCTGAAGAACTTGCTTTTTTTTTAAAGACAGATCTTCTTAGTAAAAGAACTGCATAGAAGGGGGCATTCCCTTTGTTCGACTCCCATTTTGAATTCATTTCACATCTGAAATGTTCTGGCCTGAAATATGTTTCGGGGAGGCTCTGAGCTCCAGTGAACACAAACCCCTTCCATACACATCAACATCAGAGCAGGCGCCCGATTCTGCCTCCACCCAGCCCATGGGGTCTTGTTTCTCTCCTGTCATTCATGAGAAACCTGGTCCAATTTGTTATATTTCAGGGAAATTGGAGATAAAACGATCACAAAAGCAAAGCAATGTTTAGCCTGAGGACAGTTATATGTGTTCCAGAACAAAGTAGAGAAAGTCAAACCTAAGTCAAAGGAATGGCTCGGCTTTCTCGCAAACAGACAGAACCCTTTTCACAGCTGAACTTGTAACAAGAGCAGGAGAGGAAAGAAACCTGAACCAGAGCTTGATAGTGTTCTCTCGCTTCGGCCAAATACTCATTTGGATTGTCAAAATGAATAGGAAATCAAACTGCACGTGAAACCTAAAGCCCCGGTATGATCTGTAAGTAAATTTAAAAGATCTTTAATAAAAGCTCAGGACCGGGAACCCTTCCTTCTGCCACTGCCACCCTCAAAAATGCATTGTCCATTCTCCCTGAAGTTGAAAGATGGAAAAGTTACAGATTTTTTTAAAAATCCATATGCTGTATGCATTCCAAACCAGGCTAGCCAGCCAAACCCTGGCTATCTACAAAGGATTACTTATCATTTCAATCTGGTGAAAGAAGCTCTATATATTTTTTAGACATAAAATTCTCTCGAGGATGGTGCTTGCCAACACTCTGAAAAAAAATAATCTCAGAATTCTTGTAACCCACTGTGTTATGATTTCATCTCATGAAATGTAACACCTTTACATTAAACCTCATAAAACTGAATCCCTCGCCCCCACACACACACAAACACCAATTTCTTCCAGACTCAAAGGATAAACAGCTCATTGGTGATACTTCAAAAGGGGAAACACCGTCTTCTCAGCAGGAAGCAAAACTTGATTTACTTCTATAAAATATTCACAGGTGATTATTCTTAGATAATAAATAGATCGTGCAAATGTTCTGTGAATGAAAGACAGTGATCCAACATGGGAGGGAAGGAGAGGGGAAGGAAGGAAAGAACGAAGGAAGAAAGGAAGAAGGAAGGAAGGAAGGAAGGAAGGAAGGAAGGAAGGAAAGGAGGGAGGTAAGGGAAGGGAAGGGAGAAAGAAAGAAAGAAAGAAAGAAAGAAAGAAAGAAAGAAAGAAAGAAAGAAAGAAAGAAAGAAAGAATCAAAGGATCAGCAGAAATTAAACATCCTAAGGTCTCACACTCCATTATCAACACATTACAGAATCTGACATCCCAGGCTTTATAGTCTACTTCTCTGCTTCTCTTCTTCTGTATACATATTTTCAAGCTAGAGCCTGCTGTTATTTCTGAATAAAACATCTAGGTGATTCACCAGCAATATCAGGCTTTCAGCTGGGAATTCTAGGATTCTGTTGGAAATTCAGCTTAGCGCCTAAAGCATTCAGGTTAAAAAGTATTCACATCTCTACTTGATTTGAAGCATCTGTAGGAAGTCACCCACGGTAGTCTTTCATGAGCATAAATCCATGCTCTCTGCTACTTCAAAATTAATGTATCTAAATGCTGTTATTCTCAGACTCAGTCAGGGGATCTATGTAAGTCTTTGTCCTTTCAGATGACTTTGAGGCTACAAAAGTCTACAGAGTCCTGACCTCGCCGTCCCTTACTACATAATGTGGCCAATCGCTTAGACTATCCATTGGTTCAGAAAGAGCTTAGTTCTTCAAAACCCCAAGATTTTTTTCCCATTGGTGTTGGCATCAGCTGGATCTCAGAAACTTCCTAGACTGACCCTCTCTGGGTGACCCCAGATCATTTATATTCCTGCAAAGCTGGTAAGAGTCTGGGATCGTTATTATCCATTTCAGTTATCTTTTCTCACATAGATATAAAAATGTTTGTGCACATGTTTTTTTGTCAGTTGTTGGTCTTGAACTCGGGCCTGTTTGCTGTCGCTGAGGTTTTTCACTCAAGACTAGCCCTCCATTACTTTGAGCCACCGTGCCACTTACTGCTTGTGCAATTCAACACATAAGCATTTTTACACATTTTTTTAAATCCCTTCCTCAAAAAAAAATCATATATTCTCTTACTTGCATCTTATACCACTATACCATCTATGGAGCTCTCCAAAGCCTGCTGCATGGACAAGAAATAATCCAAAGCCCAGATTCTGAGCAGTGCAATGGTGATGAGATCTGATACCTTACAGAGTTTGTCCTCTGAGCTTCTTCGGTTTTATCCACATGATAGAAATAATGGCTTTTAGGCAGGGTTTTGTGATTATTACATGAAAAGAATACCGATGAAAATGTGTTCAACTAGTATTATTTATTGGTGCTACAGAGGCTTTTGTTAAGACAAGGCTGAACCCAGAATCAGTTTTCTTGCTACCTACTTAGAGCCAAGAACCACATGATTCAGTGATGCCTCAAAGTGGTCACAGCTTCTGTCTCCATGGAGTGTATTATAGTCTGTCTAATGAAAGGGAAAGATGTTGATTTAATAATAAAAACTAAAGAAAATGGAAAATCCTAACAGTAGTTTTGAAGGAACCAGACATAGAATTTTTCAGAATTAATTCTAGTGAATGTTAACCAGTGGGGCTATTATGATACATTAATTTAACAGTATTAATTGGGCACACAAAAGCCGCCCACTGAGTACTCAGGATTCCAAGCCAGTCTAAAAAAAACATGATGTCGATCTCAGTCAGCTTAGGATGAAGCTCAAATTAAATCACTCGAGTTGATCATTACCATACCACAGTGACCTTAACCAGAAATGCTAAGTGAAACGGTCCAGGATAGGACTGCATTGGGCTACTTGTGGACTAGCTGTCATGAAGCAGAGAATAAATATAGACAACTTCTTCAGGAAGCTGTCCTACAAGAAGATAGCAGGCCAGACCCTGCCCTTCTCTGAATGCAAAGAAGGATATACAAATGTTTATAAACTGCAAGAAAGACCAGTCATGGAAGGAAAGCGTGAAATACAGTAAAAAGAGAGGATTCCTAAATGAACAAGTCACCAGAGAAGCCATGGTTGAGACTGGACTCAGGCCTTCGAGGAAAAAAAATAGACTTCACTAATATTTTAATAAATATTTTGAAAGGCAAGGTACTATGAAGTAAACCATTTCCAAATCAGAGCATGTGTCAGCTTTGCATTTGTGTAACAAAATACCTGAGCTAATCCACTTAAAAGAAGGAAAGGTTTACAGTTCAGCTCATGACTCAGAATTTCAATCCTAGCCCACTTGGCAGCACTGCCAAGTGGGTCTGTGACTAAGGAAAACGTCATGGAGGGAACATATGGTTAGGAGAAGCTACAGACTTGATGGCAGTCAGGAAGTGAAAGAAAACAACAGACAAGGACCTGGATACCACGTTAGTCTCTCAGAACAATCCCAATGACCTAACTGCCTCCCACCAGGCCGAACCTTTCAAAGGTACCACCACCTCCAAAGAGTAACACAGATTGGGTACCAAACCTTTAATGCATGGCTACTAGGGGGACAGTCCAGAACTAAAACACAGAAGACAGAAAGACTGACTTTTTCTCCCTCACCATCCAGCCTGGCCCTTAGTCTCAGCAAGTTTATATAAGCCAATTCGAAAATACAGCTATGTGGAGTTGAATCTGGAATCAATAATCCCTATAATCTACTCATTTTCCCCAGCACTGCATCCTCCAGCTTCCTCTCCATCCATCTCCTCTTGATCAGCAGATCATTTCCTCGTTGTTACTTCCCTTAGAAAACACCAGATGCTGAGTCAGGAGCACGGCCTAGTGGTAGAATGCTCTCCTAGCATGCACAAAGCCCTGGGTTCGATTCCTCAGTACCATATAGTCAGAAAAAGCTGAAAGTGATGCTGTGATTCAAGTGACAAGGCACTACTAGCCTTGAGCAAAAAGTGTCCAAGGACAGTACCCGGCCCTGAGTTCAAGGCCCAGGACTGGCAAAAATGGAAAGAAAGAAAACACGAGGCCCCAGTCTTCCTCCTCTTCCAGAGGATGGGGCCTGCATTCACTGACCTCTTGGGTTCCTTCCTCTGTGAAGTCAACGATACAGCAGATGGACTGCCACTTACACAGGGAAGAGAGCCTTCCGGTCAGGGAGATTTTCCTTCTCACATCATAGAGTAAGAAAAACAAGTCAACCAAGCAATCAGTATTCCCCATGGAAATTTCTGGTATCTATCTTCCCTCCCTTCTTCCAGTCCCCAGTCCAAACAACACCAAAAGATAAACTTCCAGTCAGAGGTCAGCGTGGCTCTCGGGATAAGCCCAAACTAATGTCAACCAACACTAGGAATCATTGAAGTTCTTTTAAAAAGCTCCTCTGTTTACTTCAAGTAAAACAGTGTTGAAGTAATCGCAGGAGGACTAAACAATTGGTGAACTAAACAAAAACATTTACATACCTTTGTATAAAAAATCATTATAACACTTTTGGAGCACAAGAGCATTACATCTTTTAATTGAAAAAGACAATCTTCAAGACAGATAGGAAAAGACAACGTAAAACCACATTGTCCTGTGTGTCTTTGAGCTAAAGATCCAAGTGTAGAGGCTCCGGGCATTCTATCCCAACTCGTGAGCCATCTTGGTCTCGGACATGCAGCAAAGTATGGTACAAAAGGCTTGCTCAGAGGGCTTTGCACAGAAAGGCACTTCCAGCACCATAGTAATGAGTTGGCAAGCTGCCCCTCACCTCAGCCCTGCACCCTGACACTTTCAATTGCTACTTTTACAGCCTCAGTACAAGTTCTGGTCAGATTGAAAATGCCAGAGATAGACCATGGGACAGCCTGAGTCACAAACCACACAATCAAGACAACGCCAGGCTCACTGCAAAACCCTGACAATAGCCTCTGGGGAACATTTATGAAATCCAAGGAGAATGAACAATCCCAACCATTTCCCAACACGACTCAGGCTCTCACTCCCCTCCACAGCCATCTTCAGCCTTGACCACAATCGAAGACCTCGGGAGAACAGATGGCATGGCACACAACCTCACTGGAGGGGTAGGTGAGGGAAAAACCTGATAGAACATTCACTATCAAACTTAAATCTGGGACTCTGGGGTCTGGGAAGATTCCCAGAAGAAAAAGAAAGACCAGAAATTTCCAGTAATGGAGCAAGTCAGATTTTTCCCCATCATATTACTGTCATAAAATAAAAGCATAATAGAACTGTGTCTTAATCTGTTCATGCTATTATTTTTTAATGCCCCAGGTTAGTTCATTTATAAATAAGAGCAATTTAGCCAGGTGACAATGGCTTATGCCTGTAATCCTAACTACTCAGAAGGCTGAGATCTGAGGCTATCATTTTAAAGCCAGTCTGGGTAGAAAAGTGTGAGACTCTTAGCTCCAGTTAACCACAAAAAGCCAGAAGTAGAACTGTGGCTCAAGTGGCAGAGCACTAGCCTTAGGCATAGCAGCTAGGCCCTGAGTTCAAGCCCCAGGTCTGGAAAGGAAGGAAGGGAGGGAGGGAGAAAGGAAGGGAGGGAGGGTTATTCTCACTTTGTGGGGGAAGGCTGAGAAGTCCAAAATCAAGGCCCTAGCAGTTCTTGGGTCTTATGAGAACTGCTCTTTGCTTCTAGGATGGAGCCTGGAGCCTTGTCCTCCACAGAGGACAAACATTGGGTCAACAGAAGGAAGGCAAAAGGAAGGGCCCTTTTCTAATGGCTCCAAAGCAGTGGAACCCGTGGGTCTTGTCCTTTAGATGCAGACAGCACCTCATAAAGGCCTGGGGCCTTAATACGATCACATGGATGAGAAAGTTTCAACACAAGAATACAGGGGACAAATTCAGACCATGGCAAAAAGCAAGCAGGTTTTTGAGCTTCTAGAATGTGAAAGCAAGAAATGAATCATGGTGAGGACTGGCAGGGTGCAAAATAACAATATGTCAGGACTGCCCGTCTAACCCTGACCTCAGGCTGTAAGCATGATGCAAGATGGCAAGGCTGCCTGTTCCTTGCAAACCACAGTGATGGAGAGAGCATCAAGGTGGCACATACTTGTCTCTTGAGAAGAATTACTACTTATCTCCCCCAAACTAATTTTCTATGGGTTGTGCTTCTTCTATTCGAGTGTCGCAATACTAAAAATAAAAACGCCCACTGTGACGATGAGAGAACGTAAGGCACGCTGTCAGGCCAGTGATGCACAAAGATGTGCGTGGAGTAACAAAACTGCACAGGGGATCCCACGGGTTTATAAAGATCACCCGAGGGAAGCATGAGACCAAAAGGCCAGAAGTGGAGCAATAGCGGTCACATCTCTTATTTCTGAGTACACAAGCTACCTGGCGTGCCATCTTTCATCTTCTTTCCTCTCTTTTGTCCAGCTCTCCTGCACTTCCCTAATGCATTTGTTACTGCACATGCATTGGGCAGTGAGGACCAATACAGAAGGAAGAACCAGCAAAGCTGCGTTGGGTGGGTATTTATTTGAGCTAGGACCCAAAAGATAAGTACTACAGAAGTGAGATCTAAGGAAAACAACAGGAAGAACAAAAATAAAATAAAATAGCAGGGAAAAAAAGAAGAATTACTAAGAAACTAGAAGAGAAGGGGAAAGGAAGAGAGGAATAAAAAAGAATCATAGAAAGGCTGAAATGATCCAAGGATGCTGTACACATGTGTTGAAATATCATAATGAAAACTCACTTTGCACAACTAATAGATGCTAATAAATAATACAGCCTTCCCTATAAAAACTACAAATAGATAAGGATTAATTTTGCCTCTGAAGACAAGAAGTGCCCTGTGAAGTGCCAGGAAAGCTCAGAATTCCACAATTCTCACTCTTAAGATCACAGGCTATCTTCTTTCTTCTTTCTTTTTTTTTTTTTTTGCCAGTCCTGGGAACTAAACTCAGGGCCTGAGCCCTGTCCTTGGGCTTTCCTCAAGGCTAGTGCTCTTCCACTTGAGCCACGGCATCACTTCCGGCTTTTCTATGTGTGTGGTACTAAGGAATCGAACCTGGGTCTTTGCGCATGCTAGGCAAGCACTCTACCACTTAGGCCAAACTCCCGGCCCCGTCTTCTGTCCACATCTCCAGTTTCCAAGAAGGAAGACAGTGTGGCCAGGACAGGCATGTCTTTTTTCATGAGACTTGCCTCAATGGCCACAGCCAAGCCACCTGGCCACAAAAGATAGATGATGCCTAAGAAAACCAAGTTCCTAGCTTTTAACATTTATAAAAGGGGAAGTTAAGAGAAACTAAGGAATGAGATTGGATGAATCAAGTCGGGGTGCCCGATGCAGACAGCTCTTTCCTCAAGAATAAACAGATTTCACATACCTTGCACTGCTCGGAAATTGATTGCGTTTATTTCAATCACTTTGTTTACGTTTTGGGGGTTAGTGTTATTAAGAGTTCTATTCATTCCATTCTTATGTTTCCAGAACTCAGTGGTAAGACCTTATCTTCCAGCCTTTCCAGCCATTTAAAATTGAGGCAGGCAGCTTGTATTTCTACCCCAAACTTCTCCTCAATTATATTCAGTTCAGTGCCAACTTTTCCAAATGGATTCATTTTGTTAGTCACCTTTCCACCTGACTTTGTTTAATAAGTGAGAGGCTGGAATCCAGGCCCAGTCATGAGTGCTGACTCATCACCGCTAGTCACTCCTGTCACTCCTGCGACAACAGTGAGATTGGGCACTTTTCGCCACTGGGCAGCTTCCCAAGATCTTCTCTGTGGAAGGCTGGAATCTGAAGCCCGGGGAAACTTGTCTGACATGTGATAATTGTTTGTTTGTTTTTTTTAAAAAAGGAAACATAAAAGGAATCCTGGAGCTGTTGATGCACTCTGGGAGCTGGCTGTCCCTAGGGGGAAAATAATTATAAGTTATTTCTTTATTTATAATATGTAATGCTTATATTTATAATACATAATATATATGCCATATGATATATAATATATATTATATATTAGACAGCTCCCTCACACTACACACAAAAATCAATTGCAGGCCAATTAAAGGCAGAAATATGAATAACAAAAATTCTAGAAAGGATGTTAGAGAGCTGGGCGCGGTGGCTCACTCCTGTAATCCTAGCTACTCAGGAGGCTGAGATCTGAGGATCGAGGATCAAAGCCATCCTGGGCACTAAAGTCTGTGAGACTCTTATCTCCAATTAATCACCAGAAAACCAGAAGGGTTGAGCAGTAGCCTTGAGCTGAAGAGCTCAAGGACAATGCCCAAGCCCAGGGTTAGGATGGTAGCCTTGAGCTGAAGAGCTCAGACACAGTACCCAGGCCCAGGGTTCAAGCCCCACCACCAACAACAACAAAAAAAGGAATATTTTACGAAACATGCTGTGACTATTCCATGAAATGTGTTAGGAAAGTAGATACCATAAAGTAAAAGATGTATCATTTGTTTGAAATTCTTTAGTTGCTTCCAAATAAGAGACTATGATAAAGCTTCGAAAACAAGACTCGAAGAAAGTGAAGATATTTGCTACTTCTTTCATTGAATTTTAAAAAACATGGCTTCAAGAATATATATTAAGATCTATAAACCCATAAAGAAAATAGTCCCAAAAGTTGGAAATAAAGGAAAACAAGCTATTAGCTCAAGAAATGCCAAGTAGCTCATAAATGAGCAAAAAGGGAAGGAGGAGGAGGAAGAAGAGGAGGAGAAAGAAACAAAGGACGGAAGGAAGGAAGAGAGAAAGGGAGATAAAGAGAGAAAAAGGAGATGAATCATAAACCTCGTTAGTACTTATTAAACTAAAAAATTAATACACACATCCAATTGGTAAATAAATACATATTTTTAAAAATTGGCAAAGTATGTCTGCCAACACTAAAATATAAGGATGTGGACCATACAAGGATGTGTCCCAGTGTCCCAGGTGGGAGTTTTGGTTGGAATGGCCACTCTGAAAAGCAATTTGAGTTATATAGCACACACTCCACCACTCAGCAATTCTCTTCTTCATATCTCCCAAGTATGTACCAGAAGATATAGACAAAGACGTGCCAGCAACTGTTTGTAATTAACAAAAGTTTAGAGGCAATCTGCTCATTAGAAGAATGGGTAACGAAGTTATTGCATATTCATCCAAGGGACTATATAAAAACAAGGAGAAATTCCCAAAACGGAGTGGGTGAAGAGGGGCCATCTGAAGCCACACCCTGTGCCCGGCTCTCCAGCTCTGCCCTCCGTCTGTTGACTTCACCCCTCCTCTTCAATCCTCCCGGAAGCAATAGTCCATCATCCAGAAGCCTCTCCTTCTGTTTTCAACCTTGGTCTTTTCCCTGGAAATCTTGATTTGCGTCTTTTGTAAGATACTTATCAACACGAAGGCATCACCAGCCTCAAACTCATCCATTTACCTTGTTGTTCTTCTTCATTTTTTCTAAATTCTTGGAAATCTGATACGGAAAACAAATTGTGTCTTGATGTGTATTTGATTATTCCTGAGATTAAGCTTTTCATATGCCAACTCTCTGTATAAAACCAGAAATTCAAAGTGAATTAATGAATATACCAAGCACAAGAAATCACCTAATGTAATAATATGTGAAGATAAAAATCACATCACTAACCTACAAACTTGCTTGCTGGGTCCTGGTTTTTTGTTTTTGTTTTTGTCTTATTGTGTACCAGTCCTGGGGCTTAAACTCAGGGCCTGAGCACTGTCCCTAAGCTTTTATGCTTAAGGCTAGCATTCTACCACTCTGAGCCACAGCTTTATTTCTTGCAGTTTTGGTAGTTAATTGGATATATAGAGTCTCATAGACTTCTCTGTCTGTGCTGGCTTTGAATCTTGATCCTCAGAGCCTCCTGAGTAGCTAGGATTACAGGCATGAGCCACCTGTATGCCATAGCGGGGCGGGGGGCCTTCCTTAATTAGGTGAGTGACGCGCATGCGTACAAATGCTGGGGGGTAAAGAGCATTTCTTAGCACTCAAACAATTTCTGCTGGTTTAAGCAAGAAATAGCATCTGATACTGAAAGAATAAAAAGGTCAATATAGTACATAAGAGGCCATTATACCCTCCAAAGACATGAGAAAACTCACCCTGATAATTCTTGAATTCTGTAAATATAAGACCTTCTTCCAAAAGTTTATTGTATGTATTACTGTTACTCATATTTCTGAGGTTGGCAGCTAATAAGAAAAGACATAATTAAAATTTGTACCTAAGTACAAATAGTCACCTTCCCTTCCCAGCATGGAAACTACTTGTGTTCTACATTTCCACAGCATTTAGTGGTTCCCGGGTATTCTATTATTCCTCTGTGGCAATCTAGAGCTCTCATGGATCATGTGCACAGCAGTTTTTACAACAGCCTCTAGGAACCTCTTCAGCCATTCAAATGCAGAAGCTCAAAATCAAATGTTTAACTTCTTTAACATTTGTAAGAGACAGCACTGGAAAGATGATAGCACTGAAATTACCAACATCAGAGCCCACTGTTATAGTTTCCTCTCTTTTTATTGACAAGAAATTCTTATACTCTGGATTTCGATCAATAGTATCAGACAATCCAGGTTTTTATAGTTGTTAGTTCCTGGAGAAATGAGCCAACAGAATAACTTGCTTTGAGGATAGTCAGGTAGGCAAGATGGTGGAATGACTCCAGAGGTTTTCTCCCCAACCTGCCTACCCAGGACATACTCAGCATTGAATCTTATCCAATTGCTCAGCAAATTATGAAGACTTATGCTTGGCCAACAACACAAGAGCAACACAATGAACAAGTGTGCCATATTGTCATTGCTTTATCTCTGCGTAGATAGGTAAGGTAAAAACATCATTTAGAGTCAGGCACCAGTGGCTTACACTTGTAATCCTAACTACTTGCGAGGCTGATACCTGAAGATTGTGGTTTAAAGCTAGTCCAGGTAGGGAGTCTGTGATACTCTTTCTCCAATTAAACTTAAAAAGCCTGAAATGGAACTGTGGCTCAAGTGATGGAGCACTAACACTGAGAAAAAATAAAATAAAAAAATTCTCAAGAACAGCACCCTGAGTTCAAGCACCAAGACAGGCACAAAAACTAAATAAATAAATTATTTAGTTGGAAAGCAAAACCACACAGAATAACAATAGCAATGATAGCTTCTAAGCCTCCTTTTCACAGACATAAACTTATATAGAATTTGCTCTATATATTTCTTTTATTCATTCAGGCATTTGTTTTTGTTTTTAGTGCCATAAATAAATAAGACCTTGTTCTAAATATGCAATTATCATGAGTATAAACATCACAAAAAGTTAAAGGAAAAAAAACTAACCTAAACCAGACTTTGGTGCATATTAAAGAGTTCCCTTGAGAACTAGATTTTTACATTTGAGACCCTGATTTAGCTACAAGATTTATAAGGGCACATGTAGAAATACAAGTCCCTCTAGGGTGATGAACAAGAGCTGAGCCATAATTACGGTTCTCTCTGCTCTCCATTCCACAGGAAACAGCTCCCAAGAGCCCAGAGGTGAGGTGGTCAGCAGGAAGAACATAAATGCTGTTTGCAGTGCCACCACCAGTGTCACCTCACCAATGGCAATCTCAAAACTATGAGAAGACAATGCTCAAGTCCTTTCAGATGTTAAATTAATGGGAATACTTACTTTGCCCGGAACCAAGGTCGATGGTATGTTCTGAAGGCCTTGAGGCCAAGTTTCATCTGAGCATTAGAATTCCAGACTGTGGGGCTGGCTCATACCAGCCATCAGAAGTGCAGTGTCAAAGAAAAAAAAAATCATGTCCCCAACTATCATGTTTAAAATAGTCTAGGAATGGAACACTGAAATATTCCTTGTTAAAAAAAAATTGCTTAATAACCGGTTGAAATTTCTCAGGAATGAGGTAACACCCTGGGAGGCCTTATCTTGGCAGCCTGTCCTCTGAAAACATCTCCAAATCACCACCTCTGGGACACTGGTCTATTTATTCACAGGGGGGCGCCAGCTCCCCGGAGCCTCAGCCGTTTACTCAGGTTACGGCAGGTGTTTCTACTGCTATGGATTTAACTGTCACAGTAACCAATTGGGCCACCCAGAAATCTCAAGCAATCTGTTCATCAATAGCCAGGGACTCAGAAACACCAGGATTGAATGTCAATATTCAGTTATGGGAGAAAAGTAAGATTTAATAAGAAGACTGTAGGAAAGAAGTGTCTGTTCTTGCTGAGAGCCTCCACATACCAGCCCTCTGCCAGGAGAGAGAGCTGTCCTACTAAACGCCATGGTCTCAACCTTGCAGGGCTGTGATTTCCAATCTCACACACTACCATTTACCATTTACCAGTATCTAAACAACTTTACCCAGACTGTGAACTTTTTTTTTTGGTCGGTCATGGGGCTTGAACTGTAGGCCTGGGCACTGTTCCTGAGCTCTTCAGCTCAAGGCTAGTGCCACAGCACTACTTTCAGTTTTCTGGTGGTTAATTGGAGATAAGAGGCTCACAGATTTTCATGCCTGGGTTGGCTTTGAGCCATGATCCTCAGATCTCAACCTCCTGAGTAGCTAGGATTCGAGGCGTGAGCCACCAGTGCCTGTAATCTGTAAAAGTGTCAAAAGTTAGGAACATACAAATACATACAAGAACACTAACCAAGGTATGCTTCATCAGATTTTCCGGAAGGCAGAGAGTCAAGGAAGTTTCATCTGGAGAAGCAATTGTAAATGGTTGCGTTTGTCCTGGTTAGCCCTGTTGAATAAAACACTGGTCACCATTCATTTCTTTTTCCCTGAAGTCAAATTGCTTACACACTTTTCTACTGCTTTCAGTAAGGTTTTCTAATTGCTTTGATGGAAGAATTTCACCATGTGGCTTGACCGGCAGCTACTAGTTTTTATATTTCATGGTTATTTTATCATACTCATTAGAAGGTGTGTCTCTCAGTTGGACCTCATCAGGTGTTTATGGACATTAACATTACTTCAGAATAGCCCACACATCAGGCTTGATTTATGGCAGAAAAGGCTCAGACCTCTGATTTGTGTCAGCGTCTGCCCATCACAAATGCCTCGTGGGCCTCCAGGTCTCTTCTTGTAGGGCTCTGCAGTCTACTCCCCAGATGGCTTTTCAGGCCCATGAATCACAAGCCATGAGATCGAATATGGAAACTTCCCTAACCTTCTGCATAAATAACAGGCGAATTTCCCCATGCCTGAAAATCTTTCTCTGCGTCACCAACACAGTTCCTACCATCGGATGCAAAAGCGTCACTGTGCGTTATACCTTACTCCCAGTTCTAGAAGAACTGTTCTTTATTCTCCAGTTTTTGACATTTAAAGGTCGCCACTCTACTTCATACACCGTCTCTGCCTAACTAGATCCAAACGGGAAAAAAAAATCGGTAGTGAAAATGAAAATAATGTATGCATTAAAATGTGTTTTATGGAAGCAGAGTATCTTAGCAACAGACCTTTCAGAATGATCAGAAGTATGACAATGCGGGAAGCTGTAATCAATCAGTAGCAGACACAAATGAAGAAAAATGCAAGTGCCACCACAAAGTACCATTCCACACAAGTGCCCCCACCTCCATGACACTAGAAAAATTCAGCATGCACAGGGAAAGCAGCGAAGCCAGCTGCCAGTGCAGCTGAGCTCCAGTGATGGAGGAAAAGGCGGGGTGTGTCACTCATCAGTCCTGCACGGATCCCGCTGCTTCTTAGGAACTTGGAAGCATGTAGAGGTCATTACAGGAGAAGAGCAAAGAAATAACAACAGTGAAAGCACATACCTCACTGGATGGAAGTCATGCAGACCAGAACCACAGGCTCTTTGGTCATGAACACACCCTAGTAACGCTTTCTCCTCGGAATAGAAAGACACCGTGGTGACTCAGGAGCACAGACCTGTTGGCTTGACGGCGAATCTCCACTTATCTAGAGTGAAACGAGGGATCATGGCCCACAGCTAGCAGCTGTGTCCAGTAGGAATGCCTACCTCTGGCCATGAGCACTCGATCTGCCCCCTGCTGTCCGGTACAAAGTCTCAAAGGACAACCACATGATGAAGACATCTTTGATCCATCCTGTGCTGTCACATGGATCGAGGATGGCTCGTCTCAGTGGCAAGCAACGAAAGGACTCATGTGCCTTCTCCCTCACTCTTGTCCTGTCCTGCTTCAGCTTTCCAGAGAAGATCCCAGGAATAAAAAGGTACATTTCAGTGGTATATTTGGGCATCAAGTGCCTGCTCGGCGCTGGGTTACTGGCTGGGTGTCGGAGGTCCACAGTAGAGAACAGACTCCTGTCTCTCAGAAGCTCTAGGTGATACAGCTTCAAATGTACAAACCAAAAAAAAAAAAAAAAAAAACTATTTTTAAACAGAAGGGAAGGAGGGAGACAAAGTTGATTCTTACAGCATAACCTTCAGGGCATTTTAGTGAATTTACATTTTTTTTTGTCAGTTGTGAGACTTGAACTCAGGGCCTGGGTGCAGTCTCTGAACTTTTTGCTCAAGGCTAACACTCCACTTATCACTTTCTGGTGGTTAACTGGAGATGAGAGTCTCGCGGATTTCTGGATCATCAGATCTCAGCCCCTGGGCAGCTAGGATTACAGGCATGTTCCACCAGGGCCCACCTGTGAATGTATATTATCGAAAAACAGTGGCAGTTGTGTGGCCTTGGGTAAGTTCTTTAACATGTCTGTGGCTCCCTTCTGCATCCATAATATAGGCCTTATAGTAACTGCCTCAGACAGTAGCAAGAGAAATTAGTTAATGAATGCAAAAGGCTTAAGTAACAGAGCAGCAGTCTAGCAAGCATGAGGCTCTGAGTTCAAACCCCAGTACTGCCAAAAAAAAAAAAAGAAAGAAAGCTCAGAACAATTCCTCATGTTGTGATCATTATAAACTTTTAAAAGAACTTGCTATTACTATTAGAAGCTATTTATAATTTTAAATTGAAATTCTCTACAGTGAAATGTACATACACATGAAATAAATCAAGACACTGTAATAAATGCCCAAACATAATTAAGCATTTTTTCCTGTGGTTTGTATTTCATTATACATGATTTTAGTTTACAGAGAAAGAAAACAAAACTGCACAGGCAAAGTAAATCTCAAGATCACATAGCTGTCTCCATTCATATGCTAAGTTGGTGGTATATTACATCTTTCTTCTTCAAATTTCAGCCCTTTTGCCTTTCCTCAATGAACTGTGATTGCACCTCAGCTGGCTTTGATATTGTGCATGGAGAACTATCTTGAATTTGCATCCATCTTTCTAGCTGAGGGGAAAAAATGGAATTTGGGATGAAAGAGGTCATGGAAAATGAGCAACTATGCAGACGATGTCAAACAATAACTCCAAGTTAGACCGAGGGATTCACAGCTGCATTCCTGGTTACTTTGAAGTCTGTGGTCAGGAGGATCAAGGTTTGAGACCAGCCCAGGCTAAAAGTGTGTGAGAACATCTCAACAGAACCATCGTGACTAAAGTGGGGACATAAATAGGAAAATCCTGCTCAGATCAATTTGGGCACAAGGGGAGACCCCGTCTCTCAAGTAAGCAGAGCACCCAAGGCTTCCAGCGAAGCTCACGAGCCCAGAGAGCACGAGGCCTGAAGACAAACCCCAGGACTGAATCAAACAAGACAGAGCCCCGCGTCTTCCCTTGTGGCACTGAATTCTGGACTTGAGGAGAATAGGGAGGAAGGTCAGAGCCACATGCTCAGTTCACAGAGCCGCTTTGCAGGCAGCTTCTTCCCTGGAACCAGAGGTCTGAGTGGAGGGAGAGCCAAAGCCAGGGTCAGAAACAATGAAAACAGAGAACGCACACCAGCATGCTTTAACAAGCCCTGAGATCATTGTTAATTCAAGAATATTTATCATTACCTGTACACACACAAGTGGAAAACAAATCAATGGCCCTTAAAATACTATTTTTTTCAAAGAAGATAGAAGACAGGATGCCAGTGGCAGATGCATGTCATCCTAGCTACTCTTCAGGAAGCTGAGCTCTGGAGGATCCTGATTCAAAGCCAGCAGATTTAAAAGTTCATGAGATTCCATCTCCATATATCCAGAAGAAAAGCTGGCCTGGAGGTATGGATCAAGTGATGTATCATCAGCCAAGTAAAAGGTCAAACTCTGATACCTTCCAAAGCAAAGGAATAACAGGGCGGAGGAGGAGGAGGGGGAGGAGGGAGGAGAAGGAAGAGGAGGGGGAGGAGGAAGAAAAGTAGTAGAAAAAGAAGGTAGCAGCATCATGGCCTATAACAGAAATAAGGCAAAGGAAAGTATTAGTTGAACCAGACCCAAAGGAAGATGGGCAAAGGCAAGCATCTTGGATGCCAAGAACATCCTACTCATGGGTAGTCCACTGTTGAAGTAGTGGTAGCTTCCTGTGTTACTGACCACAAACAAGAGCAAGATATCCAATATTGCCATCTGGAAATGTAACTATACCTGTGCACTCAGGGTAGATCAGATGCTAACCAGATACTAAAGAGAGAGAGATCGAGCCCAGAGGGTAGCAAAATCAGAAGCACATGGAAAGATTTCCACTTGACTCCCTCGAGCCCCTCCTTCTTTTGGCTCCTTCATTTCTCCAACACATGGTCTCTTGCCACCATCTGCTTGCCACTCTTTGTCTATGAGTGTTTGAAATGGGACCAAAAGGGCAGGTAGGCTCTCACCAAAGGGAGGGAAAGGCCTGATGGTGCCTCCACTGGTGAAAACGCTGCTGATGTCTCTTCTCTTACTCACCAGGGTCAGTTGCCCTTTGAAAACAGTATTTCAGAATCTTGACCAGAGGGAGTAGATCTCATCTACTAGTCCATGGTTGCTGGTTCAGCACAGGAATTCTCTACTTCCTGGCCTCCATGAGGCGAATCCTCGGCTCTGCCACACCCTCCCTACCACCATGAATGAAATCTCTAAGAGACTGACCAAAATAAATCCCTCCTCTTCTTAAGTGTTCTGTTAGGTGTCTTGTCATAAATGCCCCGAACATGAACAGCTCTTTGACTTTAAAGACTGACGTATGAGCTGGTGCTACTGGCTCATCGCTGTAATCCTCGCTACTCTCAGGAAGATGAGATCTGAGGATCATGGTTCAAAATCAGCCTGGAATGGAAAGTCCACAAGTGGGGTTGTGGCTCAAAGTAGTAGAGCACTATCCTTATGTACAAAAGCTCAGGAACAGTGCCCAGGCTCTGAGTTCAAGCCCCTGGTCTGGCACACACATAAAAAAATTACAAATATACTTAATACTGCTGAACTATACTCTAATGATCTATCTTTGGGAGGGCAAGGGGGAGTACAGAAACAGAGGAATAGAGTGAGCAAATACAGCAGTGAAACTCACTAGACACCATATTGAAAATGAACTTGTGGGTGGAGATGGGAAAGAAAAACTGGGAAAAACAGAGGAAGAGGAAATGTGCTTATAACCTGACTTATGAAACTCTAACTCCTCCGTATATCAACTTTATAATAACAACAATAATATGTGTATAATATGTATATGTGTATATGTATATAATAACAATAAATATATACATGGATACATTTCTTAAATGGGCAAAAGGCACCAACGCTGGTGACTGACACCTGTAATCCTAGCTAGTCAGGAGGCTAAGACCTGGAGATCAAAGTGTGAAGCCAGCCCTGGAAGACAATCTCCAATGAACACAAAATCCTGGAAGGGGAGATGTGTTTCAAGTGGTGGAGTGTCACTCTCCAGTGAAAAGAAAAACTAGCACAGTGTGAGGCCCTGAATTGATGCCCCGTGCTGAGGAAAGAAAGCGGATGGCTGAATGTTATTGTTAAGCATTTTTTTACTACAATGAAAAAGCGTTTGAATCATACATTATATCCATGGGTATGTTAAATCTTTAAAGAAAATAGATAACCCTTTGGTGGGCATGATAGCATGGAGAACAGGGGGTTGAACTGTGTAGTATGGGTACCCAAAGAGATGTGTCTTTACGTTGAGATCATATTCACGTGCGCTCACCTACAAAACACTAGTCTTACAGAATTTGCTGTTTGAATCCTTTTTCTACAAGCTATCCATCTACTGCTCCTGAAGGAGAAGGTCAAGGGCCAGGGTGCAGGGCCAGACTCCAGATGTTGTGGCTCCAGATGCTGTCAGAAACAAATTCACTCTTTCCACTGTGTTGCGACTGCAAAGAGGAATGGCCCCATTCCAGGAAAAACCTTCTGCTCTGTGTTTGCCTTCTGTGAATGTTGAGCCAACTACAGAATAGTAACAAACTACATTCATTATACACTTGCTGTATGCAAAAAGCATACCATTTGGGCTTAAAGGCATAGTGAGACCAAGAAAACAAAGATATATTCCTGCCACCATGGAGCTGAAAATCTGGATGGGTTGACGAAACCTGTTTGTAATTAGTAATGGTTACCCCAAAGAGATTACCAGGGAAGATTAATTACAAAAGTTCCTCTCGGAGTGCCAAAACTGTTTCCCTCAGTTAATATTTCAACTACTTGTCATCTATTTTGTAATACAATTTTGATTTGCAAGTCAAATTCCAATGACAGGAACAACATGTTTTTTAATAATTAGATCTATTTCTAGTTTAGTAAGTCTGATTTTTCTTTCTAGTGTGCAATAAAATCTAAGTCAGATTTGTTTTTCCCTTTCCAAGATGAGGGTATGAATGAACCAGAGCCTGGACACCTAATAGCCGAGTGGCACTCCTCAAACCTCAATGCACCGACATGACAAACTCTCCGGGAAGCCTCTCTGGCTCGAGCTGGCTGTCATGAATCAATATTCACTACTAGGTGGAAGAAAAAGAAAAGGTATCATATATATAAAGCACTTCTTGCTATCGTTTGGGTAGGTTAAAGGCTTGGACTTCTGTATGGTGCTATTGGTAGAAAACGGGGAGTTGTGGGAGGAAGTTTAGTCATACAGCATGTCCTTGAAGGAGGCTGTCAAATCTGTCCTTTCCCTCTTTCCTTCTTTTCTTTACTACCTGGCTACACGTTGAACAGGCAGTATCCGCCATCAGGTCCTTAGCCATTGCAAACCCCAAAACAACGGGACCAATCTCTTGTAGACAGAAACTCCCAAGGTCTTGAGCAACATAAACCTCTTCTCTTTTTAAGTTGATTTACTTGAGGTGCTTGTTATAGTGACAGAAGGCTGGCTAACAGTGCTATTACTATCTCCTTTTACTGATGATGAAACAGAACCACTAAGAGTTCCAGTAACCTGCACAGAATCTCACAACAAGGTCAACCAACATGGAGAAATAAAAACAGACTACTGCTGGGAGGTCTAGGTAAATAGAAAGCTGTTTCCTAGAATTGAAAGGCCCTTCTGTGATGGAACTATGAAAGTTCTACTGTGAGATAAAGTTGCTGACATTGTCATTATAAATGCAATAGAAATGGATCATGATCTGCAGGTTTGGTTGTGACACCAACCAAAGCATAACCACAGAAAACAGTTCATATCATGTTTTCCAGTGGTGCTTTTCTTACTGGTTCAAACATGACAAGAGGAATCTCTAAACCTTAACTGTATTTACTTGTCACTCAGTAGTCATTGATGACAACAGTGTCTTAATCACTAGTCAAAACAATAGATACGAAATGTATGTGTAGACCAGGAATGTGGCCTAATGGTAGAGGGCTTGCCTAGCATGCATGAAGCCCTGGGTTCAATTCCTCGGTACCATATATGCAGAAAAAGCCACAAGTGGAGCTGTGGCTCAAGTGGTAGAGCTCTAGCCTTAAGAGAGCCCAAAGACAGTGCCTAGACCCTGAATTCAAGTCCCAGGACTGGCAAAAGAAATGTATACACAGGAGGTGTTAGTATAGTTCCATATTATCCACACTGAAACTTTGAATTCTGTCATCCTAAAGTCAGGGTGGTCTTCTTCTGCTGTCTCCAATAAATGTAGTGAAAGTAACCTAGACCACTTACGAGTGGAGGTACCTGGCACCCAGGAATGCACTCGCCAGCCCTTTCTGCCCTTCCAGCAGGTCTTTGAGTGTAGCGTGGTATGGCGATACCATACATGAAGTAGCAGAGAATGCTGGAAAACAGTTGTGATGGGAGGAAGCTCTGATCCACAGCACGCTGCATTAAGGAGAGACAGGTTTTTGCTTCGTGTTCATTGTTATAGCACCATAACCTTGCCGCCCTGACTAATACAGTGCTGTAGATGATTTATGGCCCAGAGCCAAATGTGAAAGTCCCAAGTATTACTACTTATCCCATCAATTGCCAGATACCATTTTAGCTCAACCATCTTAAAAATAAATACCAGTGAGTGGCTGCTGGGAGAACTGAAAAGGATAATTGGCATGTCGGTGTGGTGATTTACAACAAATCCCTGGCTGGCTTTGCACTGTGATTTCAGCCTCCTGACTAGGTAGGATTACAGGTATGAGCCACAGGTACATGAAGATCTTATTCGAGGACTTGTGGATACACATTCTGTGGACTGAAGGATCTCCATGCAGGTGAGTGTGTCCGATCAATTCTGACACTGTGCTACTCAGACCCACCCACCTCTGCTGTCCACTTACTCTCCTGATATTCAAATTTAAAACTTAGGTTTTCCCAGTATTTTATCCAGGAACCAGAAAACTCTGTTTCCAAAATATGTCCTTGTTTGAATAAAAGGATGCTTGAAGTCCATGAATGGGAAAGAATGATTCAGAAAAGTAAGGACTAACCCTTCTCAAATTTTAACCATGCCATTTTTGAGGTTAAGAAAAAAAAATTCGATTGCCTTTTCTTTTTCCTTTGCAAATAAAAATTCCCCTTTTTAACCAAGTGGATGTGGGAAATGTCATATTGAGAGCCCCAAGGAAAACACTTTCTGAGTGTGTGGGCTACCCTGCCCAAACTTCAGAATCTAATATTATGATCACAACATGAGATGATTGCCAAGAGACATCCTGGCCAGGATACATGTAACTCACCAAATACACCACCACCACTGCCATGGACAAGCTGGTAAAAATGGGTTACAAGCGTCCATACAGGGGCATACTCCTGAAACTGAAAATGGTTTGATAATTTCCAAAATGTCTTTATTACGACACAAGGTCACCATAACACATGGAGCACTGCTATAAACGCATTTTTATAAAGCTTTATGCTTATGCACTCTGAAGCTGAATGACTTTTCCTTTTTCACACTTTCCATTGTGTTCTTTATGACCTTGTATTGTCCGAGTTTTTTTGTACGGGATGTGCAGAACCTTTATAAACAAAAGAGAAGCTTTTGAGTTTGTTTTTGAGGGAAAACAAATTATGACCGAAAAGTTTTATACTAATTTGAGTTGATTTTGCATTTATTTCCATCTCTCCTTTTTCTAGTTGCTGCTTATTGCCTAGAGAAATGCAGCAATTTTCAGAGTGCATCACTGACTAATAGGCCTTAAGAATTTCCCGTAGTTATTGTACATATTTATAGGATACAGGGTGACATTCTAATACATGTGTACAATGTCAGGCCAGGACAATTAGCTTATTTATGACTATAAATCATATTCTTTCCTTTGGGTTGTAGTCATTCAAACTAATTCGGTACTCTTCAATGAAAGTAAGTTTTTATAAGGAACACAGAACAACCTCCCTATGGTAGGTTAAGCTGACCTTAGGATCAGGTGCCCAGGTCACTTAGAGAACATTTTTCTGATTGCTTGTTTTCTCAGAAAGTTTGCATTGCCATTGAAAAATCAAGGGTCTCAGACATCACAAGCAAATGAATTTTAAACCTTCCCTTTGTTATTCCCTAAACAAGCAACGTATATTTCACTGTATGAGGATCTTCTTCCTTGATCCATGTGTAATTAAAAAGATTCTTTATTCTAGATGATGTGCCATCTGCTCCCTTAAGATTGCAGAGCAGCAGGCATGTAACCTTTACCTGCAAATACACATGCATGTGTACACACACACACACACACACAGTATAGGGGAGAAGCCAAAATTATTTTCAATGGATGGATGAGTAGATGGATGGGATATGAGATGGATGGATGCATGGTTGGATGGATGGACTGATGGATGGATGGATGGGATATGAGATAGATGGATAGATGAATGAAATTTAAGAAATTTCTTTTTTAAGGCACTAGGTTGCTAATTTAATTCCATCCTCGACAGTTTAAAGAAGAAAGAGCAAGAAAAGCAAGGTCAACTCTTGGTCCTGTCTAGGGTGGCAGGCTGGCATCCCATGGAATCATTTCAATGATTCTCTGTGTGGTCCAGATCCTATGAGAATATCCTAAGGAGTAACATTATTTCCCCCAAAAAACTATTCAATTGTTTGATTCTGAAGTTGAGCACAGCAAAAGATAATAACAGTAGGATCCTTTCCTTCTTCCCTCTCCCATCCATTCCCCACCCTCAATTCCAGTGGAACAAGAACTAGGAGAAATCAAAGGCTTCAGCTTACTACCACCAAGCAGAAAGGAGTTCAAGAAATGTTTCAGCATTTGTTTCAGAGAAAAAGTGCTGCTAGACAAACCTCAGATGGTCTTGCTCAGCGTGCAGTTTTAAGTCCAGCAAGATGGACTTAAGGAAGGGTTTGTACACTATTTCAGATGATAAGTTATCTCTACTCATAAAAAAGCACTCTTTCCACTCTTCTTTTTCTTCCAGAGCAGACCTTGTCATAAACTTCTTCAGTTAATTAAGATTTCAGGGGAAAATAATAAAGCCTTGCACAACTTAGCCAAGATGATTACTGGACACTTTGCCCACTGGCTGGCTTCCAGGAACCCAATCTAACATTTGGAAATGTTATTTCACTCTCCCTGTACCTCTGGAGATTTACAAACTATTAAGACATTCAGATTACTAATGAAACTTTGTTAACAGTTAGTGCCAATGAACTCAGCTGGAGTGTAAAATCTAGGCGGAATACTCAACTTTGAAATTATATACTATTCTCTTACTCCTAGATCATCACCACTATCACCCCTCCCCCCAAAACTGGGTCCCTTATTTAGAATTACTAAAGCTACATAGGTCATAGAAGGATGAATCACTTTAATGACAACTTTCTTCGGTTGGGCTGCGTTTAAATTTACCATTATAAAGATTCAGACACACAGGAAAACACGAGTGACAAGCACCCTTAAAAGTCAGTTCAGTGAGAACCACAAAGAGCTTTTTATTCTGGGGTTTAACTCTGGACACATCATGCCTGTGTGCAGGAACTCGGATTCCATCTGTTGCTCTAGAGCCAAAAGCTTTATTGTATTGACTTTGTGCTCTTATCTGATGGCCATAAATTCCCACCGGAGAGATGCCCGGCTTAGCCCATGACCCCTGTTGCTCTATCCAACAAAGGAGCAGGTCTTTCTTCCCATGGACTCTGAAGCTTGGGGACTGCCCTCTGTGAATGGCCTTGGGTTTTTGCTGTTCCCATTCAGGATTCCCTAATGTGAGCAATTACAAGATACTTCATTTCAAGTCTCATGGGTAGCTGCAACACTTCAGTGAGCAGTAAACTCCTGGGACCCCAGAAGGAGATGAGGAAAGCTGGGGGTAAAGAGGCATGTCGATAAATCTTTCTGGAATTAAGAATGCAAAATGTTACATAGGCATACATTGTGGACACAATTTTCTGTTTGTGCAACACAAAGACTTAAGAATTAGGACTTGCCCGGTGAATCTGAGAATTTAGGCTGCTCAGAAGGCTGTGTTTACTAAATCAAAAATGGAATTTTCTATCCAGAGATGAATGTGTCTGAACTGAGGGTTGGGGGGGGCATTCAGGGGCTCTTAGCAGCCCAAGGATACAAACAGGACATGACAAGCCCTAGCTTTTCATTTCTCCCAAAGTGCCTGAGACCATTGTCTCATGGAAGGAACAATAAAAGAAATGGAAAGTCAGTCCTTTGCAGGGTACCAACCACAGAGAGCCTCTACCAGGCGCCTGGTCCTTCCTGTGGGAAGCATCCTGTGACACAGCTTTGTCCCTCCCTCACCAGGGGCATTAAAATGTCCTTTGTCCCGTCACTGTGGTAGACGAGGGCTGTCACTCTACTTACCATGTTGATCATTGTATCATGGTGGCCATTTTACAGACCTCCCAAAGTATCCATTCACTGACTTCAGACCTTTCTCCGTGCGCAAGCTCACTACACTCACAACAGTGACGACACGTTCAGGGACCTGAGGGGTTCACAATGACGACACGTTCAGGGACCTGAGTGGTTCACACACCAAGCACTGGAGGCCCCAGCCAGAATCCTTTGGCTCTGGCTAGCACCAGGGGCCAGAGTCTGAGTCTCTCCCCGCCCCACCCCGCCCGCAGGGAACCCATGCCACTGACTCTGCCGTCCCTCCTGGCCTGCACGGGCCCTGCCGGGGAGGGGACCGCGGGAGGGGACAGCGGATGGTGCAGCGCCTCGCGTCCTTTTCCCAGCTGCCACTCGGGGCGCTAAAACGAGATCCGTGCAGATTAACCTCTTCTCAGGAGAGAGAGGCCCGGGCTCTCAGACGCTGGTAATGACCTCCAAGATCTGTGTCTCAGCTGTCGGGGTCCGAGCCCCCACCCCTCCTGCGTCTGCACCTGTCCCCAGGGGCGCAGGCAGGGGCCAGGAAGGGCGAGGATCTGGGGAAGAGCATACCTAAGTGGGGGGAGCGCTTACTTGCAACAAGTGTGGCTCGGAGGCGCAGGCTGGCGGCCGGCGTGGGCAGCAGCGCCCCCAGATGGCCGCCTCTAACCGGGGTTCGAGGCGCAGGAGGAAAGGCGCCCCGCCAGAGCCACGCAAGACCGGGGTGGTCAGGACCCGACCCCAAAGCTGCCCGCGTGGGAAACCTCCCAAGGCCCAGTGACACGAGCGGCTGTGCCACGCTGCGTGACCTGGTTCGTTATAAATGATAAATAAATAACCACCCCTGCCTCAGTCTCCTTGCCATACTTGCGAGGTGGGGGGCCGTGGGGACTCAACCAGGTGGCAGCGCAGATGGCTGTCCATGGAATTGCATTCATGCCGCCCCCCCTTTTAATACAGAACGTGGAACCCCCGAACTTCTGGCCTGGAGGACAGGTCGGCGGGGCGCGCGGACACCCTCCTGGCTGCCCGCCCCGCAGGGCCCCGCTCCTTCGGCCTTGGCACCCCCTGGGTGGCAGAATCCCGCCGCAAATGCATTGCTCTGGGCAGGAGAGAAAGGGCGGCTCGCTTTCCCAGCGGAGCCCAGGCAGAGTGGGGTTCAGGGACCCTGGAGCTTAGAGACCCCCCAAACTTAGAGACCCAGAAGCAAGGCAGACATCTCCACAGATGCCAGGGGCCTCTCCCAGCGAGCCTGGCTTTATCCAAGCGGCCCGCTGTCCTGGGGAGACCTGGGGTGGGGGAGGTCCTGGGCAGCTTTCTTTGTCCCTCAAGATTCCTCAGTACCCTGATTCTACAGAAAATCGGGGCCCACTCCACACCACACGTTCTGGGGTCTCTTCCCGGGGCCTGCAGCCTCTGGATGGGAGGTCGTTCACTGAAGGCCCAAGGCGAAGGCGAGGAGACAGGCGCGGGCACCCCGTCCCCGAGGCTCCGCATGGGCGGAGGTGGAGAGGACGGCCGAGACCACGGCTCAGCACATAGGCCCGCAGGTAGGAGCTGGCCCGGGAGGGTGCCAGGCGCCGGCCGGCCGCAGGCCTCGGAGCGCAGGGCAGAGCGGGGAGAAGAGCTGGAGTTACCCCCAAAAGCAGCCCGGGCCGCACCCCGCGTGTGCGTCTTCCCATCCCCAGAGATCGCGAGCCCCCGCGGGCACACGCGCTCCCAAGAAGGGGAGGAAGGAAGCGCGACACCGCGTGGGGGAGGAAGTGGGGTCGAGGCCCAAGCGTGTCCTGGCGTCCTAGCCGGGCAACCGGGCCAGCCGGAGCCCAGGCCCGCGCGTGGCGCGGCTGCAGAGTCCAACCGGCTTCCCGCGCCCTCTGGCGGCGAGTGGAGCCGCGGGGTGGGGGTGGGGTGCCCGCAGTGCAAGACTCGAACCAACCCCGCTGGGTCCCGAGAGCGACCCCGGGGGACCCGGGCCAGCCCTATCGTCAGTCCGCGCGGTTCCACCCGAGCTGGACCCCCATCGCTTCGGCGTATAAGCGGCTCCGAGCCCCGCGCCCGCGCGCACCGCGGAGGACCGCGGGAAGTCGGGCTTTGAAGACACCAGAGCCCGCTCTCCCGGCGGAATGCCCTCTCCACCTGGCCACCGTCCCGCCGTGTCCCGCAGTGGCGAGGAGATGGCACACGGTAGGCCTTTCCCTCTCCATCCTCCACCAGCAAACAAGCCCAGCCACCAGGCGGGCAGCGGGAGGCGAGGCCGGGCCGGCCAGCGTCCGTCCTCCGGAAGGAGGGAAGCGGGAGCCCCCGGCCCAGCCAGCCGATGACCCTAGTGGCCGGGAAGTAAGAACAATGCGCCCGCCTTGCATATGAAAGACCTCCCGGGACGGGCTCCGGCTCTGCGCGCGGCCCGCGGCCGGAGGGGGCGCACCGGGGGCACGAGCCCCCGCCCCTCCGCACTTTGTCTCCGCACCCTTTTCCTAGCCTGACAGCCCGTTCTCAGAGGGTGCCCCACCATGTACTCTCCGGTCCACCGGGCCCCAGTGGACCCGCGGCTCGGGCCCGCCGCCAGCGGGCACAGGTGGGACTCCGCGGGGAGGGGCGCGAGCCCCCAGCGTGCCCGCAGGCCCGTCCGGCTGCAGGGGCCGGTGGGTGGGAGGGCCGGGCGTGCCTTCCAGTAGAGTCACCCCGTTCGCTGGAGGGTACCAAGTCTCTTCTGCGCGATCTAGCCACCCCAACAAAAGAGGTTTTCCCATCAACCGTTTCCAATTCTGATTGTGTCTAAGTCGCCCGGGCGCCCGGGCGCGCGGGGTCCCAGGCTTTCCAGTGCACCCGTGTTTAGTACTAAACAAAACCCCATTCGGGGCCCGGGAAGCGGGGCGCCCAGCCCCCAGCAGCCCCGAGGGCCGAGCGCGGTGGCCGAGCTCGTCCGCCCGTTGTTTAAAGGGCCGCGGAGCGGTGCGCGCGCAGCCGCATCTGGGGAGGGGGCGCCGCTAGAATTCCCCGGCCCCGGAGAGTAGGAGCGGCCCTCCGCCCCCGCCGCGCTGGCTCCTCCCTTCCTCCCCCCACCTCCAGATTTGCATAAAAAAGGCCGAGAAAACTCTGGCGGCGCCCCTGCCCCGGCTCACTCCGCTCCCCCGGCTGGAGCCCCCCGAGCTGCGGCGCAGGGCCGATCGTCTTGCAAGCACTCGGGCTTGCGAGTCGAAACCCACGATCCACGCGGAGCGCCGCCGCCGGCAGGCCCCGCGCTTCCCGGCTCGGCCTCCTCCGCCCCCCGGGGGTCGCGCAGCCACCATGCCGCCGCAGGGCCCCGGCTCGCTGCTGCTGCTGGTCCTGGCGTCGCACTGCTGCCTGGGCTCGGCGCGGGGGCTCTTCCTCTTCGGCCAGCCCGACTTCTCCTACAAGCGTAGCAACTGCAAGCCCATCCCCGCCAACCTGCAGCTGTGCCACGGCATCGAGTACCAGAACATGCGGCTGCCCAACCTGCTGGGCCACGAGACCATGAAGGAGGTGCTGGAGCAGGCGGGCGCCTGGATCCCGCTCGTCATGAAGCAGTGCCACCCCGACACCAAGAAGTTCCTGTGCTCGCTCTTCGCCCCCGTCTGCCTCGACGACCTCGACGAGACCATCCAGCCGTGCCACTCGCTGTGCGTGCAGGTGAAGGACCGCTGCGCCCCGGTCATGTCGGCCTTCGGCTTCCCCTGGCCGGACATGCTCGAGTGCGACCGCTTCCCGCAGGACAACGACCTCTGCATCCCCCTGGCCAGCAGCGACCACCTCCTGCCAGCCACGGAGGAAGGTGAGCCTTTCCCGGCCCCTCCCCGTCCAGGCGGGGCGGAGGCGCGACGGGAGGGAGGGCCGAGGCGAGCGGGGGGGGGGGGTCCCGCCGCTCCTGCCCCGGTCTGTCACCAGTCCCTCGTGTCCTATTAGAGACGCCTTCCCTCACCTTCACCCCAAGTCTCCTTCCCGGGTTCCACCGGGATTGTGGCGGTGAGCGAGCGCGGGGAAAGCCGCGCTGAGTGCAGAGGCGGTGGGGCGCGCCCTGGCCCGGCTCCGGGTTCTCATCCCCGGCGGGACGCTCGTCCCCGGGCCTTCGCGGGACAGTCAAGATGCACAAACAGATGACCTTGTAAGCTACTTTTCTGGCCCTTTTACTCATTTTGGTTTTCAAGAGAAAAACCAGGACTGGCTCCTAGCATGGGAAATCACTGTACTGGCTGTTACCGCCCGGGCACTGGGGAAGAGGAATCCCTGGAGGTCCTCCTGTCACTATCAGCTTTTATCTTAGGAGTGGTTTTAATTAACTGGAGAAAAATCATGCAAACGTGTTTCCCAACTTTTTAGAAAAACAGCCGGGGAGTTCCTGGGCAAACACCATCAAAGCAATGAAAACCTCATGGGCTCTTAATATTCTTCCTGAAAGGAAAAAGTATACAATGTGTCTGAGCTGATTTAGGTCCCATGGGAGAGCAAAGGCGCCCCTAATCCCTCTCAGAGCCGACCTCGCAGCATCTCCCTTTCAATCTCCTACAGACATCATTAGCTCAAGAAAATGCAAAGTTGTTTAGCAATCTTTCCTGGCAGGCACCAGAAGTTTGCAATCATCTTATTGGTTAGATTTCTAATTTATTGCAAATGTTTGGCATTTTTCAAACATTTGTCCAACGTATACCCTAGACTAACCAAACAGGTTAGTAACATTTCATATACATCTGAGAGTTCCTAATTGGAAATGTTTAATTTGGGAGGGGGTGAAGGTAGTTAAAGCAGTTTTATGTGTGTGGGTTCCTTTTGTTTTTGTTTTTTGTTTTGCTTTGTTTTGGTTTGGTTTTGTTTGGGTTTTTTTTTTTTCAATCAACACCAGCATTGTATGTGGCACATTCCTGCAAAAAGCCACTTTCTTCCTCCAAAATAAAAGTTGATCCATGTCGTTTTGTTCTTTGTGACTATGGACTAATTTGATAAATAACTTTTCTATGATGAGTCACAAAGTTTATCTTCTGTAAAAAAAAAGATTCATTCTCATATTAGTGAAAATCAAATTGCATGTAAATTCTAAAGACAGCATGAAGCACACTTATAAATGATAACGAATTATTTTCTTTTCTTTCCCCCAAGAAATTCAGACTCAGACTCTTTCAATGAGCATTTTGCTAGTCATGTTTATTTGTCATAAGCAAGGAGGGACAAAGAGAGCCCACACAAAGGAACAATGAGCTGTATTTTTACCTAATTCACACTCCAACTTGGCAGAGAGTACAGGTGAGAAAGAACCAGTCAGAGAGGGTCGGAAACTGCCTATATTGGCCCTAACAGCCCAACAGGAGACAAGTCTCCTGATCTAGACTTGAAAGTGTTTTATAATGACCCCCTGGCCAGGCCTTTGCTGAGGATAGGGACTGGGCTGGTCCATAGCCCCATTCCCCTGTTTTATGGTTATCTATTTTTCCATATCCTTCAAGGGTCTTTGGGTGATTTATTTTCTGTCTAGGGAGACATGGGGAAGGACTTTCTTCAGACTTGGTCCCTGACATGGAGAGTAGAGACCTGTCCTAATGGCACAGGCCTGCACACTCTGCTCCCTTTTATGTGAAAGACATTGCTTTATAAGCATAGCCTATGAGCAGTATTTTTTTTGTTTTATTTTCATTTTCCTCAAATAAAATTTAAACAGAAAGAGAATTTTTTTTTTTTTTTTTTTTTTTTAGAAATGATCCATTCTACTTTTCTACAGAAACAGGGATGAGATAGGACACTGCTGCTCTGGCCTGGAGAAGCCCCTTTAACTTTTTCTAAAAGCCACCTGCTGTTCCCTTTAAGGCAAACTTAGCATAAATAAATA
This sequence comes from Megascapheus bottae, assembly GCF_031878675.1. NCBI lineage: Eukaryota > Metazoa > Chordata > Mammalia > Rodentia > Geomyidae > Megascapheus > Megascapheus bottae. Next base: position 20,880,830 of record NC_143531.1, read on the forward strand.
AATAAATAAAAGCAAACTTACCAAAAACTGTTTCTCCACATTTCTAGCTCCCAAAGTATGTGAAGCCTGCAAAAATAAAAATGATGACGACAATGACATAATGGAAACTCTTTGTAAGAATGACTTCGGTAAGTAACCCACCCCCCGCCAACAGATCCCACATTGAATAGTTTGGTTTACCATTACGAGTCATTAAGACGCTGCCAGCTAAGAGTCCCAGCTCATTCCCAAGACATCTACTACTCATTCTATCTCAGTTTCCTCCTTGTGTAACAATATTTGAGTTTTATCTTTTTAGGTGAGATTCATTCTTCTCATAAGCAATCATCAAATGATAAAAATGATTCAAATGACCAGTGTACAGTGGCACATATTTTTTCTCATGTGGCTTTTTCATAGACACAAATGTAACCCCGAGCCATATTCTTTCAATCACGAAACATGCATGGGATAGGTACTCCTACTGCTGAAATTAGAACATCAGCGAAAGAGACTCAAGGCCAAAAGTAAACATTCAGCCTGGTATCAAATGGAAATATTTTTGCTTTGTTTATAACTAATAATGATTGGCTCCTCTGTGTGTCAGGGTTAGTGTGTGTGCCACCAAGTCACTAGTGAAATGTAAACAGAATGATTTTCTAGAAGATACACTTCGAAGGTGTTTATAAAGTTTTTGTAAGTCTAGACACACTTGCCATATTTTTGCGATAACTAAGGAAAAAAGAAAACATAGAAATGACCTTTAGCAAGACATGGAAAACATTTGGTGACGTGGGTCCTGGGGCCAATAGAAAGCACAGTAACCTTTCTACATCCGTAACAAATCCTTGCGTGAGTCTCAGGGTAACATCCCAGCTCCCACTGCAAGCAGCTTCGTACTCCTGACTTTTCTGTCCCTGAGATCTCAGGCCCTTGGTTTCTGACAATATCTAGTCACCATACTTTAATCAACTCCAGGTACCTTTCAGAAAGTATCTTGGATTTAACTATACCCTAGGAAGGAGAAAGGAAGAAGGTAGCCCAAAGCTCCAGCCCACACTTCCCATTAGAAGAGCCACAAATGGAGCTCGTAGGCTTTTATGTGTATTCAAATACAGTGTCATCACACCTTTACCCAGACACAGCTCTTAGCTTCCACACTGCAAGACTTTAATCTGTAAAGTACGAGTGTATTCTGGTAGCGTATAGTTGCACTTAGTGTACATATGTGCATGGGCACACGCATGCATGCATGGATATGCACATGAGTGTGGACGTGCAGGTGCGTGAGCGTGCACACACACTATCTGCTTTGTGGTTTACTCAATGGAAAGCCCCCTTTCTAAGGATGCCCCACTAAAGTCTGAGCCAAAAACTAGGTGTATTTGAAAGTGTGGCCATGAAAAAAATCCTTTCAAATCCTACAAGTCCTCATCCTTGAGAGATCACACATGCACACAGCCAGGAGCTTTGCTTTCCATTTCTGCACTCCTCTTTTGATCCATGAAGAGAGAACAATAAAGCCACATTTCAGGAAGTGCATCCTAAACTTTTGGTTTTAATCTCCCGTTGATGCCCTTGATTTGGGAAGTCACGGGTAGAAGGAAAATGTAAAGATTCAGAAATCTTGAGGCTCTGGGGAAGGCCCCACCCCCACCCTGACGACAGGGGGAAGCCAGGAGGCCTTGGCACTTCAGTCACCCAGGTACTGGAATAAGGAATGGCTCAGAACTCCCTTTCTACATGTCCAGAACATGTCTAGGCCAAGTAACATCACCTATGCCTCCTAGCCCAGCCTGCAGCCCTAAGCACATCTTCTAAGGCAGGAAATTATTCAGGAATCTTTCCCGTGGACTGCATCTCCAAATTGGTTATTTGAGAGCTAGAAAATGATGGTGCTGCTCCGCCTCCTCCTGCTCCTGCCGCCGTAGAGGCGTGATTTGCCTAATGTTTCAAGCCTAAGAATGGTATTTTGGACTGAGTGGCCGTCAGGCACATGGCTCTATCCATGCTACAGGCCAGGCTTCATGGTATCCTGTTTTCTGACTTTGCTTCATCCCATAGCAGGGTGGGTCCAACAAAACTATAGTTCACCACCTCCTGGCATCTTTGAGTCCCCTGGCTGAGCTTTTCTCATAGCCGACTTGGCGAGAAAGGCATTCTTAGCAGCATACCCTGGGATTTCGAGGAAAATCTCAGTAGAGGGCTGTTGCTAAAGTGCATTTAGGCTCAGGAGAGTCTGGAAAGCTGCGCTTGTACATCTTCTGTACAGAGCAGCCATCAGGGGCCCCAACAGTCTTAGGACACCTGGGAGTTGGACGGGGAATTAAGAGAACGCGGCAGTGCTGCAGAAGGAAGTTTGAGGGCTGGAGTCTGAGCACGGGACTAAGCCCCATGACCTCACTCACTCGGTAGCCCAATGCAAGTTACTATTCCTGTGGACTTCAGATTCTCTGGGTACTAAGGAGAGGTTTACTACAAGCACCATTTCTAACCTTAAAACTTTTATCCTTTTCCTGCCTCCGTGGTGTCTTGAAATTTAACTCCAGCCTATGCATTGGAAGAGTTTTCTTTCCCAAGGCACACAATAAAATGTGTCTTTTATAGAAAACCACTTACTTTCTGTTTTTAACATTCTAATGAGTCCACATACACATTTTGGACACAGTACATATATGATGTACAATGCCTCAGTCCTGGACAGGCAAACAAGAGCCTAAGAGGATGAGGTCTTCAGAAACATTTTTACAGCTAAACATGTTGTGCCCTTAAAGAGAGTCTTGCATATGTTTCTTCCCCTCCCAGTGACTTTACCAAATCAGATGCAGCTGCAAGATCAATTCTTCTTTCCCGTAATCTGCACTTTAGAGTACAAGGATTGTGTGATACAGTTTCCTTACAGGTTTGTCCAAAAACTTCCCTGCCATAATAAATGGAGTTTAAAGCTGGCAGCCACAGCCAGATCAAGTTTCACTTAGGACTCAAGCATTTGTTTTCCTGCTGAAGTTTCCAATAGGGAAACTCAGTTTGCTGGGAAAAGATGGATGGACCACAACAAGCAGCCTGCTTCCTCAACTAGCATGAGGAAGAAAACGCAATTGCATCCTGCAGTTTGCAAAGGATTGCTGCTTTCACAGCAATCTGACAAATGCATGGGGGCTTTAGAAATGGAGCCACCTGCTGCCTCCCTACCTGCAGCCCCCAGTCTCATTCATTTTAGGAAGCTCTTTTTCATTGCCCCCAGACCAAATCAGAGGAAGGGAGACTCCCCTTCGACGTGTAACCACGTAACTTATGCAAGTCTGCCTGTCTTGTCTTCACAGCGCTGAAAATAAAAGTAAAGGAGATCACGTACATCAACAGAGATACCAAAATCATCCTAGAGACGAAAAGCAAGACCATTTACAAGCTCAACGGTGTGTCCGAAAGGGACCTGAAGAAATCGGTGCTGTGGCTCAAAGACAGCCTGCAGTGCACCTGTGAGGAGATGAATGACATCAACGCACCGTACCTGGTCATGGGACAGAAACAGGGTGGGGAGCTGGTCATCACCTCTGTGAAGCGGTGGCAGAAGGGCCAGAGGGAATTCAAGCGCATCTCTCGAAGCATCCGCAAGCTTCAGTGCTAGTGTGCGTGGCTCCCACCACACAGCCAGCTAGGCTAACCATCCTGCTCTTCCACCTACCCCTTCAGACTGCCCATGCCCAGCTAGCTCCACGCTGGCCAGCCGCAGCCCCGGCACATCCCCTGCCCCCTGCACACCACGGGGCCCCCACAGCATTTTGAGTGACAAGACTCCAGGGCCCTCAGGAAAGGATAGAGGCTTTTCTCATCAAGGAAAACCCCGCCCACATCTTGTAGCGGTATCCACAGTGATTAAAACCATCAGTATTTTTAATGAAGTTTTAAAGCAGCATTTGTGTGTGTGTGTGTGTGTGTGTGTATGTGTGTGTGTGTGTGCGCGCGCGCGCCAATTCTGGAGCTTATACTCAAGGCCTGGGCTTTTTCCCTAGGCTTTGGGGCTCAAGGCTACTACTATTTGAGCCACATCACCACTTCCTGCTTTTTGTTGGTTAATTGGACATCAGAATCACATGGAGTTTTCTGCCTGGGATGGCTTTGAACCCTGATCCATAGCTAGGGTCACCCAGGTATAAGCCACCAGCATCCAGTAAGAAATATCTCACTTTAAGATTAGTTTTGAATAGATGGGGCTGTGACTTGGGTCTGAGTTCTCCTCTGTCTCCTTTCTTTGGTCAGTCAGCTGGTTTTCACTGCTCCTTGAGGTGACTATTATACAGATTGCTTCATTTCTCTCTCTGGTCCAAACCTGTGGATCACACATCTAGTTGAGATAAAGCTGGCCGTTGTCTCAACCTCTCTCCCAGCTGCAGCCTGAGTCTCTGTACCACAGAGCAGAGACACAACTTCCATTTATAAGCAGCAGAGTAACCATTCTCAGTAGCCTGATGAGTTCTTCAAATAAAGGACAAAGAAACTTTGATGAGTTGACTTGAGTACTCAAAGCTTTGTTTAAAATATTTTTACTTAATTTTTGCAAATTAAACCATTGTAGCTGACTTGTAATATACATAGTAGTGTACTTTTTAAAAAAAAAGTTGTAAAAATGTTGCTTTAACCAACACTGTAAATATTTCAGATAAACATTATATTCTTTGTATATAAACTTGACATTCTGTTTTACCTTTGTCTTTTTGTCTTGTCTTGGAACAAGGAGCTAAGAGGGAGCCATGTTCTAGCCTGCTGGCAGTATGAAGTCCTCAGTTTCTCCATCTCCCTTGTAACTCACTTTTCATGAAGATTCTACCATAGCTAGCCCTGTGGGAAGCAGAGGCTTGAAAATGCCTTTTGTTTCTTCTTGTAGCACAACTGTAGCTGTGTAAGGTCAGCTAAGTATGTGGCTATAGTGGTAGAGCCCTTCCTGGCAAGTGCTAGGTCCTGAGTTCAAATCCCAGTATCACCAATAGAAAATGGTTAAGGGTTTTGCAGTTTTGCTTTCCATCTCCTGAACTTTTTTTTATAATGCAAAAGAATAACCATTGCAAAAACATTAATCTTTTCCCAAGTTTAACTGACCCTCAGGTGAAAAAGCTCTGATTTGAAAAGCGTCTCCCAGAAGGTGGGGATCAAAGAGAGTGGACTGGAAAATTACCATTAGGAAAGAAAAGGATAGATAATTGATAAAAGGTCTTAGCCCGGGTTGGGTTGCTGTAACAAAACACCTTAGACTGAGTAATGTGTAAACAGAAGCTTTTCACACTTCTGGAAGTCCAAGTGCAAGGTTAAGGAGCTAATAGATCTGTGGTGTGTGAAGTCTCAATGCTTCCTAGGTGGTGGCGTCGCCTCAAATCACGGGCTCTCCCAGCCGTAACAGTCACCTGAAGGTCCCACTTCCTACTGCCAACTCGAGGGGGACCGAGCAGGAGTTCTGGAGGGACACAAACACACCATTTTATCCGTGGAACCGCCTCAGAAGTGGTAAAGTTAGAAGAGGGAAGATTAGATGGCAGAGCTGTGGTGGAAATATGCCTTCTGTGCTATCTTGGTAGATCAGAGAAACCCAAGGCACTCGTGCCTGAACAAATACACACCAACTAGTTACCAGAGAACAGCAAGCCAATGATGTCAGTGCTGATGTTACCACCTTAGTCTTTGTTCCTGTAGACTGTACATGAGAGGGTGAGGGAAGAGAAGCAACGGACAAAGGATTTTAATACATGCAGAACTGGGAAGTTGTTGATAGTAAGGGGACAGTGACTGGCAGTCTCCCCATGACATCTGAAGTTTATCTGATGACACTTGTCCATTTAGTTGAAAAGATTCCTGGGAGAGAGATCCAAGATGGCGGACTAGAGACAGGGCAATACCACAGCTCTAGCAGAAATACAAAGCTCCTGGACATCCATCTGTGACCCCTGGACACAGCACTACAGTTAGTGTAGCCTCAGTTGCTTGGCCCAAGCAGTGCTTTATATTTTCCTCTGCACTGACACTTGATGCAGGATTCTCATCTGATTCCACAAACACTGGGCACCTATGGACCAGACTTAGAAGGGGCAGGGACTCGTCGTCGATCGAAGTTAATACTCAGCTTCAATATCTGGAATGAGGGACTAGAGACCCTGGAAAGCACAGATAAGACAAAAGGAAGGAAACAGTAAACCAAGGATTTATTTCATCAAGGATCAGGACCAGAAAGGGAACTACAACTGATTCCATTACAACAAATACAATGCAAACAATTTGGAAGAATCAACCTATCTGAATGCTTCCTCACCAATCGAGCCCGAGCCCGAAATTACCTCGCTTACACAATGGGACAAAAAACTTTGGTTCTGTCTAATGCTAGACACACTTCTGCCAGTTGTACCTGAGCCACTCCAATATCTGCCTCTTGTGCAAAACCATGGTCATTTTAAAGGACTGCCTGAAGATCTTCAGGAAAACCACAAAGCAGTCTGAAACAGATGTATTTGCAAAAAAGCTGAGAAAGATTTATTGTCACTTAGAGATAGGGTAAGCAAGCCTGGCACCTGGGATGAGAGTGATACTTCCATAGATTCCAATGGAGAGAGGAGAGAGGACTGCCCCCCAGTCCTGATTCATTCATATTTATTGTAATAGTATATGTTCCTCACATACACTGGTCCCTTGAGATTAAATATATGTAAAGTACCTACCATTAGGCAGCATTATAAAATGTTTATATGTTACCTGGGCTGGCATGTAGCTCCCTGCAGAGCAGTTTGGCTGTTGTCTGGGTACGAAACATAGAAGGTCAAGCCAGAAGTTCACACTGGAGGGTAAAAATAACTGTGCACTTTTTCTTGTTGGTGCCTCTACAAGCTAACTTATTTTAGCACCACCACCTCGCCTCTGGAAGAGCAAATAGCTAAAGTTCAGAGAAGTAGGAATACCAATATTTTCTCTCACAAGAATGTGACTTTGGTAGAAAAAGAGTCAATATGATCTTAGCTATTAACTTAACAAACAGGAAGTATACTAGTGTATCCTGGCCTCCCTTAGAGGTGAGAAATATATACAACATACCACAATTGCTACCTTTGGGTGAATCCAAGTCAGTAAAAAAAAATTTCTAACTTCCGAGCCCAGGCACCAAATATGTTACCAGGAATTTAAGGAAGGTTCTTGACTATGGCAAGGGAAAATTCAAGCAAGATCTGAACATAGTAAAGATGATGGGAAACAACATGTGCCATAGATGTGCCATGGGAAATAGCGCCTCAACTCGTCTTGTGCCATCTTGTGCCATTTTGGGGTTTTTGGGTTTTTTTTTTCTTTTTTTTGCCAGTCCTGGGCTTGAGCTCAGGGCCTGAGCACTGTCCTTGGACTTTCTCAAGGCTAGAGCTCTACCACTTGAGCCTCAGCACCACTTCCGGCTTTTTTCTATGTATGTGGTACCGAGGAATCGAACCTGGGTCTTCATGCATGCTAGGCAAGCACTTTAACCACTAGGCCAAACTCCCGGCCCCATTTTGGGGGTTTTGATGTTGAGTCAAATAAGGACCCTTGAAAACACTGAGACATTTCTTTCCTTTCATCCTCCCTCCCACTCTCCCTCCTTTCCCCTCCCTACCTCCCTTTTTTCCCTTTCCTTTTTGTGTCAGTCCTGGGGCTTGAACTCAGAGACTGGGTGATATCCTTGAGCTTTGCTGTTCATGGCTAGTGCTCTAACACTTAAGCCATAGCTCCACTTCTGGAGTGTGTGTGTGTGTGTGTGTGTGTGTGTGTGTGTGTGTGTGTGTGTGAGACTGGAGACCAAAGTCTTGTGGAGTTTGCTACCTGGGCTGGCTATGGCCAGTGATCTTTAGAGCTTAGCCTTCTGAATAGCTGGGATTATAGGTAAGCCGCAGGTACCCATCCACACTGGAGACATTTTGAAGATTAAAAGGAAATATGGGATCTATCAGATATGTCTGAGGTCATGCCTAATATCAGACATAATATGTGCTTAGCACAAGCCTTCGCATACTGTATGTAGGTGCTTGATAAAGATTAACTTTTTACAGCTAGGACAGTAGAGGCTGGTCTGCCTAGACCAGGATGTCTGGCTCAATGTAGTAAAGTACAACGCTCTCAAGGAAGGCACTGGGCTGAAAGAAAACAAGGAGAGGGGAGGGGAAGGCGCCCCAGGGGGACTGAAATGTGTTCTCTCTCCCACTGACAAGGCCCCTACACTCAATAAACCAGAATGACCCTGGCTGAACTTCCAGGCTTGAAAGTATGGCTGGCTTTTAAAAGGAGTTCTTCTTTTTTCAAGATCAATTGTTCAGAGGACTGAAAAGCTTGCCTTCAGAAGAAGCTCAGTCCTAAAACCTGTAGGGTAAACCATTAAAAAGCAGGAATGTGCCATGTCTCCACGGGAAGCAGGCACACACCACACCCCGCCACCGCAATGCAGATTCTGCCTACTCTCTAAACTAACCAGAAACCAAAGAACCCGAAAGCTGAGCTCTAGCTAACATCATTTAAGTGAACCAGCTGTTATATGAACCTTAAACCACATGTCATTTGGCTGAGGGGGGAGGGGCCGGCGGCCACCAAGAGGCTTATGGGCCCCAGCTCCACACATGAATCTGGAAGGCTGTGGTTGAAAAAGCACACTGCATTCTCCCATAGAAGCAAGGTTGTAAACGGCAATTAGGGCCTCAAGCCAGCTCACAAAAAGTCATGTGACCATAACATGGCCAAACTCAGTACATTTTAGCAAGGGGGGAGGGGGAGTAGCAATCAATAATGTTATAAAACCAATAACTGAAGAATGAGATAAGTGATAAAGTTAAGAATCTCATTTGTTCCAACTAGCCATGCTTAAGCACAAGCAGATTTAATTAAAAGCATTTAAAGCATTAGAAAGCTGCCATCCAGACAGGCTCAGGGTCCAGGGCAAATGGGGAATCTGGCAGTCAGGACTAGACCAATTCACAGGCTTCTGGCTGGTCCTAAAGGGCCTGAGATGGAACCTGAAATCTGGTCCTCAGAGAAGGACTTGGGTAGGACTGGGGAGGAGGAATGAAGACCAGAGGGAAGGATCTCACACAGGGGGGTTGGCTTCAGCAGGGTTGCCTGCTTCCTGTCAGCAGAGTCCAACAGCTTCCCTGCCTTTCTTTTCATATGGATTTCTGAGCTCACAAGCACTCTTGGCTGCTCTCACTGCACTGAAGACTTTGAATCTGGACACACACCCCCATCTTTTGTGGGGAGGGGCTTAAACTCTAGGCCTGGGTGCTGCCCCTGAGCTCTTCAGTTCAAGGCTGGCACTCTACCACTTTGAGCCATAGCGCCACTTCTGATTTTCTGGTGGTTAACTGGAAATGAGAGTTTCATGGACTTTCCTGCTGCCTGGACTGGCTTTGAACTGTGATCCTCAGATCTCAGCCTCCTGAGTAGCTAGGGTTACAGGTGTGAGCCAGTGAGTCACCAGTGCCCCCCCATCCTTTAAGAGACAATCTGCTTGCTAATGTCCCCTTCAGGGAAGAGATGCCCTGCCAGGTGTCTGGGAGAGCCCTCTGACCAGCTGCTCCTTAGGTGACCAACATACAGATAAACAGCTATATTCTGAATCACTTGTGTGAGCTGAAGGCTAAAAAGTAAATACTCATCACTTTTGTCTGTCAATATAAAACAGAGAGAGAGGGGGGGGAGAGGGAGAGAGGGAGAGAGGGAGAGAGGGAGAGAGGGAGAGAGAGAGAGGGAGAGAGGGAGAGAGAGAACAAAACACAGAAAGGAGAGGAATGAACTGGAAAGGAAATTCATTCGTGAAGCAATATAGTAGAATTTTGCAAGAACTAACCAGCAGGGGTCACCACTGCACCAAAGCAGTTCTGTGGCCCCCGGAGGGAGGGACTGAAGGGGCAGGGCAAGGAAGGAAAACTGAAGGGACCCAGTGTTAAAGCCCTCAGGGTTAACACTGTTTAAAGGAGGTTAACATACAGGCATTCCTGTGATTGATACACACAGGTATCAATCTCCTATCAATTACAAAAAAGTCTCCTACTCTTGTTTCTTCACAGTGGTTTATGTATGTCTCCTGTCCATTTTCTATTGACTTAATGTTTAATGGGCACTGTCCTTGGACTTTCTCAAGCCTAGAGCTCTACCACTTGAGCCTCAGCATCACTTCCGGCTTTTTTCTATGTATGTGGTACTGAGGAATCAAACCCGGGTCTTCGTGCATGCTAGGAAAGCACTCTACCACTAGGCCAAACTACCGGTCCAATGGTTCCACCGCCATACTGAAAACTCCAGCACATGCATCTGGGAACATTTCCAACCAAAGTACCTCAGGTCAGTGAACTAGAGCAGAACCACTGGAAAATGAGTAACCCTGGCTACCTACAATCTCATTACCCCAAGGAAAGATGGAGAGGAAGAGGAAAGATTGCAAATCCATAATTACCAATGGAACATTTGAATTTTATCCGCATGTAATTATTGGCCTAATGCCCTGTTTATGAGTGTGAAATTGGTGGACATTTGCTCGTGCTATCCATCATGGACTAGAGACTCCAATCAAGAGCCTAGCACATTCAGAAGGAGGATAAGCCAGATTTTTACAGGTTAAAGGACCTCTACTCCATCTGCAGTGTGTTCATTATTGTTTATTTGGTTGACTTGGAAGAATCCAGATTAATTTAAGAACTTCCTAGACGTGGGAGGACGGAATGAATTAACCCATATATAATATTTTGGTGCAGTTGACACAATGAGCCTTCTACTGGTGTCAGATGTTTATTTCTTCAGGCTCCAGGCCTTGACACCCCCAATTCCACCCTGAATACTTTGCAAGCCGCTGGTCATGCCACCAGGCCATCTGAAAGTGACTGAGCAGCAGAGGGCGGGCCTAGTAATCACAAGTTGTCCAGAGCCCTTCCTGAGATTCCGATACATAGCGGAGGCTGACCTTCAGATGCCCTCACCTGGGTAAATTGCTCTTAAACGCTTCTTTCTCCCCACCCGCTGCTAGGCCCTAAGTTTCCCCCAGTGATTGATTTCCTGATCCTTCCAGCTTGTAGGTTAATCAGCTCCGTCTCCAGTGGCTGGTCCTGAGAGGAGGTGGGGGGTCAAGGCCAGGGGTGAGTGACTTCCCAGGGGGCCCTGCATTTCTCGGAGGACCACATGGGACACAGCGGTCTTGTGGTCTCCCCAGAAGGGAGTGACTCGACTCTGCCAACCCTGGAGAGCCTGGGGTGCGGGAAGAGGGGAGCAGCCGGCCCTGGGGGACGGGGAGCCCCCCCTCCGCAAGGCGGGGTCAGTCTCTCCGGTCTGGAAGAGCACTTGAGCTCTGGCCATCTCATTGGCACTTGTGAAGGAAGACAGGGGAAGGGGGTTCTCCCTCCCCTCCTCCCCTCCTCCCGTCCTGCCCTCTTCACTCACCTCTCCCTCCTCTCACTCTCCGCCCCTCCCTCCTCCTCTCTCCCTCCCCGCCTCCTTCTCTTCCTCCCCCCTCCCCTTCCCACTCCCTCGCCTCCCCACCATTCTTCCTACCTGGCCCAGACCCCCCTCCAACCGCGTCCCCCACGACCTCGGGTTCCGTGGGGCGCAGGGCGGGGCGCAGGACGTTGGCACCGCCGCCCCCCTCCTCCGGCTGAGCGCAGGGCTGCGGCAGACGAGCGCCCCCCGCGCCGGGCGGCGACGCGGAGCGGCCCCGGGCCTCGGGAGACGCCGGGGCCGGGGCCCCGCCATGGCCGTGCGGGCGGCTGCGCGCCGGGCCGCGGTGCTGGAGGCGGCGCCGCCGCCGGAGCAGGTACGGGGGCGTGGCCGGGGACCCCCAGCGGAGCCCGCACCCCGGGCCGCGCAGGCCCCAGGCCCCGCCCGGGTCGGGATCCGCGCAGAGCCATCCTCGCTCCTTCTCTCCCAGAGCGACCCCATCCACTCCCGGGCCCCGGCCCTGCCGGAGCCCCGGGCGCGCGGCCTGGGATCTCCCGGGGCGCCTGCCCGCCGGCCGGCCGGGTCTTTCCTCGGCGGGTCTGGTCGGGACGCGTGCGCGCGCTCCGGGACGCGCCGGGCACCTCTCTCCCCGCCCCGGGGTGGTCGTGGCTCCGCAGCTGTGCTAGGGTGGATGGCTGGCATCCGTCCCTGGACACTCACCAAGGCAAAAAGAACTGAGGGGCGGGCGGGCAGGAAGGAGCTGTGGCCCTAAGCAGGCTCCGGGGAGGGCTGGATTTGGAGGAAGCGGAAGGTTGCTCCTGACCGGGGCCGGGCGAGGGCAGGGCTGGGGGGCGAGGTTGGGGAGCCAGGCCTTCAGGCGATGGAGCCGGGGAGAGCTCGGACGGCTGGAGCACCAGTAACCAATGCGTTCAGAGCGTGGTCTTCTCCATGCGCGGCCAGGCAGGTGCTGGCGTTTCATTTTGAACATGGGTCTCTCCCAGGCCCTGGTTTTCTTGTATGCGTTGTTGTTTTCTGCCATTTGCCCACTCTGGAGCTCCTGTTATTTGGATATGAACTCTCCTAGCCAGATTTCGTAATGTTCTCGTAATTCTCTTTCTCTCCGTTTGGTTTGTTGGGGCGGGGGTGGGGGGGCTTGGGAGGTTTAGCTTTTGCATTTTTTCTCTTCTTTTTATCATGGGGCTTGAACTCAGGGCCTGGACACTGGCACTGAGCTCTTTGAATGACAGGTCCACCTCCAGTTTTCAGGTACTTAGTTGAAAATACATGTCCCATGGACTTTTCTGCCAGTCTGGCTTCAAACTTCAATCCTCAGATCTCAGCCTCCTGAGTACAGTGTCTCTCTTTGTTTTTTGGGGGGAGAGGGAGGGGTTGGGGTTGATTTTTTTTTTTTTGGCTCATCCTGGGGCTTGAACTCAGGGCCTGGGAGCTGTCACTGAACTGCTTTGTTCCAAGCTAGGGCTCTACCACTTGAGCCACAACCTCTCTTCTGTCTAAAATTTTCTGAGTAGTTCATTAGTGATGAGTCATAAGACTCATAAGTCTATAAAGACTTTCCAGCACAGGCTGGCTTCAAACCACAATCCTCAGATCTCAGCCTCTTGAGTTGCTATACAGACATGAGCTACCAACATCCAGCTTCTCTTTGACTTTTAAAAATTCTGACAGAGTTCAATTTATTCTCAATCCTTCATATATATACATATATGCACATATATTATACAGTATGTATATAAATTCTATCATCTTGTTTTAATTTCTTTTTTATTTTTCCCATATATTTTTATTGTAATTAATAGAAGGGTTACATTATATTCACCAGATAGAAGGTGCATTGCTTCACATACGTTGATACCCTTTATCATTTCTTGGTCCCCATTTCCCCCCCACCCCCACCCCTCATCTTGTTTTCCCCCCTTGCCTATCCAATTTCAAATAACCAAATATATATCTGATATATATATCCAATATATCAGATAACAAGGTGAAATACTTGAACAATATGAGATAACCAAGGGAGAGCAAAAGAGATGAGAGATAACATAGTACATTAAGGACAACAATCCCTCATTATATAGCTTTTGTTTCTATATCCTTTATCTTGTTTTAATTTCTAAGTGAGTTTATTTCGCTTGTAGTACTTGCAGGAGTGGTAAATGGCTGACCTGGCCACAGACAGACCAGAAAATCTTTTGGGACATAATGGGGCCGATGTGTATATTTCTTGTATGTTTCTCAGAGACTGCCTACATTGCTTTTGTATGGAACACAAATGATATGATAAATATCCAAATAACCCTTGGCAGAAATAGATTGCCCACCCCTGCAAGCATGGCATTCTTGTCATTATGGGTACAGAAGCTTCTCTCAGTCATCTAGTGGCCTTCTGCTGACTGCTGTACTGAGGGTACTACACACTGTTAGAAGCTCTTCCAACCATAGAGAAGGCTGGGCTGGAGCAGACCTACCTGGGTCTGTGCATACAGGAAGAGCAAGGGCTGTCCACACACCAGGTCTTTTCTCTTGGCTCAGATAGTTTCCTCAGGAAGGAGTCCATGCCTGAGAAGTGTACCTGGCCAGCTGCATTCAAGCCAGGGGATGCATAGCTAACACAGCCAGACCAAGAGTGCCATCCACATGGCTGTCCACGTGCCATCCGTCTAGGAATTACAAAGCAATCTGCTGGCGCAGCCTCACCTGCCATCCATCCCAGCATGCCTCTCCCTGGTCAGTGTTCAGTGTCAGTTGCTAAACTTACTGAAAACAAAACAAAACCCTTCTTCAAAAACAGAAAAGATGCTTAAAATGGCAATGTTTGTGTTTCCAAGTTTCTTCTAACATGGGGCAGAGCCCCTGCTGCCTGATCTGGGAGTGGTGTTGCTGAGAGAATGGAGCAGGGCTCCCAGTCTGGAGTACTATGGCCCAGTTGTCCTTTCTCTGCCTGCCCAGTGCCTCTGAGCTCCACTGGTAACTGATTCTCAGTGAACCTCCTTTTATCAGCCCTTCTGTACCCTGTCCTAGGGTTCCCGGAATGCTCTCAATTCTTCCTCCCTTCCTGGGTGTCTTGGCTCTGTCAGCCATTTTGGAATCTCCCACTGCTAGCCCATAACTGCATCCATGCTGTCAGCTTTCCTGGACTACCTGCTTTCCTGCTTCGATGGATTTCCTTCTTCTCATTCTTCCTTCCTGGGGAGTTCACGCCGGGTTTTGTCTTTTGTGCCATCCTACTGGTGTGTGAGGAAGGAGTGAGGGAGCTGCAGACTTGAGTTCTCATGCCTCCTGGAGAACACCTCATTTTGAGTTTTTTAGAAACATCCTGTTATCAGTGATCCTGAGCATCTTTCCACAGATGTATTCCTACTTATAGCTGCTTGGTGAATTTCTCATTCAGATACTCCATCCTTCCGGATATTTACTTCTCCTTTATTACACTGTCAAAGCTCTCTTTATCTTGAAGCCATTATTAACTTCTGGCTTCTCACTTAGTATATTCCCTGCCCATGCAATCTGTCTTCCAGATAAAGTTGCTATCATATAATTCATTTTTATGTCCTCAAAATTCATTGTTCGTTGTTTTAGTTTATCATTTCTGGGTTCCATGTCATATTTAGAAATATCTTTTCTGCTTCAAGATCAGAAAAATTGCTCAGCTATATTTTCTTCTAGTGCTTTTAGGATTTTCTTCCTTTCATTTAAATGTTTGATCCATCTGGAATTTATTTTGGAGCAAGAAATGAGTGTGAATGGATTCAGTTGTACTTTTTTCCAAAAGCCTAGCCAATTGTCCTAGGACCATTTCTTGAACAATCTACTTTTTCCTCTGATTTGAAGTGACTCATTTATCAAGAGAATCAGAGGTACTTGAGTTAGTTTCTGGAGTCTGTTACTTTATCTTCCTATCCTTCAGCCAGTACTGACTGCTTTCAACCGATTCCCATGGTTTTATCATAGACTTCAGAGACTGGTGGGCCAAGTTCCTGTCTTTACTCTTCTTCTGAATTTTCCTGGCTGTCCTCATATGCTGTCCTTCTAGATGAATCACAGGGCCATTTTCATTCCAAAGTAAATATCTTCAAAAATAAATTAGAAAACATTGTCCAAAATGTAGACTTATCCTAGAAATATATATATAGATATATAGATATATATGAAAGCTTAACTAGGGTAGCGATCACTGAGTATAATCATTACTGCAGTCCTCCCCCTCTTCCTCCTCCTTATCACCCCATTTCACTTTTTCTCTAGGAAATAACAATGCTTATTTCTTCCTCTAAAACCTTGAACTTGGAGTTGGTTTGGCATCATTTAGATACCAGCTGGTTTTTAAAGACAGGACTCACACATTAAATCCCAGAAGCCAGCTTGCCACTGCCTCATGAAAAGCCACTTTCTTCCACGCTAACTTGATTGGCAAAATGAAAGTTCAAGAATGGACATTCTCTAACCTAGAAGCAGAAATATTAACAGTGGCTTGATTCATTTGATTTGGTTTGGTTTGGTTGGGTGTAAGCAAATCATTTTATTAGGAATTATATCTCATGAAACGCTTGAATTACAAACGGAGGCAACTTTAAACAGGGTCTTTTTTTAAAAATGTTTTTCAGATTTCTCACACAAAGCTTTCAGCAGATGACACATGGAGGTAAGTTGTATTTTTTTTACTTTTTATTAAAAATTAGATTTGCTGCCCCAAAAAGTTAGATTTGCTTCTTAACCAATCAGGAATGGAAGGAAACTGTGTCTTTATTTCTTCCAAGGAATGATTTTTTTTTTTGCTAGTCCTAGACCTTGAGCTCAGGGCCTGAGCACTGTCCTTGGGCTTTCTCAATGCTAGAACTCTACCACTTGAGCCACAGCACCACTTTGTGCATGCTAGGCAAGTACTCTACTACTAGGCCAAACTCCCTGCCCAATGAAGAAAATTTTTATGAGCTTCTAGAAATCATTCTTATCTCTAAGCTCAGCTTTCAATATTATTCAGATTGTTTCCTGATCTGGTCTGCAGCTTCTTCATTTGATAACTGAGATTTTACCCCATCCGTATTTCCTCCAGCATTGACATGCCCAGAGTCCATCTCCAAAAAGCTGAACTCAAGCAGCAATATTTACTAGACTGGGTAATTTCGTATTATACCTCCTCCAGCAGGGGGCAGCCCTGCGATTTGGTTAGAGCCCTATCAGAAGCACTGGGTTCTCCCAGGCTCTGTAGAAAAGCTGGTAGAGAGCGCATGGCTGGTATACCATTGAGCTGCTGGTTTTTGACTGGTATATTAGCTGACAGCTTCTGTGCTTTAGTCAGTTATCAGTGGAAACCAGAAGCGTTTTTTGTGACAGATGGTCCCACTTCCAGTGAGAAAAATACAGCCAAATAGTCCAAAGCCAGGCATGGTGGCTCAGGCCTGTACTCCTAGCTACTCAGGAGGCTGTGATTTGAGGATCACCTTTCTTGGTTGCAGCCTGCAGCAGGAGAGGATGTACCAGATGCACCGGGGCCACGAGTCCATGCATGTGGAAATGATCTTGATCTTCATCTCTGCCCTGGTCATCGCCCAGGTGGCACTGGTGCAGTGGAGACAGAGGCACGGCCGCTCCTACAACGTGAGTCTTCCGGGCCCTGGATGCCTGCTCCAACTTGTCACCTGCCACCTCCCTACTCTGTGACCAGGCTGAAGAACTGCTTAGGCTTAAGTCAGTGGTTCTCAGCTAGACACAGTTATGCCCGTAGGAGATATTTACTCACTCTACCCACATTTTTGCTTGTCATGACTCCACTTGAGGAAGCGACGAGGAAGAGTAGCAGCTAGCTCTTCACAAGAAAAATTATCTGGCCCAAATGTCTAGCATGCCAGTGGGAGAAGTCCTGATTTAAGAACCAATTTCTCTTTTGTATGTGAATACATTCCACCATGGCCCAGGAAAGGGAGAGTCTGGAAGAGCAGAAACCAGAGGTTTCTGAGTTCCGTCAGAACAGAGCTGTGGTAATAAATAATCCGAGCATGGCACAGGGAATGGTCTGTGCATCTGCGGAAATGTGACTGTGCACACATGGCAGTGTGTCTGCCGAAATCTATTTTTTAATGAGTAAGGCACACATACTCACTTACATACCGTGTGTAGTACTGTAGAATCATCTTGCAGAGTTGAATAGCAAAATCAACTCTCTGGATTTATTTGGAGACAGAAATTTGGGCCAGTGGGATTTCTAAGTATCCTTCATATGCCAATAAATTCCACTTACTTCTTGTTCAATTTCATGTCCATTTTCTTCACTGCCTCTGGGTTGATAGCATCAAGGTTTCCTGGAGTCATTTACTTCTCTAACCTCTGCTCACCTCTGAGCATCCACTGCCTGCTCTATACACACACACACACACACACACACACACACACACACACACACACACAGAGTTGGTTTGCAGCACAAAGGAAACCAGTGTCATAAAAATTCTTTCTTTCCTTTTTAATACTGCATGGTCCATTTGTCATTTTGTGGGGATAAGACAGATGAAAGGTATCTTTATCTTGACCTGACCTGCAATTCTTTAAACATTCACGATGTGCATGGCAACAAGGAGAAAAGAAACATGGTACCTTTGGGCGGCATCTGATTGGTCAGAAAACTCCTCCTGTTCCACTAGGTGGGGATGATGGGATCCAGATGCACAGGCTGCCTTAGCGGTGCTGCAGATGTGTTTTATATGCACATGCCCAGATGGTGACCCTTCTGGCATTACTAATGTGTTCCACATGACAGGCCTCCCCCGGGTATGTATGCACCTCCATTTCACATCACTCATGTGTTTATTTATGAGGCACAGCATTCCTCCATTTCATATGTGGCAGTCACAATTAAAAATGAAAAGGTTTAACTACTCTGGAAATTGATAAAAAAAAAATCTTTAAATTGTAATGAAATGTGGCCTTCATTTCAAAATGACTTCTCATACAATTATTGAATCCATAATGCAAATTTCCTACCTATCTCTTGACATGTTGAGGAGATATGGCGCTGGGTATCTACTTTAAAGATGGCTAAGAAACCAAATATTTGCATCCATAATACATTGTAACGAATTTTTCTTTCTTTTCATTTATGTCCAAAGATTATTTTTTTTCAAAAAGTAGCATGTCTATTCATTGAACATTATTATTGATTATTAATTAGATCCAGGTACCAAGTAAGAATTTTGAGGTCTTCTAGAAATGACCTGTTCTTACAGATTCACAGAGAGAGAACTCATCTCATAAAAATAGTGTCCAACTATACTTCTAATCTATCATTATTTTCTTTTGTTGGTTGTAGGGCTTGAACTCAGGTCCTGGGCACTGTATCTGAGCTGTTACTTGCTCAAGGCTAGCACTCTACCACTTGAACCACAGCTCCACCTTGGCTTTTTCGTGGTTAACTGGAGATAAAGTCTCACCGGCATTCCCGTCTGGGCTGGCTGTGAAGCATGATTCTTAGATCTCAGCCACCTAAGTAACTAGGATTACAGGTCTGAGCCACTGGTGCCTGGCCTGATGAGATATTTTAATGAGTTCTAACTTTTATTATCAATGCTAGGCTCCCAGTAGCGAATGCTGAGTGTTAACATCAGCATTTCTTGAGTCTCAGTTCTAGCTGGTGGGAGAGGTGTTGTATGTCTATAAGTAAAGCTTGCTTTGTCTACTTGTATATATATGTATTTATGCTTGTACATCTGCTCAATGTCATAATTAAAAGTACTTGCTTATTCATCAGCTCTGACCACAGCCACCACTAGGATGGAAAATTAAAGCAATTTATCTGACTAATTCGAGCAAAAGTAAAAAGCATTCCCTTTGTGGGGCACCAGTGGCTCACGCCTGTAATCCTAGCTACTCAGGAGGCTGAGATCTGAGGATAACTGTTCAAAGCCAGCCTAGGCAGGAAAGTATGTGAGACTCTTCAATGAACCACCAGAAAACCGGAAGTGGTGCTGTGGCTTATGTGGTAGAGAGCTAGCCTTAAGCTAAAGAGTTCAGGGACAGCACCAGACCCAGAGTTAAAAAAAAAAAAAAGAGGCTGAGATCTGAGGACCAAAGCCAGCCTAGGCAGAAAAGTCCCTTGTGAGACTCTTATCTCTAATTAACAACTCAAAAACCAAAAGTGAAGCTGTGGCTTTTAGTGGTAGAGCATTAGCTTTGAGCACAGTGTCTTAGGGACTCTACACGGGCCCTGAGATCAAATCTTATGACTGAAAAACAAAAACCAAGAGGGGGATTAGGCCTGCTCTGAGAAGTAGGACTATTGCTTAGGTCACAAAACCAAGTCAGTGCCTCGGTGGCCCACAGCTCAGTGAACTGTGAGACTGGAGCCAGCCAGGTTAAATCACCCTCAGAAGCTTGTGTGCACTCACAGCAGTGGCACAGGCTGCAAGGGACAAGGCACAAGACAGTGAAAGCGTGGGCTCCACACACTGACCACCGGAGAAGGCATGAGTAACCAAAGAGAAGAGACAAGAAACAGATCCAATGGTAGGGACAGGGTGACTAACTTGCAGGGAACACAGGAGCAGCAAGGAGAGGAGAACCCAGGATGAGCTCTGAGGCTTCCATGGTCGCATCTTCTCTGACACAGCTCTGCGCATGCCCACAGGCTGCCCCTTGGCTCCAGGGCTATGTGGTTTTCAGAATTCTTGGTCTCCTTCCATCTTCACCTAAGATAGTCCCCAATGTATCCCCAACTGTTATAGCTATCGGAAGATTTGTTTGTCCAACATCACAATGCCCAGAATAGCTTCGTTCTGAAATAAATGGAAGGAGGTGTCAGAAGGTGGTTATTTGGGATCATTTCCCATTTTGATTTCCAGAGGCTGATAACAGTTCTCCCCAGCACTTACAGCTGGCTGGTAAGCCAGCCACATGAAGTAGACCTGGTAAGGAAGATGCGGAACCATGAAGGTTCTAGATATCCTGGATTGGGGTGCATAGTTAGTTTGTCTGAGGTCCTAGGTTCAATCCCCAGCACTACAACATAATAGTAATCATGGCGACACTATGCAGGCCTGGGTCATTGAAGGAGACTGTTCATTTCTCTGACAGCTGGTGACCTTGCTGCAGATGTGGGTTGTCCCTCTGTATTTCACCATAAAGCTTTTCTGGTGGCGGTTTCTGTCTCTGTGGGGCATGTTCTCACTTGTTACCAGTTATGTCCTCTTCAGAGCCACCCGAAAACCCCTCTCGGGAAGAACACCACGGTATGTATTCTGTTCCTTTCTTCCCCTCGAACCCTTTTATTTTCAACACTAAGGAGTATATTCGATTTCCTTTTGTCTGGGGTGGATGTGGGTGGGTTACACTTCTGTTAAACTTCATTTTTTGGTAGCATAATGGTTTGGAGGTTATCGATACTGCTGTTCATCCGTGGAGGTTACTTAATAATGAGGCATACGTAGCTGTCAAACTTATAGCTTCACATTTTTACTGGGGAAGGCCAAGACTGACAGAAGTGAACTCCTACTTCTTTCTGGATTACTATTATTTGCAAGGTTATTTTTGGTTTTAACCCACTGTAAGTTATGTCAGATACTTTAACATAAAGCAAAAGTTGAAAGTCTGTGAAATATTTAAGCTAAAAATACTTAAGCCTGAAAATATTTAAGCTGGCATAAGCAAAGAGTTAACAAAGTTATTTGAGATATGTCAAGACTCTGAATTTCAGATAAACTCAAATGTCCTTGTCTCTGTCCCCTGGATATAATCTATATGGCACATCGGCTATATAATGAGTTGTTCCAGCTACATACAAGGCTTCCAGACACATCAGCTGACTTCAGTAATACACACCCAAATATAGCTTCATTGTTCTTCACGGTTCGTGTCAGATAGCAGGGGGCCATGCATATGCTGCTCATGCCTATGACCCATCTGCTTCAGCTTCCTGCCTGCACAACTCTGCACCCCGAGTCCAGTCTGAGTGCCAAGAGCTCCACTGAATTCTAAAGCAGATCAGGAGGCATGGGAAGAGAGCGATGCAGCAGTGTAATGAAGTCGAGGGAAAAGGAGTCTCCCATAAGAGTAGTGGAGACCCTGACATCTCTATAGACCTTTCCTTCACCACGTACGGTATGTGAGTCAGACCTCAGCTAGATTCCATTTAGAACTGGTAGATACAGTAGGAAGCCAGCGGGAACTGGCAGAGGTCTCTTGAAGAGGCAAGCCCTGGAGGGGCCTCCAGCCCCAACTAGTGGCTCCTCTTCTCCCAGATACACCTGGCTGCAGCACAGAGGGCCAGAGAAGAAGTGAGAGTCTCTACTTCTGAAGGTCAGGCCATCTGTAAAGCATGAAGCTCAGGCTCCACAGATAGGCCACGTGCAGGCCAGGTGGCTGACCCTGCCCGGGTCAACTGCAAGCCCAGGCCCAGCTCTCCCTGAGAGGCTGCTCTCAACCAGGATTGCAATTGCTTGCCTGGCTTATCTATTTTAGTGTCATTCGAGTAGATACAGCTCTGTATTCCACGTTGTATGTTCAGTAAGCAGGAAGAGAGAGAGAGAGGTTCACTCTAGCCATAGCAATGACATAGTGAGCACTTCATGTGTCAGATCTTCTAACACTGACAATGTCTCCTCACGTCATCTTCACAGCAATGTCGGATGCTGTGTTACCGCTATCCACCACTTGGAATTGGCACAGTAGGCCCCAGAACCTCCAAAAGAATAAAACAAAAGCTCTTTAAAAACGAAACTATCAGTAGCACCCATCTATAATTCTTTTATTCTTCTGAACACAAACATATTTACAAAAATCAAGAAGTCACTTGGGATCACAGCTGTTCTAAGAAGTGTTATTGCCTAAAATTTTAAGATCATGAGCCTCAAAAGTATCAAGACATTAAAAATATTCATAGCATTGTTTGGAAAAGACAACATACTTTTCTGTCATATTCTGTATTCTCCCCAATTGTGACAGATTGGTCTACAAATGGTTTCTTCTCATCTACAAACTGAGCTATACCTTTGGTGTCGTGGGCTATCTGGCGATCATGTTTACAATGTGTGGAATCAACTTACTTTTCAAGTAAGTATCTCCACCCCCAAGCACCTGCATGGACCGTTCGCCCAGTCCCAGACCCGCCCAGCTTTAACCCCACAGTGTTCTATGTCCATATTTTTAATAATACTTAGCTCTATTTTCCCTAATAGTCCTAATGATTGGAGAAAATCACTAGAACACCAAGAGGCGAGTTCCTACAAGATAAAATAATTCTTTAACTTTGGAACTTCAAAGAGAATGTGGACTTGAACTATAAATTTAAATATTCAGGGGCTGGCAGTTTGGCTTAGTGGTAGAGTGGTCTAGCATGCACAAAGACCTGGGTTCCATTCCTCAGTACCACATACATAGAAAAAGTTGGAAGTGGGGGCCAGGAGTTTGGCCTAGTGGTAGAGTGCTTGCCTAGCATGCATGAAGACCTGGGTTTGATTCCTTAGTACCATATACATAGAAAAAAAGCTGGAAGTGGTGCTGACAGGTACAGGTAGACCTGTAGCCTTGAGAAAGTCCAAGGCCCTGAGCTAAGCCCAGGACTGGCAAAAAAGAAAGAAAGAAGGAAAGAAAGAAAGAAAGAAAGAAAGAAAGAAAGAAAGAAAGAAAGAAAGAACTAGTAGTGGTGCTGTGGCTCAAGTGGTAGAGCTCTAGCCATGAGAAAGCCCAAGGACAGTGCTCAGGCCTTTAGTTCAAGACCCAGGACTGGCAAAAAAAAAAAAAAATTAAAAGTTCCTTCAATTAAAAGTGGCCCTCCAATGGTGGTGTCTTGATTGAACAGGGACTTTCCCTTCATATGTGTCCTTTCTTCAAATCTATAGAAGCACTGACATCCAGTGAGGTTGCTGGTAGCTTACAATGACTACTGAAAACTTAAAATATAAAATAAGATGTGCCATAGTGTACAATGTACCAGTGTCTATAACAAGCCAATTTATTGGCAGATCTAACAAGCCAGTTAGGCAAGGAAGAAGATTCCTACAAGTTTAGGACATTCTTCCTCTTTTGAAAAGATCTCTCCCTTAATAAAAAGTGTGGGTAGGGGCCGGGAGTTTGACCTAGTGGTTGAGTGCTTGCCTAGCATGCATGAAGACCCAGGTTCGATTCCTCGGTACCACATACATAGAAAAAAAGCTGGAAGTGGTACTGAGGCTCAAGCGGCAGAGCTCTAGCCTTGAGAAAGTCCAAGGACAGTGCTCAGGCCCTGAGCTCAAGCCCAGGACTGGAAAAAAAAAAAGTGTGGGGGGAGGGGAAGGACTATATGCTTCAACTTCTGAAAAGATTTTTTCATTAATTCATTATAACTAAGGCATGGTAGGAAGGGTCCTCAAAAATCTGAGCTTGAGCCAAGCATGGTGGCTCATACCCATAATCCTATTTACTCAGAAGACAAAGATGGCAAGGTGGCAGTTTGAGGCCAACCTGGGAAACACAGTTTACACACATGATGGGATGCCTGTCATCTCAGCTACAGCAGAAAGTGTAAACAGGAGGATCACAGTCCAGGGGCAAAAGGCAAGACCTTGTCTCAAAAATAACCAGAGCACCAAGGGCCTGGCGCAAGTGGTAGAATACCCAGCAAAACCCGAACTTGATTCCTGGCTTTGCTAAGTACTTGTCATGTGAAGCTACCTTATTTTTTTTCTCTAAGTCTCCATGGGAATCATCATATCTATCCCAAACATTTCTTACATAAACATTTTTACATAAGCATTTTATAGACTCCAGTCTATAATAGAATCCACAGCTCTTGTTATCTTGTAGAATTATCTGGTAAATGCTTTAAGAATGCTGCCATCCTCAGCAAGGGCAGCCCAGCCTTGTGGACAGCCGGGTCCTCAAGACCTGCACTTGTCCTCTCGTAAGTCCTGGCTGTGGTTGTCGGGGCCAGGAGCCTGAGCTGGAGCAGACCACCAGCTGGAGGGTCATTCTGAAGACCACATATCTGAGCACTGCCCTGAGGGACAAGGATGGCCTCTGCCAGTTCAAATGCAGTGATGGATTGAAGCCTTTTCCACACACTATGGATATAAATCCTCCCCACCAAGTGTATGTGACATTCCATTGTTTGGCATTTTCTCAATATTGGCATCCTCCCTGACAAAGTACTGCAACTACATGACCAGTGCTATGGAGACTTGTGACCTGAGACCAATTGAAAGGGTCATTTGCAGACCCTACAAAGCTTCATTTATCACCTCAGAATCAAAACTGTGTGGGGTATGGTAGTGAGGCACGCCTGCCCTCTCAGGTGTCTTTCTGGGCATTGCTGCCTCCCTGGTTCTTTGCCTTGTCTTGTGACTGAGGTCAAAACAGGTGTGTGTTAATAGAGTAAAATGTATAGAACTCAGTTTTTACAACCGTATTAAAGTAAATGAGATTGAATATCAAAGGAAAACCCAGCCTGGTGCTTGTGGCTCAGCCTGTAATCCTAGCTACTCAGGAGGCTGAAATGTGAGGATCACAGTTCAAAGCTGGCCCAGTCAGGAAAGTCTGTGAGACTCTTATCTCCAATTAACCACCAAAAAGCTGGAAGTGGAGCTGTGGCACAAGTGGTAGAGTGATAGCCTAGACCAAAAGAAGCTGAAGGACAGCTCGTAGGCCCTGAGTTTGTCCCAGTAGAGCATACCAAAAACAGAGTGATTTACTAGCTAAACAATGGCTCACACTTGTAATCCTACCTATTTGGGAACCTGAGATTTGGAGGATCAGAGTTAGATACCTGTGTGGACAAAACACAAGATACCTTATAAACAAACAGTTGATAACACACGCCTGTCATCCCAACTTTATCAGAGGCTAACTGGGAATATCAAGGTTCTAGGCCAGTCTAGGTAAAAATGTTTGAAAGACACCATCTCAGCAGAGGAAGTAGAAGAGTAGTACATATCTATTATTTTTTTTTGCCAGTCCTGGGCTTGAGCTCAGGGCCTGAGCACTGTCCTTGGACTTTCTCAAGGCCAGAGCTCTACCACTTGAGCCTCAGCACCACTTCCAGCTTTTTTTCTATGTATGTGGGGTACCGAGGAATCGAACCTGGGTCTTCATGCATGCTAGGCAAGCACTTTAACCACTAGGCCAAACTCCCGGCCCCCATATCTATTATTTTAACGACAGCAGAAATCATAAACTAGGAGGCTAGTAACAGACATAGGTTCCAAAAAAACCCACCAAGATCCTACCTCAAAATAATGAGGAAAGGGCTAAAAGTGTGGCTCAGCCGTAGACTGCCTGCTTATCAGCAAGCATAGAGCTCTGAGTTCAAACACATTATCCTCCTTCCTCAAATGTAATTTATTAGGACTGGGAGCATGGCCTAGTGGTAGAGTGCTTCCCTAGCATGCACGAAGATCTGGGTTTGATTCCTCGGTAACACATACACAGAAAAAGTCAGAAGTGGTGCTATGGCTCAAGTAATAGAGTGCTAGCTTTGAGAAAGCTCAACCACGGTGCCCTGGCCCTGAATTCAAGCCCTAGGACTGGCAAAAACAAACAAAAACAGTAGTAAATGTAAGCACACCTTGAGGCAGGCAGTTGAATGGGTGTCTATTACTTATATAGGGACAGGTGCAGGTTTGGTTACAGGCATGAGCCTGGCACTGGTTAATAAGTCACTCAAAGTCAGGTGGCAGTGCACAAGCCTGTAATCTGTAATCCTAACTACTTAGGAACCTGAAGGATTGTAGTTCCAAGCTCTCCTAGGCAGAAAAGACCATGGGACTCCCTCTTCAATTAGCAAGTAAAACTCCAGATCAGAGGCATGGCTCAGTGGTAAAGCATCAGATGTGAGCAAGAAAGCCAAGTTATGGGGTTGAGGAGAAAAAGGAACCCTACTGCACTGCTGGTGGGATTGTAAGCTAGTTCAGCCACTCTGGAAAGCAGTGTGGAGGTTTCTTAAAGAAGTGAAAATTGACCTTCCCTATGATCCCGCCATACCACTCCTGGGCATCTACCCTGAACATCATAACCCAGGATATGATAAGGACACCTGCTCAGCTATGTTCATCTCTGCACTATTCACAATAGCCAGGTGATGGAAACAATCCAGATGCCCTACTGCAGATGAATGGATACATATATACATACATACATACTGCAGATAAATGGATATATATATATATATATATATACACACAATAGAAATCTACATAGCCAACAGACAAGATAAAATAATGGCATTCTCAGGGAAGTGGATGAATCTAGAGTGAATCATGTTGAGTGAGACAAGTCAAGACCTAAGGATCAAAAGGTGCATGGTATCCTTAATATGTGGCTATTAAATCCAAAGAGTACAAGAGCGAGGACTCAATAACTGCATAACCAATGCTATGGACATGGTATTGGAAATATAAACACAACTACATAGACATAAAAATGTATGACTCTATAGACATAATGTTTTATTACATAGATTAATATGTATCTATGACATACAAACCCTCAGCCTAATTTTGCTTATGTTCTAAAATTGAAGTGCCAGTGATTGTATATAGAGATTCCCTTCTTGAATACTAGTTTGTTAAACACGTCATTTGAAATATGATGTAAAAATTAATGTTAATAAATTCTTTAATAAAAAAACAACAAAAAATGCTGCCATTCAGATAACCCACCTAAGACTAACTCAACTAGCATCCTTAGTGAGCCAGTGCATCAGTATATATATATATATATATATATTTTTTTTTAATTTTAGAAATTTATTTTTATTTGCATCAGTATATATTAAAATCTCCCTGGCGATTCGAATCTTTGGCTGAGGCTGGAACTTATTTCTGTAGCCACTCACTGGAGTCACTTGGGGTGATCTTGGGGTGATGTTTTGTTTTTCTAGTCCTGGGCTTGAGCTCAGGGTCTGAGCACTGTCCTTGGACTTTCTCAAGGCTAGAGCTCTACCACTTGAGCCTCAGCACCACTTCCAGCTTTTTTCTTTTTTTCTTTTTGCCAGTCCTGGGCTTGAGCTCAGGGCTTGAATACTATCCTTGGACTTTCTCAAGGCTAGCACTCTACCACTTGAGCCTCAGCACCACTTCCGGCTTTTTGCTATGTATGTGGGGTACCGAGGAATCAAACCCGGGTCTTAGTGCATGCTAGGCAAGCACTCTACCACTAGGCCAAACTCCCGGCCCCCTTCCAGCTTTTTTCTATGCATGTGGTACCGAGGAATCGAACCTGGGTCTTCGTGCACGCTCAGCAAGCACTCTACCACTAGGTCAAACTCCCTGTCCCTGGGGTGACTTTTTATCAACTGCCCAGGCCTTTCTGTGAGTAGTCAACCTTGAAACCATTGGTTAGAATGAGATTGTTCTAAAAAGTTGTTGATCTCTTGCTATGCCTTATTTATCAATTAAACTTCATCATAGATGTGCATGATGTGCATGTAGAGATAGAAAAAGTATGCTCACCACTGAGATTTCACATACCTACTGAGGGTGGGGTATGTACCACCCAAGAATAATGGACTCCCCAGGAATTCTGAATGGTGCCATTTGGGGGAACCTTAAATTGGTTCAGGCACCACAGTCCTTACTTCCCGGTGATATTGTTTTGTGTAGAATCAAAGCCAGGGATTCCATGGAGTTTGGCATTGTTTCCTTGTTCTATGGTCTCTACTACGGAATCATGGGGAGAGACTTTGCTGAGATCTGCTCAGATTTCATGGCTTCTACTATTGGGGTAAGTGTTCCTTTTCTTTGTTTGAAATAATTTATGACATGGGAAAAACGGTTTCATCTTAAAATATTTGCATCTTTTCCTCTGGAATGATTTAAAATATTCTTAGCTAACAAATTAGAAAACACATTTATTATATATAACAGGGAGGAGTAAGTCATCTACGATATCAATGAAACATGGTATTTATTCAGGTCATCATACCTGAATAGGATACTTCTAATTGCTAATACTAAAGAATAAAAGCCCCACCATAAACAAACTCCTTATCTCTGCCTGAAACTTCGCCTAAGGCAAATAAAATTCATATTTGAGAGGCTATGGTATTACTCAGTAGTAGAACTCGCTCTGAGTTGGATCCTCAGCACCAAAAAAAAAAATCTAAATTTGTATTTAATACTATATGAAAACATTTTGGCATCAACAGTAACTCAGTGCCATACTTACCAGAAAGATTAAGTTCTTACAACCTAGCATCTAAAGAAACAAGAGATACAAAATGTATGTTGAAGGTATCCTGATGGTATATTGGTGACTTTATTATTTCAAAATTCCAAACAGTGTGTGTGTGTGTGTGTGTGTGTGTGTGTGTGTGTGTGTGTGTGTGTGTGTGTTCCACACTTTTAAAATTAAAATGATTACAAAATCAGAATGAAATACTTTCAAATTAGATGGATTCCAGACTCAGGCTTTGAGAACATCCCTCTGTGTCTACCATGCACCCCTCTAACCAGTTACAAACCCAGGGCTCTGGATGGCGGTGTTCCATGTCCTCTCCACTTCTTGTCTCTTGATACACAGCCAGATCTGAAATAGGAAAGTCAGTGTAAGGCAAGCGCAAGCTTCTGCACTCCTGGCTCCCCCTGTGTGCATCTAGACTATCAGCACCTCATTGTCTTCCTTCCACTAGGGCTTTCCAGAGCCCACACCCATCCTCTGCAGTGCCATGCTGCAACAACAGGCCCTGGGAACTCCAGGGTCGTGTGTCATGGTGGGGCAGCTGCCTTTCTAAGAAGGTTCAAGGAAAGTCACTCCAGGTTCCAGTGAAGTCCAGGAGTCATGTCCATCTTACCCTACCTCCCCCCGACCCCATTTTCCAAAGTTGTTGTGCTTGTTTATGAGCAGGGGAGAAAAAGAAGTGTTGTGTGCCCTCAGTGGACTAAGAAGAAATTTCAGCTAGCCAAACAACCAGCTTTTCAAAGCCCTCACTTGATCCTACCCCAAAGAGTCCAACAGCCCTCTGCGCTGAGGGCCTCTGTGACCGTGTGTGTGTGTGTGTGTGTGTGTGTATGTGTAGCGAACAAAGGAGGACTGGCCTCCATTCCCAGACTAGTGCCCAAGCCTTATACCAGATCAATTAAGTCAGAATCTCTGGGAGTGAAGCCAAGGCATCTGCTTGGTTTTTAAAACCCTCCTTAGGGGGAAAAAGCTATTAAGCCATCCAAAATCATGGACAAATCTTAAATGCACGTTGCTGAGGGTGAGGAGCGGGTCCAGAAGGGCTCTGTACAGACATGACATTTCAGAAAAGGCCCAACTGAAGCCGCGCAGGCTGCAGGGTTGAAGGAGGGGAGCAGCGGTGAGCAGGTGAAGCTAAGGGCTTTTTATACTCGTATACTTCCTCAGTACGTGACTTTGCACAGAATCAAAGCAGAGGGTCCACAGACTGTATGTTTTTTATGGCTCTCAGATGGAATCATAGGGAAGACATTGCTGAGACCTGCTCAGACTATGCCATAGTGGAGAAATTCTGCTGTTTCACACCAGGATTAGCTTATGTGGCACAGGGTATTTTTCAAAATCCTGAAGAATGGTGTTACAGAAAGGATGAGTCCTCATGCGTGCAAACTCAAAAATGTATTTGGGAGATCAGAGAATGAAGACTGTTAGGAAAGAATCTAATAGTATTACAGACGTGTGAACTAGCCTGATTGAAGGCAGAGGATGTGTTATCCTAAGGAAATCTAGCAGATAAATCACTGCCTTCAAACCTATGGATTAACAATTCTGATATCATTCTACATGTATTCTGAAATTGAGCCACTAAAAAAGAAATGGATATCTGATCACGGAAGCTAGGTTTTCCACAGTCTGAATGAACAATTACAGGCAAGCAAGAAGGGTCTAGAATGCTATACCAAAATGGGACCCAGCTTTAGTTTAATATAGATGCAGATGAACACATACAGAATACTGAGAGATGTGGACATATGCACAGGTTAGTACGTACCAATATATTTCCTTGTGCTGTCTGTTAAGAGGTTGTGAAAGCAATGCCTCCTTCTGCACCCCAATTTCCAGATCTTGATTTCTAATACCTTTCTAAAGGCATTGCTTTCCAGGAGTGACCAGTCTGTGAGTTCCCAGTAAAAACATGGGCGTTTAAAAACAAGACATATGCTTGGATTTACCCTGGAGAGGAAACAAGTAATAGATAAGTCCCAAGCCTTCCTGTGCAATTGAGAAACAATCGCACAAACCCCTTCTCTTTCAAGAAAGGATTGCATGTGAACATTCTGATTAACAATGAATTTCAGGTCCCTTAGAGATTCAGTGGGTTCTTCCTGGAAATCTCAACTCCCCTGCTGTGTTATTCCTACAAGAAAAGGTGGCTCAGGTCCTAACTCAGCTTAGAAATGGGATTAGTCTGCAAGGAACTGGGGCTACACTGCATTCCCTCAATGGCGGGTGCCCTGCCATTTCCTGACAGTTCTACAGCGTCAGCGGGATGCCTACCAGAAGCCTGGCAGACAATATTTGTGCTGTGTGTGGGCAGAAGATCATCGTGGAGCTGGAGGAAGAAGGGCTTATTGAAAACACCTACCAGCTTCCCTGCAATCACATGTATCCTTTCCCCAGCCCCCCTCTCCTCCCTTCTCTCCTCTTCCTTCCCCATCTTCTGCCTTGCTTCACTTCCCTTTCCAAGCCCCACATCTTCCCTCTTCCAGCCAACTCTATTTCTGAGCCTTTCTCATGGGCCTTCCTGCATCATGAACTGCTAATATGGACATTCTCTACAACAATTTCCTCCTCCTGAAAGGTCTCTGAGTCCCCATAAACCATTAATGACTTAAGGGAGCTCCCCGGGAAAATGGTGGAGGCCATAGATGAACACCCAGCCAAGAAGAATCAAGTGAGAAGGATGGGGGTTAAGAATAGGAACATGAAGTAAAGGGGCTGGGGTGTGGTCCATGAGCTCTGTCACTGAGCCAGCCTGGCTTCCATCCCCAAGGGAGGAGCACAGACAGCTGTGAGTGGAGCCTGGTGGTATCTCAACCTTGACACAGTGCACTTGGCCTGGAAAGAATCCAGGGAGCCCATTTGGAGCAGTAAGAGACAGGGAGGTCAGGGCGAAAACCAAGACCCTTCCCAGCTTTCTTAAAAGTCTGAAAAAACAAACAACAACAAAAACGCCAGCCAGCATTAGCTCACACATGGAATCGTAGCTACTCAGGAGGCTGAGATCTAAGGACTATGGTTTGAGGACAGCCAGGGCAAGAAAGTCCATGAGACTCTTATCTGCATTTAACTAGGAAAAGCCACAGGGGAGCAGTGGCTCAAGTGGTAGACTGGTAGCGTTGAGGAAAATAGCTCAAGGACAGCATCCTCCATCATCCTATCCCCTAAACATGCAATAAGAAAATATCTTAAGTAACTAAAAGACCCAAATTAGGATCTTGTTCTTGGACTATTGGGTTTTTCAGCTTCACATAACTGTACAAGGCTGAGGGAACCTGGGGTGATAGTAATGGACGAGCCATGACGTGGAAATGAGCTGCTTTTCCTGGAAACCCCAAGCAGGCCTTGAGAAAGGCCTCGAGTGTACCAAAAATGCTTTCATCAAAACCCTGCACAGGGCCGGGAGTTTGGCCTAGTGGTAGAGTGCTTGCCTAGCATGCACAAAGACCCGGGTTTGATTCCTTCGTACCACATACATAGAAAAATGCTGGAAGTGGTGCTGAGGCTCAAGTGGTCGAGCCCTAGCCTTGAGAAAAGTCCAAGGACAGTGCTCAGGCCCTGAGTTCAAGCCCCACGACTGGCAAAAGAAACAAAAATTAAAAAACCCTGCACAAAGCAGTTCATATTGTCCAGGCATGTGACATGTGGATTTGGGTTGGCCAGCAAAGCATACTTTAATTGGTTCCTAAATACAAACTGAATTGTCACTAATCGTTACTTCATAGTGTAATACCAATCTTACTGCCTTGTCTGAGGTCAAGGCTTAGGCTTTGTGTGACAGCTCAGGCCAGCTGTGCCCGCCCCAGCCCACTGCATGCCGCCTCTAATACCTCCTGTCTCCAAGGGGCAGGGTTCAAGATCCAGCGCTGTTCCACCTGGACAGTTTCCACCACTTCGATTCTGAGTCAGAAAGGAAGCTATCCAAATGCATCTCAAATGTCACGGGAGCCTTCTCTCCCACATTGAAACCTTAATTAAAATGTCAAGAGAAGAAACACAAAGGTATCTCATATGGAATTCTATACTGGCTTTTCAGTATGATACCTCCCTCCCCCCCCCCCAAAATCATTCTTAGTTAGAAATGTTCCAAGTCTGGCCTGAGTTTTAATATGATTTACTTTTCAAATGTTGGCACAGAGCCCCTTCTGCCATTTGCAAATGGAAATATTTTCTCTCTCCACCTTTAAAAGCCCTTAGGGATTGTTGGACATGTGTGCATATGTAATTTAAAATGTAGTCACCTTTAAATTTGCCTTGCAGGGAATATTATTAACGTCTCATTTGAGCATGAGTCATCTTAGCAGAGCACACTGAGGGAGGGATGTAGGGGTGCTTCTGCAGCCATCCTGCAATGTGCGATTTCTTGTCATGGAGACCTGGAAGACGAAAGAGTATGGAAAGATGGTGGAAGATGGTGGCTCACACCTATAATTCTAGTTATTTAGGAAGTTGAGATCTGAGATTCAAAGCCAGCCCGGGCAGGAAAGTTTGTGAGACTCTAATCTCCAATTCATCACACACACACACACACACACACACACACACACACACACACACACACACACACAAAATAGATACTGTGGCTCATCTGGTAAAGTGCTAGCCTTGAGCAAAAAGAAGCTCATGACCAGAAAGAAAAAAAAAAGTGGACATTTATGGCACTGAACTCTATACTTAGCTGGCAGATAA
The DNA here is from genome assembly GCF_031878675.1 of Megascapheus bottae. Taxonomy (NCBI): domain Eukaryota; kingdom Metazoa; phylum Chordata; class Mammalia; order Rodentia; family Geomyidae; genus Megascapheus; species Megascapheus bottae. The sequence goes on from NC_143531.1 coordinate 20,914,064, forward strand.
GGCTATATTTTAGGCTTTTTGAATGAAGGACTGCATGGGTTTGGATTTAAATACATTTGTTGCAGTCTGCCATTTTCTGTTAATATATATGTGTATGTATATATATTTAAATGTCCCCAATTTCTCAACATAGTATTGAGAAATTATCTATGGCCTTGCGGATGTGACCCTTCCACAGTCCTCTGTTTAGTAGGGAGGAAACTTCTCCACCAGCCATGATAAATGCGTGTGAGGCAGGCTGATCAGAAGACTATGATCCCAACCCATGATCCCGCGATTGCCATGGGATAAAATACATTAATCAATCAATAGGAGGAACCTCATTATACTCAGTCATTTTGTCCATACCTGCAGTTCTGCAAAAGGTGCAAATATTCATTTCCAAAACCTGCTTTTGAATGATTCATTCAGTAAATATTTCTTAGATGCTTGCTTTATGTGGTGAGGACAGGAAGATGAATAAGACATAATCCCACAGGTAACATATAGAGAGAGAAAAAGGGAGAGGGAGGGAGGGAGGGAGGGAGGGAGGGAGGGAGAGAGAGAGAGAGAGAGAGAGAGAGAGAGAGAGAGAGAGAGAGAGAGAGAGAGAGAGAGAGAAGCTCACAGAATGTCATGATGCCTAGAATAAGTTCCTGGTACTGAAGGAAAACACAGGGTTTATGTTCTACTGTAGAGATAATGCCTAACGTTGGAGAAGTATATATTTATTTTTAGTTATTTATATTATATATCTATAGTCTATTAAAAGTTAAAAAGTGTCAAGAATGAAAGAAATATTTGTAAGCTTAGGTCTGGGGAGGGAACTCAGTGATAGAGAATGTACTCAGTAGATGTGAGGCCTGAATTCAATCCTGAGAGAGGAAGAGAAAGAGGGGGAGGAGAATGGTGACAAAGATATGCTAATAAAGATGGAAGGACGGAAGGAAATGAGGGAGGGAGGGAAGGAGGGAAGAAAGCAGAGAATGAAGAGATGGATGAATAAAGAGAAGGAATGATTTATTTTCAAAATTATTGACATAATTTAAATTTGCCTAAGACAAGTCTGATTATATAGAGAATAACATGTAACTGACAAAAACAGAACTGAGTTGTGTGCTGGTAGCTCTCACCTATAATCCTTGCTACTCAGGAGGCTGAGATGTGAGGGCTGAGGTTCAAAGTCAGCTTGGGCAGGAAAGTTGGTGAGATGCTTACTCCAATTTACTTCCAAAAGGCCAGATGTGGAGCCCTGGCACAAATGGCAGAAGACTAGCCTTGAGCAGAAAGCTTAGAAAAGTGCCTAGAATCTAATTTCAAGCCCTAGGAATGGTGTGCACACCACACACACACACACACACACACACACACACACACACACACACACACACACGGGATTAGAAAGTACTAGTGTGTGAATACCCGAAAACAATGCACACACCACTGGGGACTGGGAGATACGATGATACATTGACACAATGTCAATGTCGTGTCACCAGTTCATACCAGAGGGAAGTGGAGAAAGAACTTGCAAGTAAGGTCAAGAAGTTAAGTAAATGCCACAGAATGAGCAAACTTGAGGCCAACCATCTTCATACCTCACCATCTTGGGACTCCACTGTCCCCTAGAGTCTCCCTAAAGAAGTGTTGTGCGTGTTCAAGGTAAGCCTGGCAGCCATGTCCACCCTGTGCTGCCAATCTAGGATTGCTTCCATGTCACCGTCCTTGCTCGCGTCTGTCTAGAACTTCCTTAACAAGTTCCTTCAGCTTTCATGAATTCTGCATCCGAGGCTGGTGTATTGTTGGAAAAAAGCAGACCTGCCCGTACTGCAAAGAGAAGGTTGATCTGAAGAGGTTGATCAGTAACCCGTATCCTTTCTCAAATGGGCAAATTATCATCTCACCTATTATTAGGGATGTATTCTTTAAGCTAAACTTGCATTATCTCTGTACAGCTACAGTTAAAATCTTCATTATCTCAAAATGACTTATCTGTATTACTGCTCTGGTTAGGAAGTTAAATGCCTTTCTGTCTCATATTTTCCACATTAAGGCATCTAGTGGAAATGAAACTGGATGTTGAAAACCATAAGGAGAATACAAAGGATGGATAGATGCATGCATGACTGAATTGGGGGTGATGAGTGAGGAGATGTAATTTGCCATCACTGGGCAAAAATAGTGAGACTATATCTGAAAAATAAACTAAACCCAAAAGGGACTGGAGGCCTAGCAAGCAAGAAGCCCTGAGTTCAAACTCAATTACTGGGGGTAAAAAAGAAAAACCAGTGATAATGTGATTATCAGTGTCACTTTAAAGACAGTTTAGGTATAAAAGGGTGATTTGTTACATTATGTATTCTGGAGAGAATAAACTAATAACTATTATTCCTAGAGATCCAGTGAAAGGTAAAGTTCCATGTACGAAGCTACCCTTTGTAAAATTGCTATCAGAGATATTATGAATGAGAGCTATTCATCAAAGGTACCAGGAAAAGGTGTGTCTTATCTGATGAACGGATGCTGTCATTGCCATTGTTTACACTGTACTAGAAATTGGACCCAGGATTTTGAGCATGCATAAGCAAGAGCCACCCGTGGCGTTATGCTCCTACCCCAGGTTATATAGACAGAGTTTTTTGTTTTGTTTTCTCCCATTGGTCAAGGGGCTCTCACTCAGTGCGTGAATGCTGTTCTTGAGCTTTTTTGCTCACTTTCAGGTACAGCACCATTTCTGGTTTTCTGGAGGCTAACTGGAAATAAGCATCTAAAAGACTTTCCTGCATAGGCTGGCTTCAAGCCATGATCCTCACGTCGCAGCCTCCTGAGTAGTTAGGATTACAGACATAAGCCCCTGGCACATGGCTTAGTTTCAGCTTCTTTTCAGACAGTGTGGAATAAATAACAATGATAACCATAGTACTATACCAAAAAAAACCCAAAAACATTTGATAGGCTTTTTTTTCCCCTCTCCTTTTGTTTTGGCAGTACTGGTGTTTGAAGGCAGAGCCTTGGGCCTACAAAGCAGACACTAAACCATCTGAACCCTCAACCCATTTTGCTTTTATTATTTTTTGAATAATCTCACTTTTTGTTCAAGCCTCAAGCCTCCTATTGACATATCTTGTAGCTGGCATGATAGTTGAGTAGCAACCAAAAAGATTTGATTGATTGAGGTGGCCTGCTGGCCTCAACCTGAGACCCTTAATCCCAGCTACTGGAGTATCTAAGCTTACAGATGTGAGCTGATGCAGGGCTTTTAATTGAACACAGAGGATGAACAAGAAAGAAAACCCCATTTGTGACATTGTTTATTATAGTTGCAAGTGATATGGATAACTATTTCTATTACCTTGGTTTTCTATCCAACAATTTCCTTTACTGAGATCCAGCTGGGAACGCACACATTTTCTATATGGACAGATCCTAGATTGGCTTCGTTATTTGGTAGCCTGGCAACCTGTGGTGATTGGAATAGTTCAAGGCATTAACTATTCACTAGGGCTGGAATAGTGCAGCAGACTTATACCAGAGCAATGGACTGCGTGGCTGGAATGTTTTAAAATCCTTAGTCCTACATGCAGTATTGATATTATATTTTACTTTTTCTGTTGTGGGGCTTGAATTCTGGGCCTGGGCACTGTCCCTGAGCTCTTCAGCTCAAGGCTAGTGCTCTACCACTTGAGCCACAGCCCCACTTTCTGATATTTAATTTTAGAAATAATCTTAACAGTTCAGAATCCTACAACTAAAAATAAACTAAAATGGAACATTAGGTGTCATCCTAAAGCAAGTTATTTCTGTGGAAATAATTGAAGAGAAGCTGAACAACAGATTCAATCATTAAAAGATGCTGTTTCATCTTTGCTCTTATAATTGCTTTCTGATGTGACACATCTGGTGACATCCCGCCATATACACTGCACCACCAGTTTGACTTTCAATGCTCTGATCTGTGAAGCATTTCAAAAGCTTGCAAAGTGCTCCTCATATGCAACATTTAATTAAAATTTAGTTATGTCAACATTCTAATTAACCCCACTTTACTTTTGCCTGTTTGGCAAAAAACTCAGCGCCTGTGCACTGTCCTTGGACTTCCTTTTTTTACCTCAAGGCCAGAGCTCTGACATTTGAGCCATAGCATCACTTCCTGACTTTTTCTGTGTATGTGCTTTGAGGAATTGAACCTAGGGCTCTGTGCATGCTAGGTGAGCACTCTAACACTAGGCTACAATCTCAGCCAATTAATGACTTCTCTATGTGTGTGGCAGCTTAGTACCACTTCTGTACCACTTAGTACCCTTCTGTACAGTCACTCATAAAGCTCCAGCAGCAGGGCTACTGCTATGCTGAGACTAACACTAAGTTCTTAAGGGAGAATCTCTACACATGCCACATGCGCGCATATAAGCATGCACCACAGCCTGTGTGAAACTTCTGCCCTTGTCTTTTTCACAGTACATACCAGTACCTGAGACTATATCAGCCTTTGTGTTAGGTGTTCTCCACTCAGTGAAGGCAAGGAATTTCATTCATTCTGTGCTCTACTGTACCCATAGCACTTAAAGCAATGCCCAGCACAAAGAGTTTGTTGAAAGAAAAATAATCTGGCAGGAAGAAACAAAATTGACTGAATAGGGGTGACTAACCCAAAAGAACTGGCCCAAGAATGACGTGTTTTAGATTCCCAAAAGCTATTTAGTTCAAATGACTGCGCCTGTGTTGAACAGCCAACAGCAGTAACGAAACAGGAGATATTTATTCACTCAGGGCACTACCCTTGCATGGAGTAGGGAGGAAATCTGATGGTTATCTCCTTGTCTAAGTACTGGCAGTGTACTTAATGTTAGCCAAAGTTCCCCCATCAAGATAACTCACACTAAGATTTCTACATGTTACAAACTTTCCATCTTTACACTACTTGATGCCTCAGTGTTATGATTGGTTTGCCATCCAGATTGCCAGAAGACATAATTCCAGTTGTTTATGTACTCAGCAAGACATAAGTAATTCAATACTTGTTCTACAGTAGGCACATTCAAGAGTTAAAGAAACCAAGCAAGATTCTTGAGTAATCAAGATTCTTGGCAAATACAAAAATAATCTCTGTTTGTAGAAAGTATTAACTAAAAATTATTTTTACCTGCTTTTTCTTTATTTAAAGATGCTGTTACATTGATCTCTAATGTAATTTCTATTTACCTTTTATAGATAGCTTCCAGAAAATAGTTTCTGGTACCCTGTAGAACTTTGGACAGGTAAAGGTAGCGTTTTATCTGCATGGAATTCAAAATGCCCCTCACAGTCCAGATATATGAAGTAATCACTGTTAGCTTTCTATTACTGTAACAAATACCTGCTGCAATTAGCTTTAAAACAGTAGAGGTTTGTTTGGGTTCACAGTGTTTGGAGGTTTGGTCCTCAATTAGTTGGCCCTTTTTGCTTCTGAGTCTGTGATAAGACAATAAATCACAGCAGGGAGCCCAAGGGAAAAAAAGATGCTGAGAACCAAGAGAAATGGAAAAGAATTTTCAGAGTTAGAAATAAGAACTTGGGCTGGGAATATGGCTTAGTGATAGAGTGCTTGCCTAGCATGCATGAAGCGCTGGGTTCAATTGCTCAGTACAGAGAGAAAGACAAAAGCAGCGCTGTGGCTCAAGTGGTAGAGTGCTAGCCTTGAGAAAAAGAAGCTTAGGGACAGCACCCAGGCCCTGAGTTTAAGCCCCACAACTGGCAAAGCCAAAAAAAAGGACTTTGCATAGAAGAAAAACAACACTATGGGCCCGATCCACATACACAGAAAAAAACAGAAGTGGCTCTGTGGCTCAAGTGGAAGCCACAGAGCAAAAAGTCACAGAGCTAGCCTTGAGCAAAAAGTGTCCAAGGACAGTGCCCAGGCCCTGAGTTCGAGCCCCAGGACTGGCAGCAATGAATAAATAAATAAATAAATAAAAGCAACAGCATCTAAGTAGGGGAACAGGAAGTCATATAAACAATTTGACAGGTAGTTGGAGATCAAGAAAGCTCAGACTTGACAGGGAGACTTCTTTCAAATTCTTCTAAATATTCCATCTACCCCAATAATTTTGTTCTCATGGTAAGTCACAGTTTCTGACATCTTCGGTTATATATCCTCTTCCAATTATGGTTGGAGAAATTCAAATAACCTAGAAGCACAAGACCCAGTTCACATGGAAACAAGCCCACCAGATATTCAGAGTTCAGGAGAACACACAGCCTTTTCTAGGAACAGCACCAAACCTGACTGAGCACCCAAATACCTTGCCTGGTCTTTTAGATCAACTTCAGGGAGGGGGGTGGGAGGTGGGGGGGGCAGGTGGGTGGAGCAGAGCCTGCTTTGAATGACTACCCAGAAAGCAGACTGGACACAGCCAAGTGCAATCATTTGTACTGCTTCCCCATCATCCAGGTCAATGGTGGAGAGGGTTCAGATATCACTGATGGTTTCAGATCAGGACTCTCTTATAGCATAAAGACAAGCCCAAAGCCATCCCCCCCCCCCCCAGGGTTAGTAGTTTTAGTTCAGTCATGAAGTGACAGTACATAGTGTGAATCTAATAACATCAGCATAAACTGAGTTACAGCGAGTGGTATTAATATCTCCCCTGGGCCATAACCGGACTTCAGGGGAGAACCTAGGATTTTATTGCAGTCCTCAGACTGGCCCAAAACCCTTCCTGCAGGGCTTCGTCCCTGGGCCACTCCAGGTAGGTCCTGGTGTTCATGATTCTCCGCAGCTTACAGAAACGCTGGGGAATGGCTTTCTTCTCAATGGGCTCCAGGAGCACGAGAATGATGGCGTCGTGGTTCTCATCGAAGAGTCGAAAGTGGGAGAAGTCCAGCTCATAGTTACACCATTCGCTCCTCACAAAGTTTTCCGAAAGCACAAAGACAGTTTTGTGGCTCTTTTCGATGGAATCGACGATGTTGTCCATGATCCACTTGCCAGGGATGAAGTCCCGCTTGTGGAGACACAGCTTGAAGGGGGGGTTAAAGTGCTCGAGCTCCTGGACCATGAGGTTCTCCACCCAGCCAGCATCCCGCTCACTGTAGGAAACAAAGGCATCGTAGCACAGGTCCCTGGCTGGGGCTTTCCTGGGCTTCCGCTTGGCCTGCAGCCAGGCCCACGTCATTTTCATGTACCACAGTCCGTGGAAACGGTGGCACAGGCCGCCTGTGAGCAGAATGAACAGGAGAAGGGCACAGCACACACCGGACACGACTGCTGTCTTGTGGCACTCAGAGATGGACCTCCGGGTGTCCTGAAGCCTCTGGCCCCGCAAATGGAATGGGGAATCGCAGTGGTATTCATCTGGCCAATCCAGCAGGACCTCAGCTAGCATTGGCTGCTCTTGGGTGAAAGACAGGAGTTCACAGGAGCAGATGAAGGTGTTTCCACCAGCTTCCAGAACCTTCAGCTGGTGAAAAGCATCCAGTTGCTCCTTGGAGAAAGTAGTTACTGTATTCCTGCTGATCTTCATGACTCGTAACTCGGGTAAAAAGGAGGCATCTGGTAGAGCAGTCAACTTATTTTGGGAAATATAAAGTTCTGTAAGTTGAGGCAAAAACAAAGAAAATGAATTGAGATTGTTGTTGCTCACATCTAAAACTTGCAGTGTCGGTGGGATACAGCGAGTTAAACGGTGTATCCGCGTGCTAGATAAGTTTAAGCTTTTCATCTTTGCTGGCCACTGGCAAGTCTCAGCCATGGAATGAAAATTATTCCTGCTGAGATCAAGGTGGGTCAGATTTTTCAGAGTCAATAAAATATTTGCAGTTTCTTCTATAGATGTTAAATGGTTTTGCCTTAAAATCAAGGTTTGCAAGGAAGGCCAGCCACCTTCACAGGCTGAATTTTTCAAATATTCTTCAACCATCAGATTTTCACTGAGATCCAAATATTCCAATGATTTTAAGTGCTGTGAGAAGGAACAAGGAACCAGAAAAACTTTGCTATTTTCAACGGTGACTCGTTTAACATTTCCTGCCAGTGAGTAAACTACACTCAGGTCATAAAATAAGTAGAACTTTGGAATAAGTAATCTCCTAATGGTTACGGTTTCTATATTCTGTATGTATTTCATCTCCCCTACATCAGATACCTCAAAGTCCCCAACACCGTTAAGAGTGCAGCCATCAAACTCCAGTTCCACCAGTCTAGAAGCATACTGCAAAAGTCTCAGAATTCCCTTAAAACTCACATCAGTGAAAAATGCATTTCTAAATGCCAACTTTCTAATCACAGGATTTGTTTTAGTGACAGATAGCCCTAAGAACTGAAATCTGTTCAAATCTGTAGCCCTCAATTCCAAATATCTCACAGAACTTAAAAGATCTCCAAAAATCTCTGTTAAGAAGATGGGCTGCTTCAGGTGAAGGATCAGATGACTGATGCTTTGAATTGACTTGAAACTTCCTGGCTCATAACTCTGGAGACTGGATGCAATGACTTCAAGTTCTTCAAGAAATGTGAGTCCAGCAAAATCGACTCTCTGAATTAGTACAGTGTGGATACTTCCGACCTTCAAGGTTCGTAAGCTGGTCAAGTGAGAAAAAAGAGATACATCCCCTAGTGTTCTGTAAGGATTTCTCATTAAGTTTAAGAATTTCAGGGAAGAAAGGGGTTGGAACCAGGAGGATGATAAGTTCGATAACTGATTGTCAGACAAGTCCAAGAGCTCGAGGCTGCGCAGGGAGGAAAACGCATCTTTCTCTATAGTGCTGATTGCATTGGACTGGAGCATCAGAGCTTGAAGCCTCGCGTAGCGTTGCAGGTCACCCCTGCCCACGTAGGTGATCTTGTTGTTGGACAGGTCAAGGCTCTGTATGGTTGCCATGAGGCCTGAGGGAATGGAGGTAAAAGACCTGGAACGGCCATCGCAGACAAGGGCATGGTCACAGGACACTGACGTCCAATCAGGGGACCCTTCCTGGGACAGCCTAATCATGGCACCCATAGTCCACACGGTCCACAGAGCACAGAGCATGGTCCACTCAGCACCCTACAGATAACAGAAGTTCACATTAGTGACTGGTGTTTGTGTGTGCTGCTACTGGGCTTGATCTGTCGCCCTCACACTCTTTTTTTTTTTTTTTTTTTTTTTTTTTGCCAGTCCTGGGCTTGAGCTCAGGGCCTGAGCACTGTCCTTGGACTTTGTCAAGGCTAGAGCTCTTCCACTTGAGTCTTAGCACCACTTCTGGCTTTTTTCTATATATGTGGTACCAAGGAATTGAACCCGGGTCCTCGTGCATGCTAGGCAAGCACTTTAACCACTAGGCCAAACTCCCGGCCACTGCCCTCACACTCTTATTCAGCCTTTCTGCTCATAACTGATGCTCTACCACTGGAAACTTCCACTTCCGGTTCTGGTGGTTAATTGGAGATGAGTGTCATAGACTTTCTTGGTCAGGATGGCTTTAACCGCGCGGTCCTTAGATCTCAGCCTCCTGAGTAGCTAGGAGGACAGACATGAGGTCCTGGTGCCAGCTTCAGTGATTGCTTTTCACAGAATATTGTCATTCTGATCTGATGAAAGGTCTGATCAAGCCTGTGAGACACGCGTGTATGTATGCACACACACATGCAGGCAGAGGAAAATCATTGAGGCTAATAGAACACATAAATGGGGATAAAAACGACAGACTATGGGGCCGGGAGCATAGCCTAGTGGTAGAGTGCTTGCCTAGCATGCACAAAGCCCTGGGTTCTATTCCTTGGTACCACATATGCAGAAAAAGCCAGAAGTGGTGCTGTGGCTCAAGTGGCAGAGCACTTAGCCTTGAACAAAAAGTGTCCAAGGACAGGGCCTAGGCCCTGAGTTCAAAGCCCCAGGACTATCCCCCCCCCGCCCCCCCAAAAATGACAGACAGTGGCTACGGTGTAGAAAATGAGGTGATGGAATGGAGGAAGGAGGAAGCTGCTAGACTTTCACATGAGGACTTTTAGTCCTCTTTTCTAGCAATGAAACGTTCTTTACCCATGATTCCTCCTGGCTTCTCACCAAAGCGAGGACAGGCCGGCACTGGAGACAGAGCTACAGGGTCAGTGTCCTTTTGCACACCAACCTAAGAACAACAACAAAAGTGTTCTCTCACCAGCACACCAGATACACGTGGCTCCTTCTGCTTCAGCAGGGGGGATGATGGGAGCCCTGGGTAGAAGCAAAGTCAGCACCACTTCCTCTTTCTGCTGAGACTTAGTGTGGCAGCAGTGTTCCAGCCTCACCGGGCTGCTCACAAGATTGGATAGGAAGGCAGGATTCTCCCAATCCACCTCCTACACTAGGCCCTTCCTTCTACGCAGCACCCCAATTCCTGAAATCTGTGTACCTCCTCTTGGGTTTGCTCAGTGTAGTAACTACAAAATAGTTCTTTTTGGAAAAACTCAACAAGAACAAAATTTCTTTTTTTTTTTTTTTTTTTTTGCCAGTCCTGGGCTTGGGCTCAGGGCCTGAGCACTGTCCTTGGATTTTCTCAAGGCTAGAGCTCTACCACTTGAGCCTCAGCACCACTTCCGGCTTTTTGCTATGTATGTGGTACCGAGGAATCGAACCCGGGACTTTGTGCATGCCAGGCAAGCACTTTAACCACTAGGCCAAACTCCCAGCCAAGAACTGCTAGAGCCAGCCGGCAGCAAACCAGGGTTCGCAGATTGGGGTTCCTGAAATAGGGGGCAAGGACTAGGAAGAAATAGAAGAGAGACAGACACACTGGGTCTGGGATGTCTGCAGCCCAAGTAAAGACTGCCTCGTTTATTGTCAACTCCCGCCTATATCCCTTCTTGAAACCAGGGAACTTCCAGCTGTTACATTCATATGGTAAATCTCAGGTAATTTAAACAGAATAAGGCCATAAAACAATAAGACAATAAAGCCATGGTCTGATGCAAATCAAGGTACAATTTGATTCTACTCTGGCTCCCAACAAAGAACAAAATTTCTTATGGATGAAAGTAAATGTCCCATATCCACAGAACCTAATATTATAAAGGCCTAATGTGCAACTACAAAGAAAACATGAAGAATTAAAATATTAAAAAAACATGTTTGACTTAGGAATTTAGTTGCTGCTAAAGGAAAATATTTATGCGCATATCAGTGTTACTGCTTTGTGTGCCTTCCTCTGTATGTTTAAATGAATGAATATCATGCCACATACTGGCTCTGAATTTTCATTTTCTTCCCAGCCTTAGTGAAATATATTTGGTATTCAGAAATGTAATTGGCCAGGTTCATAACTAATCCTAGCTACTTGGGAGGCAGAGATTGGAAGGATTGGAGTTCAAGTCCAGTCTAAATAAAATGTTTTCCAGACCTACATTTCAACCAATAAATGCTAGACATAGTAGGATGTGCCTGTCACCCCAGTCACAGTAAGAAGAATAAAACAGAAGTATCACAGTAAAGGGGCCAGGTTTGTGGCCTAGTGGTAGAGTGCTTGCCTGGAATGTACAAAGCCCTGGGTTCAATTCTTCAGCACCACATAAACAGAAAAAGCCATGTGGCTCAAGTGGTAGAGCACTAGCCTTGAGAAAGTACAAGGACAGTACCCAGGCCATGAATTCAATCCCCAGGACTAGCAAAAAAAAAAAAAAAAAGTATCACAGTCAAGACCAACAAGGGGGAAGAAAAGAAAGATCTTATTCAAAAAATAAGTGGCTCATGCATGTAAGCCTAGCTATTCAGGAGACTAAGATCTGAGGATCTCAGTTCAAAGCCAGTCTGGGCAGGAAAGTCTGTGAGATTCTCTTAGATCCAATAAACACCAAAAAACTGGAAGTTTACTTGTAGCTCAAGTGGTAAAGCACTGAGCAAATAAAGGTGAGGGGTAGCACCTAGGCCCTGAATTTATGCCCTAGGACCAGCACACACACACACACACACACACACACACACACACACACACACACACACACAATTAAATTAAAAATAGAAATAAAACCAAAAATAAGCCCCACAAAAATATTAGTGCAGAAAGCGCTGGAGGTGTGACTCAAGCAGTAGAGTTGTGAGTTCTTGCTTAGCAAGCGTGTAAAACAGTGAGATGAACTGTGAACAGTGTCAACACGCATAGTGCTACCAACACAGCCATCTAATCAACACATCTATCACTTCTAAGAGTCCCAACTTTCCTAATGGAGACTTTCGGTTGTGGCTATCAGAAAGGACTCAAGACTGGATCATTGATGAAGACTAAAAATGCCCTCCCTATAGTAACAAAGGCTGAGAGGTGTGAGATGAAGGCAGGTGCTGATGGGTGACACAGCTATCTCTGGTGCCGGGATAAATCCTCCTCTCTGTGTCCTCCCACAGAAGGCGGCACAGGGCAAAAGAGCCTTCAATAAGAAGCCCATCCGTAAGGCGACCAGCCCATGTATGAGGACTCACCTGTGGTCATCAGAGCTAGAAAGCAGTTCCTTTTCTCTGGGTCTGTATCTGACTTGGGTAGTAGAGAGATGCTGACCTCCTAGGAGGAGTATGTTAAAAACATAGTTTGAAAAATAATTAGCACTGGTTCTTTAAATGCTGTGTTTGCTAGGCAGGTGCTCCACCACTTGAGTCAAGTCGCTGTCATTCTTTCCATTAGGTATTTTTCTAGATAGGGTCTCTCACTTGTGCCCTGTGACTCTAGAAGTTGATCCTGCAGAGCTGGAATCACAGGCACCACATCTAGCTTATTACTTGAGATGAGGTAGCAGAAGCCTTCCAATCTCTGCTTCCCAAGTAATTGGGATTATAGGTATGAGCCCCTATACTTGACCCTGGGCTTTTCTTTGATGGAGGATATTTTTTTCAAGTGTCTCAATCAGATTACTCATTAACAATTTGTTTGGATTTTCTGTTTCTTCAAGATTCAATTTTGGTAGATTTCCCTGACCGGGAACTTATTCATTTCTTCTAGGTTTTCCAAGCTGGCATATAAATTTAAATTTTCTTTATCCTTACTGATTTTTTTGGTCTGCTCTATCAGTTTCTGAGAGATGATAAAAATCTCACTCTCTCATTGTGAATTTGTTTCCCTGTTAATTCTGTCAATTTGGCTCCATTTTTGTCAAGTTAAATAGGTGTTTATAAATTCAGAATTTGTATCTGTCCTCAAAGTAACTTTGAGTCTAGGGAAATGTACCTCCTTTTCTCTACTGATGATTATTTTACTGAAATTAAATAGCTCTAACAACTTACTACTGAAAACTGATTGTAAACTTTGGCCTTTTCTTTCGTGTCCTTAAATATCTCTGGTCAACAACATATGATTACTCAGTTGTAGTTTTAAAGTCTATTCTGATAATATTAGTATGTTAGTTATGAAAACATACTTTTCCTTCTATATAAATACTAGTATTGTGATCAAATTTATGAGTTATCACTTTTTCCCACTTATTTTATGCTTTTGTATATCTTTCCTTGCTTTTTAAAGATTTTTTCCAGTTAACTTATAAATCAAATAGTATATACATTATCTGATAATTTAAAAATACCTTAAAACATGTGGTGAAATTCTGCCAATATTTTGTAGAATGGAGACATCAAATTTGAGATGCAAAGATTCTTGGAACAGAAAAGAAACTTGAAATATTGATGAGGAAGTCATGTCTCAATCAAGGCATTTGTTCCTTTTTCTTTCATTTTGTGTGTGTGGAGGGGGAGGGTCTCTTTTACCTACCTACCAGTTCTTTGGAACAGAGTCAGGGTCTTCCACAAGTTCAAAGTCATCTGAGCAGGTTCCTACTCTCCTGGCTGGCATACAATGCCCTCCTTTATAGAAGTGGAAGCAGTTAATAAAACGAACTTCAGAGTATTCACAGGGAAAGAAGCCCCTCCAGGAACAGTCAAGTTGTTTTCTCAGCTACACACCCATCCGCTGTAGGGAATGCAGGAAGCAAACTAGCGAAGACTAGCTAGGCAAGGAGACAGATCTGAGGATTGTGACTCAAAAAGCTGAGGCAAGCTTCCCAAATCCAGTCTTTGGCCGGGCGCGGTGGCTCTCGCCTGGAATCCTAGCCACTCCGGAGATTGAGATCTGAGGATGGCGGTTCAAAGCCAGCCCTGGCACTAAAGAACAACTTACTTCCAATTAATCACTAGAAAACTGGAAATGGTGCTGTGGCTCAAGGCGTAGGGCAGAAGCCTTGAGCTGGAGTTCAAGCCCCGTCCCCAAATCCAATCTTTGCAAGTGCTGTCTGGGAGCGATCTGTGTAGAGCCTCAGCCCAGCAAGGCTGCAGTCCTCCTGGAAGGGGAGGAGCACCAGAAGCCGAGGGAGGAGGGAGGGCGGCCCTTCGCGGAAGGCGCAGGCCAGGGGCCACGGCCCACCCGGGCTCACCGGGGTGGAGGCCACCCCAGCCGGGAGGCCGGCGGGCGCGGGGTCGCCAAGGCCACTGCACGGCCGCGCAGGGTCCCTGGCAGGCTTCGTGGAGGCCGCGCCCCAGGCTCTTGGGGTTGGGGGTGGCTCCTGCTCCCCCCAGGCTTCCAGGTCCTCCGTGTCCTGGCCACGTCGCCCACGGGGGCGCCAGCATACCTGGGGCAGGGGTCCACGCCACAGTCCTTGGCCTCCGGCTGCACAGGCTGGGGTAAGGGGCGGGAGGTTCCCGGGAGCCGCGCGATCCAGGGCTCGGTCCTGGGCTGGCTGCCTGGGGGACTGGGTGACACCAACCCCGCCAGCCCCTCCCCCAAGCCTCTCAAGTGGCCCCGGCTTGGAGGGGTTGCCGGGCGGGGGGAAGGGGAACTGAGAGGTCAGAGCGCGGGAGGGACTTCCCGGAGCACCGCGCCCCACACGCGCCTCTTCTCCTTCCTGGGTCTGGCGCCTCCAGCTCACGAAGCTTGCTTTTGGGTCTGCTGCTTTTCAACCCTCGATTGAAGTCTGCGAGCTCCCACGAGTAAATACTCCGCTGTTTGTCTTAGGAGGAAGTAAAGCCAGTGCCAGGTTTAGCTCGGTTTGGTTTTCCCAGCCCTGTGACCGTCCCGCTGGCACAACTAATTTGAGTCCCACCCTTTTTCTCACCAAGAAGAGATTAGGGTCAATTTGCTTTTTTTTTTTTTTTCTTGTTGCTTATTTGCTAGGTAGGCGCTCTACCACCTGAGCCACACCCCAGCCACTGTCTGATTTTGCACTAACTTCCCTGCAAGGGAACTCACGCTGGGGAGTTTTCTCTCTGTCCTTCAGAAAAATTCATAAGGGAAAACTGAACAAACTGCTTTTAAAAATTAAACTGCCCTTGGGGCTGGTGGCCTCATGGTAGGTGCATGCCTAGCATGCACGAAGCCCTGGGTTCGATTCCTTGGTACCACCTACACAGAAAAAAGCTAGAAATGGTGCTGTGGCTCAAGTGGTAGAATGCTAGCCTTGAGAAAGCCCAAAGACAGTGCCCAGGCTCTGAGTTCTAGCCCCCAGGACTGGCAAGATAAATAAATAAACTGCTCTATTTCACAATCATAATTACATTTGGTCTTCACAAAGTGAAATCTGAATTAAAGCATTCTTTCTCATCTGTTGTAGAGATGTCAAATTTTAAGCAATAGGAATGAAAGTTAAATTAGAATTTTACCCCATATCCTGCGTTTTCTCCTGTCCTGTCCAGTATCCCTCTGCTGGTGAGGTGCTGGTGAGGAATTTGAATCCGAAGAAGATAGGAGAGAAGACATACAAATTCATTCGTGAGCATGTGCTCCGGAGCCACACAAAACATGAAAGTCATGAGTCATGAGAAGGAACTGCGAAAGTGAAGGCCCTTTTTGGCACAGTAAATGGGCCCTTCGCTAGTGAAGGAGCCCAAAGATCAGACACGGACCAAGTTCCCAAGATCCAGCGTTTCTAGGAGCATGGCACCTAAGGGCAAATGTTCTAGTCAGGTAGAGCTGGGTTCAAATCTGTACCCAAGGCCCCTTTTCTCACGGATGAAGAGAGAGATCATTCTTATCTAGAATATAGTGTCCAGAGCCTGGAAAATGTTTTCAGGGAAGATTTAAGTATAGGAACTTAGTTTCACCTCTGAGGTGGGTCCAATCTGTTCAATCAAACTGTTGAAGGATTATGGTGAAAATAATATCCTCCAGGGAGAAGGGGGATGTGTCAGACAATCAGCTACTCTGTTCAGTCAATCCTCTTTCCTGCTTAAGTGATCACAGCTTTGAACAGATTCAGAATCTGTCAAAGAGAATGATATTGTTAGGTAAACAGGGACCACTGCCTGGCTCTACGCATGAAGTGGCATAGGCTGGTCAAAGGCCCAGCTCCTTTTATTGAACACCTTACATTTGATTTTTTTTTTTGAGCCTGTCCTGAGGCTTGAACTCAGGGCCTGGGTACTGTCTCTGAGCTCTCTGCTCAAAGTTAACACCTACTGTTTTGAGCCACAGCTCAGTTTTCTGGTGGTGAATTGGAGATAAAAGTCTCAAGGCTTTCCAGCATTGAATGGCTTTGAACTGTGATCGTCAGGTCTCAGCCTCTTGAGTAGCTAGGATTGTAGGCATGAGCCACTAGCACCTGGCTAATATCAGAGCCCAGGGAAATCCAGGAAAGGGGTGAAGGGGATGGGCAGAGACCTGCTGGTGAAAGCTTCCTTTGTGGTAGTGTGGTCCAATAATAACACACCACTTTGCTCTCACAAAAGTGGGGATAAGGGCCAAGAATTTAGCCTCATGGTAGAGTGCTTGCCTAGCATGCAGGAAGACCAGGGTTCAATTCCTCAGTACCACATACATAGAAAAAAACTGGAAGTGGTGCTGAGGCTCAAGTGGTAGAGCCCTAGCCTTGAGAAAATCCAAGAACAGAGCTCAGGCCCTGAGCTCAAGCCCAGGACTAGCAAAAAAAAAAAAAAAAAAAAAAAAGGTGGGGGATAGGATATTTGGCTTAGGAACAAAGACCTTTCTCTCTTTCTCCAGGAGAAGGGACAGCTCTGCTGAGTGGGCCTGCAGAGAATCATGGGAAGATGAGTTTTGCAATAACCCTCAGAAACTCGTGTCACTGAACAGTGCCAGCTAAGTCCAGTACTCTGTTCTGGTCCAGGCTAGTCCCTCCAGGAAGTGACTAGGTGGAAATTCCACTCTTGCATAATTGATTTCTCAGATGTTTCCGTCTTAGGAAATGAAAGTAACTGTGATAGATGTGGTATGAAAACTACTATTGTTCCATGCCAGTAGCACACGCTTGTAATCCTAATCGGGAGACAGAAATCTGTCAAAATCAGACAGAGTGTAATAGTCTTTGAGACTTCATCCCCCCAAAATAGGGGGAAAAGGCCCCAACAAAAAGGACCAAAGGAGTAGCTCAAGTGGTAGAGCATTATTAGCCAAGTAAGTGCTAGGTTTTGAGTTCAAAACCCAGTTCTGTAAAACAATCACAGCCCGCCCCCTCCCAGAACTAAAAGGAAGAACATACCATACTTTATGCCTTTGTTCAAAAGAAGGAGAGGAGCTGCCATCACTGCCGCCACCGGCATGCTGAGCTTCCCTCCTCCTCTCTGACTGAGTCCCTGGACTCATTCCAACCACCTGTTAAAATATGGTGCATCACCATGAAGTCGCCAGTAGAGACATGACTCACCCTAGGATAAGCAAAAAGGCATGTTGGAAACTGGCATTAAAGTAACATCCAGATAAAAACCCTAAACCCTGGAAAATAAAGCATTTTTGTGGGGTGAGGGGCCTGAACTCTGGGCCTGGGTGCTGTCCCTGAGCTCTTCAGCTCAAGGCTACCACCCTACTCCTTGAGCCACAACCCTACTTCCCATTTTCTAGTGATTACTTGGAGATACAAGTCTCTCATTCTTTAGTGCCCAGGCTGGCATTGAACTGTGATCCTCAGATCTCAGCCTACTGAGTAACTAATATTACAGGCGTGAGCCATCGCGCCTTAAGTAGCTGAAACGGATGACTACTAGGGCCGAGGATAAGCTCAGGGGGAGCTTGTGTCCACAGCATCTCCTTCCCCATGCAGCATTCCAGCCAGCAAGGCGGGAAACAGCACTCCAGGCAGGGAGCTGATTTCTGCTCTCAGGCAAACAGCCACATCTAGGGATAGGACACGACGCCATTCTCAGCCGGTGCTCAGAACACAGGCAGAATGCATGACTGCACTGTCCTCACTGTGCAGTTCAGTATGCCTGCTCAGGCTACTGCTCTGTGTGTCTTCCTGCTCTAGGCTTTGCAGCCTCCCGGTGCTAGACCAGGCCCCTGACTCCCAAGCTTTTGCACAGGTTTGCAGCTCCCCTCAGAGCTGGTACAGATGCTCCATGTGCTCCATCTTGCTCTGGCTGGGACGGCATGAGGATTTTCCACTGTCATTCTCCCTGACCAGGTCCAGTGGATGCACCTGCTTGGCGCTTCTTTCTATGCAGATGTCCAGCCTTTCCTTGGTACTGTCCGAGCTGCAACCATCTCCACGCTTTTAAATGTTGTCCAGGGCTGCAGACTCAGCAGGAAAATTCCTTGGGAGCACAGCAGCCTGACAGGCACTCACGCCACACGCCTGATCTTTATCCTAGGTCTCTGCTCTAAGTCCTATCTCAATTCCTAACGGACACAAAATATGAGAGTAAAATTTTAAAATATTTTTGAAGTTTACACATGTATGAGTTAATTCCCCCACAACTTAACCAATGCCCAGCAGAAAGAACTGGTGTGTGTAAAACAACTACTGCTCTTGGCCTCCTCCTAAGACTGCTATTGAGAGTATGCCTGCCTGTGGGGAGGGGAGCTCAACACTTAACCAGAATGCCCCTGCTTCCATCCTAGGAGAAGGGTAGGAACAATCCCCACTCTTACAGAAACTGAGAAAACATTAGGCCCATGCTTCTGTCTAGCAGCCAAGCACATGATGGGCCTGGGAAGCAACTCTGTCTTCGTACACCCTCCGCCCTGCAGAGCTAGGCTTTCCTAAGCAGAGGTAAGTCACTCTGCTCTGGGACTGGTGCCTGGGTAACTTCCTTTTTTTGTGTGCGATGGTCCTGGGCCTTGACCTAAGAGCCTCGGTGCTTGTCCCAGAGCTTTTCTTGTAGGTTAGCATTATACAACTGGAGCCACAGCTCCTCTTCTTGCTTTATTTGATGATTAAACATCTCACAGACTTGTCTATCCCAACTGGCTTCAAGCTGTGATCCTCAGATCTCAGTCTCCCGAGTAGCTATGATTACAGGCATGAGCTACCAACACCCAGCTTGAAGTAACTGCTTATTGTCCCCAGTGCTTAAAGAGGGGTATACCAGCAATTCCCCTCCAAGGCTTACCTTCTCCCTGTCTCTCATTTAAAACATTGGGCATGCCTGACACAGTTCAATTATGGAAATTATGACAGATGGATTCTGAGTCTGCCACTGATTTATGAATGAGAGGTTAAAAAAATAAAGCACCCAGATTTCATTAAAAAATTTATTTTCATATAAAAGTGCCAAAATATCTGCCAATGTCGTAATCTATCTAACAATCAGTTTACACTCGTAATCAAAACACAAGCCTCTTTATTCACATTGTTTAAAAATCCAATTCTCCTCACACATTCCCACAGTAGCTGGAGTCTCTGGA
Organism: Megascapheus bottae; assembly: GCF_031878675.1. Taxonomy (NCBI): domain Eukaryota; kingdom Metazoa; phylum Chordata; class Mammalia; order Rodentia; family Geomyidae; genus Megascapheus; species Megascapheus bottae. The sequence continues at coordinate 20,933,579 of NC_143531.1, forward strand.
CAGCGGGAAGTTGGCGTTGCGATTTGCTGTAGAAGTCCATATGTCCAGGTTCATGTAGGCACGAAATGGGTTAAACCCTGGGTAGTACTCCTTACACATGACAGCCTGGTTTTCCATGTGGGGCGAATGTTCTGTGGTGGAACTAATGGGGCAGCAACTTTCGTACAGATCACTTTGTGGGGCCCAGATGGAACCAAAAAGTCCAGACATTGGAGACAAACTTCGGGTACTGGTGAGGTAGGGCTGAAGGGCAAACAGGGAAAAAGAGGCACAAAATGAAAAACAGCAGAAACTTTAGAAAGCTGAGCCTGAATACTTACCAGTGACCAATTGCACGTACCCATCCAAGTTACTTAAAAGTGACTAAAGTTTTCTGAACATTCTGGATTGTTCATTTTTCAGGAGTACTATTAAATCTAAGGAAAAACTCACAGCCAAACGCCTTTAATTAAAAAAAGAAAAAAAAAAAACCAATCGTGAAGAGCCAGGAGTGCTGGCTCATGATGGTAGTTCTAGCTATTTGGGAGGTGAAGGTTGGGAGGCTCATAGTTCAAGGCCAGCTAGATTTCATCTCAACCAGTAAAAATGTGGGTGCCTGCCAACTCAACTATGCAGAAAGCATGAATGGCAGGATCCTGGTGGTCCCAAGCATATCTCAAAGTAAGGCCAACAGAGCTGGGTGCACAGCTCAAGTGGCAGAGCATCTGCCTATCAAATGCAAGGCCCTGAACATAAGTCCTAGTCAAGTTCTAACCACCACTGCTGGCTCCCCACGCTTTCCTTTAATGAAGGGCATTTGGATGAATCTTTCCTTTGATTACAAATAAATCTGTCCAATTAGATGAGGAAAAAAAGTAAGTGTGTAGTTAGTGTGTTGAACCTAAAAGACCTTCCCTTCCAGTGTCCTTCAGTTCCTCTCATCACACCAATGGTGAGCAGGCCACATAAAAACAGCCATGTCAGCCGGGCCCAGTGGCTCTCACGCCTGTAATGCTAGCTACTCAGGAGACTGAGATCAGAGGATCAAGGTTCAAAGCCAGCTTGGGCACAAAAGGACCTGAGACCCTTATCTCCAATTAAATTCTAGAAAATGAGAAGTGGGGTTTGGCTCAAAGGTACAGTGGTAGTCTTGAGCTGAAGAGCTTGGGGACAGCGTCCAAGCCGAGCTCAAGCTCCATGATCCACAAAAAAAAAAAAAAAAAAAAAAAGAGAGAGACATCCATGTCACACACTTCGCTGACCCAATATCTATGTATTCATAAACAATCTCTGTTCCACATTAGGGCCCTCCAGCCTATGATCTTAAAGAAGCACACCACCTTTGGCAGATCTGGGCTCAATGCTAATGCCAGCCGAAGCCCAGATCGAGGAGAGATGAAACAACTGGAAGCTGTCAACACCTACCTGAGAGTTGACGAAGCTGGCATGTCCCCACGCAGTGGGCATGTTGGGTGGGGTGTTCCAGGTAGAGTGAGAGTTGTGGTCAATAAAGTCAGTTTGAGCTTCTGCAGGACAAGGGAAGCCGTTGGTGTAATTCATGTTTTCTATGAGGGATAAGAAACAGCAGCACAGTGAATATTTTCATGGAGAGAGCTGAATTCTTACTCTCAAGAGAAAAAAACTTTCCAGGCCTTAATATATTGGCAAGGGAGAAACAGACATAAAAAATGTTATCCCCCACCCCCACCCGCCCCGTCTGGTGGAACAGTCATCTCAGATTAAAGGTACAAGCCTGTCCATGAGACTCCACCTGTGAACCATCCTTAGGAGTCTGTCTTAGGGCTTGTGTGTTTGTATTTGATTATTTGACAGGAATCTTTCTTATACAAAGTACAGTTAAAGTACTACTATAGATAGTGTCAAGATTTATATACATTCTTTTTTAGGGGTATGTGTGTATGCTGGGGATGGAATCCAGGGCCTCACACATGCTAGGCAAGTGTCCTTCCATTGACCTGTAATATCTCCCTTACTTTTTAAATTGTCTGTTGTGGGATCTTAGCACCTGCACATGTACCACTACAGCTTGATAAAGCAATTGGAAGTCAGGGGCTTTGCAGATACCACTAGACAATAAACTCAGAGCCCAATAAGACTGGGAAGGAAGCTACTAAAGCACCCCCCCTTGTGGTTAGAAGAGAGCAGTGCAGGTAGCTGAATCAAGAACATCTAAAGATGGCTTACAGAAAAGGAAGCGCTAGTATGAGAAATCCTGAGCTATTAGTAGGAGCACTTTCCAGATGACCAAGGTAAGTATTTATCACAACATATTCTTGAAACCAAGAATTTCTAACTGTTCACGTCCAGACTTCTATCTTTCCTTCTCCAACACTATTCATCTGGCCAAAAGAGTCAAGATAGCTTTCAAGAACAAGTAGGCAAACACTTCCTATTTCATACGGGGTTATGAAAAAGTGCAGCAAACAACTAGTGCCCCGGACTGCCAATGGTCCACAGAAAAACAAATAACCTAGTTCTAGTGCAAGTATGAAATGGACTAGGATTATATGCAGAAGGCTTTGAGGACCATACAGAATTGCACATGGCAGGAATGCACAACTGGATCCACATGAAATCACGGACAGTCACAGTTAGACCATTCTTCCCATCTGCTTTCAATCTTCACAGGTTTGTGTTCAAGTCCACACACTTCCTGCTTTGAGCTTGTGAGAAAATAAAAGGATGGCACGGGGATCTGTGCAAACCACTTTTACCTTCTGGAAAGGCATTGTAATCATTCATTTCCAACGGGCAGTACACATTGGGAAACTGGCCTTCGCAAGTTGCATTCCAGTCAATGAAACTGCTACAAAAAACAAGAGGTCTAGTTTCAGAAATGGGATGCCAAGAGATAAAGTAAATAAAGAATATGATTTTGTTTTCTCAACATCCTAATTATTGTAAATCCCCCAATTTAGGAAAGTGAAAGATGTTAATTTTCTCAAGTCACAGAATTAAAGGCCATTCTAAATGCTCATAATCAGCGACATCCATCTCTAGGATAAATGCTTGAAGTAGACACACCCTTCCTTCAGAACCACTGTTAAGTTTATCCCAAGGCCACAACTTGTAGCACTGTGGAACAAGTGAAATGCTATGGAGTGTCTTAGCATTCACTTGAAGGACTCTGCCATGTTGGTTCTACTACTAAAATGTCTACCTCTCACAGCAGCATTCAGCTCGGGGAAGTCACCACTATGAACACTACCAGTCATGACACACTGATCACCACTGCCAACCCAGGCTCTCATTACAGAAATCAGACAATAAATGTTGTAATAAGAGGGACCAAAAACATCTTTCAATGGATCCTCTGATTAAACAAAAGTATCAACATTTCTTCCAGGTTCCCTAATTGAATGACTCATTAATACCAAATGGAAACTTGGAAATGCTGCCATTGTGTAACTTCGTTGATGCTCAAGCACTTTTAAATTTGTCAATGTGTTCAAGAGCAAGGTCACAGGACAATGGAAATCTTTGCTGCTGTATAGCAGGACTTATGAGTTGACTGTTTTTCAAATTTGCCTCATGAGTTAAGAGATAAAAGAAGTAATGACAAGATGCCCAGCTTTTATTGGTTTTATTTCTTTCGGTGCCTGATTGGTTTGGTTGCAATATAACTCCAAGAGATAGAAGAAATGTTCTAGTTCTACTATTTGATGAGTTCAAATCATACCCCAAGCCATTAGGCCAAGCAAGGCCTGAATGAGAGCAAGGTCCTACCTGTTATGGACGGGCTCCTGATTCACCCCAGGCATGTTCTCCACAGGGCAGTTGAAGCTGTTTGTCAGACAAACTGGCTCAGGGGACCATAGGTTTCCAGGTGAGTAAAGACCTGAAGAAGAAAGCAGGGCCTCTCAGTCCTCAATGGCCCTTCCAATAATGCCTGACTCAACTTCTCTTGCCCTTGCCTGTCACCTACACACACTGACTACTGTGGTCTTCTCTGACTCTTTTTGGAAGACACTATATTTCAGGATATAACTCTGAAAGATGGCACGCTGCTTGCCTTTACTTCAGATGCTGTGTGATTGTCTCCTAGATGAGAACTCAGTTAAGCACATATTTGAGGGGCTACTTTGTGCAAGGCCTCATTACAGATCCTAGAGATGCAGCAGTGAACAAGTATATTCAATTGAAAGATACAAAGGAAAACAGTTCAGTAAGGCAGACAATTAACAGTACAACTGAAACTAGGTTGGTCAGGCCTCACTGAAGGAGCATGTTGCCAAATTCAACTATGGACAGGGAGTGAACCATGGGGCTCTGGGAAGCACAGGCCAGGCAGTGGCAACAACCGGGCAAAGGCCCTGAAACAGATGTGTCTGAGTCCCACTGCAAGCACACGGTGAAAGGAGAGTGGGGAGTTTGAAAGAGAGTCCCTAGAAAGAAAAGCTGCACCAACAACTCTAGTCCCCACAAAAGCAAAGAACGGCTTTCTGAAGGTCTCACGCTGTTGCTTTTTCCCTGCCAGCTAGGGAGCAAGGTCAACATCATGGTGAGGCAGAAGGCACTGACCTGTGGGCTAGAAGAGCAGCAGATGCAGCAAGAAAGCCCATGCAAAATGAGTGGTTAAAACGAAGGGCCACCAGATGTGTGCTCTTCCAGAACGAGGGGCGGGGGCACCAAGCAAGAACACAACTGTGGTCTTGCAGACTGTGGCCTTGCAGAAAATAGCAAGGAGCTCAAGAAATGCTTACGAGAGCAATAATGAGCCTGGGTGTGAGGGAAGCATCAGCTCTGTAGACAGGAGGCCCCAAGCAGACACAATCTGCTTTAGCGACCTCAGGATCCAACCCAAGGAATGTAACATGCAATCAAATAATAGCTGTAGACTATTAATGAGGCTCAGGCAAAGGCACCTGAAACACTAAAGTCTAGGATATAGCTAAAAGACAACAGAGAACCTGATGCTTTCCATGTAAAAAGGAACCAGTGGGGATAACAGCTTTCCTTTTTCTTGTTCATGGTGCTGGCTTTGAACTCATGCCTTCACATTTGCTGCTCTACCACTTGAGCCACATGCTCATGCCCATTTAGCTTGCTTTGGTTATTTTTTAAATCAAGTACTCTTTGTGAATTTGTCCTGGCTAGTTTGGATCAGGATACTCCTATTTAAGCTTCCCATAGCTGGGATGACAGACGTATATGATTACACCCATGTTTTTTTGTTAAGATGGAAGTTTCATACTTCCTCTGTGCCTGGCTGGCCCTGAACTGCAATCCTCCCAATCTCCATCTAACTAGTGGCTGGGATTACAGGTATGAGCCATGGTGTCCACTTATAACCTGGAACTTTCAATTCACCTGACTCCTCATTCACCATTAATTTATATGAGCCAAAGCAAGTATGTCTACCAATGTTAAATGCCACACAGAATACAAATCAGGCTTATCCTGCTATGATTCCTGATACTGATTTGGCAAGAATGAAGTCTCAGACTATTTGAAAGGGATGGGGAGAAGGGAGGTGAGGAAGGGAGAAGGGGAGAGAAAGAGAGAGGGAGACAGAGGGGGTGGGGCAGGCAGGCAGACAGACAAAATTAAAGCAAAGTAGAAGAGTAGGAGAAAGAGTGGGCAAAATGAAGCAGGACTGGATTTAATTTTCCCTTGGGAAGCCTAGGAAGGAGTGAGATTGCTTTCTGAGCAGTTTTATTTCCATGTACTAAAGTCACCATCCTCACTCCCCAACCTGCAGAAGGTCTGGAGCTCTCTAATAGCCCTGTGCAGACCAAGGCTGAATATCAGAGTGCTAAAATGAGATAAATAGACTTCCAAGACAAAGTGAGTTGGAGGAAAAAGTGGGCCAGGGAGGGAATGGATGTAGAAGCCTGACTTTCTCTCTATCTGGGTCTTATGCTTGGCCCACAGGTATCATGCTTCTGTTTCCTGTCTTCTCCAACTAGGGAAATGAAGAACAGTGAGAGTCTCCAATAAAGAGATCTGGGCTAAACTGGACTTCAGGGTCAGGCACCTGTGCCTGGGCTGCCAAAAAGGTGCTGCCTATTCCTACAGAGCGATTGGCAGAAACCAAAGACAGATGCCTGTCCACAGGGCAAGTGACTTCAACCTACACACGTCTTAGGGAAGAGCCCCCTCCAGGGAACAGCACAGAACACCTTGGGGGTACCTGCTTTGACATGCCTCACCTTTATCTTCTTCAACACCTGAAGACCCGGCAGGGAGGCTGGGACAGGAAGGGTCTGCATACGGCAGGAGGTTACTCACATCTCTGTGGGGAAAGTGAGTACAGAGGAACTGCTGACTTCTCAGCCCAAGAAGTACAGATACTGCGCAGTAACCGATACAGATACTACATTGAATTCTTACCCACAAAAACACACATGTTACAGACATAAAGGTACACAGCCTGAAAAAAGTTGAGGTATTTAATTCTCAAGATCCAATAAAGTCTTGTTTGAACAAACAATGATAATTTAACCAAAGTAATTCAAACATCAGATTCCAAGCTGCCTACCACCAAAATGCAGAAATTCTTAAACATTAGTTTACTATCTGTAAAAAAAAAAAATTCAAAAAGATATTTTCTTATCTGCTGGTGGGCTTTCTCTTTTCACAAACTAACCCATCTAATTACAGCTTTTTATATACTAAGGAAGGCACCTAAGAAAGCTAAATATATGGGTCACTGCTATGCACTCCCTGCTTGTTAAGCTTTCCATCATCACACTACAGGTACAGACAGCTGCCCTCTGTACAACAGCTCCTACACTTTCATTCAACCCAGCAGCCCAAAAATACTTGGAAAAAAAAAAAAGTTACATTGCCGCTGCTGACTAATTGACAGCTGGCTGTGTATTGAAAGTTTAGATTTTTGGAACAATCTAGTGATGATTACTTGTATAATTACAAGAAGACAAGCATAGGTTTTATTCAAATACTACACTATCTTCTGGAAGGGACTTGAACATGTGCAGAGTTTTGTGTCTGTCTGCGCATGTGTGGATGTGTTTAGATGGGAGATGGTCCTTTAAATCATGCCCTGTGAACAGCAAAGAACTAAGGCATGTGGGAGAGGGAAGCCCAAGAGCGTGCATGAGACAATGGAAACCAGAAAACACTCACGTGGGGTTGCAGATGTGATGTGAAAGGTTCAAGGAGATGGGAGGCTCGGAAGGGAAGTCATTTGAGGAAAAACTGTCCCCTGCATTAAAAAAAAAATAGGTACCACAAGTTTTAAGAAGTGTAGTTAACTGTGGATCATCTGTATTAAAATGAACATTTTCTTAGCATTATTGGTCCCTGAGTATATTTCACTAGTAATTCATTTTTCATTTTAGACCAATATTCACAATTCATCTAAACTGTAAAGGTCTTTTATTATTTTTCCTTTCATTGAAAAATTAATAAAATTAAATATTTAGATTAAGAATTTTAGATTGATACCTTACACATTTGGAGAAAAGAAGCATCTATATTATATTTTAATAGATTTTTTTCCTGAAAAAAGAAATTTAGCTATACAAGCTTAAGTTTATAAAATATGGCCATTTAAAAATTTATAAAAAGAAATGGAAGTTGGAAAGAGTACAAATCAGCTACAATTATACTACTAGTACAAACGTTCAGGTATCTATTTCTTGTACTCTCGTTTCTGTGTGCATATGCACACATGTGTAAAATTGGGACTGTACTTCGTATTACTCTTTCCTTGGTGAGAGTTGGAGCTGTGTAGGCTGTGGGCCATGAAAAGCAAAGATAAATGAACAAAGAAACCTCTCTACCATGAAACACAAAACCAAGTGGCTGCTCCTTCCCTCGTCTGTGTTTCCCCAGCACAATATACACTGCCCCCAAGAAGGCAGCATTGGCTTGTTTCTTGGGGGTTGAACTATCTTTTCATGGCTTATTTTACCACAATTAAAAAAAATAAATGTACAGCTCTGTTACGTTGTGTCAGAGATAGACACTAAACAGTAATAATAGTGCTAGTGATTAAAGAGAAAGAAGGGAGGAAGAAGGAGAGAAAATGAAAGGAGAGTGCAAAGCCAATCAAAGCCTCAAAGCTGGGCAGACCAGGACCTCACACTGGGCATGCTGGGCATATGGGGTTAGGGTAGGAGTGGGTAGAGATGACAGGGAGGCCACATGGGACTTACCACCCGGAAGGAATTGCTGCATGTCCACGGCAGGCTTCCTGTCACCATCTGAGCTGCCACTGCTGCTCCAGCTGCCCCAGCTACCCCGGCTGGCACGCACACTGCCTGAGGAACTGCCACACTCAGAGCTGGAGTCCAAGCAAAACTTCTCCAAAGGCTTCTTCTCTGGCTTTTGGTAGTAACCCTCTGGAGGAGTTAAAGGAGACATCGTATTTTACTAAGACAATTCCATCTAGTGCCACTGCTAACAAACAAATAGGTGAAGTTAGCAGGAAGGCCAGAGTCAGCTTCAGGACTGGCCAACTGTGCTTAGCTACTAATAACAGCAAGGCTTACAGAAGCTAACACAGAACCTGGAAAAACTACAGGCCAAGCCCGTTTTGTGTGTGGACAATTAAATTCATTTTGGGTTAGGACAATCAAATTGAGCACAATCTTCACAATGATTCTAGAGGGCAGGGATTTTGGCCTAGTGATAGAGTGCTTGCCTAGCATGCAGAAAGACCTGGGTTCGATTCCTCATACCACATACATAGAAAAAATCTGGAAGTGGTGCTGTGGATCAAGTGGTAAAGTGCTAGCCTTGAGGAAAAAAGCCCAAAGACAGTGCTCAGGCCCTGAGTTCAAGGTCCAGGACTGGCAAAAAAAAAAAATGATTCTAGAGGCTGAGACGAAGCTCAGTGGCAGAGTGCTTTTTTAACATAAGGAATTCCATCCTCAGCACTACAAAAAAACAAAACAAAGACAAAAACAAAAACCCAGTAAGCCGTAAGTTTTCTCTGAGAAAACTACTTTACCTGGATGAAGATCTATAGGCAATTTCTTTCCTCTTTCACTAAGCTGATGCTACAAATTTCAAAATATTACTGACAGATGAGTGGGAAGAAACTCCAATTAAGACTGAAAGGTACTGTTAGCTCATGCCTTTAATTCTAGTTACTCAGGAGGCTGAGATCTGAGAGCTCAGTTCAAAGCCAGCTTGGGCAGGAAAGTCCTTGGGATTCGTATCTCCAATTGGCCACCAAAAAGCTAAGGTGGAGCTGTGGCTCAAGTGGTAGAACACTAGCCGTGGGTAAAAGAACTCAGGGACACTGACCCTGAGTTCAAGCCACAGATCTTACCAAAAAAAAAAAAAAAAAAAAAAAAAAAAAAAAAAAAAAAAAGACGTGTGAAAAGGAGCACATGTTAAGGTAATGAAAAACAAAGTGATAGTGACCAATTACCTCCACTGACCAGAGTATACCTCAGTGGGGTTTGTGTTGAGAAAGTGGGATTATTATCCCTACCAACCTAAGCCTCATCACGCTACCAACTTCAGGGGCCCTCTGGCTCCACCATCTCCTCTACTCTGGGGCCCAGCACCCCTCACTTCCCACTCCCAGCGACAGCATCAGCAGCTCTGGGCTGGACACAACTTGGTTCTACAGGAACTATTGGACTTAGGAGTAGGGTGGCACTGTCTCACCTGGCCACTCCCTCTTCCACCAAGAGGATCCTGTCTCCAGCCAGCCACTCTGTTTTTTTTTTTTTTTTTGGTTGGTCATGGGGCTTGAAGTTTAGGCCTGAGCAATTCAGCTCAAGGCTACCACCCTATCCATTGAGCCACAGCCCCACTTCCGGTTTTCTAGTGGTTAATTGGAGCTAAGAGTCTCATCGACTTTCGTGCTCTGGCTATCTTTGAACCGTGATCCTCTAATCTCAGCCTCCTGAGTAGCTAGGATTACAAGTGCCATTCTGTTTCTTTAGCAATGTTTATGATGACCAGGAATGGCCAGGGTATGGGGTGGGCAGGAGGGCAACACTAGAGACCTGCTCAGGCTTCAAAAGAATCTTCATTATCCCGTTTCTCTCACCCTGATGCCTTTCCATTCTGGCCCTAGCTAGAGTGGCTGTGACAATAGATATGGCATTTCTCATACAATGGAGATTTCCAGGAGGACACAAGGATTTCTAAGATGTTACATACCTGCCTCTCTGTGTGCTGATGAGCTGCTTGTCATTTCTGTATCTACTTTACAAACCTCTCTTGTATTTTCCTGTATACACCAGCTTCTTACATCCATGTCACCACTCAGTTCTGACCTCTCAAAGTCACTGCATATAAGTTTTAGCTCACTCTGTTCAGTAGGCCTGAAGAGTCATTAAAACAAAATCACTTGCCTATTTTGTTATGTTTATTATATATACACACTTCTTTCCCATGAGATCACCAGAGATAGAAATATCAATCCATCAGACTAGGCAAGAGTGCATGCCTGATAGGGGCCCTTTCACATGTAAGTGTAGGGTGCCAGGAAGTTTTAAGAAGTCAGAATTCAGAGGCTCCACCATCTGGAGTCACATACACATTGTGGACCTGGTAGAAAAAACCCTCAAGCTGAGAAACTTTTTTTTTTTGGTGGGTCATGGGGCTTGTACTCGGCCTGGGCACTTTCCCTGAGCTCGGCTCAAGACTACCACCATACTCCTGGGCCTGGGCACTGTCCCTGAGCTCTTCAGCTCAAGGCTACCACCCTACCCTTGAGCCAAGCCCCACTTCCCATTTTCTAGAGGTTAACTGGAGCTCGATCCTCAGATCTTAGCCTCCTAAGTAGCTAGGATTACAGGTGTGAGACACTGCGCCCAGCATGAGAAACTTTTAACGAGATTGGATTTAGGGGATGTTTCTGGAACCCCGACAACATAGGACTTCTACGCAAGTACTGTCTAGCACCTTCATTTTACACACAAGAAAATGAACACTTGGGAGATGTTGCACCTCTAGGAAACAGGGTTTCTAAGGCACAGTGCCAAGCTGCCTGGGCTCCACTCTGGCTTTGCTCTCGCTATCATGTAATTTGTCATAAATGTTGGACTACCTAGGTGCCCCTCTTCCCATAGCCAGAGAGCCCTCTACCTGGAGTGTAAAGCAAGGATTATGGAAGTCGGGACTCTTCTACCTAATTTTTCTAGTTCTAGGTGGCTTAGTGGGTGGGTGCCTGTGTCAGGCTTTCTCCACTACCTGCTCCTGCTCCTGCTCTTGCCCTGACAGGAAGAATAAGGACTTATAAAAACTGATCACTTTAAAAATGTTTGTAACAAAATATGAGAAAAAATGACAAAGATCAAGATGGCAAAGGGACTGAAGAAATAACACACCTTGAAACCTGAGCAATGCCCTTTTTCTTATTTTTCCTACATGTTCGATTCTTATTCCAGTTTAGATTTTGTACATTTCCCTCTCTTTTCTCCTGAAGTTTCTTTTTCCTGTAAGAATCTTCCTGCTAAAGTAGAAAGAGAAAATGTTTAGTGGTTTAAACTGACTAAACATGAAGATAAGCCTGTGCTTGTTTCTGGAGACCAACTCTACCTGCATTTAGAAAGTCCCAGTTCTGGTAAAAACTGAGATGTGTGTTTCCCAGTCTCCAGTTTGTTTTCATTACCCTCCTTCCACTGCACTTGGCAGAAAGAAAAGAAAAGAAGAATTGTTGCCTATAAAATTCCTAAGGGGCTAAGGAGGAGAAACATCTGCTAGCAATTTGGGGCTGGCTGGCTGTTGGTTTCAGCAGTAATACATCCTCTAGCCACCACCTGTTAATTTGGTATGTGCAACTGGCATGAATTACTACTGAAGCAAAATCAGATTAAAACCCAACTGAGGATCAAGCTGCATGTTTGTTTTTATTTGTTTACAGATGAAATTTAGAAGAACAGCTAGATCTCCACAGAATGCTCCAAACTGTTGCAATCTTCTTGAATAAATAAAGCAATATATACTTCATGGTTTTTAAATGTGCCCCTAAAAACTTGATTTATCAGCAAATGTACAAGTACACATATGAATGTATATATGTTTACGAATGTAAGTTACGGACACACGTATTATGTATTATTTTTAATTTAGCCCTCTTCTTTTTTTTTTTTTTTTTGCCAGTCCTGGGCGTGAGCTCAGGGCCTAAGCACTGTCTTTGGACTTTCTCAAGGCTAGAGCTCTACCGCTTGAGCCTCAGTACCACTTCTGGCTTTTTTTCTATGTATGTGGTACCGAGGAATAGAACCTGGGTCATCGTGCATGCTAGGCAAGCACTCAACTACTAGGCCAAACTCCTGGCCCTTAGCCCTCTTCTTTTAAGTGCCAGGAATATTCTATTCATAGGCTCAAGAACACCAGGATTCTCTACTCTTTATACTTTTTATACATGCTCTGAGCTCTTCCTATAGACCTCCTTTTGGAGTCACACTGCATGAAAGCAAAGATTGGCTCATTTCATCTTCTTGTTCAGAAGAGGGGAGAGGGCAAAGAAGAGCTGAGGGACAGCTCCCAGGCCCTGAGTTCAAACCCCCAACTGAATAAAGTACTCAAAAAATCTCTCAATGGCTTTGCTTCCAAAATGCCTCTGGTCTATCTTTCTTGACCATTACCCTTCTGCCACACAAATACAGATATTGATAGCATTATGGTCCCAGGCAGAGTAACGGTGTGCTAACTAGAACTACAGAACTTGTGCCTACCTCATTTCCTCTGCACCAATCTCCAGAACACCTAGTTTACTCTTCCAAAACCATCTCATTCACACATTTGCTCAAGCATCGGCCAAATTACACTCCCCTTCTACACAGGAGTAGTTTGCCCATCTCTGTGAAACTCAATTGAAAAATATGCAATTTATTTCTCTCAAAAATAGTATACCAAACACACAAATCATCAGTATGGATTCAAATGCATTGAGGTTAGACAACTCTTGTCCTACATATGCTATACTGCTCTGCTTTCAATAGGCAGGAAAGAGGAATACACACCTCAACTGAAGGTGGGTCCTGTTTCTCAGAACTCACATCTTCTTTACATACTTTGTGGATCTTTTTTTCTGAAGTAGACTTTGTATCAATTTTTTTCAAAGTTTCACAACTATCTATTTCATTCTTGACAGGCACTTGCTGGTTAGTCCCTTGAATAAATAAAAACAATTCAATTTCTAGGTAGCTTTTTTTCCATTCATAGTTCGTAGGGTTAAACCACTCTGTTATACTAAACAAGCCCATTTAATGAGATTTAAGCATATGGATTTTTTGACATCCATGATGCTAAAAAACTGGTTTTGTTCACAAGTGAAAATATACTCAAAGAGGTTGACAATTTTTAAATGTGGCAGTGGTAGTGTGGAACATACCAATGTTGCTGGAAGCATCTTTACTCAGAATAGCCAAATGTCCACAGAGAAGTGAATGGGTAAACAAAATGAAATATATGCACACAACAGGACAAACCATTCATCAGTTATGGTCTAGAACTACACTAAAAATGACAAAGATGATTTTTAAAAAATTCATATTCTGATAAAAGCTGCAACATGGAAGGACCATGAACACATGATACAAAGCAAAAAAGGCCAAACACAAAAGGGCATTTTGATTGTACTTGTAAAGTCATACTCAAGAGACAGAAGGTGATTTATTTTGTGTTCAGAATAAACACTCCCCTCCCCCCTGCATTTGAGAATTGTTTGAGATGATGAAAAAGTCCTGCAAACAGACAGTAGCAATAGTCACACACTGACATCAACATACTTGAAGCCACTGGCAGGAGGTATGTCTGACCAGATAGGGTACCTGGCCTGGCAAAGATCTCCCCTCTCAGGATGAAGGAGCAGTCAAGTCTCCTCTGTTAATGAAACTCACAAATGAACCTTGCTCAAAATAAAGTACACATTCTTTTTTCAAACAGTACAAGTTAGGCATATTTTTAATCTATAAACTGATGAGTTATAAAAATACCCTATAACTTTGGGAAAGAGTGAGAGAAGGGGTAAAGAATGGTCTGAAAAGAAATATACTCTTTGCCTGACTTATGCAACTGTAACTCCTGTTAAACAATTGTTTAACCACATAACTGTCCAGCAGAACAGGTAGGAGAATGGTTTAAGTAAAACTACAGCATACCAGGACTTAATACTTCTTCTTTTTCAGTTACTCGTGGGACTTGAACTCTGAGCCTGGGTGCTGTCTCTGAGCTCTTCAGCTCAAGGCTACCTCCCTACCCCTTGAACCATAGCGCCACTTCCAGTTTTCTGGTGGTAAATTGGCGGTAAGAGTCTCACAGACTTTTGTGCCTGGGCTTGCTCTGAACCTCGATCATCAAATCTCAGCCTCCTGAGTAGCTAGGAGTTACAGGCGTGAGTCAGCACGCATGACCCAGGGCTTGTACTTTAAAAGAAAGGTCCTTTCAGAAAATTAAAGTTATGCCTCCAAATATCACAAGATAAACACAGAAAATCTTGTGGATGGGTTAGAATCACTATAAAATGTAAAACACATTATGAAATGCTTTTATGCCTTTGTCTGTGACAGGAGAGAAAGGCCATGGAGAAAGACATATCCAGAGAATAAAGGGTCCCTAAGCCAATTAAGGTCTTTAAGTTATGCAATGTTGTCCTTTGACAATGAATGCATGCAACAGAATATTACCTAGACATAAAAACAAATCATTCATCTATGATAAATATGGATGAGCCTTGAAGGTTATGGCTTTCAGATCCCTTTTAATCTGACCTCTTCTGAATTAAAAACTCAACCACACCCACTGAGTCATCATCACTTTCACAAGTTAAGTCATTTTAGAAATGCAATTCCTTTTACAAGACAAGCTAGATGGCAGACATCCACAAAAGAAAATATCCAATACTGAACAAGTAAGAGAAACTGCCAAAAGCTAGTGAGAAAGGACTCTGTAACAGAAAAACTGACCAGAAATAAGGTTACCACTTTGAATTCTGAAATCTGTATGAGAAGCATTAAACTAAATAAAAAGGATGTGCCTTTACTTTCCTAGCATTTTAATTAATGAGCAAATGATGTTCTTCAGGTAAAAAATACAACGTCAAAGGTATTAGCTGGGCCGGGAGTGTGGCCTACTGGAAGAGTGCTTGCCTAGCATGCACGAAGCCCTAAGTTCAATTCCTCAGTACTAGAAGCAGTGTTGTGGCTCAAGTGATAGAGTGCTAGCCTTGAGAAACCCAAGGGCAGTGCTCAGACCCTGAGTTCAGTTCAAGCCCCAGGTCTGGACCCCGCCCCCCCCAAAAAAGGTATTAGCTATCAACATTTTTAACGAAGATCTAGATTTAAAAACTGATACTAAATGACCTGAACAACAACAAAGTAGCAAGACTAGCTCTTAGAAAATACTAGGAGGAGGGAAGAAAGAGAAGTCTATAATCTTGTATCGGGACAAATAACAAAATGAATGTTAATTACAAATAACAAAATGAATGTTAATTACAAATTCATTGATAATTCTTTAAGAAATTCTACCATGAAAATATTAAATAATACAAAAATACTGCGTTTATGTACACTTCATTTTAAAAAGGAATCAATCCATGTCAACCTATTAAGTATGTGACTTTCCCATGGCTTCACAGAGTAGGAGTGTTTGGGCCACACTTAAAAATAAGTAGGGAATTGGGAAGCAAAGCATGGTGGAGCATGCCTGTTAATCCTAGGTCTGGGGGATGTTGTTATTGTAAGGGGCCAAGTTAGGGACTAGTGCCCATATCAAAACAAAAACAAGAAAGACAACAATAATAAAGGGCAGGAGCAGAAGTGATCACTGAAGAGGCTGAGACATGGACAGGTTTCACCATGCATGTATACTTATCTCCAAACGTAGTAAATATGCAGCTTTTAATCTCTCAATCACATCTTAAAATAGTTGTAATAAGGACCGGGAGTTTGGCCTAGTGGTAGAGTGCTTGCCTAGCAAGCACGAAGACCTGGGTTTGATTCCTTGGCACCACATACAAAGAAAAAAGCTGCAAGTGGTGCTGTGACTCAAGGGTAGAGAGAAAAGTCGAAGGACAATGCTCAGGCCCTGAATTCAAGCCCCATAACTGGCAAAAAAAATAGTTATAATCAAGAACAAATGGAAGAACAAGAAGCAAGAAAACTCACTAATATCCAGTTAAATTTTTTAAAATTGTTTCTTTTTGGTACCAGCCATGGGGGTTGAACTCAGGGCCTAGGCATTGTCGCTGAGCTTTTCTGCTTAAGGCTAGTGCTCTACCAACTGAGACACAGATCTACTTCTGGAGATAAAGAGTTCTCACGAGTTTTCCTGTCAGGTCTGGCTTTGAGCCACGATCTTCAGCTTTCAGTCTCCCAAATGCCTAGGATTACAGGCTTAAGACACCAATGCCTGGTCACTGTTGCCTAACATCAAACTATCTGGTATATTTTGAACAAACCATTACATCTTCATTTCTAGTTATTAGTATCTATAAGAACTTTTTTTGAAATTCTGCACATAAAATATTTCAGAAACTTGGGGATATCTCATTTAAAAAGAATTTTGAGGTAGTATTAATCCCAAGGCTTAAACTACTATCAGAATGAAAAGTGCTGCTGAGGAAGGGAGGCCGTGGCTCCAGGGACAGGGCAGTAGCCTTGCGCTGAAGAGCTCAAGGACAACACTCAGGCCCAGGAGTAGGGAAGTAGCCTTGCGCTGAAGAGCTCAGGGACAGTGCCAGGCCCAGAGTTCAAGTCCCATGACTGACCAAAAAAGAAAAAAAAAATGTTGTTGAGCTCCAGTGTGCTCACTTCCTGAAACCTAGCTACTTAGGAGGTTGAAACTTGAAGGATTTCAGCTTGAAGCCAGAATAAGCAGAAAAATCCAAGACTTTCCATTTCCAAAATAATCAGCAAAAAGCAGAGCTGGAGATGAGACTCATACGGTAGAGAATTACCTTGCAAACAAACTGAGCAAGTTTAATGCCTTCAGTTTAAACCCTGGTAAGTTTATTACATTATTATTAAATAATAATTTGTTAATTATTTCCTCCTTGGTACTTAAGGTTGAATTATAATTCATTATAATTTAAAATTTCTATTATTTAGATAAAGATGACCAAGTTTAACTTGGTAAAAGTTTATTAAAACCTCAAAAACAACAACAACAAAGAACAAAAACAAAAACAGAAACACGAGCTGGGCGCCCGTGGCTTAAGCCTAATCCTAGCTACTCAGGAGGCTGAGATCTGAGGATCTTGGTTCAAAGCCAGCCCAGACACAAAAGTCTGTGAGACTCTCCAATGAACCGCCAGAAAAATCAGAAGTCCTTCTGTGGCTCAAGTGGTAGAGTGCTCGCCTTGAGCTTTTGAAAACATCAGGGATAGTGCCAAAGCCCAGAGTTCAAGTCCCATGACTGACAAAAAATAAATAAATAAAAGTTTTCTATTTCTGTTTGGTAATTCTAAGGAAAAAAATTAGTAATTACAAATTTCTGTTATTTAGATCATATTTAAAATGAAAGCTAGAAATATATTTTAAAAGATCATTTATATTAACTTAAAAGATCTTCTTCTCAGGAAATGATCAGGAGGTTCTGGAACATGTAACAAATGTTTAGAAAACTTAGCTGTTTACAGTTGTTTGACATGTCAAAGCCAGGACACAAATGGGGGAAAGCAGTCCTGAGACTCTGAACATAGCCTTCATTTCTGTCATTTTAACTTCTGATATGCCAAAGGCCTCTCAGAAACAGGCACGCAGAAAGGTTTAACAGAGGAATAAAACTTGTTCTGCTATCAGAAAGTGTTTCTCAACACATTTTGAGTGGAATGACATTCTTAACCCATCAGAACTTTTGCACCTAACTCCTTCTCTTGAAAGAACTGTGTTTTGCATTCTGAGCCATTTTTCCCTCCATCCCTGTCATTTGTGTGAGAAGAAAACGTTCTAGGGTATGTGTTACTGACCTCTTACTTTATATTCCTTGTTGAGTACCATGAGCCAATTAAATGTTTTAAGTTTAAAATTTCAGGTGTGTCACTGGAGAAACATGAAGCATGAAGCAGTAAAGGTAACTGAGTTTTTCCAATAGGTATAGGAACATGCACATTAATACGGCCAGATGGAAAGAAAGGAGAGGAAGCATAGGCCCTCTGCCAGAGGCCAAAGGTATCAGCTAAAGTATACCACCAGTTTTCTCTGTAAACAGTCTCTCTAGTCTGCTTTTACTTGTGTTCCCATTAGCTTCATTTGCTGCATGAAAACATCTGCCCTCCTTTAACCAAGGGAAGCTATTAAAAAAGCAAGGCCAGGAAACAAAAAGCTGCTGGCAGCTTAGCAGAAGGTGATGAAGTTCTGTTGTCAGAAACGAAGTAGGACTGATTAATTTCTGCAAATAACCTGAAAAGCTGAGAACAAATAAGTAGAAAAAGATGTCCATATCCTCCTAACAATAATGCATCCCTCTTAACTTATATTCTCACAAACTTAACCATAATATTCCTCATTCTTGGTGCAGTCTCAAAACTACATTCTTTTTGCAAGTCACCTTTCAACATTTACTGACGTTTGTGAAAACTCTGCATGAATTAAATAACTCAGTGCCCACAATTAAAACAGAACGTCATCACAGGTGAGAACAGAGACAAACAACAAAGAAGACTCATTGTGAGAACAGAGACAAACAACAAAGGAGACTCATTAAGGAGGAAACATTACCATTATGTTTCCTGGAAACTTCTGGCAAGTCTGCTTGGGGGTACTGAGGTGAAGTTCTTGGCAAAGTATTTTCAAGTAGTTTCTTAGAGTTTTTTAGTGGACAGAGCTCTTTTTCCTTGAACTCAGCCATGTTCTCTGTTTTAATGTCAGTTTCCTTAGGAAACATACATGTCTGTATTCCCTCCTTCATAGTACATTCTGAAGAAGTGTTATTGACAATAATTGTGGTTTTCAGTGTGTTTTCCTCTTTATTCATTAAGTTTTTGGGTAGAGTCAGATTCTTCTGCAGATTGGCATTTATGCCACTTGCATACTTGAGGCTGACCCAGTTCTCACCCACATCAGTACAAGGGTCCTCCTTAGCAGCAGACAGAGACGTGCCCAGGGTCAAAGTCTGCTTTTCCTCAGTAGTAGTGTTGGCACTAATGGCTGTGGTGGCACTGGTTTTGTGTTTGCTGTAATAGACAGAGCACTTGTGCTTTTTCTGAGAATGGCCACAGGTAGCAGGGCTCCTCTTGGCAGCGTTCTGACTCCTGTTCTGAGGTGTGATCACAGGAAGGCAGCTTTTCCCTCTGCCTTTATCAGAGGGGCTGTAAGTGTCGAGAAAGTTCTTGCAGTTACTTCTGAATGGAAGGAGAAAAAAAAAAAACTTTTATCATAAAGGCAAATGAAATTAAACTCTACTCTGTTTCTACGTCATGAAGGATGTAGCAATTTTTAAAGTCCCAATAAGGAGACCAATGAACCAAGGCCTTTAGTGAAGACTGTATCACAAATGTTCACATAATGATGTAAAGAAAATTTTATAAAAATAAATTTGGAATCAAATTTCTTTAAATCAGAAAGGAGTAGGATTAAAGGTAAGAGATCACACACAAGTATATCACATGTACACGAACACACACACACAAACACACAGATTCATACTTGTGAGAATGGGAGCTGATTACATCCATTGGACTGCTGTTCTGCTGTGAAGAAGAGTTAGCATGTTGCCTCTGTCTTGTTTTCATGAATTCCATAAGAATGTATTGTGCTTGCTGGAAGGCTATTAAAATCACACCTAACAGAGACAAACTGAGGAGGAGGAAAGCAATGGCATTCGTTATTGCATGGTTTAAAACAACATTAAAAGATTAGCTGTTAGCTCTACGTGTTGCTGCAGATGCCTGAAATAGCACTCATGAGGCGGAGGCAAGAGGGCTCTTTGAGCCCGAAGGTTCCAATTCCTGGGTAATATTAGGGAAAGCTCCTCTCAAGAAAAAAAAGTTAAAGGTAATTTCAGATGTTTCCTACAAATTAAAACAAAAGCACTCAAATTCTAAAAAATATATTTACTAGGCTGACATTACATTTTTGGGGGGGTTTCTTTTTTGGTACTGGGGATCGAACCCAGGACACTGCACTTGCTTAGCAAGTGATTTGCCAGTTAGCTACACCCCAGTCCCCCCAGTTTAATTTTTAACATACTTTTAAAGGGCCATTTTGGATTTATACTCTAAATTGTTACTGCAGTTAGTGTCTTACAATCTTAACTCTCACCAGTTAGGACCCTGTGTAGCTCACGTAAGTCAGAGTTCTCAAGGCAATAAAAAACCCACTCAATGCCAGGTGCCAGCGGCTCACACCTCTACATCCTAGCTACTCAAGCGGCTGAGATCTGAGGATCACAGTTCAAAGCTAGTCTGGGCACAAAAGTCCGTGAGACTCTTCTCCAATTAACCACCAGAAAACTAGAATGGGTGCTGTACGTAGCTCAGTGATAGTCTTGAGTGCTACCCTTGAGCTGAAGAACTCAGGGACAGTGCACAGGCCCAGAGTTCAAGTCCCACGAGCAATAAGAGCAACAACCATCTCCTCTGCTCTGACTTCTACTCAAGACAATTTGTGTTGCATGCAACTTAGCAGCAATACTTCATTCTTCTACAAGGGAAGAAGAATGAAGATGATGGCTTACCTAACAAAGAAGACAGTGAGCCTCCAAAAGGACTCTTCCCAGCTGGGCCCTGGAACCACATCTGCACAGAGGGGCAACAGGTGATGGGGAAGGGTCACATTGAGAATGAAGTGGAATTCCAGGTTTGCTGCAGTGACCAGTGTTAGTTCACGGATGACCCAGGAAGAGGTAAAGTCTGGAGTAAACCTGGAAACAGATGCTTCAACTTAACAAACTTTCACTGGTTTTAATTTTATTTACAAAGAACCTAAAGGCATCAAAGCTTCTTCCTTCTTACAAAGCAAACAAATGAAAATAACCTAAGATGCCTTACCAAAGGAAGAAAGTTTCACAGCAACAGTTACACATATCATGAAACCAAAATAAAATTAAAACTAGCACTTACACAATGCTAATGTCACGGGATGTATTTGGATTCAAGGAAAACTGATGACAGTCCAGTACTTCAAATCCGTAACCCTGGCAATTATATCCACTGATTTTCAGTGATGACACAGTGATAGGAAGAGGGCCAATGTTCTCCACTTTAAAGTTCTTCGTAATAGATAAAATCTGCTTGCTGTCTTTCAGTTCTATTGAGAACAAAGGGTGTCATTTAGTGTATATACATTGGAACTTATTTTAAACACTTGAGTGGTAAGATTCTTCCTAAGTGTTCTGTCTGAGTACTGAAGTCCTTTACTCAGAAGAGGTAAAGTTTATTCTCAGAGACAAACAGTTTGGATTTACCTGCTATTATCATGTGCCCTGAAACCCTGAGACTGCCATTCACACTAAACCAAGAATCACTTCCGAGCACCTGTATCTGCTTTCCTGTAAATTCATCAAGTAGTCACAATTATTAAAGTAGTAATTAAAATCCCACAAATAAATGAATGTAAGTTTGAAAAACAATTACAGCAATTTAAAAATATATCTATAAACATGTATCTCAGTCTCTTCCATACAAGGATTAATAGTTGGCTGTTTCTATACTTTTATATGAGTCCTAAATTTTACCAAAGCCGATTCTAAATTACTGAAGAATTTTAAATGCAAAATTGCTCAAACTTTTCAGAGTCAGGCTCATTGTAAAGCATGGTTTTATAAAATTAAAAAAATTAAATAAATCCAATTAGGCATTAAAATTAGTGCTAGAAACCACACAGCAATTAAGCAACTAGTTTTCTCCACAGAAAACATGTTGTTATACTAAAAGTGATCTTACTCTTTACATGCATTTTAAAAGAGGAAAGTCAGTTTTAAAATCTACCAGATTACTTTGATTTGTTTTACTTCTGAAGTTCTTGAAACAAATATAATTTAAAAATGTTTGATTTAAATAAATGCATAATTTGGAAAAATCGAGAGCAAGGTATCAATGTATTTTTTTTTGGAGAGGTATGTAAATGAAACATAGTTTCAAACATACAAAGCATATCATCTGCTATTGAGCTCAGTATATTTCTAAATCAGCATTGTCTGGTAGAAGAACCATTAAACACACATGGTTATTTAAACAAATCTAAAAATATATTTCATCAGTGAAATAATCTTTAAGAACATACTAGCTACATGTAGCATGGCACTACTGTTTTGAATGACAATGAGTGTATAACAAAGAAAACTAAGCTGGCTTTGTCTTTTCCATATACATATGCAGAATATTTCTTTTTTTTTTTTTTTGCCAGTCCTGGGCTTGAGCTCAGGGCCTGAGCACTGTCCTTGGGCTTTCTCAAGGCTAGAGCTCTACCACTTGAGCCACAGCACCACTTCTGGCTTTTTTCTATGTATGTGGTACCAAGGAATCGAACCCGGGTCTTTGTGCATGCTAGGCAAGAACTTTAACCACTAGGCCAAACTCCCAGCCCTATGCAGAATATTTCTATCACATGAAAAGAAATACTGGTTAGCAAAACTTAGTATTCTATTTGTCACTTTGGTATGCTATTCCGTCTAATGAAATTACTTACTTCATATGTTTAAGTATTTTACTCTTATACTATTCAACTATAATAGCAATTGTCCTTCCCTCCTTCCGTATTTATTTTTTAAATTGAGTTAAATATCTAAAGCTGTGCTTCCAATCCAGAGGACCGGCCTACATTTGCTTTAATATGTACCTGACTGAATTATTTGTAACAGTATAATGAATTTACTGTAAGTTTTTAAAAAAGAATCTTCCTATAAAATCTTGGTTTCAATACCAAAGTTCCCCTGTCAGCATGCACACATGTGAACTCACGTCGACGGCAGTCCATTAGCGTAGACTCAGGCACTTTGAACCTAAGTGAACCTCCTGTGCCAGGAAGTCTTCCACCTACTTTCAGTAACTCTCTTGCTCCAAACCCTTCCACCCCAATCATGTCGATACCAGTCAAGTTATTTCTAAAGTAAATCAAGACAGAAAGGAAAAGGCATTATCACAGAGACACAAGATACACTGAGCTAAAATGAATTTACATTTAAGTCTTCCCAGACAGCAAAAATATTTTTAAAGTTAAAAACATAGTAATGGGGGGTGGGAGAAGGAAAACTGGGACAAAAACACGAGAAGGGGAATCAATGTGTGAGAAGTAATAATGCACCTACTACCTGGTGAATGTAACTGTAACCTCTCTACACATTATCCCAACACTAAAAAAAAACCCCAAAACATAGTAATCAACTTAAAGAGCATGACATTCCTGCGTCTCACAGACTAAGAGTATGTCAAGAGTCCACACAAGCGTGCTACAGTAAAAATTCATGAGCATCAGTGATCATTCTCTAATAACTACAGGCCACAAATGGAGTTCAAAATCAGTCATGGGGATGGTGATCAGATATGCAAGAGAAAAAACTGGAGAAATAACTTGGCAAACACAAACTCAATTTTGGACAAAAAGATAGTGTTACCTGGTCAATTAAAAGATTTTCATAGTAACTGTGTGCCTGTAAGAATTACAGGTTAGGGATAAAAGAACTAAAAATATTTTTTTCTGCCGGGTGTGGTGGCTCACACCTGTAATCCTCCCTACTCAAGAGGCTGAGATCTAAGGATCAAGGTTAAAAGCCAGCTTGGGCACAAAAGGACTTGACATTCTCATCTCCAATTAACTTCTAGAAACCGGGAAGTGGGGCTTGGATCAAGGGTAAGGTAGTATAGCCTTGAGCTGAAGAGCTCAGGGACAATGCCCAGGCCCAGGGGTAGGGTGTTAGCCTTGAGCTGGAGCTCAGGGACAGCACCTAGGCCAAGTTCCAGCCCTATGACTCACAAAAAAAAAAAAAAAAAAAAAAAAAAAAATTAAAAAAAATTTTTTTAAAAAAAGCTTTTTCTTTGGAATCAAAGATTTTAAGTGTCACTCCAGGAACAGCATACTCGTAGTCACAAATTTTACTAACAGCAGCAATTCAGACCGTTTTCCTATTCACAGCTGAATGCAGGATTTGTGGGACCAAATACTATGTGGAAATGATGCAGAGAGACACACACTGAACTGAGAGCTGATGCCACAGAACAACTAACAGAAACTAAGGTAAAATATTTTACTTTTCTAATTATGAAAATACACAGAAATACCTTCACATCTTTTTTAAAAAAAGGACTAGACATTTAACCTTTTAAAAACATTTACCTGGCAAGTATTAGATGACTGATTTATAGAAAAAACTATTAATAAGCAGAAACCAAATTTAAATTAATTTAAACTAAAACAACTTTAAAACTGCACACTTTCTGAAAATCCACTGACTAATAAAGCTTTTCTCTAGACTTTCTATGTCCTTAGTTCTTCAATACTTTAAAATAATCACATGTGGAAGTCAACAGGGCTTTAGTCTTAGTTAAGGTGCTTCAGAACAAATGCTTTAAAAGTTTATTTTAATGCCAGGAATGCTGGGCATGGTGGCTCATGCCTCCTAGCTACTCAGGAGGCTGAGATCTGAGTATTGTGGTTCAAAGCCAGCCCCAGGAACTAAACAACTAAAAGAACGTGAGATTCTTATCTCCAATTAACCTCTAGAAAACCGGAAGTGGTGGGAATAGCTGAGGCTTAAGGGATAGTGTGGTAGCCTTGAGCTGAAGAAGTCAGGGACAACACCCAGGCACAAGGACAGGGTGGTAGCCTTGAACTGAAGAGCTCAGACACAGTGCACAGGCCCAGACTTCACGACTGACGACAAAAAAAAAAAAAAAAAAAATACTTTGGAACATTTTCTTTTGAGTAACATTCAGTTGCAGAAGCACAAACTCAAATTTAAAGGATATCTCAAGATTTTTTTTTTGCAAACACATATAGTAAAAAAGTTTTAAAAATACAATGAAAATGTATGTTTGTGTGAGGCTTTTCACCAACACAGACACCTTCAATACAGATCTGTGTTTACTATAAATCTCTGAAAGACTCTCATAAACAGCACCTAAATATGCAAACAATAATGAAACATACAAATAGCTACTTAAATCAGTTAACAATAACTGTCAGTTAAATGAATGAAAAGAGAAAGCCAGTGGGCTCAAGGAAGCACTTCTACCATGGTCCTCTGGGGCTACAGCGACTACTAAGTGCCTACCGCAATGTTCTTGTTGTTCTTCTGTGCTAAGGATAGACAAGTAAGCCTGCACACATGTGCGTGCACCATGCGTATGTGGTATCTTTTGGGATGGCTTTGGATATGGAGTGAAAGGCATTTCCCCTCTTATGGACATGAACAGACACATCCTATTGGGGGGGGAGGTGAAAAATGTCTTGGGACTCTGTCCAGCCTTGCACGCCTCTCACCTCAGCCACCACTTTTTCCTACCATGAAGCATGGCCTGGCCCTCCTCACTGCACACACACTGGGAAGGGAATGTCAGCTATAACTACAGAGGTTTTTTTTTTTTTTTTTTTTTTTTGCCAGTCCTAGGCTTGAACTTAGGGCCTGAGCACTGTCCTTGGGCTTTTCCTCAAGGCTAGTGCTTTACCACTTGAGCCACAGCACCACTTCTGGCTCTTTCTATGTATGTGGTACCGAGGAATTGAACCCAGGTCTTCGTGCATGGTAGGCAAGCACTCTACCACTAGGCCAAACTCCTGGCCCACAGAGATTATTTTTAAAAGACAAAGAAATTTAGATAGATAAATCAGTAAGAAAGAAATAGACTCCAAGACATGCACACACCTACCGGATTAGTATGAGTGAGGTAACTTTTCCATAGTCAGCTGGTGTGAAAACCACACCAACTCTTTTTATTTCCAAAGGCTGCAAATGCAAGTGGAGAGTGCCAAACCTAGATTCCTCAGATTGCATTCCCTGAAAATCATTAAGGACACAGTTAAACATTCTACTCTCCAATAGAGCAAGTTTCCATCTTTAGTAAGCACAAATTAGATACAAACATGATTACATCCATCCTTCATTAACCTAATTGTGTGTGCGCGTGCGTGTGTGTGTGCGTGCATGCATGTGTGCTTGAACGTATGCATGGACTAGGGATTTAACCCAGAAGCTTGCATATGACAGGTAGGCCTTCTACTACTAAGCTAGAGCTACACTTCCAACCTCTTATTTACCCTTTTACATTCACCCCAATAAGTAATGCCTGACACAGCTGGTAAACATAGGCAGTGACTACAGGGCAACCTGACATGGCTGCCAGAAAGGAATTTGTTTCCTGGTTTGGATGGGAGTTGGAATTAGAAACCTTTTATATGAGATGATGTTCCAAAAATAGTCAGAAAAAAGACTTGCTCTGCTCAAATTCTACAGAAATCAAACAAGACAGCTACCTTCAGAAAACTCCAAGGCGTCTTTAAGATTAAATTCAAGTTCATATAGAAACTGTCTTTTTTTATATTTGGTCTCTTCAGCAACAAGATCATGTATTCATATATTCCTTTATACTCTCCAAGATTTTCTCAAAGTAAATCTTGAGTGCTAACACTTAGGATGTAGTTTTTCCCCTTCTGACTTTTCCATCTCTCCAAGTTGTATAGTTCTTTTCCAAGATAGTATCTGATGGATTTCTCTGCTGAATTGGTTCACCCTTTGTCTCACCATTTCTATGTTTCCCCTTTTCCTCCCCAATCAGATAAACTTATATACAAGAGAAAGGGTACAGAAATCAAAAACAACAACAGAAGGGAATAAACCAGAGAATAAAGGAAAGAAGCCAGCTAGGGGTTCATGCCTGTAATTCTAGCTACTCAAGAAGCTGAGACCTGGGGATTTTGGATCAAGACCAGCCAGGGCACAAAAGTCCGTGAAACTCTTGTAGCCAATTAACCACCAGAAAACTGGAAGTCTCGCTATATGGCTCAAGTAGAGGGCTAGCCCTGGGCTGAAGAGATCAGGGACAAAACCCAGGACCCGAGTTCAAGTCCCACAACTTATCAAGAAAAAAAAGGAAAGAAAAAAACAAAACAACTACAAATGGTACAATAAAAAACAAAAACAAAAAACAAAAAACAAAACAAAACCTCTATGCAATTCTAGTTACTCAAGAGGCTGAGATCTGATAACTGCCAGCCTGGGCACTAAAGTCTCTGAGACTCTTATCTTCAATTAACCACCAGAAAATTGGAAGTGGCATTGTGGCTCAAGGGGTGGGGTGGTAGCTTGAGCTGAAGAGCGCAGGGACAATACCTAGGTTCAGAGTTCAAGTCCCATGACCAACAAAAAAACAAAAACAAAAACAAAAAAACTCTTGCTTCCATTTCTAGAAGTTCATTTTGATAAGCACTATTTTACATATGATCATAAAAGAATCTACTCATTATCTGACTTATTTAACTGTAACCCCTCTGTACTTCACCTTTATAGGAAAATATTTTTAAAAGATGTCATTTTTATATTTCTGCTTTTTCTAGCACATTTTCTCCAAAGCAATGTTCATTGTTTATTTAGAGCTTATAAGCATATACAATATCTCTTCCCATTTTTTTGCTTTTTAGTGGCATGGGGGAGGGTTGAACTCAGAGCTTTGTATTTGCTAGGCTGGTACTACACAACTTAAGCCATGCCTCCACTAAAGTTAACTATTCAGCCTAGGCTGGCCTTGAACTATATGATCCTCTTGACTATATACTCCTGAGTAGTTAGGATTAATGCAAGAGTCACTTCAAGTACACTTTCATTTCCTGTATTGTTTTGAAAGAATGAATACGAATGCTATCTAATTCATTCTCCATAGAATTACAAACTTCATAAAGGAAGAAATTCTACCTTATAAATATAAATGAACAAAAAACTGCTGACTTTTGGTATGGAAGTTGTAAGAATAATAGCAGCATTTATTAGTATTCTACATGCCAAACAGTGGATTGCTTAGGGCATACACACTACAAAACAATCTTAGTAACCTTATGGAATATTCTCAAATGTTTTTTCAAGAGTGAGAGAAGAGGCTCAGAGAGGTTAAACAATTTGCCCAATGAAGGTCACACAGGTAACTTCCAATGTCTACTTCCATAAAAATAAACCAGTGAAGGCCGGGAGTTTGGCCTAGTGGTTAAAGTGCTTGCCTAGCATGCATGAAGACCCGGGTTTGATTCCTTGCTACCACATACATAGAAAAAAACAAAAACAAAAACAAAAATAAACCAGTGAAATTACCAGGCAAGAGTCTCTTTTTTACCTCACCAAGAGTTTTTAACAACTTTCTGTTGAATTTCCATTCTTGATACTATTCTGTCAGTGCAATGAGTTAACAATGACAGTAATTTCCCTCATCACAAAAGGTATGATATTCTTGAAAAATATCCCCCCTTTTTTTTTTCAAATGAGGTACATTATCTGTTCAAATCTTGATAGAATATGCAGATCTAAAAGAAATTGACATTGTTTTCTATTCTAAAATACATGATTCTAGTAGGGGGCAAACAGCTCAAGTGTTTTGGATAAATTATCTCCTAAGGCCCAGGCACTGGTTGGAGCAGAGAAGAATGAGCATCGCACTGGGTAGTGCAAGGCCCTGGTTCCCAGTACTGCCACCGACACATGTAAGAAAGGAAAGTTTTCTGCAAAGTGTTTTCATTCGTAGACAAGATTACACTGAAAACTTCCCTATCGCTGAACTCTTAGTTGAACTCTTAGTCATAGGTTATCCGTGGTCTCCTTCTTGCTATTCCAGTTAAGCAGAGCAATAGTATATTTTTTTTTTTGAGGAATAGGATGGAGAAACAAATTTCCTATTCCACTTAAGTACAGTGTGTGCTTGAGTATGTTTCTGTGAGCATTCTTTCTACAGATGCTTTCCTTTTGAATTCATCTATTTATCTCACACACCCCATACCTGTGAGGCCAATGCTCAGCCATCCAAAGAACTACTGAGTGAAAACCAAGGGGTTGAGCTGCCGAGTCTGCAGGTAGATATGCCCAGCATGTCACATATCACTACTATTCCTAACCACTGAAGGAAACATGCCATAACTCTGTGCCTAGAGAATGAAAATTAGAGAGCCACTTAGAGAACAAAAAGACTCAAACAAAAAGTAATAAGGCCCACTACTTTGGAGACTAGTGTATCAGAGTTCTTTTTTCTGTTTGGTGATGATATCCTACCTGGTAAGGGCAAGCCTTGGTAAGCTGGAATTCACCAGTTGTGAAATTAACCATCTGCATATCAGTGCCAAACCTACAAAGAAAAACCCAAATGTTCAAAATAGCATTCAGATCTGACAATGAAGAGTTAATGTCTCCCATTTATGTGCATATAGACATTTACTCACACACACACATTCAGTCCTCTGGCTACTCTTCACATCCAAACCTGGCATACACTAAGTGCTCAATAATGTTATTTAATGAATGACTTGGGCAGCAACAAGACGTGAAGATATGTACCATGTCAAAAGTTCTGAGTAGGAAGCAGGGTTTTTTCTCAAAACAGTTCATAGCTATGGAACCTGAAAGAATAAGTTACCAAAAGTATCTTTATTTCCCAAAACACCTGGTAGTGTCTACAGGCATTTTTGGTTGCTATGGCTGGTAAACCCTACTAACTTCTAATGGTAAAAGCCAAGGATGCTGCTAATCATCCTTCAATATTTAAGACAGCCTCTTTGTCCCACAATCATCTGGTCCAGAATCTCAAAGCTGCTGAGGCTCAGAAATACTGAGATCAAGGGATGTTATCCTTTGATTTTATAAAAATAGTAACAGATATGAACAAATGCTAACCATTATCTCTCTTTCTTTAAGTCAAGATTAGGATATACTAAAACACTAGAGCCATCCACCCACCCATCCACCTATCCATCCATTCATCCGCACACCTATCCATCCACCATCAGGTTCAACAAGATTATACAGGCTTTCTTCAAATTCAGACTTTTTAAGTAGCTAAGATGATTTGTGTGCACCACAAAGTTACACAGTTTTAACTCATTTCTTATGCCTAACTCAAGTATAGAACATTCTGTTGCTTGATGGAACCAACAAAGTAACACTGAATGAAAGCATCTTCCATCAAATCATATGCACTCAAAGGACCTGTTACCCAGGTTCATACACCAAGAGCTCAGGAGACAAGACCACAGAAATTTCACATTCCGAGGCTAAACAGTCTGGGTTTCCCACCCTGCTCATCAGCATTTCAGATAGTCTTCCTACCATTTGTGTAACAAGCGCACTGCAGCTTCAGGCTTTGGGTACAAGGAGAGAGGCAGGAGCTGCAAGGAAACTGGCAGAGAAGATGGGTTGCTCACCATGAAGTACTTCACCTAGATGTGGGGAGAGGAGTTTTCAGAGCATGAACAACACAATCCCCCTAAGGTAGAGGGTAACTGGGATCTTATCAGAACCATCACCCAGCTTAGAAAATAAATGGCCTGCGCTCTTCAAAAACTTTTATGTAAACTAGGAGTGTCGCTGAGTAAAGGAGCACATATTTAGCATGAGTTCAATCCCTAGCACAAATAGGATCTGCTATATAAGGCAAAGGCAAGCTAAGGAAGACTTAAAATATAATGAGATCCTATGCTAATCTTGATCTAAGAAAAAGCAACAAAACTAAGAATGGCCGTAGATTTGTTGGAAAAACTTGAACACAAAATGTAAAATCAGGTAACAGCACTGCAATAAATGTTTAATTTTCTGGTTTTGGTAATTATATTCTCTTGCTTATAAGTAATTTCCAGTGAAATAGAGATGAAGTAACCTAATTTCTGACACTGTCAATGTTTCATAAAAATGTGTATCAGATCTGGAGAGGAAATTACCTAAAAGCGTGGCAAACACTAAATAGCAAGGAATCTTGGTGAACAACTCCTGGGAATACTTTGACTTTTCTTCAAATAGACATTGTTTCAAAACAAAATATTATATAAAAAATAAAAACAGGGGCCGGGAGTTTGGCCTAGTGGTAGAGTGCTTGCCTACCATGCACAAAGACCCGGGTTCGATTCCTCGGTACCATATACATAGAAAAAAGCTGGAAGTGGTGCTGAGGCTCAAGTGGTAGAGCTCTAGCCTCGAGAAAGTCCAAGGACAGTGCTCAGGCCTTGAGCTCAAGCCCAGGACTGGCAAACTGCCCCCCTCAAAAAAAAAAAAAAAAAAAAACAAAACGGTCCTAGGATATCATCCTGAGGAAGCTCAATGAGCACTGGCTAGGATGTATATTATAACTTGGAGCATATGTGATGCAATTTGCCATTATGGGACATAAATGAATGGTCACTAGTGGCACCGCATTCCCTGTCACCCTGGCTAAACAGGATGAATATGTATAAGGAAGGAAGTCAATACACTAAAGACAGAAAGTCAACTGACAGATGGAGCCCAGGTTCCTGGGCTTCTTTCTTCAGAGCTTCTCCTTATGACACTCAACTTCATTTAAGTCAGTGTTAGCCATGCATTTTCCTACATGTTGTTCAAGATTTTAAGTCACACATCTAGTTAAGAACTTCAACACTTCTTTACCTAGTACATGTTCAGTCTGTTAAGAGTTTCACTTGCTATTTTGTTCTTTAGATACCTCCCCAACTCAAAATGCCTTAATGACATATGGGTGTGTTTGGTTCTGAAATTAATATCCCCAAGTGGAAATATCTTGGCACTCTGAAAAGGCTGGTGAGACACACAGCTATGATATCCTCACCACACTGTTCCTCAGGGCAGTTGCGCTGAAGTTTATCACAAGGCCAGGCTCCACAACCAAACGAGGCAAAAAAGAAGCAAAGGATTCTAATTCCTTGAATTTCTTCAAATGGACAATCTGAGTCACTCCTAAAACATTCTTCCTGGATAGGTAGATAAAGAAAGAAAATGTTATGATAAGTAATTCTGATATTACGAATGAGAAACCATGGAATACTATTCTCTATCCTAAAAGGAACGAGGACTATTGGGGAAGAGAAAATGTTAGGAATCATTCTAAGGTGCTGAGGTTATAGCTTAGAGCTAGACAAGAGCAGGCAAGAGACATCAAATTTGATCCCCAGCACCTGGGGCCCCACCAAAAAAAAAAAGCCCCACATTAATTATAGGACATTCTGTTGTCCTGAAAAAAGAATTGGTCAGAGAATGATGGCAACCTATAAAAGATACGTGAAACACTAGGGCACCCATACCAGACTTTGGACAATTTGTCATCAACAACAATAATTATTATAACATCATACAACACATTATCTAGAAACTACAGTGATGTTGAAAAAAAAAGGCTTTTAACCAATTATATACTAGTAGATGTAGACCAATAGAAATTGTTAGAAACATTACCATTTTATAGCTATCAGTCTGTGATTCAAATAAGGATTAGCCATGAAGGCTAAGGGTTAAAATATGATGACATTTTACAATTTATTTTCAAATGACTTGGTGAATAAAAGTGAGCGTAAGTGGGGCACTGCTGGCTAATGTCTATAATCCTTCCTACTCAGGAGGCTATGATCTGATAAGCGTGACTCAAAGCCAGCCTGGGAAGGGAAGTCCATGAGACTCTTATCTTCAGTTAACCATCAAAAAGCTACATGTGGAGCTGTATGTGTTTCAAGTGGCAGAATAGCAGTCAAGGGAAAAAAGTACAGAGGTAGTGTATAGGCTCTGAATTGAAGCCCTAGGACTGACACACAAAAAAAGTGAGTGTACTCAAAGGAGTGAGTGGCTCATGCCTGTAATTCTAGCTACTTAGGAGGCTGAGATCTGAGGATCTCAGTTCAAAGACAGCAAAAAGTCCCCCTGAGACTCTTATCGCCAATTAACCACTCAAAAGCCAGAAGTGAAGTGTGAGTCAAGGTTGTAGAATGCTAGCCCTGAGCAGAAGAGTTCAGAGAAAGTGCCTAGGCTGTGAGTTCAAGCCCCATGACTAGCAAAAAAAAAAGAATATCAAATTCAAGCTGGGCACAGTGGCTCATGCCTGTAATCCTAGCTACTTAGGAGACTGAGATCTGAGGATCATGGTTCAAAGCCAGTCCAGGCAATACAAAGCCATGAGACTCTTATCTCCAATTAATCACTAGGAAACAGAAAGTGGGGTTGTGGCAGTAGCCTTGAGCTGAAGAACTCAGGGACAGCACCCAGGCCAGAATTCAAGCCCCATGACGCCATCTCCTCCCCTGCCAAAAAAGAATATCAATTCAATGCATTACCCTTTCATCTTTTCTGAGATTTGAAATATGTTAAACTAAAAAGGTGTCACGCATGAGAATCTCAGTTTCAGAGCCAGACCACATAGATAAATCTGCTAGACTGTTATCTCTAATTAACCAGCAAAAATCTTAAAAGTGAAAATGTGGCTCAAGTAATAAGATTACCAGCCATGAGTGAAAAAGCTGAGCAAAGGGAGAGTTCAAACACTAGTAATAGCACACAAAAAAGTAACAATATTGATCACTAAAAATTAAGAGTGCAATTTCAAAAAAAGTTCTAGGTAATCATTCCTAACAGAAAGAGAAAAAAATGAAGACTTACCTACAGACATCACCATTTTTATATTTCTTCCATCGTTCATACAATTTAGTTGCAAGTTCAGAATCCATACTCCAGGTAGACTGGTCCAGAGAAAGGCTCTTGTCCCAATTAAGATTTTCTAAAAGATCAGATTTATACATTAGACTTACAGAAAGTACAAATCAATAAGTAGATAACTCGGCTGATTCTTTAGACGTCTCAAACTGAGAGCACTACAAAGTGAAATTCTCTTTCCTACATTGCTCTATTGAAGTCCCTCTAACTCAATGGCAAATGATACATCAAATTAAACATGTAAAAAGCAAAACTAAATGGATCATATGAAGGTTGTAAAATAAAAGACATGGCTCATGACTACAGCGTGAAACAAATATATTTGCAACATTTCTCACGGCTTTAAATTTAAAATACAAAACTATTTTCTATTTAAATATTGATCTCTATCATGGAAGTCTTTCAGGATACCAAGTAGGGTGTTGAGAACAACTAAAATTCTAGTAAGAGGCCATGGACTACAGGCAGATCCTGCACAAGTGCATGAACTAGTCTTCTTGATGGCTCAGCCAGTCTGAGTCTTGTTTCTGCTAATGTGTTCCAGGAAATGGATAGGATTCTCATAAAGATCAAATGCTGCAATATATCAAAATGCAAAAAAAAAGTAACGAAAGAAAAACCAACCCAACCAACCTAGAAATCATATCCGTATCAACAAACACCATGACCTTCAGTCACTCAAGCCATTTAGCACCTCTTAATGAGAGGTGTGTGTACCTATTAAGTCTGCACATGCAATTCCAAATTACTTGATTAAGTTCTAGTCACCTCTTTCCCACAAAAATTAGAAAATTTCCATTTTTCCTGGAGTCAAGTCTACTATAATGACCAAACAGTGTTTTGTTTTGTTTTGTTTTTTCCCCAAGATCTCTTAACAAAAGTTTAAGCTGCTGAAACAAAGAGGGTCATATTTACACAAGCACACTGGAGGATTTAATAAACTATTTTGGGTCATTCTGTCAATGACCATGCTTCTGAACAGAATATGATGCAAGTACTTCAAGAGAACCTATTATTTCATCTAAAAATGTTAATTTCACTCACTGCTTCCCACTCCCCCCAAAACTAGAGTCTATAGAAAGTCTAAGGGCAAAATACTTACCTGCTTTTGATTTTCCCATGAAATAATGCATGCCACAATGTGCTATCACTTCAAAACCCAGACTCCCTTCCTAGATTAAAAAGTAATATATAAATAACTTAAAGCATAAAACTAAATATAAAAATCCTAACACACAAAAATACGATGTTGGCCTCTACCTCAGTGAAGTCTTTTTAATTAAAAACCAAACAACAAGAATTTATTTGTTTCCTTTTAATCATAAATCTAGGGAAATCTTAGCTTCCTCTCACTACAGTAGATTCCATACAATCATCAATGTCCATAATGACAACCATGGACCCATGAGACACCAAACTGCCATATGAATTAAGGATTATATTTTCAGGACATTCTTACTTGTTTGGTTTTTAGACTGCTTGTTTTACAATGTGTACACTCTAATCCTCACAGAAAGTGTACCATTATATGCTAATTCCTAGCTACCCCAGAACATTGAATACCATTTGTTTCTAGAGCCTGACTTTGAATCTCCCCCATAGTCACTCTTCTTATGTGCATCTCTTGACTAGAAAGGGAAGTTTTTAAGAAATCTCCCCTGCTCAAACTAGATAAATATTGGATACTTTAGAATATCTTCTGCTTTCTTACTTACAGCTAACTATAGGGCACTTCTAATTATGAAACATCAACAATAAGTGAGAAAAATAATAAAGATGGTTGCATGAATGTCTCAAAGAGAAAAGGTTAGAAGCTGTTGTTATATAGAATAGCTTGAATCAAAAGGAAGCAGTAATAACCAAGTAAAAAGAATTAAACATTTAAGAAAAATGAAACACGTTTAAGATAATCTAAATAAAACACATTTTGTCCAGCTTTTAAGAAAGCATTCTCTTTTTTTTTTTTTGGCCAGTCCTGGGCTTGAGCTCAGGGCCTGAGCACTGTCCTTGGACTTTCTCAAGGCTAGAACTCTACCACTTGAGCCTCAGCACCACTTCTGGCTTTTTCTATATATGTGGTACCGAGGAATTGAACCCGGGTCTTCGTGCATGCTAGGCAAGCACTTTAACCACTAGGCCAAACTCCCGGCCAAGAAAGCATTCTCTTATAAACCCTTTCAGGCTTAAGACTTGGTTCACTAATTAGTGACTTAAAGAGGTCTACTGAAAACATTTAACAATCTAAATGTATCTGAAGTCATTACAAACATATGCTAAAAGCTCAGCCATGTTTGCTGTAGTAACTCAATACTCCTCTCTTTAAAACTGCTGGTATAGCTCAATGGTAGAGCACTTAACCAATACCTACAAGGTCCTGAAACTGGTACCCAGCGTGGAAAAAAATAAGGAAAAAAATCTTTCATATTAAATGAAAACGAAATTGATGAATTCATTTGCTTTACTATGTGTGCGTGTGTGTGCGTGTATACACACACGCACCAGTCCTAGGGCTTACACTCAGGGCCTGGGTGCTGCTCCTAAGCTGCTTTTGCTCAAGGCTGGCACTTTACCCCTTCAGCCACAGCTCCACTTTGGGCTTTTTTGGTAGTTAAATGGAGATAATGGTCTCATGTTTCGTGCTTCCAACCAATGCTAGTGAGTAGCTAGGTTTTGGCGTGAGCCACCAGCACCTGGTGGTAGTGCTTTAATTTTTTTTTTCAAATTACTTCGTGAAAAATAAAAACAGCCATTTCCATATAGAGTTCCACATCAAAACAAATGCAACATCCAAGACTGGCTTAGGGAATATCTGTTCCCTAAGAATATGTATGCAACCCAAATAATAAATCCTAAGCACCATATAAGTAAAATGTTAAAATTATAACACACATACAGTGTTGTAAACAATACCTTGGTTGATGCTGAGAAAATGTGCAGAGGTATTGCAAAAATGGCACCTGTGTTTGTAGTCAAAAATATATTGGTAAACAGATTTATGGCAATGTCTTTAACAGCAAGTTTCAAAGAAAATATATTCCAACAGCCTGGAGGTAGAAATAAAGGGCCCGTGAAATTCAGAATCTAAAAAGAAAAGAAGCAAGAAAGATTACTTTTCCTAATACTAAGTATATGACTAAGATCATTGTAGACTATGACGCTAATGTTCTCCTATATATCAGGAAGCCTAATTCAATCTTAATTAGTTCCCAGCCAAAATCTATTATTTCTTATAGAAATAATATGTTCTAAACAACACTTAATATGACTCTATTTTGTTTTTCACAAATTCTGAAGTTTTTACTAAATATAATCTTTTAGTACAAATCATATGACATTTTGAATAATGGTAAAAATATTTTTTTTTTTTTTGCCAGTCCTGGGCTTGAGCTCAGGGCTTGAGCACTGTCCTTGGACTTTCTCAAGGCTAGAGCTCTACCACTTGAGCCTCAGCACCACTTCCAGCTTTTTGCTATGTATGTGGGGTACTGAGGAATCGAACCCGGGTCTTCGTGCATGCTAGGCAAGCACTCTACCACTAGGCCAAACTCCCAGCAAAAATAAATATTTTTAATGAATATGTTGCTGACCATTTGAGATCCCTGAGCAGTAATTGAGCCGAAA
The DNA here is from genome assembly GCF_031878675.1 of Megascapheus bottae. NCBI lineage: Eukaryota > Metazoa > Chordata > Mammalia > Rodentia > Geomyidae > Megascapheus > Megascapheus bottae. The sequence goes on from NC_143531.1 coordinate 20,970,668, forward strand.
GGGGAGGGGAAGGCATGAACAGACAAGAATAGAGAACTCTTATAACTAATTCTGAAAGTATTAACAAGAAATTATTTGCTTTAAAAATTAGAAGTCAAAATTAATTTTTATTGATATTTATTTCATAGCATTCAACTTTAGACAAAGCTTAAATTGAGCTAAAATTTAAAAGTTATCATATATACCTTTAAAATGTGTTTAGTGTCCTTGGAAACAAACACATCCTTTAATACAACACCATGGTCAAAGTAGTTGAGGAACCATATTGACCACCCTCCTGATGAGGTCTCATGACCCTCTACGAGAAACTGGGCTGCAGAAGTTTCCACTCTGAAATACCTACAAACAGAAGACACGTAGACTATCACCCACATAGAGACAGTACCCCACACTCACAGGAGCCTCCAACTGCTAAAAGGAGGGCAGCATAAAACCATATCAAGGTTTGGATCACTTCACCTTCTGGTTCACAGTCACAGAAATTGAAGGCCAGGAAGAGGTGACTGTGTCATGATCAAGGTATTTGCAGAGGCCACAGACAAAACCAGGATCAGAACACAACTCATGAAACTCAGAGAACACCACACGAGCATTTCTTTCCAACTACATGGTTGTCTGATGTAGACTCTATTTTATGAATCTAATTGTTTAGTTCCCTCTTCCCAATCTTCTTGGAAACCTTTCATGTGCTAATGCACAGGTGGCAAGTCCAGAAAGAAAAATCATATAAAGTCAGGACTTTATTCTCAGTTGGCTTGCTTGCCACACTTGTACCACACTTGTACCCCAGTCCTGTTTTCTTTTGGATATTTTGAAGATGGAGTCAACTGACATTTCTGCCTGGGCTGGCTTTGTTACTACAGTCCTCTGGTTCTTGAGTCTTCTGAGTAGCTAGGATTATAGGTGTGAGACACCAATGCCTGGCTCTTATCAGTGACATTTTGAAAATGTTAAGGATGAAAAATCCAGGACTTCAGGGAACTTACCCCTGAATTACTGGAGAGGCGAGACAAGCATTTAGAGTTTGAGTGCTTTTTTTCTTCACAACTTCTGTGACTCCACCATCACATGATGTAGCTGCTGTTGATATAAAGCAATAAATATCAAGTATAAGCACTATTCATTTCACTATGATTGAAAAAAAATAGACTATTCACTTTTCAGTCTCTGTTAGTGAATGAACTATACATGGAAGATACTTCGCTTCCAACCTGCCTTTCTCCTTGACTAGCTTGTGGCTAATAATCTGGAATATGCTATCTATACTCTTCCTCTTTCATTTTCAAACCACATTCTCATTTTTTCTTGGAGGTAGTGAGGGCTTCAAGTCAATACCATGTGGCTTTTCTTCACATAGATGTGACTTTATCATAAGGAAGAACAAAGTCCTGACATCAATGACAAAAATAAAATTCAAAGCTCATTGGCAAAGTAATGAAAGCCTATAGAAAAGTAAGTATGAAAGGATTAAAATCTAAATAGGAAAAAGGAAGTAAATGAAGAGTGGAAATACATTTCAAAATACTGTTGATTTATCAGAATAACAGGCATATGGTCTCCTTGATATGTGGGTATTAGGTCCAAATCATTGGCATGAATTTGAAGATATGTATCTATATAGACAAATAGGTCTATGATAGGATATATATTCTACAGACATACACTGATATATAGACCAATATGTATCTAAGACATACAAAGAATCAGCTTCATTTTAAAATTATGTCCTTAAATTTATGCGTCAGTGAATGCACAGAGTTTTTTTTTTTTGTCAGATGTGGGGCTTGAAATCAGGGCCTGAGCACTGTCCTTGGGCTTTTCTCAAGGCTAAAGCTCTACCACTTGAGCGATAGCACCACTTCCAGCTTGTTCTACGTATGTGGTACCGAGGGGTTGAACCCAGGTCTTCATGCATGCTAGGCAAGCACTCTACCACTAGGCCAAACTCCCAGCCCCTGTTGTGATGCTTTTTAATGGTTGAAGAATACACTTTCCTGTACATGCATTCATGTAACAACAGTAGATGCTTAGGCTGTCCTGTTGTCTTAAGTCTTTTTCTGTAGATGGAGCTTTTAATAAAAATTAGGCGGGGCTTGAATTGTTAAATTCAAACAGTCTCCTACCTCAGCCTTCTAAGGAGCTACAGTTGTGCACCAACCTGCTCAGCTTAGGAAGTTTTGCAAATATGTGTATCTATGGGACATGTCCCTTGAACGACAATTAAGGATCAAGAACACACATATATATATATATGCATTTATTTATTTATGCCAGTCCTGGGGCTTTCTCAAGGCTAGCGCTCTACCACTTAAGCCACAGGGCCACTTCTGGCTTTGTGCATGCTAGGCAGGCACTCCATTACTATGTCACGCTCCTGGTCCATATTTAAAACTTTTTTAAGATTGCCAAATTTCCCTCCAAACAGTATACTATCTATTCTATTTTAGTTAAAACATAAATGTTTTATTTTCTAATCATTACTAACACAGAATATTAACAATCACTTTGATCTTTATCCACCTCAGTAATTAATTATATTTTATTTATTTATTGCTTTAAGTTACATTCCTTTAAAGATGATTGAGGGTATGCATGTTTTGTTATATTTCAAATCCATCTAAATTCCTTTATAGGACTTTGTAACTGTAAGAACCTAAATGACAGGACTGGGCTTGTACTGGCCATAGACTTTATGTATCACACTCTAAACAATTGGTACACCTACACTACCTGTGAAAACATCATCTCTTACACAGTGTGGCGGAATACGAGTGGAATTAGCCACAGTTTCTGGATCAAATTATCTCTAAGAACCACTGAAAACTGTAGCTTATTAAAATCAATCCATTCTTTTTGTTTGTTTGTTTGTTTTTGGTCGGTCATGGGGCTTGAACTCTGGGCCTGGGTGCTGTTCCTAAGCTCTTCAGCTCAAGGCTACCTCCCTACCCTTGGAGCCACAGTTCAAACTTCTGGTTTTCTAGTAGTTAACTGGAGATAAGAGTTTCATGGACTTCAGTGCGCAGGCTGGTTTGGACTATGACCTTCAGATCTCAGCCTCCGGAGTAGCTAGGATTACAAGCATGAGCCACAACGCCTGGCTCAATCCATTTATTTCTTAAAAATCATACTCCATATGTTATAACAAAATAAATCTTCAATATTACTAGAATGTATACCTTTGCAAGTAAAGGAGGCAATTTTTGTAAAGTTTGTTGTAGAAGTAGGTAGTAGTACGGGTTCAAACTGCAGAGACAGATCATTTCTATGGGAGAAATGATGCACATCCTGTAACAACAAAAGAAAATCCATATTATTCCTCTTTGCCAAAAAAAGTATTTACCCAGCTTGAACTCACTCTGTTCAAGTAAATAAAAACAGCACAGACCAGGCACCTAGCACCTGCTCAACAGATGGATGAACAGCAACAGAAAGTAAGTGCTGAAAACCTCCATGCAAACAGGGGTTCAAGCAAAGGACAAAGGGTTAACTGAAAGCAAAACAGAGTCTTAACAAGTGTCTTAGCATCTGTTTCTAAAAGCCCTCAGGTTGCAGTTAAATGTACCCTTGTAATTTCAAATTCTAAATGTAGGCATTGATAATTACCTGTATCCATATAAGGCTGTTTCCTGAATGTAATACATACATATTTACTGCAGAATCATCTGTCCAAAAGAATTAGAGTGATAAGATTACAACATAAAATTCCCATATCTTAACACAGTGATTAAACACTTCAAGAAAGGAAGAGTGGGGCCGGGAGTTTGGCCTAGTGGTTAAAGTGCTTGCCTAGCATGCATGAAGCCCCAGGTTCGATTCCTCGGTACCACATACATAGAAAAAAAGCCGGAAGTGGTGCTGAGGTTCAAGTGGTAGAGCTCTAGCCTTGAGAAAGTCCAAGGACAGTGCTCAGGCCCTGAGCTCAAGCCCAGGACTGGCAAAAAAAAAAAAAAAAAAAAAGAAAGGAAGAGTTTCTGTGTACAACTTGAAGAGTGTGTCTGTGTGTCTGTGTCTGTTTTGGTGGCGGTGGTAAGGACTGAACCCAGAATTTCACACATGCTTGTGGCTATTAACTTTAAATCACAAGGGAAAAAGATCCTTATAAAAGGATTGGGCTAATCACCCAGAGTCTCTAAATGATGAATTCTCAAGAGAGAAAGTCTAAATTTAATGTCATGGTACATTCTTCATTAACCAACCAGGCTGCTTGAAATATAGCAAAACTTTATTGATAGGAAACTCTTGTACTTCCAAATTTACACGACCATATTTGGAAAAAATTAAATTCTGGCATCCCAGAACACTCGCTTGCTTTTAGACTTCAGTTAAACAGCAAAAATGTTCCCCACAGGACACCAAATTTTAAATCAGTACCCACTGCTCAGCAAAAATGATAAAGCTGAGAGCAAGAGAGCTCCCCTGCTGACCCATCACTACAACAGCCAATTCTGAGCACTTGAAGACAAACAATGTTTGACAATCAACTAAGAATGCTTAACAGGGAGCTAGGATGTAGCTCAGTGGCAAAGTATTTGCCCAGTAAGTACAATGCCCTGGGTTTGATCCTCAATACCAAAAAAGAAAAAAAAAATACAGTTAAAAAAAAAGAATGTTAACAGGGCTAGGGTGTGGCTCAGTGAAAGGACCCATGTTTACCACAGTGAGGCCTTGTGTACAGTTCTCTAACACATGTATGTGCGCTCATGTATGCGTGTACACTGTGCTCTTTGATATTATCTGCACCACTTCTTTCCTTGAATTTGAATACATATCCACACTCCATATCAGAAGTCATTACAACCAAAGAATAAGGAAATGTACTGAACCCAAGGCTACAAGGGTCCTCCCAACTTGTCAAGTTTCCAACCACTAAGTATACAGCCAAACAGCATCATCTGATCAGCTGAGATTCTGTAGTCCAGTAAAAATGATGTAAGAGAATATCTGACTTAAAATACTTCATGAATAATTATTATCTTACAAAGTCATGCCTATTTAATAGGTTTACTACCTGCAAAACACCAAGAAAATACTCTCAAGGATACTGAATAGTTTGAAGTGACAATACTTCTCCTCAAAATAATGCAACCTAGCCAGGAGCTGATGGCTCATGCCAATAATTCTGCTCTAATCCTAATCTTTTTTTTTTTTTTTGGCCAGTCCTGAGCTTGAGCTCAGGGCCTGAGCACTGTCCTTGGACTTTCTCAATGCTAGAGCTCTACTACTTGAGCCTCAGCACCACTTCCAGCTTTTTTTTTTTTCTATATATGTGGTACCGAGGAATTGAACCCGGGTCTTCGTGCATGCAAGGCAAGCACTCTACCACTAGGCCAAACTCCCAGCCCCCTCTAATCCTAATCTTAAAGCTACTTAGGAGGTTGAGAACTGAGGATGAAAGAGAGAAATCAGCCTAGGCAGGAAAGTCCATGAGACTCTTATCTCTAATTAACCACCAGAAAACTAGAAGTGGCACTGTGGCTCTAAGTGGCAGAGTGCTAGCCTTGAGTTGAAGAGAGAAGGGAGAGCACCAAGGCCCAAAATTCAAGCCTCATGACTAACAAAAAGTAAAATATAGTAAGTACTAATAAAACACACTTCTCAGCGGCTGCAATGAAACAGGATTTTTCTTATTTTGTTAGACAGTTTATAGGGAAATACTATGGAATGATATTGCAAATGAATCCAAACATATTATTCTCATTTACTTTTATGTGTGTGTGTGTCTGCACTCATGCATGTGTGCGAGAATCGTGGAGCTTAAACTCAGGGCCTGGGTGCGTGGCTAGGACTCTACCACTTTGAGTCATAGCTCCCCCTTCCAGTTTTCTGGTGGTTAACTGGGAATAAGGGCCTCATGATGGGGGTGGAGGGAAGACACAACTCATGAACTTTCCTGTCCCAACTGGCTTTGAACAGCAGTCCTCAGATCTTAGCCTCTGCGTAGCTACAATTACAGTCATAAGTCACTAGTGCCTGGCAATCCAAACACATAACGATGAGTACTGAGGATAGAACACAGGGCCTTGAGCACGTGCTCCACCACATGCTAAATCCCCAGCCCTACCATGACATTTTTAATAGATTTCACCTTACCTGAGGTCTCAGGTTTATCTGTAGCTACATATACAATAGAGAGATGATCTAACAAATCTTGTGTGTTTTCTTCCAATTCTTTTGAGGAGTTTTCCATTGTTACAATTATGCTCATTTGTAATTGCAAGACATCATCAGATTCCAGGTAACAACTCTGAGATTAAAAGGAGGGAGAAAAAAAGAAAATTTCCAAAAAAAATCTAAATTCTGATTTAAAATTTTTGAAAACCACTTAAGGCAACAACATGTCTATTTTTAAGAACAGGCTATACTAATTTGGTTTTATTTTTAAGCAAAAAAGACTCAGTGGTTTTCAAAAAACTAAATGTTTTTATATTACCTTTAACTGCTGACACACTTTATTATGTAAACTGCATTCTAGTTGCACTTGCAGGAGGCTAGTATTAGTGCTTTCTACCTAAAAGAAGAAAAAAAGAAAGTGAACGAAAGTAAATGCAACAATCTAACATTACTAGTAAATAATCACTCACTTGTTCACTCATTCGTTTACTCAACAAATACTTGAGTATCTGCTAAATGTTGTATATTCTATTTATTAGAAATACAACAGTGAGCAAAACAGAAAAATCTGTGTTGTTGCTGAGCTTACCTTCTCAAGGAAATCTTAAGTTCTCCTTTGGGCAACCTGAAAGTCCCTAGTAGGGCAAATAAGGAGATGAGTATGTTCTAAATGTACATCAGAAGACTATGCTGGTGTTTCTAACACATATTGACCATTTTATTTAAACAGGAATCTTACTTTTATCTTGATGTACATTTACCCAGCAATACCCAGTTTTTAGGTATATGTGCTATAATCTTTAGAAGACACAATCCTGGAATCAGAAAAGACCACACAAAGAAATTCAACTGCCTTTTATTTTTGTTTTGTTTGTCCAGTCCTGGGCCTTGGACGTCAGGGTCTGGGTGTTCTCCCTGAGCTTCTTTTGCTTAAGGACATTGCTCTGCCACTTGAGCCACAGTGCCACTTCTGGCCTTTTCTGAGTAATTTAGTGGAGGTAAGAATCTCATGGACTTTCATGCCCAGGCTGGCTTTGAACTGCCCTTCATAAGGTTCCAGTATCCTGAGCAGCTAGGATTACAGGTGTAAGCCAAGGGTGCCTGGCTGTTATTATTTTTAATGTGTAGAAGAACTGTGCAAAGGAAATCAAAGTATACAGAAACAACGCAGAACATTTTCGAGTTCAAAGATCTTAGCTATACAGAATGATATGGAATGATATAGTTATGCTATATGTAGCATAGCTTCAAGGAAAGGAAGTAGACAATCTGATCAATAGAAAGGCATGGCATCTGGGTGGGAGACTGGGGACTGCACACACCTGAAAACATAACCACATCTAAAGGACTCCGGTTCTAAGACTTCCTAGTCCATGAAGTTTGGCATCTAGAACTGGTTATAGAGAAATACACACTGTGGCTGATAGCTAGAGTCAGCAAAGCTAAGAAGGAACTCACTGCTGAGGCTGGATTAATTTTGTATGAACGAGTATTATGTCCAAGAAGATGCATTATTAAGCTCAATTGCCACCATCATGTTTATTGTATTTCTAAGACTTATTTCAACACATCACATAAAAATAAATCTTATAAAGGTGGGTGCTAATAGCTTATGCCTGTAAGCCTAGCTACTCAGGACAATGAGATGTGAGGATTATAATTTAAAGCCAGCCTAGGTAGGAAAAGTCATGAGACTCATCTCTTAACCACCAAGAAGCTGAATGTGAAGCTATGGCTTAAGTGGTAGAGCACCAGCCGTGAGCAAAAAAGCTCAGGGGCAGTGTTCAGGCCTTGAGTTCAATCACCAGGACTGTCACAAAAAACAAACAAAACCCTTATTGGTAATAAATACATGAAAAAATAATAGTCAATATCCTTAGCATAAAGGAAATACAAACCAATACAAATACCAAATATAAACTATACTGAGTTTCTCTCTCATCCCAGTTAGAACGAAAGTAATGAAGAAAAAACACAAGGAATGTTGAGGAAATAGAAGCTGGAGGAGGGACTCATAATGCTGGAGGAAATATAAACTAGTCCAGCTACTATGAAGCTGTATGGAAGTTTCTTTAAAAGCAAAAGCTAAAGATAGATCTACCTTACAATCCTGTTAACCCACTCACAGGTATAGATCAAAAAGAAGGTCAGCATACAGTTAACACACCTGTACATACATGTTCATAGCTGCATTATTTAAAATGGCCAAAACATGGACTCAACCTAGGTGCCCATGAACCAAAGAATAAAAAAAGAAACTAAGGTACACATACACAATGGAGTATTGTTTGGCCATAAGAATCAAATTATGACATTTACAGGAAAATGAATGGAACTAGAGATCAGGTTAAACAAAATAAGTCATACTGAATGTTCTGTCATATGCAGAACTTAATTCCAAAAAATAAATGTCAAATTCCTTACTAAAACTTAAAAAAAATGACAGGAATGTAAAATAGGTTCTGTTTGGAGGGGAAGACCAGTGGGAGCCAGTAGAGTGAAAGATGACAGGAGTTGAGCATGACTCAAATACTTTATACTCAAGTCTGAGAACAGAACAGAACAGCTGGGTACTGGTGGCTCACTCCTGTAATCCTAGCTACTCAGGAAGCCAAAATCTGAGGCTCACATTTTGAAGCCAGCCTGAGCATCAAAGTCCATGAGACTGTTTTCTCCAATGAGCTACCAGAAAACCAGAAGAAACAGTGGGGTAGAGCATTAGCCTTCAGCAAAAAGAGCTCAGGTAGTACCAAGGCCCTGGGTTTAAGGCAATGACAAACAAAAAAAAGGGAGGGATAGAGAAAGGAGAATTGGTGGGGGTAAATTTGATTGGGATACATTCTATGTATGTAATTATTACCGTGAAGGCTTTCTTGCCAAGATAAGCTAATAAAAATGGAGGCCAGGCACCAGTCCCAGCTGTTGGGAAGGTGAATTAGTAAGATGATGGTTGAAAGCCATCAGGGTACATTTACCAGGCTTCATTTCAACCTATAAAAGCTGAGCATGGTTGTGACACTTCTCATTCCAGCTATCTGGGAAGTATAAATAGGAAGACTGCTATCCAGGCTGATCTGGGCATAAGGCAAGGTATTTAAAAAGTAATAATGCAAAAGGAAATAAAATGTGGCTCAAGTAATAGACTGCCTGCTTACCAAGTATAAGACTTTGAGTTAAAAACCCAATACTAAGGTGGGCACTGGTGGATCATGTCTCTAATTCTAGTTACTCAGGGGGCTGAGATCTGAAGATGATGGTTTGAGGCCAGCCTGGGTAGGAATGTTCAAGAGACTCTTATCTCCAATAAACTTCATACAAAAAGCTTGAAGTAGTGCAGTGGCTCAAAGTAGCGGAGTGCTAATCCGGAGCACGAAGAAGCTCAAGGGTAGCACTCAGGTCCAGCAACAATAACCAAAAGAGGAAAAGCCAAAACTCAATACTACTTCCTCCTCCCCACCCATTCATACACAAAACCCCCAAACCTTAAGAGGGGTAGGTCTCAATGCAAAGCTCTGTGTTCACAAGGCTCTCAGCAAAACCTCTAGCAATAACTACAGTTGTCAGGCAAAACCTTTTTCTTTAGGGAAAAAAAAAGACTACACTAATTTTAAAATGCCATAAAATGTCATTTAATAAAGTCATTTATTAATGACATTTGAAATAAAGGACATTAGTCAATGACTCTTCAAAAAACTATTGCTAGTAACTGAGTATCTTAGAATGTTCAATGTACAAACTGAACCTAATTTTTTCTTTGGAGGAATTGGGGTTTGAATTCAGGGTCTTGGCTTATTGGCTAGGCTGGAATTCTATCACTTAAAAACCATACCTTTAGCTTTTCTTTTCACTGTTTATTTGAAATGGAGCGTATCGAACTATTTATGCTCAGATCAAATTGTGATCTTCCAGATCTGAGTTTTTTGAGTAACTAGGATTAAGGGTGTGAGCCCTTGGATACCCAACTGAACTTAAAATTTTCAAAAGAACTAGATTTCTTTTTTTTTTTTTTTTTGGTGGGTCATGTGGCTTGAACTCAACTTGGGCGCTGTCCCTGAGCTCTTCAGTTCAAGGCTCGCACCCTATCCTTGAGCCACAGCAACACTTCCCGTTTTCTAAGAGGTTTCTCAGGTCCTTTTGTGCCCGGCTGGCTCTGAACCTTGATCCTCAGATCCCAGCTTCCTAAGTAGGTAGGATTACAGGCCACCGCACTCAGCCAAGAACTAGATTTTAAAATGTGTCCTTCTATGAATAAACCCATCTATCAAAAATATTTAAAACTTTAACCACATTTGAAATGATCTCCACCAAATATAAAAGGGTGTGTGTGTATACATGTGAGTATGCATTTTACTAGGGTTTGAACTTGCTAGGCAAGTATTCTATCACTTGAGCCACATATCAGTCCTTTTTGCTTTAGTTACTTTTCAGATAGTCTCCTGCTTTTGTTCAAGGCCAGCTTGAGACTGAAGTCTAATCTTACTACTTTGCCTATTGCTAATTAGCTGGGATAACAAGCAGGCACCACCAAAATAGGCTTGTTTTGATATACTGTTTAACTTTTGCCCAGGCTGGCCTTAACCTTGATACTTAAGTAGTTGTGATTATAGGGCATAACTGTAATCCCAGACTTCATCCAGCCCTAAGAACTTTAACTGTCTCTTCATCATTTAACATGAGCCGACCATATGCCGATCTCCTTCCTCCTTCTCTGACACTGGCACTGGAATTATTCTGGATACCTGTTGCTTTGTCTTCGTTCTGAAGTTTTCATGTGTTTTTAACCTATTTCAGCTTTTTCTTAAAATATTTGTTTTTCTTGGTAAACTTGTACCTGAATGTATTTTTTAATTTAGCCACAAAGCAAGATTAATGGGTTAGTTGGAAACATAAAACAGAGTGAGAAACTGTGTGCCTGGATGTATTTTTTAATTTACTACACAAAGCAAGATTAACTGGTTAGTTGGAAACATAAAAAAAAAAAAAACTGAGAAACTGTGATGGCCAACTATTCCACAGTCAAAACGTTGGACCAGAAATATCCCGGATATTTGGGAATTCTGGAATGGTTGCATACACACAGTAAGGTAACTTGGGGATAAGACCCTAAACATAAAAGTCATCATCTCATATGTACCTAATACACACAAGCTGGAGAAAATTGTTTACAATGGTTTGCATAGTTTTGCTTGTGAAACAAGGTACCATGTTCAGTGAACCAGTAGACATGTAGTGTCCTGCTGGGACACAAATTTCCAACTGTACTAGTTCATTTGCTGTAGAGCATATCTCAAGAGTCCACCAGAGGGCATTCTAATGCCTCCAAACTGCCCTGAAGTACACTGGTTTTATTTTTAAATATATTTTTTATTGTAATTAATAGAAAGGTTACATTATATTCGCCAGATAGAAGGTGCACTACCTTCACAAACACTGCTACCCTTTCTCATGTTTTTGTCCCCATTTTCCTTCCTCAGCTCCTCCCCTCATCCTATTTCAAATAAACAACTAAACATATATACAATATATCAGATAATAAGCTAAGATACTGCAACAATATGAGATAACCAATATACAGCAAAAAGAGATGAGAAATAACATAGTACATTAAGAACAACAATCACACATTATATGGCTCTTGTTTCTATATGCTGGAGGTCCTTTCATTTAGCCTCATCCTATAAGTACACTGATTTTAAAGTTCACTTTTTTTTCTCAAAAGAATAAAGCCGTTGCAACCTTTAACAAAGAAACTATATAAGCAAAGCACAAGTTCTGTAAAGAAACCACACAGACAGGGCTTGTGAATTCCCCTCAGGAACCTGATGGAACACACCATGACAGCAGGATGTCCCTAATCCAATGTATAATAATATAGACAATAAAACCTGTCTATTTTTTGAAGCTTCCTATGTGACCTTAACATTCTCTTTTAGAAGATGAGGGGGAATGTAGCCTTAGGGGCCAAAGGCCACACGGCCAGTTAATGGTTAAATGTACACTAGTAACTTTTCCCTAGTAAGTCAGGGAAGACCAAGTTTACTCTCACAAAACACTCTAAAAATTCATTAGTACAGAGATCTGTATCTGAAAAATATTAACAATATACATGGAACAGCTGGGCACTGGTAGCTCACACCTATAATCCTACCTACTCAGGAGGCTGAGATCTGAGGGTGACGGTTTCAACTAAAAAGTCCATGAAACTCTTATCTCCAATTAACCACCAGAAAACTGGAAGTGACTCTGACTCAACATAGTAGAGCGGTAGCCTTGAGTTGAAGAGCTCTGGAACAGCACCTACGCCCAGGGTTCAAGCCCACAAATGACCAAAAGAAAAAAACAAAAAACAACAACAAAAAAAACCCAATATGGAACGGTGGATAAAAAATAAATGCTAGAAGCCTCTTACTTATTCCCATACAGGAGTAGAAGTTGATACAGGAGTAGAAGTTGAGATAATTAGTACTGAAAAAAAGCAATTCCCATCACATCATAAATTGATCTTAGAGTAGGTAGGTTGTACACTACAAAAGAAAAGTGAATTCCTAAGTCATGTTAGATGACTTTTATCAATGAGTAAATCACATCCTAATGAAAGTACGTAAGAATTTCTTCTATATTACTTTTTTAAAAGAATGAGCCCAAAATTATTATGCTCTCAAAAATAATCACATATGAAACCTTTCATTTAAGGAATGTAGCTGGGTACAGTAGCTCATCTTTGTAATCCTAACACTTAAGGCATAAAGCTCATGAGTCCAACCAGGGCTACATAATGAGACTCAAACAGCCCACAGCAAAACAAACCAAAAACCCCCAACAGTGAAAAACAACAGTATAGCTCATTTAAGGAATACAATCTGTGAAAGACAAAAGAGTTACTTTGAAAATTTCAGCCTTAGATTCTATTATTCTCAGATATTTTTCTCTTTTTTTAGAATTCTGAATGTAAAACTTGAGAGGTCTTTACAAATCTCTTAAGCTATCATGTGTATCACGAGAACAGATTCTGTACAAGCCAGGGACTATTCCAACCATGAACACCCATCCCAGGCAAACAAGCTGGATATAAAAAAAGTCTACAACAAATAATCTTGCATGAATGGGAAATATCTTGGGTCCAACCCACACACCTCCCACTCTAGTGTTTCCTACATGACAGTCTCAGCAACTATCAACAAATGTTACATGATGGTTTGACCCTGACATACCCTTCGATCCTCATATGTAACCACTAAAACAAAAATTTCCTGTTGCTAGATTCACTCATAAAAACATTCTCAGAAACCTAGAAACTGAGTTTTCTGGTTTTGTATACACATACAAAAGAGCTAATATATATACACAGTTTTCTGGACCCATGTCCTTTTAGAAAAGGTGTCAGTGGTTAACCCCCAGCCATCAGTGCCTGGGGCCACCGCCTTTCCAATGGAGGATTCAGTGTGAGTCACCAAGTTCCCTGTAATATTATGAGCAGGAAACCAGACACATGTGAAAGCTACCAGATACAAAGGAAATCCTCAAAGGGAAAAGTCTTTACTTGTGTGATTCATGTACTTGGTAAAATTCTACAACAAAACATTTTAGATGCTCATAAGCATGTTTCCTACACTGAAGTGGTTAGAAGGAAACCTCTTTATTCCTCTGGTTTCTAAAAGAAGAGTTTCCACACCCCTGGAAAATCCACTTTGTTTCTTTTCCTCTATTTCACTATTGGTGCAGGAGAAGGGCATGTGGGGGGAGGGGGTGTTACCAGTCTTTTTACTGCATACCACTTCTCACACCCCCTGAAATGTGCCAGAAACCCAGAAGACTAGACAAAAAAAAGGTATCTGGAAAATCAGTTAACATTTAAAATAAGTTATCGAGTCAGTCAATTCCAAACTTTAGACTCTATTACAGAGCTATAATTATCAAAACAGCTTGGTACTGGCACAAGAACAGGCCTGAAGACCAATGGAATAGAACTGAGGACCCAGATATTAAACCACAGACCTATGGCCACCTAATCTTTGACAAGGGAGCCAAAAAAATAGAATGGAAGAAAGACAGCCTCTTCAACAAGTGGTGCTGGCAGAACTGGTTAAGCACCTGCAGAAAACTAAAGTTGGATCCTTCTTTGTCACCCTGCACTAGAATTAACTCCAAATGGATCAAAGACCTGGAGGTAAAAGCTGACACACTGAAAACTTTACAGGAAGGAATAGGAGATACACTAGGCCTCCTTGGCACAGGTCGAAACTTTCTTAATAAGGACCAAGAATCACAACAAATCAGAGAAAGGCTGGATAAGTGGGAATGCATTAAACTGCAGAGCTTTTGTATGGCAAAGGACATAGCTAGTAAATTAATTAGGAAGCCTACAGAGTGGGAGAAGATCTTCACCAACCAAACAACGGACAAAGGCCTCATATCTAAAATATATCAACAACTCAAAAAATTGAATCACTCCAAAACTAATCTCCAAAGAAACAACCATCCCATTAAAAAATGGGCCAAAGACTTAAAGAGAGTCTTCTCTGAAGAAGAAACAAAAATGGCCTATAGACACATGAAGAAATGCTCAACATCTCTGGTCATAAAAGAAATGCAAATCAAAACAACTCTAAGATTCTACCTCACTCCAGTTAGAATGGCCAGGATCAGGAAAACGAATAATAACAGATGCTGGAGGGGATGTGGCCAGGAGGGATCACTACTACACTGTTGGTGGGAGTGCAAACTTGTTCAACCACTATGGAAAGCAGTGTGGCAGTGCCTCAAAAGACTAAACATAGAACTCCCCTATGACCCAGCAATTCCACTACTTGGCATTTACCCAACCATCCAAAATCTAGGGCATACTAAATCCACTAGCACAACAATGTTCATTGCAGCACTATTCACCATAGCAAAGATATAGAACCAACCTAGATGTCCCTCAGTTGATGAGTGGATCAACAAGTTGTGGTATTTGTACACAATGGAATTCTATGCTGCTGTCAGAAAGAATGACATCGCCCCATTTGTTAGGAAATGGAAAGACTTAGAAAAAATCATATTAAGTGAAGTAAGCCAGACTCAAAGGAACTTAGGCTCAATGGTTTCCCTCATTTGTCATAATCAGTAGAAACCTTGGGCTCTACTAGCAGAGACCTGCAATAGAGCAAAATCTTGATACATAAGGCCATATAGTATGAAGCTAATTGAAAGGACCTCCAGGATATCGAAACAAAAGCCATATAATGAATGATTGTTGTCCTTAATGTACTATGTTGTCTCTCATCTCCTTTGCTGTCCCTTGGTTATCTCATATTGTTATAGTATCTCACTTTGTTATCTGATATATTGAATTTATTTGTATTTGGTTATTTGAAATTTGATAGGGAAGGGGGGAAAACCAAGACGGGTGGGGGGTGTGGGGGGGGGGGAAGGGAAATGGGTACCAAGACACGTGAAAGGGTATCAATATACATGAATTAATGCACCTTCTATCTGGCAAATATCATGTAACCCTTTTACTAATTACAATAAAAAAATGCAAAAAATAAATAAATTTCAAAAAAAAAAAAGATATCGAGTCAGATCAAGGAAGAAATCATCTATGAAGCCAGACGTTAGTAGCTCACACCTGTAAGCCTAGCTACTCAGGAGGTTGAGATCTGAGGATCACAGTTTGAAGCCAGCCCAGGCAAAAAAGTCCTTAAGACTCTTATTGCCAATAAACTTCTCAGAAAAAGCTGTAGGTGGAACTGTGGCTCAAGTGGTAGGGCACTAGCCTTGATCACAAAGAGGCTCACAATAGTGACCAGGCCCTGAGCTTAAGCCCCAGGACTGGCAGAGGAAAAAAAAGGAAAAAAAAATGATCTATCATGTGCAACACCTTGGCTTTCACACTTGAGTAAATAACTGGCTTTTAACTACAACCACTGTTGGCAGTACCAATAACCACGTAGGATTTTCACCTTGGGAGGTCATAAGCCATGATGGCCCTGTCCACAGACAAGTTACTATTTTTATACAACAGCATGATGCTGGGCAGTATACAAATGGCACGTAAGTCTTTTAAGTCCAGCTCATGATCTAGAAATAATAGGTCAAACTTCATGATGTAGGCTGCTAGAACTTGACCTTGACCACGTCCTACTTAGAAATGGTTATGGCAAGAACTAGACCAAAAAGAGTATGAAAAAGCATTGTGATTCCTAAAACAGACACAAAATTATCATATAATTTAGTGTTCATACTTCTAGTATATATTCAAAGTACTAACAATGCCTCAAGCAGGTATCATTATGTTTATGTCATTTTTTTTTTTTTGCCAGTCCCTGGGCTTGAATTCAGGACCTAAACACTGTCCTTGGGCTTTCTAAAGGTCTAGTGCTCTACCACTTAAGCCACAGCATCACTTCTGGCTTTTCTATGTATATTGTACCAAGGAATCGAACCCAGTCTTGGTGCATGCTAGCCAAGCACTCTATTACTAGGCTAAACTCCTGGCCATTGCTCCTATTTCTTAAGGGTCTGTAACTTGAAGACAAAACAAAAGCCATATATCAGTGGCTCATAACTGCAATCCTAGCTACTCAGGAGGCTAAGATCTGAGAGGGTCAGTTCAAAGCCAATCCTGGCAGAAAAACCAGAGACCCTTCTCATTAACCAGCAAAAAGCCAGAAGTATAGGTATGACTCAAGTGGTACAAAAAAACAAAAACAACAAAAGAAAGTGCTTGAGAAAAACAAAAGTTTGGGACAGTGCTCAGGCCGAGTTCAAGCCCTAGTATTTCCAGAGTCTGGAGAAGAACATATACAATGGACTGTATTCACCTGACATAAGGTTTCAGAGTTGATACCCTGTCATTTTCATGTAAGAGATTTATGACTTCAGCAAAGAAGTCTAAAAATTACATTAAGATGACACATATATTTGTAGAGATTCTCAGCTATTACACTTAGGAAACTGTTCATTCCATTTAACTCACTTGTAATACAATAAGGAATGAGACTATGTTATGGCCAAACCTTTCCCTGTCCATTTTCCATCTCCAATGCTAAATCTAACTTTTACAATCTAGTCGTTAGGAAGAAATGTGCCACTTCCTCTCTCCTCTGTCAAACTGTGCATGAAAAGGCATTCCTTGTGCTTTTCACAACGTTTTACAGCTTCCCTTTCTATCATATCTAAATGACAAGGCTCAGCACCCACAAAGACAAGTTGCAGGTAACTTGAGGAACCCTGCCCCAACCTGGCAGGCTCCAGGCAGGCCCCTGCCCAACACCTGTTCCTGGCAAGCACAAAGGCTTAACACCACACACCAGAAGCAAAGACCATGCCAAATTTAAAAGGTTAAAAACTCGCTCTGAAATGTATTAGGTATCCACACAATATCCAGATATAGTCTCTCCTTTACATAGCCAGCAACATGGTCCCAGGACAAGGAAAGAATATCTCAGCCATACTCACAACTCAAAAAAACAACAAAATATGGTGGCTTTTGTTAAGTGCAACTGTAGTTTGGAGATTCCTTCTGGATTGGGGGCCTTGGGCTTATAACTAAAAATTTGGTACTGTCCTTAAACTTAGCACTCTACACTTGAACTATACTTTCAGTTTGGGTGGTGAATTGGAGATAAGAATCTCATAGCCTTGAGTTGGGGTTCAATTCTTTGGTACCACATTCATAGAAAAGCTGGAAGTAGTGCTGTGGCTCAAGTGGCAGAGCACTAGCCTTGAAGAAAAAGCCCAAGGATGGTATTAATATTCAATTAGATTCAGTGTGTATTTCCACACAGGCATAGAGTAGGCCTTGATCAACTTCAATCTACCTTGGTCCTACCCTCTCCTCAGTTCCCTGATTGTCCCATGTTTTCTTATAATCACAGAACAAAATCTCTCCTTTAGATAATTCAGTAATATGCCAGATACTCCTTCTTTCCCTCTCCCTCACACATCCTCTCACACACATACATGAACTACTTCTGCTTAGTAGAATGGATGTCATGGATTTTTCTTAAAAACATGTTTCGGGGCCGGGAGTTAGGCCTAGTGGTTAAAGTGCTTGCCTAGCATGCATGAAGACCCGGGTTCGATTCCTCAGTACCACATACATAGAAAAAAGCCGGAAGTGGTGCTGAGGCTCAAGTGGTAGAGCTCTAGCCTTGAGAAAGTCCAAGGACAGTGCTCAGGCCCTGAGCTCAAGCCCAGGACTGGCAAAAAAAAAAAAAACAAAAACAAAAACAAAAAAAAAAAAAACATGTTTCATAGCTCTATTGTACTATATAATTAATTTTACAGTAATTCTATTAATAATTAAAATTCTCACTTTGTTGTGTGGCTACTTCTACAACTGTTACATGTTTTCCAAATCCCAGGGTATAGAGCTCAGTCTCTAGCCTAGCCTGTCTGAAAGTCTCTAGCAAGCAGGTAATCTGTGCTCTCTTCCAGCCAAGGCAAGGAAGCTGCTTCTCAGTGGTAAAGGTGAGGCCTTTGAAAGCGAAGCCTTGGCTACTTCCTTTGTTCCCACTAGGAGCTTAGAGTCAGCCTTTGGTGACAATCTTCCACAAGAAGATTGGCTGGGTGTCCTTGATTTCCAAGGCTCAGCTTGGCTTCTGTCTTGAGACCTCCCTGGCTTCAGGTTGCTTGCACTCAGCTAATATAATCTGGTAGCCAACTAACTCCGTATAAAAGAGGAGACCTTCTAGAGATGGCAGCTGTTCTCCAGGATACGGGGTAAAAATTTTGCCTGATGCTTGTGTGTCACACTAGGGAAGTCACTGGCATGCCAAATTCCTATACTAGGTTTACGGCTCCCAAAAGGTACACCTTGAAGAAGGCAAGCAGGTTACCTTGAGGCAAAGGCTTCCTCTCCAGGGACCCTGGCTGGAGCTACAAATTTGTTTCCAAATTTTCTAGGTCCACTTTGTCTTTTATCACATTTCAGCTTCCTGTTTCTCTACTGTACTGTGATGTTCCTCATTTTTGCTCTTTTGAATGTAATCCTCTTTCTGACCAGATGCTTCATTCCAGAGTCTAGTAGAAGAAGAATCTCCTCTGCTGCCTTACTGTCTTCTATAATCTTTTTTGTTCTTCTGTAGTACTAGGATCTGAATTCAGGGCTGAATGCTTGTTATACTGGCATGAGACTTATTACACAAAAATCCAACGTGGTTTAGATCTAAATGCAAAGCAGACCTGAACATGTTGTCAGGCTGTATCTTTTACCTCTTCACAAATCCAAAAATTACGTATAATCTATTTCTTCTCTCAACTTCAAATTTTACTCCTGAACAAAGTTAATTCAGGTAGACACAGTAGCATAAAACCTTTAATTCTATACTAGAAGGCAGAGATCAAGAAACACAAATCCAAGGCCAATGTAGACAGAGAAGTCAGGCTGAAGGACTCAAATGGTAGAGAGCCAGCCATGAGCAAGAAAACAAAGCAGGCATGAGTTCAAACTCCAGGACCAGAATTTTTTTTAAAAGTTATTTCTTTTCACATTGAATTACAGAGACAATTTAAGGAAAAGTTGATGCTATTTTTATTTATGGTCTTCAGCTTTGCATCAGATATATTCTCCAAGTTGTAAGCTACAAGGGCATCTGCCACACCCAGTCCTTCTGAGGAATCCACGCTAAACAAATCCCCTGCTTCATGCTACATGGTAAGGGTCTCCCGTACAGCAGAATGTTAAAAATTTGAGATTGGGGTCAGGAGCAAGGCCTAGTGGTAGAGTGCTTGCCTAGCATGCACAAAGCCCTTGGTTCAATGCGTTGGCACCACATACACAGAAAAAGCCACAAGTGGTGTTGTGACTCAAGTGGCAGAGTGCTAGCCTTGAACAAAGTGTCCAAGGGCAGTGCCCAGGCCCCGAGTTTAAGCCTCAGGACTAGCAAAACAAACAAACAAACAACAAAAACTTGAGATCAATAATACTCAAAATAATATCAATCAACTTTAAATATAAAGAACACATGAGCAACATGCAGTTTAACTGAAATGGAGTTATAACTGGGCTATTTTTAAGAATGTCACAATTACTTTTTATGTTTAAACTTTATATATTTTCTTATTTGTGTGTGTGCATATATATATATATATATCAATATTTGTTAAATCACGCATTAATGGCTTACATCTTTAATCCTACCTATTCTGGAGGCTGAGATCCAGAGGACTGAGATTTGAAGCCAGTCAAGGCACAAAACTTTTGAGATGGACTCCATCTCCAAAATAACCAGCAAAAAGCAGGACTCCAGGCCGGGAGTTTGGCCCAGTGGTAGAGTGCATGCATGAAGACCTGGGTTCAATTCCTCAGTACCACATACATAGAAAAAAGCTGGAAGTAGTGCTGAGGCTCAAGTGGTAGAGCTCTAGCCTTGAGAAAGTCCAAGGACAGTGTTCAAGCCCTGAGCTCAAGCCTAGGACTGGCAAAAACAAAAAACAAAACAAAACAAAAACAAAAACAACAAAAAAACCAAACAAACAAAGCAGGACTGCACATGGCTCAAATTATACAGTACCATCTGAGCAAGGACACTGAATAAGCAGCAAGCCTTGAGTTCAAACTCTAATAGTACCCAAAACAACAATTTTTATTATTTTTAGGTTTTTATTTTTAGCTAGTACTTGAGAAACAGATTTCATTTTCTAAATCATAACAAGTAAACCCAAATAAATACCTTTAAAGGATATTTTTTGAAATTTCAATTTTTAAATACTGTTTTTACTAGTAAACAATTAGCAAAACAAATCAGGTCATTGGGCTGTATTCAATTATTGGAACACTCAAGAAACAACATTCAAGAACTACCAGTTGACTGCCTCGATGCCTGCCTGGCCTAGAGAAAGCTATGGCCATCCAGGACAGCCTTAAAAACACAGAGCTGGCACAAGTTAAAAGTAAAGAAGAGATTTTTCTACAGCCAAGAATGGAGGAAAAGATGACAGGACTGGCAAACAACACCAAGACAATTCAATAGGGAGAGCAATGTTTTTCTACCAAATGGTACTAGTACTACATCTATATGTAAAAAAATAAATATGGATCCCCTACTCTCATTCCATCTTCAATCATTTAAAAGCAAAATAGGCCATAAGCCTAAATGTAAACTATAAAACTTAAAGGGAGATAAGTAAATCTTTAACCTTTGCTTTTTCACATGTAGCACTACAAATGTAAATAACCAAAGGAAAAAACAGGTAAACCATACTTTATCAAAATTCAAATTTGGGGGTCCAGGAGTTTGGCTAGTGGTAGTATGCTTGTCTAGCATGCACAAAGACCTGGGTTCAGTTCCTCGGTACCACATACATAGAAAAAAGCTGGAAGTGGTGCTGAGGCTCAAGAGGCAGAGTCTAGTCATGAGAAAGTCCAAGGACAGTGCTCATGCCCTGAGCTCAAGCCCAGGACTGGTTAAAAAAAATAAAAAATAAATAAATTCAAAATTGGACGTCAGCGGTTACCATTAAGAAAGTGTGAAGGATGCTGGATAGGGTGGCTCATGCCTGTAATCCGAACTACTCGGGAGGCTGAGATCGGAGGACCAAGGTTCAAAGTCAGCCTAGGCACTAAAGTCCATGGGACCCTTATCTCCAATTAACCACTAGAAAGCCAAAAACTAGAAGTGACGCTGTGGCTCCAGGGGCAGGGCAGTAGCATTAAGCTAAAGAGCTCAGGGACAGTGCCCAGGACCAGAATTCAAGCTCCATGACAGACCAAAAAATAAAGTGTGAAGGGGTCAGGAGTTTGGCCTTGCTATAGTGTGTCTGCCTAACAAGCACAAAGACCCGGTTTGATTCCTTGATACCACACACATAGAAAAAACCAGGAGTGGTACAGTGGCTAAAGTGACAGCTAGCCTTGAGAGAAAGCCCATGCTCAGGCCCTGAGTTCAAGCCACAGGACTGGTGAAAGAGGGGGAGGAAGCAAAGTGTGAAGACAAGCTACATAATGGTGGGAGAGAATGGTTGTAAATCATGTATCTGTATGTTTAATAGGGAGACAAATTCAGCCAGGCAATGGTGGCTCATGCCTAGGAGGCGGAAATCTAAGGATCACAGTTCAAAGCTAGCCCAGGCAGGGAAGCCTGTAAGACTTTGAGCTGTGGCTAAAGTGGTACAGTGCCAGCCTTGAGTGAAAAAGCTAAGGGACAGCACCCATGCCCTGAGTTAAAGCCCTGGGATTAAAACCAAGAAAAAAAAAAAAAAAAAGGCTGGGAATGTGGCTTAGTTGTGGAGTACTTGCCTAGCACATATCTGGACTAGATTCCTCAGTATCACATAACAGAAAAAGCCAGAAGTGGTGCTGTGACTCAGGTGGTTGAGTGCTATCCTTAAGCAAAGAACCTCAGGGACAGTGCTAGGCCCTGAGTTCAAGTTCCAGGACATGTGAATAATAATGATAATAATAATAACAACAACTAGTAATTTTTAAACGGCATTATATTCAAGAGAACAGAAACATTTTTCATAATAAAAAGCAGAAATAACTCAAATGTTCACCAATTGGGGAAAGGGCATGATCAAGTTTCAGAGTACTTAGCTAACAAATACAAGGCTCTGAGTTGAAATTCTAGTACCACCAGAAACAAAAAATGTCTACTAACTAATGATTAAACAAAATATGGTATGTCTACATACCATATGATATGCTACTTGGCAATAAAAAGGAGTAAAAAATGTGGATGGAACCTGAAAATACATTATAGGAAAAAAGCTAATCACAAAGGAATATATTTTCTTTGTATGAAATACCCATAATAGATAAATCCACTCAGACAGAAAAGACAGAGGCAGATTTAGTGGTTACCAGGGACTAAGGCAACGAAAATATTCTAAAATTAAGATACTGATGATAGTTATAAAATTTTGTGAATATATTACAATCCACAAAATTATAGTCCTTAAGTGGTAGATTTTATGGTACATAATTTATGTCATTAAAATAAAAGGGTTGGGGGTGTTTAGTTCAGTAGTAGAGAAATTTCCTAACATATGCAATGCCCCAGAAGTGTAATTCTCGAAACTGGGGTGGGAGGGAGGGGGAAGAACCAAAGAATGTACCTAAAAAAAATTAAAAAACAAAAATAGGACACAGTTCAGCTGTATTACAAATTTTATTTTGCTTTGCTATTCCTGAATGAGATTATTCTGAATTTCTCTCAGACTCTGCCCATCTGCTTTAAAATCAATGTTATACAACCTTCATGTCAGGGAAGTCTTCCTATTTCTGTTTTCTGGAAAAGTTCATATAAAAGTCTTTGAAATAAAAAGAAAAATAAAATTCTGTAAAACCATTTGGGCCAGAAGTTTTTATGTCAAAAGTTAAAATAATTTACAAAAAAAAATTTAAGTTAGAATTCCTTAAGCTTTCTATTTACTCTTAAATTCTATTTTCTTAATAACTTGTTCACCTGGTCTCTTTTCTGATACACTGACACAGATCTACTAAAAGTCTTTATACACCAAGCACCTTCTACACCTGTCTGTGGCATGGGTTGATTATACCTGGGGTTGTTTGTAGTGGTCATGACTACCGTTTGTCTTTCACATTAGGGTTTTTTTTTGCCAGTCCCAGGGCTAGGACTCAGGGCTTGAGCATTGTCCTTGGGCTTTCTCAAGGATAACACTCTATCACTTGTGCCACAGCACCACTTCCACTTTTTCCAGTGTATGTGGTACTGAGGAGTCGAACCCAGGGATTTGTGCATGCTATGCGAGCACTCTACCAGTAGGCCACACTCCTCCCCCATCACATAGTTTTCTTGAAGAACCACTTAGGTTTCTTGATTTTCTATATTGTGTATGTTTCTATTTTAGTAATTTCTATGTTGCCTATTTTCTTTTCTTCCCCCTAATTTCTTTGGATTGTTTCTGTTGTACTGTTTTTCATTTATTGGATAAGATATTAATCACTATCATTTCTGTTATCAAAATAAAGGATTTAATATTTTTCAAATACTACTTTGCTGATCTCCATCAAAAAAAGACTAAAAAAGGATGTAGAATCCATTGATACTTCACATATATATTATTGCTATATTTCAGAACTTTTCAAAAAGCAAGGAACAGTTAAATCCCTTTTTTGCATATGTGCAAAATGCTATACATATTCTGCAGAAGACACATAAAGGAAGCTGTAACATTTGCTCAAAGTGAATCTATTAAAATGACCTGTGTTTTTGAAAGCTCAATACTCTGGACCTGTGGAAGCAGAAAATAAGCATTTGGCAGCTGATCTATAGACCCTTCAGTAGAGATTCTTCGAGTGCCAATACCAGATACCTAAAGAAAAAGAAAAGAATAATGTTAGACCTCATGTTAAG
Source organism: Megascapheus bottae (assembly GCF_031878675.1). Classification (NCBI taxonomy): domain Eukaryota; kingdom Metazoa; phylum Chordata; class Mammalia; order Rodentia; family Geomyidae; genus Megascapheus; species Megascapheus bottae. The sequence goes on from NC_143531.1 coordinate 20,995,084, forward strand.
GCCTCATGTTAAAATAGCTCCCCTCAAAGAAAATCTCCATTCATTACTGTAGCCTGCTTGTTTATTATCTAAGTGTTTTAAGTTGAAGGTTTCTTATCATAGTAAAGCTTTCCACAAGTGGCTATCTATGATATGAAACCATGTATTTAATGAAATCTGATAAGAACCACAATATGATTTATTTTGGCACTTAAATGACTGGATACCACATCCTGTTCAAGATGTCCCAAGTACCACACTGAAGGCTATAATTCCTAACTACTTTTGTGAATGGAACACAATTCTTCATGTTCCCTTCCTATTACTTTGATATAAAGAGTAGTATTAAGATGAGCTCCATGGAAAAGGACCCCCAACCATACCATCAAAAATATTCCTGAAGCAGGGAGGGGAAAAACCACCAGAGCTGTCCTGACAGTTCACTCTAACTGCCTTGGGTGGTGGAAGCTTCTTATGTTATATTACAAAACTGTTATGATACATGGCGGTTCTGTCCCAATACGCTTCCAAAGCATAAGGAAGGGTATAGCTTCTGTAGTCTGTACTGAAGATAAAGGCATATGAAACAGAAGGATAAAAGTAATCAATATCCTCAACAAGCTCATATTTTAATGACAGAGCCAGGTACCAGTGTCTCAAGCCAGTAATCTAAGCTACTCAAGATGTTGAGAGCTGAGGATCACAGTTCAAAGCCACGTGAAAAGTACCCATGAAAGTCGTATTTCAAATTAACCACTACAAAAAAAACGCCAAACAAAACAAAACAAAATGGAAGTGGCACTGTGGTTCAAAGTGGTAGAGTTCTAGCCTTGAGTTCAGGGACAGTGTACCCACGCCCTGACTTCAAACCATAACCAACCAAAAAACAAACAAACAAAAAAGTCTTAAGAATATCCAAATCCCTCTGTTAAGTCAACAATCATATTATATGCCCATATGAAAACTTGCTTACATGATAGGAAAGGACTCCATGTGAAGAAGTATTAATAAATAAAGAACTTTCAATGCTTCCTTCTTCAGTAGGGAAAAAAATAATTCTAAAGGAAGTTTTTCCCATTGCTGGAATTACCTGAAAGAAAGGGTTCTAATTAGCCATTTGGAATGGATTCATTTAAACTGTCTTTTCCCAAACCTTTTTTTCAACATTTCTGTTAATAGATATTTGCATATTCTATACTATAACTTCTTAGTATCATGAGGCCCTGAGCATCCCCCAAATAAACAACACTCAACAGTCTAAGAACATAACAACTGTGGCACATGTTGGCTCAACTTGAATATAGATTATATTAAAGTGCAAACATGTTGATATGTAGATAAAAATCAATGACAATAAACTAAACACCAAGCTTCCCATATAACATTTTCTTAGACGCACAGTATAAGTCCCTAATATTAGGTATATACAATAAAGCAAGTTAAGGCCTACTAACAATCAGTACCTACTAACTGAAGGCTGGCAAAAAAAAAAAAAAAAAAAATCAACCAGAAGACTAAGATTTTGAACTCTGTTATAGTGTAAGTTAGGTTTCTAGGAACAATCTATTCCTTTTTTTTTTTTTTTTAATGGGAGTGGGGGGAGGTGTAATGTGGGAATATCTCACAATGGATCTCAGGTCAGCCTTCATCCTTTCTCAGCTTAGCAAGTTCTTTCAAGTTCTTTGCATCAATATACCTTTTATTCTTAGACTGAGAAGTAAGTCCTGGCTTTCTTGGTAACTCTGAGAGGTGGCAGAGGTCATGACCATAAACTTGTGTTGGTTACTAATTCTTCAGCATGTGGAGTAATGTAAAGCAATATAAACTTTCTTTCACCATGATAAAACTATACTAACTACTGTAGATATACATATATACATATAAATATACACATCCATATTACTACCTAGTTTCTTTCAACTTTATTTTTCCCAGTTATTCAGAGCCACCAATGATTTGAAAATGAACAAATGAAAAAAAAAAAATACTGTATAGCACACACAAAAAAGAGAAGACTGAGTAGCAAAAAAGGAGAGCCAAGGAATAGAAAGTAAAAACTTGAGGCCAAAGAAAGCAAGAGACTGTGGCAACCTGCCACAGCATAGTTTCCAGAGTATACCAGCACTTACCCTGCGATGAGCAGGAGACACATGAAAATGTCTAGCAGCTGTAAACACTGAGTTAACCACGACCTCATTCTCCCTGCTTGGGTTGTATGCATAGAGAATCTTAGCTGCAGGGTGCCCCAGAAACCTAGGAAGAAAACAAAAACATAATGTATTACGTGGTTATCAATTATTTCTACACAAAAATTCATATACACACATATGTATGAGACTCTTATCTCCAATTAATCATTAGAAAATGGAAAGTGGGGCTGTGGCTCAAGGGTAGGGTGGTAGCCTTGAGCTGAAGAGCTCAGGGACAGCAGACAGCAGCCAGGCCTAGAGTTCAAGCCCCATGACCCACAAGAAAAGAAAGAAAAAGAAAAAAAGAAACTAAACTCACAGACAAAGGCTACTTCCTTAGGGCTCATTTTCGGAGTACTCAACTGAAAGAAGTCTTTTTGAGGAAGGCCTTTTCAATTCACAAGGAAAATTATTTTATTAGGGCTTATAAAAGGAAAACTTAATTGCTGCTTACGGCCATTCTGAGAAAGATGAACACTCTGTAGTACTTTGTAGTTACCATTCATATCTACTTATGAGCCTTTGGAAAGCTCTGATGAAGGCTGTGGCTCCTCCCTCCATAAACATGCACACACAAGGCTTATACATCACTGCCAAATTTTCCACCTACTCTCATGTTAGCACTTCCCCAAGCTCTAACAAAGGAACTACAAGAGGACAGGAGCTGGTTTTTGAACCACCCACCTAGATCTACCTATGGTATTCCCTCCAGTCATTTCACTCTGATTTCCACTGCTCACTTTAGTTCAACTGAACTGTAATGAAGAGCTACAAAACTGTCTCTAGTTTTAGTGTTCTCAAGTGGTAGAAACAGAAATACACAGTTCTTATTAGTATGGGTCAGCACTAAAGCACCTCCAATTTAAGCAGAAACTTCATATTGATTACCTTTGTGTTTCTCTAGTTTTATTCTGATCACTCTAATATATTAAAAATGTGTGCTTTAGGAAAAACAAAATAACTGGCCAATCGTCTTCAGCAACTCATCAAAAAAATTATGCACTATGATCAAACAGGATTCATCACAGGGATGCAAAGCTGGTTCAACATACACAAATCAATTAATATAATTCAACACATCAACAGGAGCAGGCAAGAATCACTTGATTATTTCAACAGATGCAGAAAAGGCATTTGACAAGATCCAACACCGCTTTATGCTAAAAGCTCTGGAGAAACTAGAAATCCTGAACATTCCTCAGTATAATAAAGGCTGTGTATGACAAACCTACAGATAGCATTATACTTAATGGCGAAAAGCTAAAGCTACTTCCTCTAAAATCATGAACAAGACAATGATGCCCACTCTCTCCACTCCTTTTTAATACAGTATTAGAATTCCTAGCCAGAGCAATAGGGCAAGAAGCAAGCATAAAGGGGATCCAAATAGGGAAAGAGGAAGTAAAACTTTCCCTCTTGGCAGATGTCATGATTCTGTATTTAAAGCAACTCCCAAGTTGCTTGAGCTGATTTGAAACTTTGGCAAAGTAGCAGGGTATAAAATTAACCCTCAAAAGTCAAATGCTTTTCTGTATGCCAACAACGAGAAGAGTGAGACAGCAATCAGGAAAACAACTCCTTTTGCAATAGCCTCAAAGAAAATCAAGTATTTAGGAATTAACTAAGAATGAAAAGGACCTTTATGATGAAAACTTTAAAAACCTGAAAAAGGAAATTAAAGCAGAACTGAAGAAGTGGAAAAACCTCCTATGCTCCTGGACTGGAAGAATTAACATCGTGAAAATGGCAATACTGTCAAGGGCTATCTACAAATTAAAATGCCCATCAATATGTCATTCTTTAAGGAAACAGAGAAAATAGAGGAAGCCATTCAAAAATTCATATGGAATAATAAAAGACCCCGAATAGCAAAAACAATTCTTAACAGAAAGAATAGCACTGGAGGAATATCAATACCAAACTTTATACTCTATTACAGAGCTACAGTAATCAAAACATCTTGGTATTGGCACAAGAACGGGCTGAGGACCAAGGGAATAGAACTGAAGACCAAGAAATCAACCTGCAGACTTATGGCTACCAATCTTTGATAAGAGAAAGAAAAAAAATGGAAGAAAGACAGCCTCATCAATAAGTGGTGCTGGCAGAACTGGTTAATCACCTATAGAAAACTAAGTTGGATCCTTCTGTGTTACTCTACACCAGAATTAATTCCAAATGGATCAAAGACCTTGAGGTAAAAGCAGATACCCTGAAAACTTCACAGAATTAATTCCAAATGGATCAACAAAGACCTCGAGGTAAAAGATACCCTGAAAACTTTACAAGAAGGAATAGGAAATACAATAGTCTCCTTGGCACAGGTCGGAACTTTCTTAAATAAAGACCCAGAAACAAAATAAACACAATAAAATTAAAGAAAGTTTGGACAAATGGGACTGTATTAATCTGCAGAGCTTCTGTATGGCAAAGGAGTTAAACAGACAAGCCCACAAAGTGGGAGAAGATCTTCACTAACCATACAACAGACAAAGGCCTCATATCTAAAATATATCTACAGCTCAAAAAATTGAATCTCTCCAAAACAGATATTCAAAGAAACAACCATCCCATTAAAAGATGGGCCAAAGACTTAAAGAATGGCCTACAGACACATGAAGAAATACTTGACATCTCTGGCCATAAAAGAAATGCAAATCAAAACAACTCTGAGATTCCACCTCACTCCAGTTAGAATGGCCAGGATCAGAAATCTAATAACAACAGATGCTGGAGGGGATGTGGCCAGGAGAGATCGCTACTATACTGATAGTGGGAATGTAAACTCATTCAATCACTATGGAGAGCAGTATGGCAGTTCCTCAAAAGACTAAACATAAGAGCTCCCTATGACCCAGCAATTCCACTCCTTGGCATTTACCCAAATGTCCAGAAACAAGGACATACTAAAGCCAACAGCACAACGATGTTCAATGCAGCATTATTTACCATAGCAAAGATAGGGAACCAACCCAGATGCCCCTCCGTAGATGATTGGATCAAGAAGATGTATGTAGTACTTAAACACAATGGAATTCTATGCTGCCATCAGAAAGAATGACATCACCCCATTCATAAGGAAATTGAAAGACTTGCAGAATATCATATTAAGTGGAGTAAGACACATCCAAAGGAACATAGGCTCAATGGTTTCCCTCATTTGTAATAATTAGTATACATCTAGGACTCTCCTAGCAGAGGATTACAATAGCTCAAAACCTAGGTACATAAGGTCATATAGGATGAGACTAAATGAAAGGAACTCTAGGATATAGAAACAAGAACTTTATCTTGTGTGATTGTTGTTCTTAATGTATTATGTTTTTTCTCTTCTCCTTTTTTGTCCTTATGGTTAATCTCATATTATTACTGTATCTGATTTTGTTACTTGGTATAATTTATATACATTTATTTGCTTATTTGAAATAGGAAAGGTAAGGGGGGAAAAACAAGATGCTTGGGAGGGGGACAGGGACAAAAACATTAGAAGGGGTATCAATGTGTAAGAAGTAATGCACCTACTACCTGACAAATGTAACTGTAACCCCTCTATATACTACTCTATACATTATCCTGACAATAAAAAAAGGAAACTAATTTATGGATGACAAAAAAATAAATGCCTATTGTCTCATATATAAATACTTCTTTAAATACTAAATTATCACCATCAAATCCTAAAGTTTTTCTACCAGATTGTTCTTAGCAGTTTGTTGGAGTTAAGAGTTGGACAGACTTCTGCCCCAGCTGGGTTTGAACTGTGATCCTCAGATCTCAGCCTCCTGAGTATCTAGGATTATAGGCATGAGCCATCAGTGCCTGGCTAATACATTTTTTTGTTTGTTTGTTTGTTGTGGGGCTACAACTGGCCTGGGCACTATTCCTGAGCTCCTCAGCTCAAGGCTACCGCCCCACCCCTGGAGCCACAGGGCCACTTCCAGTTTTCTAGTGGTTAATTGGAGATAAGAGTCTCATGGACTTTAGTGCCTGGACTGGCTTTGAACCACAATCTTCAGATCTCAGTCTCCTGAGTAGGTAAGATTATAGGCATGAGCTACCACACCAGCTCTGGCAAATAGTCTTTCATATGTTACAAAGATACAAATTTCCTTCACTAATAAAAGATAATTAACACTGCAAAAGAATAAATAAAATCATTTATGAATGATTAACACTTTTAATCTTAGGGCCAACAAAATGTTAAGCCTAAAAATAAGTCCCAAGAAGCAGGCAGAGGGCAACTAAGAAACATGATCTTAATTCTGTAGCCAAAAGGGTAGCCAAAACTATGAAAAGGGATGTGGTTTGCTCAAGGTCAACTTCAAAATAAACAAAAGCTAAAGTTGAACCAAAGCAGTCAAGAGAACAGAACTCCCTGGCTAATGACTATAAATTATGCTATTTGGTAGAAGAACCTTGACTCAAATGTCTTCTAGTTTATACTAGAGTATGTTCTTATTATTTTTTAAACCTGCTGTCCTTTCAAATCAAAGCCTTTTAGCATTCTCTGGCTATCAGAGGCAGCAGTGAATGTATACACTAAGACAAATGTAGCTAATATATACATGCATGCAAGATGCAATGATTACACTAAAGAATAAATATAATAAGAACATATATGTTTAATATACATTATACTGAATAAATATATCAAAACAGAATCCATCCCTAATCTAGCTACACCTATTAAAACTTTTATTATATCTACCAATCTATAATATAAACTCTTTAACATACCCTAGCCTGTAAGATTTCCTTTTATAATGAAGACTTTGCACAAAAGCAAAAGTCTATCAGAATTTGAAATTACTGATGTTACTAAAAGTCCATCTTACTTATACGTATTCCCAGATAAATATTATAAACTCAGATTCTAGTATTTTTGTTGTTGTTGTTGTTTTGGTTGGTCATGGGGCTTGAACTCTGGGCCAGGGAGCTGTCTCTGAGCTCTTCAACTCAAGGCTAGCACTCTACCACTTAAGACACAGTGCCACTTCCAGTTTTCTGATAGTTAATTGGAGATAAAGAGTCTCACAGACTTTCATGCCTGGGCTGGCTTTGAACCATGATCTTCAGATCTCAGCCTCCTGAGTAACTAGAATTATGGGCGTGAGCCACTAGTGCCTAGCTTCCAGTATATTTTAAATAAATATATATACATACAGTCCCGTGCTTGAGCTCAGGGTCTAAGCACTGTCCTTGGATTTTCTCAAGGCAAGAGCTCTACCACTTAAGCCTCAGCACTACCACTTCCAGCTTTTTTCTATGTATGTGGTACCAAGGAATCAAACCTGGATCTTTGTGCATGCTAGGCAAGCACTCTATCACTAGGCTAAACTCCTGGTCCCGTAATATATACTTTTAAAAGCTGACATTTAACCAGACATTGGTGATTTCACGCATGTAATGCTGAAGATCACAGTTTGAAGCCAGCCTGGGAAAGCCCATCAGACTTTCATCTCAATTAACTACCAAAAAGCTGGAAGTAGAGTTATGGCTCAAGTGGTAGATCTCTAGCTTTGAGCACAAAAGCTCAAGGATAACGCCTAGGCTTTTAGTTCAAGCTCCAGGATGAGCACCTCTAAAAAAAAAGGAGGCGGGAGGGAGAGGGAGGGAAAAGAGGGAAACCGACACTTAGAATCTTGTAAAGTCAGCAAACTCCAAACACTGCCACTCCTAGCTTTGAATTACTAGAATTCTACCTTTCAATGCCATATTCTGTATCCAGGAAGCTTTCAACATTTTCAAATTTCAAACTGTGTCACAGACAAGAATTCTTAGGCTGTTTCCTCTTTATCTTAATTTCTTCAAATTCCCAAATGAGGTCCACCTAAATTTAAAGACAATCTTTGGAAAGGTCAAGACAGTTCTACTTTAGAGTCCTAAAGGTACAGTAAGAAAGAAAATCAAGTCAATACCAGAATTAAGCTTTAAAAAGTTCTGAAACCAGGAGACCCAGGTTCGATTCCTCAGTACCACATATACAGAAAAGCCAGAAGTAGTGGTGTGGCTCAAGTGGTAGAGCCCTAGCCCTGAGGAAAGCCCAAGGACAGTGCTCAGGCCCTGGGTTAAGTCCCCAGGACTGGCAAAAACAAAAAACAAAAACAACCAAAAAAAAGTTCTGAAACTTAATATTCTGATGGCTTCATTATGAAATCATCTTATTTGTTTGAGAAAAACAAAGGCTTATTAATGCTGGCTTCTTACTGGATTCCAACCACTACAAAACAACACAAGAACTAAGGTTTAAAAACTACAGAAAGGGGGCTGAGAGTATATATAGCATAATGGTAAAGCACTTGCACGAGGACCAAGATTCAACCCCAGCAATGCAAAAGTAAATAGATAAACAAATGAATAAATAAATGTGAAAACTAAAAAAAGGAACAATGCTCTACTTTCCATGAAAACATTTTACAAATACTAAGATCAATACCTATCTATTAATATGCTTAAAATTTAACATTTTTGTGTTTATAAAATGAATAAAATATATCATCAAAGATAGAGTATATAGAATATATCATGAAAGATACAGAGAGTAACACAAATACAATTAGTGTTATTAATTGATGAAAAGATACTTACTGTATTCCAAAGTCTAGAAATGATGGCTGGAAATGCAAGCCTTTTCCACTAAATAGTTTCTCTGAGAAGCTAAAAAATAAAAATGAAGAGGAAGAGATAAGATACTCAGATTACAGTTACTTTAATTTATCAAATGTATAGACCTTGTCCGAATTCTGACTGAAAATGGGGATGGATTTAAACATCTGTACTCTTTATCTGCATATAGTCTCAGAAATATGGCTCTTTTCAATCAATCTCCAAATCAAGAAAGGTCATATCTACAGTAGATTTTGGCCCCTAAATCTGTTAAGAGTACTGGTAACAGGCAAAGGTCAAAATAGTTACTGAAGGCTCACAGCACCTCTAGGTCTCCATTTTTAAGAATAACAACCACATGAAATCTCACACAGTAAGTTACATTTTTAGCAAATTTTAAACATTATGATGATCTCATTTTTCTTCAGAATAATCAATACAGCACTCTTTTGCCATCCCTTGGTTATCTCATATTGTTACAATATTTCACATTGTTATCTGATATATTTTATATGTGCTTAATTGGTTATTTGAAATTGGATAGGGAAGGGAGGAAATCAAGATAAGTGGGGGGAGGGTGGGAGGGAAATGGGGACCATGTCATGAGAAAGGGTATCAATGTTTGTGAAGTTATGCACCTACTATCTGGTGAACATAATGTAACCCTTCTATTAATCACAATAAAAAATTTTTTAAATCAATACAGCAAAAAAGCATACCAAAAAACAGACATGTAAAAAAAGATATAATACAGATACAACAAAATAAACTAATAGGTGAATGAACTACCAATTTTTTAAAAAGTGGTAGAGCACCAGGTATGTACTAAGCAGCCATAGCCAAGTGAGAATGTGAGGCCCTGAGTTCAAGCTCCAGTACTGACACAAAAATAAATACATTAACTAAATACAGATATCACTGTTTGAAACCAGTCCACGAAGTAAAGTCTGTGAGACTCTTATTTCCAATAAACTACTCAGAAAAGCTCAAAGTGGTGCCATGGCTCAAGTGGTACAGTGCTAGCCTTGAGCTCAGGTAAAGTGGGAAAGTATCCATGCCCTGAGTTCAAGCCTCAGGACCAGAAATACACACATACATACGTACGTATGTGCATACAAGCTATTTTGCAACCCTGACAGAACACAGTAACAAAAGTAAGAAATATAATCCCTGTGCAAGAGTGAGGGGAGAAGTGACACTGTCCAAAAAGAAATGAACTCTTTACCCAACTTCAACTGCAACCTCTCTGAATATCACCTTTATAATAACAATTACAGTTATTTTAAAAAGGAATGTAACCTTAGATGTGTATGTACTTATTTGTGTGGAACCTGGTCTACACACTCTTAGTTCTTACTTGGTCAGGAGGACAAGCCACTAGGGAAAGAACTCTGGGCTCACAAACGTTCAGCTTACATATTACCTGTGAGCTAACCTCTTCTAAGTCCTTATTTTAATGATGCCTATCTTCTGCAAAAAAATAAGCCATCTCAGAGGCAGAACACATGGACTAGAAACTCCACACATGCTGTTTAAAAAAAACGAGATTTATCTTTTCCTAAGGTCACTTTTCCTCTTTTCCTTCAACTTAAGCCACATTTTTCTTTATCCATTTAAAAAACAGCTTGAAAAATGGTAGACTAGGAGTAAAGGTGTTTCACTGGAAATAAAGCTGGAATCAGGCACCAGCCATGATAGGAGACATCACCCACCCCACCCCACCCTGTGACAGGGCATGAGTCCCTTTTCTGCAGAATGCATGAGTTGTACTGGATGAATATGACAATCCTGTGATATCTGACTGCTCAGATGTCTTATTCCTAGGAAAATTATACCTATCTGCTAATACTAGACACACCCATTAAAAATAATCTTAGGGAAATGAATTAACCAACAGTTTGGGCTATTAGGATAACATGTTATCTGACCAAAAACATATTTCAAAGGCAATGATTTGTTCCACTCTTTCAGAGTGAAAAGCAGGGCCACTGACTTTGGTCCCAGCCCCACAGCCCTTCTGCAATCAAAGACTGCCATGAGGCAGATGGCCAACCCAAGGAACATGTTTCCCTCAGGTTTTAACCCATCAGGTAACTAGCAAGCATAAACTCATTGCCTGGAGAGTTCAGAGAGACAGGAGGAGAAACTGGGGGGTGAGGGAGGCAGGGAGGAGAGGGGATGACAAAGGTTTCTTTTCTCCCCCCCCTTCCTTTTTCATTTTTCTTTTTCAATTCTGGGTATAAAATCCAAAGCTTCATTCATGATAAGGAAGGCCCCTATCAGATTCCTGCTGAAAGCAGGAACAAAGACAAAAGGTTAAGAAAACCATGGACCCTGGGGCCAGGAGTTTGGCCTAGTGGTTAAAGTGCTTGCCTAGCATGCATGAAGACCCCAGTTCAATTCCTCGGTACCACATACAGAGAAAAAAGCTAGAAGTGGTGCTGAGGCTCAAGTGGTAGAGCTCTAGCCATGGACCCTGTGTGATGAACAGCACAGGCAGAAGGAGAGGACAGCGGGGAAGGTAAGCAGCAGCATGTGGGCAGAGGCAGGCCTGGGCCTACATGGAAACTGACAGAAAGCCCTGCTCTACAAGGCAGAGGGCAGTCTAATTCCATAGTCTCTTATGGTGTGGATACTGCTGACTTTACCTCTTCAGTATGGCTGGAAATCCTCTGAAGAGCTCCTAACTGGAGTTTCCATTTGTACATTCTGTGCATGGGTACCCTAACAGCTCCAGATTGTGCCATGGAATCCAAGATGGCATCCAGCATCATGTGCAACCCCTGTGGGGTCAGCACACTAGATTCCTGCCTTGATGGCTGGCTGGCTGGCTTATGTGGAGGCCTTGTGGCTATCCCACAAGGCCTTAACCCACATACAACCAATGCTAACTGGGTGCTGTCCTAGGATTTCCTACTTTCACACTACCAAGATTTTACACTCAAGAGGAACTACACTTACAATTCAAAAAAACCTTAAAATATATCATTACATCATACCACATTCCACATGCAATCAATGAATTTAGCCAAGTAGCTAAATGGCTTTGAAAAAGCTAAAAAACAGACCAACAATGACACCCATCTCCCTAATTCCCATTCCAACATTCTTTTATTTCAGTTTATCCTTTTCCACCTGTTAAGGATTTGCTATCTTTATTAGGCTCCAGGGTTAAGTCATTCTACTCTATATTAAAATAATTAAATATGATTTTTAAATGTACTAAATACAAAATCCACCTTGCCCTTCAGCTCTAGGATAGCAAATCACCATGAAAAGCAATTCAGTATTATATTCATTAGATTTCTGCCAGATGCTAATTAATATACAAAGGAAAGAAGAGACTAACACAGTCATGGGCTACACTCTGCAGGAACTCAGTAACACTAGCATACAACTCTTTCAATTCAGCCAGGGGATTTAATTGTTGTTAATTGTACAGTTCTACTCATATGCAAATCATGCACCATGTAATTTTTCTTTGAATTCCTCCAAGCCCTTAAGTGTAATTGCTGAAGAATGGGCAAAAAAATAAAAAATAATAATAAAATAAGAACAGCCCTGATAGGTCCTTCAGGCCCGAGAAACAAGGCACCTTAGCACAGGTCCCACCCACATCAGCTCCCCTGTCATGGCCAGGTTGGCCTGTCTTACACCTGGTTCTCCTTTTCACACTTTTCTCCTTTAACAATTTCCTATCTCCTTCCAGTGTGAAAGGGCAGCATGCATCCCATGCACAAAAACAAATGCAACTGTGAAACAAACACCAGCCATAGCACATCTCACATGGTTTGATCTATTCAATTCTTATACCAATATCCACCAGTTCCAAACAAGTAGTGTTCTCCTTTCATTAAGACTCAAGATTATAAGTGATCTGGGGGAAAAATGTTGCCATGATAAGTAAACATGAAAAAGACAAAACCTGATTACAATAGAAAAAATAATCACAGGAAAATAATAAAGTTATTATGAGAATATTCACTAACGGTGGATTTTTGAAAACTTCCAAGAGCTTCAGTCACTGAGAATATAAAAGTTTTAACTGCAATATACTTGACTATATTGCTGGACTTCCCCTAACTCCTGTCACATCTCAGTCTCCCCTGCTCCCAATATAGACACGGAGGCTCAGCCACAGCCTGAACTCAGTGTCTCAGGCTCTGGCTTAGCTTTTACCACTCACGGCTGACACTATCACTTGAGGACCTCATCTCTACTTCAGCTTTTTTTCCTAATTGGAAAATGAGTCTCTAGGATTTGTCTTCCTGGAATAGCTCCCAATAGTGATATTCAGCCTCCTAAGTAACTAGGATTATAGCTGTGAGCCACTAGGATTACTATGGGCATAAACCACTGCTGCCTAGCAAAGGCAATTTTTTTAAAGTGAAGTTTGAACTCAGGGACTCACACTAGCAAGGAAAGGACTCTGCCACTGAGCCATATCCCCAGTTCCTTCTAGACCTTCCCTTTTCCAACTTTTTGCTTTCTACATTTACACTCTCCAACATCCAAGAGTGAGGCTAGTCTTCCCACAATCAGACTGCATGGTCTTCCTAAACAGAGATTTAGGCTATTTTCTAGTTAATGGGTCCCCAGCACTCAGGACAGCCACTCCAGTGATCTTTGTTAAATGAAAAAAAAACTCATTCAACTGCGTTTATGAATTTATAAAACAATAATTCAGGCTTCACAAAATTTCTTCATTGTCCAGAATGAAGCTGGCCTTATCCTAACATACCAGAAACTACAGAATCATAAAAAATATTTCCTAAATTTCATCTTCAACCCTTACCAAATCTAATTTACAAAGCAATGCAAATGTATACAGTAAAATTTCTTAAACTAGCAACAGGTTATTATTTCTTATTTAGAAGAGTCTGATCTAATCAAGGATATTCAAAATTAAGAGTTATATACAAATACTGTCATTATGAAGATGGCAAAATAATAAATTTGAAATATGGAAGATAGATATAGGAGCCTACTGAGAAAAGCAAACTACTGAATCAAGCACTGGAAAGTTATAGAAGAGATTAAAAGCTAGCAATTGAGTGACCAAGCAGATCTGGAATCTAAGAAGAGGCACAAGTTGCTAATCTTTAGAGAAACTTTTGAAAGTAGAAATAGGGTCTCCTAGGTTCTAAGGTCTGTTTCAAATCCTATCCAGTCACCCAGGTCAACAACACAGGAAACTGCAGCCTGTCACTGCTTAGATGAGTAGATCTGCAATCCTTCTATGAAGACAAAGTCAGAACTTGAATTTTTAAGTCAGCTGCACAGAAACTCTGTTGATGTGAACCTCCTTCTCACAGGTAGTTCCTCCCAGCTGTAATAGGGCTGTTTGTAGCTAATGATGATAAAGGTATAAGGGATAGGAATGCATTTGCCTAAAGCCAATACCAAAGACTCTTTCAAAGTGTCAAAGGAATCCTTTTGAATATGTAAGCCAAAATGAGTGGAATCTGTTAACAAAGCCGAAAAATCCAAACTAAGAGGTAGGTAAACTTAGTGAGTACAATACAATATATAAGGCTGGGTCCAAAAGTCAGCAAAATTGATAAATTAGCCAGGCTGGGATGTAGCTCAGTGGCAAAGCACTTGCCTAACAAGTACAACATCCTAGGTTCAATTCCCAGTTCCAAAAAAGAAAAAACAAAGCAAAACAAAAAACAAGCAAAGTTGATAAACTTTGGGACACTAAAATACATTTTACGACTATTTAAGAAAATAAATGCCTTCTGAGAAAAATCATTCCCACTTAAAGGAAAAAAAAAAGTGTCCTGTAAAAAGCCAAAAGCAGCTGGGCACAGTGGCTCACACCAGTAATCCTAGCTACTCAGGAGGCCGAGATCTGAGGATCACGGTTCAAAGCCAGCCTGGACACAAAAGGACCTGAGACTCTTATCTCCAATTAACCTCTAGAAAATGGAAGTGGGACTTGGCCCAAGGGTAGGGTGGTAGCCTTGAGCTGAAGAGCTCAGGGACAGCTCCCAGACCAAGCTCAAGTCACATGACCCACAGAAGAAAAAAAGAAAGAAAGAAAAAAAAAAGCCAAAAGCATTGTAGATGGAACTAGGAGGGAAAAATTGAGAAAGAGAAAGGAAAAGGGGGATGTTGTCCAAAGAGAAATGTACTCATGCCTTGACTATATATCATCTTTATAATAACATTACTAAAAAGAATTAAAAAGAAAAGTTAAAAGCAATAGGGTGTTTGCTAGCATGTATGAAAACCTAGGTTAGATTCCCAGCATCACATGGGAAGGGAGTCATTTTTCTTTTCTTTTTTTTCACTATCTTTTGGTCATTTCTTTTGGGGGGCCACTGTGGAGGAAGAGGATCAGCATTACTGAGGTTTAAACTCAAGGCTTCACATTTATGCCGTACTATTTGAGCCACATCCCCAGTTCTTTTACTTCAATGTTAAGACAGGAATTCATGTTTTAGCCTATTGTCAGCTTCAGACCATGTTTCTCCTACTTCTGCCATCTATGTTGTTAGAATTATGAGCTGTAAACTACTTAATTTGAGATAATGGTGGCTGTTCTTTTCTATAAGCATAGCATATCTCCTGAAATTAATATATGGTAACATCTCATGAAACAGTCAAGAGTCCATTTTTGCAATCAGCTCTTACTTAACAGAATACACAAATGATTTCAAAACATGAGTATATGTCACATACAGAAAAATCTCCCAGAGGGGCAGGTATAAAGAGAGGCCGATAAAGCAAACAAAATTATTCCTAACACAGGGATTCAGGCCAAAGAATACACAGAAATGTAATCGAGATGGCCCTTAAATTGATCCGTTTTTTTCTCCCCCTCTTGAAGCAAACTACTTTTCCTACCAGATCTGGTACCAGATTTGTGTTTATGTTAAGAATTTCCACCTCTGGGGCCAGGAGTTTGGCCCAGTGGTAGAGTGCTGGCCTAGCATACACAAAGACCTGAATTCAATTCCTTGGTACCACATGTATAGAAAAGCCAGAAATGGTGCTGTGGCTCAAGTGGTAGAACACTGGCCTTTGGCCTTAAGGAATGCCCAAGGACAGTGCTCAGACCCTGATGAGTTCAAGCTCCAGGACTGGCCAAAAAAAAAAAAAAAATCCAAACCCCCAAGACAAAAACAAAGACCACACACACAGAAAATAATTCCCACTTCTGAGGATTCTGTTTGTTCTCATTCATTTTCATCTTTCAACTAACTCCTTCCCTCTATGTACTAGCTGTCTCTAAATCAGGAGTCCACATGGGTTTCTTTGCTTTACAGATTCACTTTTAGAAAACAGAAACATGGGGACTGGGAGCTTAGCCTAGTGGTTAGGGTGCTTGCCTAGCATGCACAGAGACCCAGGTTTGACTCCTTGGTACCACAAACAGAAAAGCTGGAAGTGGTGGTGTGGCTCAAATGGTAGAGCACTAATGCCGTGAGGAAAAGCCCAAGGACAGTGCTCAGGTCTTGAGTTCAAGCCCCAGGACTGGAAAAAATAAAAAAACACAGACATGCACACTGAGTAAGTTTTTCTTTAGTTATGTTGAAAAAGCCTGTGTCAATTTAAGTGGAAATTATTACTTTTATTTCTTTCTCCATCCCATCTACCATTAGAACTAAACTGGGTACAATTTCCTTTATACAAAGTTCAACATGATAATCTACCATTTCTTTTATTACTCTACATACAAGTAGCTCTTTTCCATTCTCTACAGGTGAAAGCCAAACTTCAGAGATACTAGGTTAAGTGCCATTTCTCATAAGCACCATGATGAAACTAAGCAGAAAGTATGATCCCAAAAAGGCAACTGATGAATTATCTCTGGAGTTCTCAGGACAGCAGTCTTGATCTCCCTCTCTCCTTAATGCAGAGACTACAACTCTCACAGGCCTTAAGTCTATATTACAAGTATCCTACTGACTCCTGGTGTGACCTACCCATTACAGTCAAAGAAGACCAGTGTGCCTGATATTCCCCAGCTTCTGAAGCCTACTGCCTCTCTAGCCCACATTCCCATGACGGGGCTGGCTCCTACAACCCTAATCCAGTCTCGATATACCCCATTTTATTTGCTGACATTAATGTTGAGAACACCAAAACTGAAATAAGTGTTGTACCGATTGGCTTATTAGGCAGCAACTTCAACAAACATATTTTATAAGAGGTTGAGGCAGGGCTGGGAGTTTGGCCTAGAGGTAGAGTGTTTGCTTAGCATGCATAAAGACCTGGGTTCAATTCCTCGGTACCACATACATAGAAAAAAAAAAGCTGGAAACGGTGTTATGGCTCAAGTGGTAGAGCTCTAGCCTTGAGAAAAGTCCAAGGACAGTGTTCAGGCCCTGAGTTCAAGCCCCACAACTGGCAAAACTGGCAAAAAAAAAAAAAAAAGATGGGGCAGGGACCTGGGTTCGATTCCTCGGTACCACATACGTAGAAAAAGCCAGAAGTGGTGCTGAGGCTCAAGAGGTAGAGCTGTAGCCTTGAGAAAGTCCAAGGACAGTGCTCAGGCCCTGAGCTCAAGCCCAGGACTGGCAAAAAAAAAAAAAGAAAAGAAAAAAAAAAGAGGTTGAGGCAAGGTACTACATAGAAGAGGCAAGACCAGCCCTTATTTTAAAGAAAGTAGGAAGAACATAAGAGAAGACAGAAGTGGGGAAGCTATGCCATCCTTAAGTTCAAAAGTAAATATTTCCTTCTGGTACTTACTTTTAAACTTACAACTTCTCTCATTATTATTGTTCTGCTGTTTTTATGCTCCCTACATTCCCACAGGGGAATGGTTTGTCTGACTACACATACTATTTTAAAACCAGTAGTCTTTTTTCCCCCATTATTTTAAAACATGCCACACATGACACATCAAAATATAAAACTTATGGTGTGCAACCCACACAAATCTACCCGTGCCAACTGCTAGGAGAATGCACACACGGGCCTGCTTTCGTTTCTGCTTTCACTACCTGGGAACTTTCCACATTTACAAGTAAATAGCAAACCTAAAGAGGCAAGATGTAACCTGCTTTATATAATCTAGTGCCAAAGTCTGGAAGTGGGGTACAGTATATCACTCCTAGTTAAAAAAATCCACTCTTCTGCAGAGGCCCTCCACTTCACAGACCCTAGAATACAGATCAAGGTCATGGCAGGCAATGCCTTTTTAACATGGCAAGTAAATTCAGGTCAGACCATGGAGAGAAGCATCTACTCAGTTAACAGTATGGTTAACACCTCTCAAACAGGACCAAGTATCATTTTGAAATTGTAAAAACACAGCCCTAAAAGGATGAAACTGAAGAGCAACACATGCACAGTGGCTAACTAAGCTATGAAAAACTAACGAGTAGTCCATAACTCATATTGCAGAATGATCCTTCAACCTCAAGGTTTGACCCTGGCTTGTCTGTCTAGATGAATGTGCTGATTATCTTTCTTTCTCCACTGTTTCTTCAAATTAAAGGACCCCCTCCCCCCCGCAACCCTTATGGCAGTCACAGGCGTGAAACTATGAAACATGGATGTGAAGGAGGCTTGGGGGCAGGAAGGAGAGGCACAGGCACTAGCATGCATCAGATCCCTGCAGCAGTCAATGATTGCCATTTTAAAAAAGGTAAGAAATATTCAGAAAAGAGCACCAGGTAATTACAGTAAAAATCACCTTCACCTTCTCCTCTGAGATTCATTTACTACTATCAGCCAAAAGTCTCCGTCTACAATAATCCCAATTCTTATCTGTGAATTTTATGTCAGAGGTAAAATGAAAAAAGGTTACCCCAATACCTAAAGGAACCCTCAAATCTTTTCATGAGGACTAAATAACCTCATTCATCCAGCACTTACTGAATACCAGGTCTTGGGCAGTCCAAACAAAAAGGACAAAAGGACAGGCTTTCTCTTAAGAGCTCATAACCTTGCATGAAACCTTAATCAACAGACCTATGAAATCCCTCCCATGTTTCTGAAGCATTTTATACAAACTTCTATTATAGGACATTTCACAGTGTGACAGTGGCTGTCTAACAAGCCTTGACAACCTCATAACAAGATGACTAAACTTTCATCTTACACCAGTAGTCCAAAACAGATCCAGCAAAAGGAAGTGGTCAAGAAACTTGCATAGAATATCTAAAATGAGAAATAGTTTAAAAAAAAAACTTTGCTAAGCCAGGCAGTGGTTCACGGCTGTAATCCTAGCTGCTCAGGAGGCTGAGATATAAGGATGGTTGAAGGTTCGAAGCCAGCCCAGGGCACAAAAGGACTTGAGACTCTTATCTCCAATTAACCTCTAGAAAATGGAAAGTGGGGCTTAGCTCAAGGGTAGGGCGGTAGCCTAGAATTGAAGAGCTCAGGGACAACACCCAGGCCCAGGGGTAGGGTGGTAGCCTTAAGCTAAAGAGTTCAGGGACAGCGCCCAGGCTGAGTTCAAGCCATATGACCCACAAAAAAACAAAACAAAATAAAAAAACCCCACAAACTTTGCTGCACTGAGAGATGTATATGCCAAGGAGCTGAAGGGCAGAGAGGATAAGGATTAGCCTACATAAACTCTAGGTCCTTGCTGCTCTGAAACTGGCCTATAGCTAATGTCACTACATCACTTACAAGTCTCAGACCACAACCCAGACCTAACTCACAAGCTCCCAGTCACCTAGTAGGGGGCCCACATGCATCTTCATGTTTGAGAACTTTTGATGTGAGAAATGTGAGTGGGAAAGCTACTAAGACTCAGGCAGCAGGAGTCAATAGAAGAAAGGGACAAAACTAAAACTGAAAAGGGTTGATTCATGAAGCTGTTAAAAGCTGTGATGAACAAGTGCTTGCTCTAAGGATGCAATGAGAATCACTATTTTTTAGCATAAGAAAACGGGGAGGGGGGAATTCTGTTTAAAAGCCATATAAATAAGCTCCCTAATTCAAGTTTACTGGGTTTGTTTATATCACTCTTACACACTTGAGAATGTTCATTTTGTGCTTAGTATATATCAGCCTATAAACCACAAAAAGTCACCTGCTAAATACTTGGTCAATATGCCTTTATTCTTAGCATTATTAAGTGTGCTTCACCATTCAAACAGTAATGTGGTCCTTAAATACGAGCCACCTACCAGCTGACCCTTCTGAAGACAACACAGGTCCTGTCTGCTGCTCACAGCACTCTTGCTGACTCTCACTGATGGCCTGTGGGAGAAAAAGTCCCATCCCTAGGGACCAGAGTACCACCAGACTGGTGGATGTGCAGTCAGCAATGAGGGCACTTTCTGTGCCTTTGTGCTCCTGTCTGCTCTGCAACCCACTATGCCCTCCAACCTCCAATTTTATATTCCAGAAGCACTGCTTTAATGAAACTATCCACTGCCTCAGATGCAAAAGAAGAAAGTCTGAGAGGCACCGTGTGCTGCAATGAGTTGATAAGTGAGGTCCTGTGGCTGGGAGAGGTAGAAAGAAGAGTTCAGTACACTCCTAAGGGATCAGCTTTAGCTTTAACAGTAGGGGGAAAATTACCTTTTTTTCCCCCTTCATTTCAAAATTAACTGGATTCTCCCTCTCGTGGGCCAAATTTACACTACTGTCAGAAAAACACAGTTCATCATTACTACAAAGGGATAACTGGAAAAGTTGGTAAAACCCTAGCTGGGTGCAGTGGCTCACGCCTGTAATACTAGTTATTCAGGAAGCTGAGATCTGAGGATTGCGTTCAAAGCCAGCCTCGGCACTAAAGAAAGTGAGACTTCTATCTCCAATTAACCACTAGAAAATGGGAGAAGGGGCTGTGGCTTCAGTAGTAGAATGGCAGCCTTGAGGTGAAGAGTTCAGGGACAGCGCCCAGGCCCAAGCCCTGGGTTGTTAGGATCTATCCCTTTCAATCACCAATACTTGATGTCTCCAGGCAAGCTCTTATTGTCATAATCTGTTTTGAGGAACACTGGGTCCTAGTCACAGTTAGAATATCAACAGAAGCCCACACACCTAGAGCCATATCTAGAACACTGAGCAATCGAAGAAAAGAGGAGGATCTGCACAGTTATACTGCAAAGTATAGTACTGGAAATTAAAATGACCTGGAGTACTGGCTATTGCTGAAGCAGCCAGACTTCTGAAGTCTGCTATTTCCAACTCCTTCTTCACCAAAGGCTCATCAGTGGGATGGCGCTGAGTAACCTAGGAGCATGGTTTCCTCCTCTGTACTACCTGCTCTCACAGCTTTGCCCTCAGCTCCTCAGAAGTCAAGGTTTCATAAAAGGGAGATGGAAAGCACCCAGAGGACACTCCTGAGCAAACTTAGAAGTAAATCAGTTCTTGCCCCAAGAATCTCATTAAAAGCTACTTTCTCAGCTTATTTCCCTGAAAATGGGATTTATCTGTGCACTTTCAAATCTTTCCCACTTTTTTCATTCCCAAGTCTAAGGTTTTCATCTGTTGTTAAAGAAAATATTAAATAACAGACATTGGCCAATATAATGTTGTTACAAGTTCTTTCAAACTGTGAAAAGTTTAATGTGTAAATGTTTTGTAAAAACACATGAAATTAAATATGAAAATAAAAATATAACAAATGAGGGTTGGGAGCATGGCCTAGTGGTAGACTGCTTGCCTAGCATTCATGAAGCCCAGGGTTCGATTCCTTGGTACCACATACACAAAAAAAGCCGGAAGTGGTGCTGTGGTAGAGCACTAGCCTTGAGGAAAGCCCAAGGACAGTGCTCAGGCCCTCAGTTCATACCCCATGACTGGCAAAAAAATAAATAAATAAAATATATATACACACACATATATATAATAATGAATTTTTAAAAGAGTCATCCAATGACGTAAATTACACCAAACACCCCCTGCTTTTTCTTCACAGCACATTCCTAGAGACTATATTGTAAGGCCAGTTGGACCTTCTCACAGGAGCTAGGTTATTGCTGAAGTGTTATATTCTCATCAAAAGCACCAAGTAATTTAACAGCAAAACACAGCTGAAAATTCCCTAAATAACACAAAGCAATAAAATTAAGACTTTAACCTGTAGGACTGAAGTTTTATGATAGAAAGGATATTACAGTCTAAATCATTCCTCTTCCAAGTCAGTAAAAGGAAACCCTGAAGAACTCTGGCCCGAGGTCAGCAATCTGGTTGAAGAGCAGGACAAAAACCAAACCTCCTATCAATCTAATACACTACCCAAAGCTTACCTTAGATATAAAAGTACCCTAATAAGGTAAAAAGAATATGCCACCATTTTATAAACAGTCTCCAAAATAAGACATGTATAAAGTTAATCAAACTATAACTCTCTCCTAGGGCACATTTTTATCAATGAACACCAGCTATTAAAACCTTTATGTCTGTGTACTTACTAATTAGCTCTGTTTCCTTCTAGGCCTTTTAAAGTTTCATAAAGTACTACAGTTTATAACTGAAATGTCCTCCAAAAGCCCATGTGTGAAAGGCTGGTTCCCCAGATTGTGATGCCACTGCAAGGTACTGGGGAACACTAAGTGGTGGGTCCTCATGGAGGCAAACTCACCATGGGGACATGCTTGGGTGAGATGGGGAATGTGGTTCCTTCCTTCTCTTTCTTCTCAGCCATGAAGTAAGTTCTCTGCTCCACCAGTTGTTTTCATCTTGATATGCTTCCACTGGTCCAAATCAATATGGTCAATCAGTCACGGATTGAAACATCTGTAACTGTCATCCCAATTAACATTTTTCTCTCTATATTTATCTCAGGTCTTTATAGTGCAGTAATGAAAAACTAACTTATGCATAAAACACAGCAGAAAGAGACCTAGATGTCAATCCAGAACAGTCCTGGCTTTTGGCTGTGCCTCACACTTGGAACTCAACCTCAGGCCTGAAGATCTCCTCCTGAAGAGGAACTTGCCAGCTTCCCTGGTCACGGAAGGGCATATAATGAACAGAAGTCACTCTGAGTCCTTACATGGGCCACAGGGACTAGAAAAGAATTTGGAACATAGAGGATAGTAATATAGAATCGTTTATGGCCAAATTTCTCACAAGATTTCTGTAGGCAGACTAAAAAAGTTACACAGAAACGAAACGTAAGACAGACCTAGTGAGATATGCTGCCCAATCAGTTTTCAGTAACCACTGTCTCTTTTTATTCTCTTTCATGTTTTCTACATAACTATTTCATGAAGTCAGAACAGGAATGACAGTGAGCCAGACCATACTCTCCTGATAAAGCCTTCCTCTGCTTGGCTCAAACCTTAGATATCACTGGGAATACAGGGTTAAAAAAATAATACAACTTTCTATGACAACTATGAGGTTGATGGCATAGTCAGAACCTTATCAATTCCTCTGAGTGTAGCCCTGACTTGGAAAAGTTTCTCCTCTTCCTTCTTCAGTACTAGGGATGGAACCTATAGCCTCATGAACAATGGGCAAATGTTCTACCACTGAGCTGCATCTCAGTCCTTTCTTAAATACCTCTATATACTTCTTCTTTACAATCTCACCAATAAAAATAAGTGATCACATGAAAGTCCAACAAGATTCAAAGTCAACTAGAAGGAAATAATCTCTTTTCTGAGTGCTTCTCAGTAGTACATTTTCTAAATACCAGCTAACTGTAAATGTTGGTCTTAGCATGAAAAGACTTCAATTCCTCTTGCTCAAAAACTTTCTTCTTAACCCAAGTCTGAAAATGAGATTTATATCAGAGTTTGTTTCCTCCTACATAATGCAGTACCATTTTCGTTCAAATTTTGAAGTTTTGTTTGTTCTATTTCTCTCCCACCTCCACATCATTCCTGAGACAATTCCTATCTTCATACCTCCCCCTTTAGTAGCTTTCAGCAAACTGAGTCTAAGCCTAAGTCTTACAGAGAAAATTTCACTCAACCATGATGGGGCCAAATTATTGGAACAGTCCTTAGTTTTGCAAATACTTTTAACATAATTCAGACAGTTTAGAATAACATGGCTTGCCAATACGTGCCAAGAGATTTGAAAATCATTTCACAGAAAACTATTTTGGGTTCTAATTTGACACAAAATGCTAAAGGCACAAAAGTTAAAGATGCAGGTAATTTCACAGCCCTTAACTAATCTTTGTAGAATAGAGAACCAGTACCACAGAACTATTACCTGACAGCTAAAGCAATAGACTGAGCCACAAAAACTTCATTCTTAAATCCTATGAAACCTATCTTCCCTGGATCGGAGCAAGCTCAGGAAAACATATGCTGATGGTGACAACGGACTTCCTCTACCTCTTCCAGATGACCAGAGGAAGTCGAAGCTCCAACAGTTGGAAAACTATGGAATGGTTGGCAGTGATTCGAGTATGAGAGGACCCAGAGAACAGACCTTGGCACAGGATGAAACAACTATCTTCTGGACAGTCTTTCATGTATACATGTATATACAAAAGAATAGCCAGCACTATTATATGCACAAGCTAGGTGCTTGAAGCTACCAGAATAAAAAAAATACCAGAAGACCACTGAAATATTAAACAACTTTATCTTGGTGGGTAGAGAAAACCAAACAACTGGGTAAGACATGGAATGTTAAGCAAAAACAGGGAGCTGGAAAAGGTGACAGGCTTTTGGGAAGAGGTCTTGAGCAAGGCAGAGCTTGGGCAGGTGCAGAGGACTGGCCCTGGCATCCTGACCTCACACCTTCCTTCATTTCCTCCTTGGGCTCCTTCCTTTCCTTGGCATTTAACACATAGCCTCCCCAAGGTATCCTTGAAAGGGAAGAGGCCATGTTTCTTAGGTCCTCTAGGAAATTAAAAGGGCACACAATTCAAGTTAAGCTTCAAAGATGAGAATGCCCCATTTCAAAAGAGACAGCTAGAGCTAGCATTGCCACGTCACCCTCCATATCTTCCCCTGCCTCCCCTGCTTCAGACTGTCAGGGCCCACCGCAAGTACACTTTCACTCCAGTCTCACTCTCACATAGCTTATGTTTGACGACTGAGAGAATAATTATAGAATCCTGATTTTTCTTCTCCACATTGTTGAAACACTGTAAAACAAACACACTTTTCTCTGGTAACAAGAAAAAGATATGGGGCCAGGAGTTTGGCCTAGTGGTAGAGTGCTTGCCTAACATGCATGAAGACCCGGGTTCGATTCCTCAGTACCACATACATAGAAAAAAGCCGGAAGTGGTGCTGAGGCTCAAGTGGTAGAGCTCTAGCCTTGAGAAAGTCCAAGGACAGTGCTCAGGCCCTGAGCCCAAGCCTGGAAAAAAAAAAAAAAAAAGAAAGAAAGAAAGAAAGAAAGAAAGAAAGAAAGAAAGAAAGAAAGAAAAAGATATCTTAAGCCAAGTGCTAGCGGCTTATGCCTGTTATTGTAGCTGCTCAAGAGGCTGAGGTCTGAGGATCATAGCTCCAAGCCAGCAATGGCAGAAAAGTGTGAGCCTCCTTATCTCCAAAAAACCACTCAGAAAAAGCTGGAAATGGTGCAATGGCTCAAAAGGGCAGAATGCTAGCCTTGAGCACAAAGAGGCTCAGGACAGAATCCAGGCCCTGAATTCAAGAAAAAAAAAAGTTAAAAAAAAACCCCCACACATACATAACAATGTGAGTGAAGCTTAAAATATGCTAAGTTAGTCAGCTCCAAAGGACAAGAACTGTATGTTTTCTACTAATGAATTCTCTATAAGCTCATGGTCAAGTCCACAGTGATAGAAGAATGGTGTTGCCAGAGCAAGCAGGGACAGATGAATGGGCAGTGACTTTTTTTGTTACTTCGATTTCTGGGGACTTGTTTTTTGTTTGTTTTTTTAATAAGATAGGGTTTTACTACATGGTACAGGATACCTGGAACTTGTGATCGCTGTATGCTGGGAATACAGAAGTATGTTACTACACCAGATAATTAATGGACATAGCTTCTATTTTACAATAGGAAAGACTTCTGGAGATATGTAAACATACTTAATGTTACTGAACTATAGTCCTAAAAAATGATTTGAATCATGAATCTGAGGGTCTGTGTATTTTACCACACTTTCCAAAATAAATAAAAAGAACAGCTTCAAGGAATGCATTTTTATCTAAACAAGCTATACTTAACAGTACACATACTTTCCTCCAGCATTGCACAATGGTTCCAGCAATTAAAATACCATCTAGGACCTAGGGCTGTGGTCAGCAGTAGAGCCAAGTATTCATAGGACCCAGGCTCAATCCCCAGAACTAAAACAACAAACATTGGGGGGAAAAATAAAGTAAGGAAGGGAGAAGGGCAAGGAAAGAGAGACTATATAATTTCCTAACCAAAATATATTCAAAGTGAACATCTGTACCAATTTTTTTGAGTCTAGAATGTTCCCTGGAGAAAATCACCAACTGCCTCTCTGGTGATGTATTTAGCATCATTATCACAACACAACCACCACCATCATTCACTGAATCCCTATCATGTATTCACCGGATACACATTACTAAAATCCTCAGAAGCCTACAGGGAAGGAACTGTCCTCACTGTACAGATGAAAAAATGCAAGACCATAAAGCTGGGAAGTGGCTAAAGTCTACGCATTGCTGACCTGTGAGTAGTCCTGCTCTTCAGCATCCTGTCTACCTCTTCACAAACGACATGCACAAAGAAGTGGCTGCCCAGAGTGGATTGCAAGTTGCCCATTTGTTCCTATAACACAGACACACTGAATACCTGCTCTACACCTTCAGCACAATATCACAACAGCTGGATCCAGAGATTCCAAATGGAAAAGCAGAAGCTGCAACTCCTCACATGTTAGGGTCTCCAGTCCTGGGCATTAACTTACTCTAAAGCAAAAAATGACTTCAATGCTCTGGTTCCTCACACATAGTCTTATGAATTAACTTCCATCACGAATCCTAGCACATTGTTTATCCTAAATGTACCTGCTCCTCACAGACCCCACTTAGTCTTGGGGAGGAGTTGCAGAAATGAACGGTCCTGTCCTAACCTTCCATCCATACTTTTCAAATGTCTTAAACTCCCCTGACCAACAAGAACTAAGAGCACTGACCTTTCCAAGTTCACTGTTTAGTGGGGGGGGGGAGGGAGAGGAGGAAGCAGGGGAGACATGTAGAAACCAGGCATTTCTTTTTAAGATTTATGCAAACTGAGCCCTCTAACTTGGAGTTTGTTTTAATGTAAAAACTAAGTAAATCTTAGCTCTTAAGTTGGCACTGAAAAAGTGGCCTGTATTTATACAATGTGTTTAAAGACCTCTGGGCTTCCAGCCCCAGCACTAGCCCAGATAAGGAAGTGAATGCAGTGAGCGAGCAGCACACAGAGGACCTCCCTACAGGCCCTGAAGCCAGTTCTAAAGCAAGTTCCTCCTTTGAACAACTGTCTGTGGCATTCCCTGGCAACATCTTCCTCTGAGTAATACAAGTGTCAGGACACTTATTATTAATGGGGCTTCACGCTAGTTGTTTTGCTTTCTCACTTATAAATTCCCTGAGGTCAGGTACTGTCAAACTTCCCTATTTCCCATAAGAGAAACTTGCTGTGGAAGTTGCTTCCAAGAAGAGTCCCTGGGTATGGAAGGAACAGGCCTTCTCCCAAAACTGAACTGTAAACAAGTCTTCCTTTTTCTTTTTCAAATCCAGTGTGGACAACAGTCATTTATCCTGTAGTCTATAGGGCTCATTTTTTCCTTCATCCCTACCTCTCAATTCAGCTAAATTCCCAGTGCTAAAGTTCCAGGTTTGGCCCCAACCCATCACCCAGAAAGAAAACATTGCTGTCCAATTCCCCTTGACTTTACCATTTCTACTTTCACTTTCTTAAAAGGCCACTTATTCCTATCACTAGTGTCACA
This sequence comes from Megascapheus bottae, assembly GCF_031878675.1. Taxonomy (NCBI): domain Eukaryota; kingdom Metazoa; phylum Chordata; class Mammalia; order Rodentia; family Geomyidae; genus Megascapheus; species Megascapheus bottae. Next base: position 21,022,633 of record NC_143531.1, read on the forward strand.
AGTAATTAATTAATAAATAGTCTGTTGCCCGAAAAGTGGAGAGAAGCAAAGGCTACAGACTGATCAGGAAAAATAGAGATATGTGCTCAAAAATTTAAAATTCAGAAAATAAAGTCACAGGTTAAGGCCCATCCAGGGGTTCGCAGTCCCAAGTACTCAATTTCCTATCCAGTCTGTACTGACAGAACAGGCAGGTAAGAATAGCCATCTGAGGATGCAGCTATGAAATCAGTGTGTATGTGTCCTCCACAGTTCATCAGAAAAGCTGAAACCTGGTTCTGATATATCCTGGAGATACCGAGAACAGGACCTGAGAACTTTTAGGCAACTGACTTTTACTGTAGGCATATACCAATATGTACAAGAGCCCCTTTTTTTGAGACTATCACATGTAACTCCCAATCAACAGAAATTTTTGTAATTATCAGCCAGTTTCACTAATCTACACTACTCACACACATCCTACTTGTCATATTACATTTGCTCTGCACGGTGACTTAGTACTAAGACAAAATAGTGACAATAACAATGTGTTCGCTGTTTTCAACCTTTTTGATTCCATGTAGTTTTTCAGCTAACGCCTGTTTCTTATTTTCATAAACCTTGATAGTAGGCTGGGCCTCCTCTAGTTCTATTTTTTCTAGGGCTCTGCAATGTATGTCCCTCCTTATCCCTTGCCACATCCTTCTGTCATACCAAAACCACTTAATGCCTTTTCAAATATTCAGCAGCATCCTACAGTACTATCCAAAAGTGCTCAGAAAATGTGAAGAACTTTTATGTTCAAATGTTCACTGCTACAATCATAGCACTTAATATGCATAGTGCTGTGGGCAATGTGTGCAAATGCCAACATCTGCTGACCTCAACCTCAATTCTAAACATTAAACTGCCTGGAGTCAAGTTACATCCTTATATATTCACTTCTATTCACTACGTTTCTTCTCTCACTAAAACAAAGTCAGAAATTTCCTATCTGAAAAGTTTACTTAATTTTCACTGTTATATAAGACTCCTAGTAAGTTCAAATAGAGAAGACTTCTAAACAAATCACCTTGAAAGCCTGCCACTCAGACTAATAAAATTTCAAGCCATAGAAAACTGGATCCACCTTCTTTGTCACCCTGCACTAGAATTAACTCCAAATGGATCAAAGACCTGGAGGTAAAAGCTGACACACTGAAAACTTTACAAGTAGGAATAGGAGATACACTAGGCCTCCTTGGCACAGGGTGAAACTTTCTTATAAGAACCAAGAATCACAACAAATCAGAGAAAGGCTGGATAAGTGGGAATGCATTAAACTGCAGAGCTTTTGTATGGCAAAGGACATAGCTAGTAAATTAAATAGGAAGCCTACAGAGTGGGAGAAGATCTTCACCAACCAAACAACGGACAAAGGCCTCATATCTAAAATATATCAACAACTCAAAAAATTGAATCACTCCAAAACTAAAAGTACCAACCATCCCATTAAAAAATGGGCCAAAGACTTAAAGAGAGTCTTCTCTGAAGAAGAAACAAAAATGGCCTATAGACACATGAAGAAATGCTCAACATCTCTGGTCATAAAAGAAATGCAAATCAAAACAACTCTAAGATTCCACCTCACTCCAGCTAGAATGGCCAGGATCAGGAAAACAAATGACAACAGATGCTGGAGGGGATGTGGCCAGGAGGGATCACTACTACACTGTTGGTGGGAGTGCAAACTTGTTCAACCACTATGGAAAGCAGTGTGGCAGTGCCTCAAAAGGCTAAACATAGAACTCCCCTATGACCCAGCAATTTCACTACTTGGCATTTACCCAACCATCCAAAATCTAGGGCATACTAAATCCACTAGCACAACAATGTTCATTGCAGCATTATTCACCATAGCAAAGATATGGAACCAACCTAGATGTCCCTCAGTTGATGAGTGGATCAACAAGTTGTGGTATTTGTACACAATGGAATTCTATGCTGCTGTCAGAAAAAATGACATCGACCCATTTGTTAGGAAATGGAAAGACTTAGAAAAAAATCATATTAAGTGAAGTAAGCCAGACTCAAAGGAACTTAGGCTCAATGGTTTCCCTCATTTGTCAGAACCAGTAGAAACCTTGGGCTCTACTAGCAGAGATCTGCAATAGAGCAAAACCTTGATATATAAGGCCATATAGTATGAAGCTAATTGAAAGGACCTCCAGGATACTGAAACAAAAGCCATATAATGAATGATTGTTGTCCTTAATGTACTACGTTATCTCCTTTGCTGTCTCTTGGGTATCTCATATTGTTACAGTATCTCACTTTGTTATCTGATACATTGAATTTATTTGTATTTGGTTATTTGAAATTAGATAGGGAAGGGGGGAAAACCAAGACGGGGGAGTGGGGGGGGGAGGGTGATGGGTACCAAGACATGTGAAAGGGTATCAATGTATGTGAATTAATGCACCTTCTATCTGGCAAATATCATGTAACCCTTTTATTAATTACAATAAAAAAATTATAAAAAAAAAAGAAAACAGGATCCAATAGACTTAACAACAGTGAATCACAGAGTGAATTAGGAGAGACTATGGAATTGAGTGATTTCACTGCATCATTGCAGGATATCAGCTGATCAAAATAGGTTATTTTGACTTCTGGTCCAGAGTTTGAGAATAAAGGAATGCCTAAACACACACTGCACACAAGGCTAATCAAAGCCATTGAAAGCATTTTAAGAGATTTTCTTTTACTGCTACTATATTCTTCATAAGCCTACTAAGAACTCTGCCTCAGATAGGCAAAGAATCCTCTCCTTGATGCTAAAAACAGCTAATGAACACCACTCAGCATTTCAGTGTACCTAGTGTATCCTAGTCAGAGGCAAACCCGGGTTTTGTGGGACTAGAAACTATTGTAGGGAAATGTTATTTTTATTTATTTTTGTAGGTCATGAGGCTTGAACTAGGCCTGGGCACTGTCCTTGTGCTCTTCAGCTCAAGGCTACCGCCCTACCCTTGAGCCAAATCCCACTTCCTGTTTTTTCTAGAAGTTAACTGGATAGAAGAGTCTTAGGTCCTTTTGCATGTGAGCTGGCTTTGAACTTTGATCCTCAGATCTCAGCCTCCTGAGTAGCTAGGATTACAGGTTTGAGTCACTGTGCTGGCTAAGTGTTGCTTTGAAAGAAAAAAAAAATCCCACACATCTTACTTTTTCTTTTGGGTATCAGTCCTAGGTTTGAATTCAGGGGCTAGGTGCTGTCCCTGATCTTTTTTGCTCAAGACTAGGGCCCTGCCACTTGACCACTTTCAGCTTTTAGGTGGTTAATTAGAGATAAAAGTTTCACAGACTTACCTGGCCTGCACAAGCTTTGAACTGTAATCCATAGATCTCAGCCTCCTAAGTAGCTAGGATTACAGGTCTGAAACACCAGTGCCCTGATATACCATACTTTTGAAAGTGTATACAATGTGTCCAAGCATTCCTAGGAAACATCTCAATGGTTTAGAAAGATTCCATGCAAAAAGAGATCTGAAGAGTGTGGTTCAAAGCCAACCCAGGCACTAAAGTTCCTGAGACTCTTATCTTCAATTAACCACCAGAAAACTGAAAGTGGTGCTGTGGGTCAAGGGGTAGGGCAGTAGCCTTGGGCTGAAGAGCTCAGGAACATTACCCAGCCACAGAGTTCAAACCCCACAACTGACCCAAAAAAAAAAAAAAAAAGAATCCATGGTAGTCAGAACAAGAGAAAGTATGCTGGTAAAGCTAGGGAAAGAGACAGGAAAACTTCCAATGATAAGACATTTGGACAGGAAGACCAGAAGGAAGCCCAGGAAGTAATCTTCTAACACAGTAAGTAAATTTCCAGCATAGGAAATGAGGCCAATGGTGAAAAACAAACACAATTTCGATAACTTAATTTTAATAAACAAATATAAATTAAAATAGACATATAATGTCCTTGAGCTTCTTAGATTAAAATTTAAAACATGAACAAAAGTGCTGGAAAGATTGTGGGGCAGGTGATCACCTCAAGATATTTGTATGTATAAACTTGCAAAATCTCTCTGAAACTATTTCTCTAGAAATATTTCTCAAGGACCTTAAATCCTGCTAAGTTTTTTTTTGTTTGGGGGGGGGGATTTTGGTCAGTTACAGGGCTTGAACTCAGGGCCTGGACACTATCCCTGACTTATTTTTGTTCAAGACCAGCACTCTATACCACTTTGAACCACAATGCCACTTCCAGTTTTCTGGTGGTTAGCTGGAGATAGGAGTCTCATGGACTTTTCTTCATGGGCCAGCTTTGAATGTGATCCATAGATCTCAGCCTCCTGAGTAGCTAGGATTACAGGTGTGAGCCACCAGTGCCTAAGGGCTCTGCTTCTTTTATCTAGCAATTCCAATAATGAATCTTAAATTCTTGCAGAAGCATTCAAAATACAGATGGAATCTGTATTTGCCCTTAAAATTAAAACTGGTGGAAGCTGGGGAATGATCAGCTGCAGAGCACTAATCAGCATTATTGCTCTAACTCTCCCTTTTCCTTGTCTCTCTTCCTCTCCCTCTCCCTCCCCCCCTCTATATATACACATATATATACATACACATATATGCATATATATATAACACACATACATACATGAAACCAAATGAATCTCATGTATAAAGGATGTTTTTAAATTATGGAACATCCATATAATGAACAAGGTAGTCACTAAAAGTGATACAAATACAAATATGCAAAGATGGTCACGATATACTAACAATTTACTATAGGAGGGCCTAGATTAAACAGTTCTATGGTGGAGCATATGCTTAAAACCTGGGTTTAATCTCCAGCACCAAAATATATACAAATATACACACACATACACACACATAGTTATCATATGAAGTACCAATTCCACACTTAAGATACATACCCAACTGGAAACACATCTACTTAAAACCTGTACACAAATGTTCCTGACAGCATGACATGGAACAGCACCAAACTGGAAGCAATCCCCACATGCATCAATTGATGAATAAACTGTGGTATATCCATACAGTGAAATATGTTAATAGAAAGGAATGAAATATTAACATACCACAATGGGATAAACTGAAACATCACATAAAAGGAGCCAGTCTCAAAGAGTGTACAAATCACTTTAATTCCAACTGTATTAAATGACCAGAACACACCAATCCATAGGGACAGAAAACAGATTAGTACTTCCTAGGGATTGTAGAAAATAGATGGTGTGGGGATTTTTATGGAGTGATGAAGACAGTGGTGATGACTGCATAATGGTGAATATATTAAAAATCACTAGGGCTAGAGATGTAGTTCAGTGATAGAGCACTTGCTTGGCATACATAAGATCTTGGGTCTGATCTCCAGCACCAAAAAGAAAAAAAAAATTAAATAACTAATAAATAGACAAGACCACTGAATCATACACTCTGAACATATCTCGAAAAAAGCTATTACTTTAAAAGTAAGTATTAGCTCTGTATTTTTTTTTTTTTTTTTTTGGCCAGTCCTGGGCTTGAGCTCAGGGCCTGAGCACTGTCCTTGGACTTTCTCAAGGCTAGAGCTCTACCACTTGAGCCTCAGCACCATTTCCCGGTTTTTTTTTTTCTTTCTATGTATGTGGTACAGAGGAATCGAACCCGGGTCTTCATGCATGCTAGGCAAGCACTTTTACCGCTAGGCCAAACTCCCTGCCCCTTAGCTCTGTATTTTATGTTGGCTTTAATTTCTTTGTATTTCATAATGTTTTCCCTAAATTTTTTGTTTTGTTTTACATATAAATTTTATTGTCAGAATGATGTCTATAGAGGGGTTACAGTTACATTCGTAATAAAAATTGGGACAGTAATGGTACACACAGTAATGGCTATTAGTCTTACCAGAATGATTAAATGATATGCCATTTGTAGAAAGCTTTAAAGAGTAAGACAAAGCAGGAATTTGATTTCCATTTTGAAAACAGAGACGTGGCCTTCTACTTACATCACCACACATTCTTAACTTGTTTCTCATCACTTAAAAAGCAATTCTCTTCTCAGCTACAACAAATGCCAAATAAAAGTAAGCTCCAAGAGTAACATGGCAAGTAACACATGAAAGGCTCTAGATCTATTAAGACATGTGTGCTGTTCATCCACTCCATATGCTGTGCTTCCTGCCCACAAAGCCAGGAACTCTTGTAACTTAAGGGACCATTCATCTCATTTTTGTAGAGGAGGAGATCAAAGCTTGCATTTACTTGGCCAAGGCCACCCAGAGCATGAAGGTGAGCCAGTATCCAACAAAGCTTCATGATTCCATAGCTTAGGCATTGCAGTATCTGAGGGGAAAATGGTAACTAAAAAGTAATCTCTTAAAACCTGTAATAGATGTAAGAGGAAAAATGAGGACTGAGTTGGAGAAGAGCACTTGCCTAGCAAGATCAAGGCCTAGTAGGGGGAAAGGATGTGTGTGTGTGTAGGGGTGCTCGGCAAGAAGCTAACTTATTTAGGTGTGCATTTACCTTCAAAAATAAAGGAGTTATAAATATAAATGCTTCATATTTAGTAAATGTTGTTATAGCCTCAAATATATGAAGAGTGAATCAAGAGTTGAGAATTTTTATCATAACCCTTGAAAAAATTATGATCTGACAAAGAGAAAGTCAGAGGAAGGCAATTTTTTTTGCCAAAATTCTTAAGAACAATTTTAATGTTTTGACATGTAAACATTCTCTCTTAAAGCATTGCATCATGCTGTCAAGCTTCTCGTCTTCAATTCCCAAAAAACACTGGCCACACACCAGATGGGGGAATAAAAGGAATAGAAACTAGAATTAAGGAGGAAGACATGCTTGAATGAAGATCAAAGTGTTACACTTATAATTAAATATTTCCATGTTATGGCAGCTTCGGCATCCCTACACATCCTTAGAACTAGAATGAGTAGAATACAGAGAAAACAAGAAAACCTTGCTGTTTTCCCCAATACCTAATCCAATTTCTTTAATTGACTCAGCATTCTTCTTTTTATTTATTTATTTTTTTGCCAGTCCTGGGGCTTCACCTCAGGGCCTGAGCACTGTCTTTGGACTTTTCTCAAGGCTAGAGCTCTACCACTTGAACCATATCACCATTTCCAGCTTTTTTCTATGTATGTGGTACCGAAGAATCAAACCCGGGTCTTTGTATATGCTAGGAAAGCACTCTACCACTAGGCCAAACTCCCGGCTCCAGCATCCTTTTTTAATACCTCCTAACCCCTTTGTCCTATTGTAATCTTCAGTTTACATGTGGTAAATATAAATAAGAAATAAACTGAGCCAAAAGTAAAAGGATTATCACTCTTCATAGCTTTCTCTAGTAAATATGTTCCAGCAAAAGCAATAAAAAGGAAACATCAATTTATTTCCTTTTAGGCTAACATACTAGTGTGCAAAACATTACCAACAACAGAGTCAAGTCAGATTGCAAGATGTCTTGACCCCTATTGATCCTTCCTTAGCTTCCTTTGCCTTCTTTATGCCTCCCCAAGTTCTCAAGACTACTTGATATCCAAAACAAGATAATGAAAAGAAACAAACAAAAAACAGCACAAGAGGTGCTAAGCATGACACAGGTGAATTAAAACAACATTAAGTGACCAGAAGTGTGTCCTAGTGGTAGAGTACTTGCCTAGTATGCACGATGCCCTAGTTCGATTTCTTGGTACCATATACACAGAAAAGACTGGAAGTGGTGCTTAGGCTCAAGTGGCAGAATGCTATACTTGAGCACAGAAAGGCTGAAGGATGGTGCCCAGGCCTTGAGTTCAAGCTCCAGGAATGGCAAAAAAAAAAAAAAAAAAAAAAAGAGAGAGAGAGAGAGAGAGAGAAACACAACATTAATATTCTGATAATGCACACTGCATGCAGGTAGGTATGTTTGTGTGTTCGTGTGTGTGTCCCCTTCTCTCTCTATATATATATGAGTAAATAGACTCGAGAAGGAAAGAGGTGAGATATCTTTTTGGGGTATATGAGGCTATGGGGGCCATGTGACTTAGAGGGTCTGGGTCGTGTACTTCTGTCTATCCACCTGTATTTGCTATACATTTTAAAGCAAAGGCTCCACTACACGACAAAAATTCAGAACTGGAACATTTTAATTGTTTAGTCTTTGTTAGACTTATTTCTAGTCTCAAGTGAAATTTTTTACACATCATAGCTATGCCTTTATGAGTCTTAATTGTTTGACAAAGCACATTCACACCTAGAGTATCATTACAGTCAGAATATCATTACAGTCTTGCAATGAGGTAGAAAAACTTTAGCTCCCTTTTGCTTGTGGTAAATGCAAACTAAGTCACAAACGGGTAAACTGAAGGACCCACCCACATCCTCTGCCTTTTTGTCCTGGCTCCAGCACTAATTTAAAGCATTACTATCATTTTTTTCTTTTACCACATACTCTGGTTTATTCTAATAGATGGTTTTACAAAACTATACCTAGTTATAATGAGTAAATTTGAAAATGATAATAAATCATAGTGCTCTATTTTAAATAAACGTTTACTTTACATAACTAACCTTAGCCCATTCTACTCTAATATGATTAACTGGCCCAATTTTGGTACAGTTCTAAATGCTATGTAAAAATCATTATATTCTGCATTGGAACCAAGCAACTTGAGGGTATATATGGGTAGGTTTGGGGAAAAGAGGGGAGAACTATGCAAGAGATAACACTGGTCAAGAAGCATACTAGGGGCCAGGAGCATAACCTAGTGGTAGAGAGCTCAACTCACATGCATGAAGCCCTAGGTTCAATTTCTCAGTGCTACACAGAAAAAGCCAGAAGTGGCGCTGTGGTTCAGGTGACCTTGAGCAAAATTTGTCCAAGAACAGTGCCCAATCCCCAAGTTCAAGCCCCAGGACTGGTAGCGAAAGAAAGAAAGAAAGAAAGAAAGAAAGAAAGAAAGAAAGAAAGAAAGAAAGAAAGAAAGAAAGAAAGAAAGAAAGAAAGAAAGAAAGAAAGAAAGAAAGAAAGAAAGAAAGAAAGAAAGAAAGAAGGAGAGAAAGAAGGAAAGAAAGAAAGAAAGGAAGGAAGGAAGGAAGGAAGGAAGGAAGGAAAAAAAAAGCATTATTTTATTTATTTATTTATTTATTTTTGCCAGTCCTGGGCTTGAGCTCAGGGCCTGAGCACTGTCCTTGGACTTTCTCAAGGCTAGAGCTCTACCACTTGAGCCTCAGCACCACTTCCGGCTTTTTTTCTATGTATGTGGTGCCGAGGAATCGAACCCGGGTCTTCATGCATGCTAGGCAAGCACTTTAACCACTAGGCCAAACTCCCGGCCCCAAGAAGCATTATTTTAATAAATTGATTTGTTGGAACTGTTTTGTACAACTACTTAAGGATAAATTATTTAAAAATCAAGGCTACAAAGATTCTGAACTCAGACAATGACAGGTGCTGGCAGGGTTGTGGGGGAAAAGGAACCCTACTGCACTGATAGTGGGATTGTAAGCTAGTTCAGCCACTCTGGAAAGCAGTGTGGAGGTTTCTTAAAGAACTGAAAATAGACTTTCCCTACGATCCTGCCATACCACTCCTGGGCATCTATCCTGAATATCATAACCCAGGATATGATAAGGACACCTGCTCAGCTATGTTCATCTCTGCACTATTCACAATAGCCAGGCAATGGAAACAATCTAAATGCCCTACTGCAAATGTGTGTATACATACACACACACACACATACACACACACAATGGAATTCTACAGAGCCAACAGACATGATAAAATAATGGCATTTGCAGGGAAGTGGATGAATCTAGAGTGAATCATGTTGAGTGAGATAAGTCAAGACCAAAGGAACAAAAGGTGCATGTCATCCTTCATATGTGGCTATTAGATCCAAGCAGTACAAGAGCGAGGACTCACTATTTGCATACCCAATGCTATGGACATGGTATTGGAAATATAAACACAACTACATAGACATAAAAATCTATGACTCCATAGACAATGTTTTATTACACAGATTAATATCTATGACATACAAACCCTCAGCCTAATTTTAATTATGTTCTAAAATCTAAGTACCAGTGATTGTATATAGAGATTCCCTTCTTGAATACTTATTTATTATATACGTCATTTGAAATATGATGTAAAATCAATGTTAAATTCTTTAATTTAAAAAAGGAAGAAGAAATAATCAAATCTTAAATGAGAAAGCTAGAGCAAGGAGAAACTGCACATGAACATGTGCTCAGTGTTAAGGTTCTTGAGAAGTGTCCTAAGTGAGAAAACTCTCATCCCAGTTAAGTATGAGAAAATGAAATGTCTATTTGCTTTAATGCACAGCTTATAGTTTAAAATTAACCTCTAGATATTTCTGTATTTTTCCGGCTAAAAACAGATCTCAAGTATTTGGGTCAACAAAAATAAACATGATGAGGAAGAGTAAAAAAAAATAAAATCAACCAGCAAAATGAGACTTTCTAGAAAACTTACATTTAGGAACAGAGTTATGAATCCCTACTTACTCTTTTAACAGAAATAATGCAAACATTTAAAACCTAGGACATAGGCTTTCCAGGAGGTATGCAGAATTAGAGCACTTCTAAAGCAGAGCAACCAAAAATCAAACACCAAACAGTCAAGGCAATATGTATAAATTATCTCCTTACAAGATAATATATGACTAATACAAGCCTTACAAGATAGTTACTATTTCCAATTTTCTCACTGCATATATTTTTGAAACTAATGATAAGCTGAACTCATTTAAAGGTATATACTAGCCAGGCACTGGTGGCTCAAGCTTGTAATCCTAGCTTCTCAGGAGACCAAGATATGAGTACGGCAATTCCAAACCAGCCCAGACAGAAAAGTGCATGTGGGACTTTTATCTTGAATTACCCACTCAAAAACCGGAAGTGACCCCATGGCTCAAGTGGTAGAGTACTAACCTTGAGCACAAAGAGGCTCAAGCTCAAGCCCCCAGCTAAAGCCCCAAATTAACAAAAGCTTTACTGTTCAATTTAACATGTTACGATTCACTTGTCAACCAAAGTATAAGTTAATATGTCAGTGATCCTTGGTGTCAATCCCTACGGAGAACAAATGTTACATTCTAGAAGCTTAGGATCAAGTGTATAGCTTACCTAAGGCTGAGATAAAGAGACTATTGGATGCTAAACCCAATATAACTGCTTTTCTCATCTTCCTTAGAAAGAGGTTGTTAAGGAGACACACACATGCGCGGAGAAAAAGTCCTTTCTTAGGATACCTTGCCACTGAGATGCAACTATATGTTATGTTCTGGAAATGAGAATGTATGTTCTGAAAGTAAGACATGGGGCTACTTCCTGAAAAATGGTAGAGGAGCAACAGCTGTTGCAGCTCCTTACTCTGTCCTGGAGGAGAAATGAACTTGAGCCTGCAAGCATAAAAGATGGGGGCAAAGAATAAGCTCTACCAGGATGATCATGTAGTGATCGTGTCTGCACTGTTACCCACTGCTCTCCAGAGTGAACAATCTGAAGTGAACTTCTACAGTGTTCTGATCCTCCATCACCAGTAGGCATGATGGCAAAAATAACTGCAACTCCTGTAATTATCTACACACAGCCTGCAAGTCCTTATCATGAACCAGAACCAGAAAGATACTTTATTTGTAGAATCATCTCCTAAAGTACCAGCAAGGTCAATCAGAAGTATTCATGATCCATTTATTTTCAGTTTTCGGCCAAGCTTCCCCTATTTTCTCCCAAACAACAACAACAACAACACACACACACACACACACACACACACTCACTCTCTCTCTCTCTCTCTCTCTCTCTCTCTCTCTCTCTCTCTCTCTCTCTCTCTCTCTCTCTCTCCCTCCCTCCCTCCCTCCCTCCCTTCCCTCTCTCCCTCTCTCTCTCACCCCCCCTCTCTCTGATATTCTAGGTAGATGGCAGTGTTCTTTTTGGTTGGTCATGGGGCTTGAACTCTGGGCTTGGGCACTGTTCCTAAGCTCTTCAGCTCAAGGCTAGCACACTTATCACTTTGAGCCACAGCTCTACCTCCTGGATAGCTGTCTTCTGTCAGTGATATGGACACCTATGGCTACACCTCAATCCTTCTACTACTTTCATTCCACAATCTCTATCTCTCATCACCCCCTCTCTTTTAGGCACTGGGGATTAAACTAAGGGGACTTGCATATGCTAGGAAAATGTTCTACTAGTCCTAGAGCTACATTCCTGGCCCTTTATACTCATTTCTTATGGTCCAGAATCTTTTTTTGTTTTCTTTGCCAGTCCTGGGGCTTGAACTAGGGTCTTGGGCATGGTCCCCGAGCTTCTTTTGCTCAAGGCTAGTGCTCTATCACTTGAGCCACACTATCGCTTACAGCTTTTTCTGTGTATGTGGTACTGAGGAATTGAACTCAGGGCTTTATGCATGCTAGGCAAGCACTCTACCACCAGGCCACATTCCCAGTTCTGGTCCAGACTCTTTTAGAAATCAACTAACAGCTCCTTTCCTAACATTTTCTTTTTCACTGTGGGCCTTTATTACTTTTTAAATTCCTATCCAAGACAAAAAAATCTTGGAGCCTTATTATCCCGAAATTCTAACAAAAGAAGAAACAAATGAGTTGTGCCTAGGATAAGCCAGAGATGAGGCTAAGCTCTCTGCAACGTACTACATTCAAGGTAGAGAACACAAACATTAACACTGAAGCTTTGCTCTGTCCCCACTCACAGGATTATAGGCTACAGAACTGGCCGCACTGTGCAGTGGGTTTCTCCCCAAAATTCTCTTAAGTTGATCCATAACTGCAAAGTCTGAAATTGAAATGGGCACAGTTGAGGCTGCACTAACTTCGAAACAGCAACTTGGCAATTTCCTGCTTTCAATGACTACTTCTAAAAAGTGACTGAAAGGCCTGGGCAAAAGGAAACTCACCTTTGTTTGGGAAGCCAAGTAAGAAGACCCTATGAGCCAGAGGTCCATAGGCACTCACCTTCATTGTTAACAGCCATAGAAATAATAAGAATTCATTTTCCATGTCTTTATTGTTAAGAACTGCAAGCTAAAAAGAACTGTATTTGTCTCTCCTCCTTCTGTGACACCCACATCCCACACCCACCTTTTTTTTTTTTTTGCCAGTCCTGGGCTTGAGCTCAGGGCCTGAGCACTGTCCTTAGACTTTCTCAAGGCTAGAGCTCTACCACTTGAGCCTTAGCACCATTTCTAGCTTTTTCCTATGTATGTGGTACCGGGGAATTGAACCCGGGTCTTTGTGCATGCTAGGCAAGCACTCTACCACTAGGCCAAACTCTCGGCCCCCACACCCACCTTTTTATGTAAGGCAACTAGCCATGTAAGGAATGGGCAGTCTCTGTTCCAGAACTCTGCAAAAAACATTTTCATGAACCAAGCCACTGAAACACATCACGGTGTTTCAAATTAAACAGTGAACTGGGAAAGAGTGGAAAAATAGAGCAAGGGAAACACTTGGCCTTCTGAGCTCTAAGCAACCTCTCCCCAAGTAGACCAAACTACTTATACACTGGCATTCATAAAGAATAACTTAGAGGATATTTGAGTGTTTATTGCACAAGTCTTTCAACTTTGTAAAACTTTTCTTATAAAAATGGAGAAAGGGGGCCGGGAGTTTGGCCTAGTGGTAGAGTGCTTGCCTAGCATGCATGAAGACCCAGGTTCGATTCTCAGTACCACATACATAGAAAAAAGCCAGAAGTGGTGCTGAGGCTCAAGTGGTAGAGCTCTGGCCTTTAGAAAGTCCAAGGACAGTGCTCAGGCCCTGAGCTCAAGTCCAGGATTGGCCAAAAAAAAAAAAAAAAATGGAGAAAGGATTGAGAAAGTAGCTTAGTGGTAGTGCTTGCCTAGCACCCATGAAGCCCTGTGTTTAATTCCTCAGTATCACATACACAGAAAAAGCCAGAAGTGGTGTTGTGGCTCAAGTGGTAGAGAGCTAGCCTTGAGCAAAAGAAGCTCAAGGACAGTGCCCAGGTCCTGAGTTCAAGCCCCAGGACTGACAAAAATAAGAAGAGAGGGAATAAGTCCTTCTATAACGAGCTCATGTTCAATGTTGAATGGGAAAGCAAGCTTATGTATGAAAAGCAGCGCAAGGCACTCGTGTGAAATTTCTATTCCACACCTGTGAGTTCCATATGTGAGAAACCACACGAACCTCACATGGTTCAATGCTACCACAGAAGGTGTTCCCCATAGCACAGACTATAACATCTCTGAAACTTTGGAAAACAAAATATAAGGCCTAATTTAACTAAACTTTCTCCCTTGGTAGCCAGTTCTCTGGAACAAAGCACTGCAAATTGGGTTACTCACAGCTTATTGAGAGGTCTACCTCAGCAACCAGAGTTGAGGTGCCTAGAGTACAAGTGTCATAGAGGGTATTTTCAGCAAACAGCAGAAGGCCTAACTCAGAAATGGTAAATAGGACCGCAGCTCTCATCACACAATAATGCCCTCAGCATCACACCCTAAGTGGTTGTCTTTGTAACTGAGGAAAACTAGAGTCCTCAACAAGTCATTTGCTAGCAAATCCAAAGCAAACAAGTATAACACTATTATAGTGAGACCTATGTGTTCAGAGGGCCTCACTGAGACTGAGATCCCTCAGGGGGCTAGACAAGAGGGCTTAGCCTACCAGCTGAGGATGAACACCCTGCTGAGTAATGTATGAAAGGCAACTAACTATCCCTTCAACTCAGTGGGCCTCTCCAGCCCAACTCCAATAAAGTACCTGATTTTGTCTGTTGTATAAGCTTCTACAGAAAATTCTGTTTAAACAAAGTGTTCAGTAAATTTAAAATGTTTTGATTTGTTTTACACAACTAATTCAGGGGAACCCTCAAAAGTAATGCTTAGGCAAGTCCAACATGATACCTTCTGAATGAATTCTTATCCATTAAATCTACAATGACTCACAATCAGATCGTTTTAGTTCAACCACCTTTCTCATTTCTAGTTACACCGTCCTGGAGTGGGGCTGGCTTGGCAACGACCTTGTTAGCTAGCACTCGAGGAATTTACCACCAGATTTCTTTTCTGACAGCTACTCCTTAAATGCAGACTCAGCCACATCCTTGTTTAAACCAACTGGGAATGGCCCTATGCTTGTGCAGGAGAAAGTGACTGCCCTGCCTAGACCCCTTACCTCCGGGACTGGAAAGCTCCTGACAGAGCACTGGATGGCTGGTAGTCCAATACCACCCTCAGCAAACAGCAGGAATGTCTCTTCCAGTTTCTCCAGCTTGAAAGTATCATATTAACAGTCTCAATCTCATATAGTTAATCACTTTCCAGCATTTCTCTTTCCTAACATCTCAAAATCAAGGCTCTCAACAGATTAGTTAGAATGGCCTTCAGCAAAGTCTGGCAAGGAGACGACTCTAGAGGTTAAGAGTAGTTGTTCCTAGATGTTGGACTCCCCTCTGAGCATTTCCCTACAATGTCTTTTTTTTTCCCCTTGGGGATGTGGTTTGAACCCAGGGCCTCAAGCTTACTTTGCCTGCTTGTTCAACTGGTGCTGTACCAATTAAGCCATACCACCAACCTAGTTTGTGCTGGTTAATTGGCTGCCCCTTCCTCAAAGACCAGAACAGACTTAACTGTTTAGGAATGTAGCATTCACAAACATCTTAAAAGCTAAATAGATTAAATTTGTTTACTGTAACAAGAAGAATGCTAAAGTCTCCTAATTAGATTTCAGTAGAAATAATACATGTTGAATTTAGCTGTGGATATCCCAAGGTGACATTTCTCTAAAGTTTCTAGAGAAAAATAGTCCACAAATTCATATGCACTGCTTTGTACGATAAGAATTCAGTATGGGGGGTGGGGGTGGGGGGGAGCACGAGTTTGGCCTAATGCTTACCTAGCATGCACAAAGACCAGGGTTTGATTCCTCAGTACCACATACATAGAAAAAGCCAAAATGGTGCCATAGCTCAAGTGGCAGAGTGCTAGCCTTGAGGAAAAAGCCCAAAACAACAGTGCTCAGGCCCTGAGTTCAAGCCCCCGGAATGGAAAAAAAAAATCAGTATGGGAGCTGGGTGCCTCACACCAACCCATGTCTGAGAAGACTCTGTCTCCAAAATAACCACCAAAGGCTAGGCCCGAGCCATGGCTCAAATGTGCCTTGGAAGCGAAGGCCCTGAGGTCAATCCCCAGTATCACAAAAAGAAAAATAAAATAATGTAATAAGGAAGCTGGGATATATGTAGCTCAATGGTAGAGCTTAAGTCTAGTAGACACAAGGCCATGTACTATAATAAAACAAATCAAAATAACCAAATAAAAAGAATGAAAAACACAGAAACTTCTCTGATATAGAACTGACACTTTAAATCCAAGGCAGGTAACATAAACTCGTAATTTCAGCACCCCAGAGGCTGAAAAAGGAGAATCTTAAGTTCTAGGACAACTTGAGCTGTATTATCATTACCATGGCAGAGAGCAAGACAGCTCATTATTACACTGAAAATTAAAACTCAGGAAGATTAATATAGAACAAAGCAACTTGATGAGATCCATTTAGGAAGCAAAGAGGAAAGAATGTCAGAGGGGTGATTATGATCAAGAAAATTTTAAAAAAGAAGATCATACATATAAGGTGCTGCTGGTTCCCACCTGTAACCGTAGCTACTCAGGATCTCAGTTCAAAACCAGCCTAAGCAGTTAAATAAATCCCAGCGACTCTTATCTCCAAGTATTCAGCACAAAAGGTCTAAGTAGAGGAAGCATAAGTATGGCTCAAGTGGTAAAGCACCAACCTTAAGCAAAAAAGCTGGGCAAGGGCACAAGGCCCCGAGTTCAAGCTCCAGTATACACATGAACGTGTACACATGCACATGTACACACACACACACAACATTGTACATATAAATAAATGGACTTATTAAAACGAAACCCCATTGGACAACTAATTGAACAGGTTCTTTAAAAAAATTATTCCTGGGGCTGGGAGTTTGGCCTAGTGGCAGAGTGCTTGCCTAGCATGCATGAAGATCAGGGTTCAATTTCTTGGCACCACATACAGAGAAAAAAGCCAGAAGTGGTGCTGAGGCCTAAGTGGTAGAGCTAAACCTTGAGAAAGTCCAAGGACAGTGCTCAGGCCCTGAGCTCAAGCCCTGGACTGGCAAAACAACAACAACAACAACAACAACAACAACAACAACAACAACAAAAACCTTTATGAAAACAAACATTCAAAAGGCAAAAAGCTAGAAAAGTAGCATATAATTAATGAAAATAACTTATCAGTACTAATAAAGTCTACTTTTGAACTTCAGAGAAAATTTTTAAAAGACCAATAGTAAGGTCTGAACTCAGTGGCACACCACAGATATACCATCACACACAAGACATTGGATAAAATCCTCATCATCAAAGATAAATAAGTAAATGGAAAATTATAATACTCTAAAGCTGGGCACTGGTGGCTCACGCCTGTAATCCTAACCATGAGGCTGAGATATAAGAATGACCGTTCAAAGCTAGCCCAGGTAAAACAAGCACCGGAGACTCTTATCTCCAATTAACCACCAAATAGCCAGAAAAGGCATGGCTCAAGTGGTAGCATGCCAGCCTTGAAAAAGAGCTCAGCAATAGGACCTGCACCGAGTTCAAGCCTTAGGAATGGCACAAAATGACAAAAACAACAACAACCACCAAAAAAACAGTCTGGGCTGGGAGTTTGGCCTAGTGGTAGAGTGCTTGCCTAGCATGCAGGAAGACCCAGGTTCGATTCCTCAGTACCACAAACATAGAAAAAAGCCTGAAGTGGTGTTGTGGCTCAAGTGGTAGAGCTCTAGCCTTGAGAAAGTCCAAGGACAGTTTTCAGGCCCTGAGCTCAAGCCCAGAGCTGGCAAAAAAAAAATAAATAAATAACCCAGTCATCCAGAAATCAACTTCATTAAATGTGAGTGCTTTTCTGCACAGCAATGTTAAAAATAAATACACATAAATGGCATAAAATGACAAATGTGTCAAAACATTTTATGTTGTAAGAAGGCTTAATAGAAATTACTTTACTCACCACATGAATGATCACAGAGAACCAAAATAAAGGATATGAATCACTGGGAAAACAATAATACTAAAGACTAGTAACTTAATGTCATATTAATAATATCTATAATCACAACCTACCTGATCAAAATCTCTAAGGGGCATGTGTGGGGGAAAATGTTGGAAATCTCTTTTTTTCCCTTCTGTACCAGAGTCTCTTTCCAGTTACTATTTTTTTTTTTTTGGCCAGTCAGCCTGGGCTTGGGCTCAGGGGCTGAGCACTGTTGTTGGACTTTCTCAAGGCTAGAGTGCTACCGCTTGAGCCCCAGCACCATTCCTGGCTTTTTTCTATGTATATGGTACCAAGGAATCAAACCTGGGTCTACCACTAGGCCAAACTCCGGACCCCTGCAGTTACTTCTTATTCTCTCTTTGTCCCATCAATATTACACATTTGGGTTTTAAGAACATTTCACCCTTTGATTATCAATTCCAAAATGGAACTAAATGTAAATAGTGGGCATCTGATTAACACACAGGCTTTAGACTCACAAAGAATCAGGCTATTGATTCTTCAGTATCCAAAGCCCTATCCTACATGGCACAGACCCTGCTCTTAACTCAGCAAGGACAAGACCCAAGACAAATCCCTCTATTGTTTTTCCGTTTACTATGTTTTTTTTGGTTTTGGTTTTGGGTTTTTTTTTTGCCAGTCCTGAGCTTGAGCTCAGGGCCTGAGTTCTGCCCATGGACTCTCACAGCTAGAGCTCTACCACTTGAGCCTCAGCACCACTTCTTGGTTTTTTTTTCTATGTATTTGGTACCGAGGAATTGAACCCAGGTCTTCATGCATACTAGGCAAGCACTCTACCACTAGGCCAAACTCCCAGCCTCACTATGTTTTTATTTGGACTTTAGGATCATTTCTAAACCTAGAATCCTGGTTGCCAATGAGGCGCAAATGCAGGATACCTTTAAGTTTGCCCAAATAGGCAATTAGGCATCCCCTCTTAACTATAACCCCCCAAAAGGTGCTAAATTAACAAACCCCTACCCAGTCACCTTAAAAAAAAAAACTTCTGAATTGAAATGAAGCCTAATTTTGCAACACCCCTTCCCCCCCCCCCCCAGTTAATTGGTTAGAAGATTAAGGACTAGAGAGTATCTATTCTCACATTTCAGCCTTTAATTGTCCAGCTCTCTAATGAGAGGCATCTCTGTAAAGGCACCTAATTAGCCACGAATTACAACACCAGGAACCAATTTCAAGATCACAGATCACATTCTCCCCAAACACAAATCTGCTAATTAAGTTACATGAAAGTCCAGCTAACAGGCAATTTGGATGTGACATTTATCCACCTGAAAGTGGACTTACAGGGGATTCAAATTCACTACAGCAGCTATTTCTCGCGGATACACTGGGGTAATTGTAGTTGAAATGTATGGAAGCAAAGAGACTTTTATCTACGTGATCAAGCATTTCAAGGAAACAAAAGGATTTTCCTTGCCAAACCAAGATATGGTTCATAGAGAAGTGCCTTTGGCTTATGAATCCCCTTCAAGTACTTACTGGTTAACTTAAACTAGTAACACAAGCGGATCACAGAATACACACACCATGTATGTATACACAACACACACACACATACACAGACATCTGACTTCTACTCTGAAGAGCACAGTTCAATTTCATGGCTTTGCCTATTAGCACATTAACTTCACTTTTACATCTTCCCACTCAGGCCAGTGTCCTGGCTCACAACTGTAAACCCAAACTTGAAGGCAAACACAGGAGAATTACTAGCTCGAGGTCAGCCTGGGTTACATAGTGAGTTCCAGGCAGGCTATGCAAAGGATGACCCTATTTGAAAAGGGGGAAAACAAAAACAAAGAAAATCTTCCCACTTACTCTCATAAGAATAAATCTGTCGGTGCGGTGGCTCACTCCTCTAATCCTAGCTACACAGAAGGCTGAGATCTGAGGATCAAGGTTCAGAGCCAGCCCTGGCACAAAAGGATCTGAGACTCTTATCTCCAATTAATCTCTAGAAAATGGGAAATGGGGCTTGGCTCGAGGGTAAGGTGGTAGCCTAGAGCTGAAGAGCTCAGAGACAGCGCCCAGGCCCAGAGTTCAAGATCCATGACCCACAAAAAAAAAAAAAAAGAATAAATCCATACAACATCAAAGAAATTTTGCTTATCCTAAGAGCTAGCTCACAATGTAACATATATTTAAAAAAAATAGGAGTGTGGAGGGGGTGCTGAACAGGGTAATACATGCCTATAATTTGAGCTATTCAGGCAAAAATTAGATCTTCGGTTCAAGGCTACTCACAAAAAATCTCATCAAACAAGCCAGCTGTGCTCATGTCTGAATCCCAGTTACAAAGGAGGTGTAGGTAGAAGGATCATAGTCCAAGAATGGCTAGGGCACAACTGGGAAAGTTGTAGACAGCAAAAAAAAAAGGCTGGCAGGTGTGGAGCTTTACTTGGTAGAGTGTCTGCCTAGCAGGCTCAAGGCCATTAGCTTAAATACTAATATATTCACACAAAATAAATAATTTAGGAAAAAGATCCATCCAATAAAAAGGCCAGGTGGCTGTGAGATGGCAAAGACAATCTGCAGAACTGGTTGTGCCACATAAGTCTGGCGGCTGCACAAAGCTGTAGCTGACAGTCTGGGACACCTCTGTCATGCTGCTACACAATGTGTTCCATACAAAGCACCAGCCACATTTTTTTTTTCATTTATTTTTTATTGTAACAGATTTTTTTTTTAAGTTACTTCCTACAAGCCTGAGTAGTAGAGGAAAGAAGTTAAAGGCATTCATGGGACTCACACTTGAGTATCACTAGTTTGGGTTGTGTGGTCAGTTCCCTGCTTCCTGCCAAAATGACATGCTGAAGTCTTAATCCTAGTATCTCAGAATAAAATCTTACTGGAAACAGGTCAGTTGCAGGTGACATTACTAACATGAGTGGCTCTAAATGCAGTATATCCATCATGCTTATAAAAAGGCCATGACACAGCTGCTCAGAGCCTATCATGATGACAAAAGCAGAAACCACAGAGATGCAGATTCAAGCTAAGGAAACCCAGAGGCCCAGTGGCTGGCAGAAACTGGCAGAAGCTGCCAGAAGTCAGGGGCCCACACTTGTAATGCTACCTACTCAGGAGGCTGAGATCTGAAAATTACATGCAGCCAGCCCATCCAAGAAAGTCTGTGAGACTCTTATCTCCAACTAATCACCAGAGCCCAGCACAGCTACCTTACACCTGTAATCCTAATTACTCATGAGGCTGAGATTTGATGACTGAGGTTCAAAGCTGGCTCAGGCCTAAAAGTTCCACTGAGAATCTTTATCTCCAATTAACCTCAAAAACTGGTAGCGGAGCTATAGCTCAGTTGGTCGAGCACTAGCCTTGATCACAAAGGCTCAGAGATAGCACCCAGCCCTGAGTTCAAGCCCAACAAACAACCCTCCCCCCGCAACCTTCAACCCCAGCAAAAAAATAAAATAAAATAAAAATTATCCACCCAGAAAGGAAGAAATATAGCTGTGGTTCAAAGTAGTAGAGGCTAGCCTTGAACAGAAGAGTTCAGCAACAGTGCCTAGGCCCTGAGTTCAAGTGTGTGTGAGTACACACACACGTACACACACACACACACACACACACACACACACACACACACACACACAAATACTACTATTTTTTTTTTTTTTTTGGCCAGTCCTGGGCTTGAGCTCTGGGCCTGAGCACTGTCCTTGGCTTTCTCAAGGCTAGAGCCCTATCACTTGAGCCGCAGCACCACTTCCAGCTTTTTTCTATGTATGTGGTACCAAGAAATCAAACCTGGGTCTTCATGCATGCTAGGCAAGCACTCTACCACTAGGCCAAACTCCAGGCCCAGAAACACTTCTTTCTTAAGAAATTAATACCCTTTCCTCATACCCCAATCCCCCCCACCACATACCCACAGAGCAACAAGAGCTGGGCCAGGAGACTGATGTGTACACACATGTGTAGTGAGTAGTCACTCCTATTCAATAACTGAACCCTTTTGTTACAAGGCCCAGGTTTTCTGCCAGATTCACTTCCCTTATAATGAAGTAATTCTCCTTGAGAGGAATCCTCAGTTCATCCTGGAAGTTATCTGATGTTAACCTAATCCATTTACCTGGCATGCTAGGGCATGCTGGAACCAGAGTGAATGCCAAAGCTCACCCTGGAATCCCCCCACATACCCATGTACATGACAGACCTCCTTCAACCTGAGGCAGTACAAGCTGATAGTATGTGAAGAGTATGTTAGCCAGGTCGTCAGCTAAAACCTGAACTAGCAAGGATGGAAAATGTTTAAAACAACTTCCACCTCCCAATTTCTATCCACTGCTTAATGAGAGGCCATTGTTTCTCATTATTTAATCCTCTCTGAAAGCATATGCTGAAATGTGATTCCTATAACTGGAGCCCATATCAGACTCACCAGGAGGGCTGTTCAGAGATCCCCTCCCTTGGGCCTGCCTCAACAGACCTGGGTGAGGTCTGAGAACTCCATCCTCTAACAAGGTCCCAGGTGATGCCAAGGGGGATGTGCAGGGCAGGCACACTTGAGGCAGCACAGCCCTCCAAGGCTCTCTCCACACGGGGCTTTCGTGACTCATTTGGCAAGCACACTCAGCTACTGGCTTCCTACCATCCAGGCCCCTTCTCTGGCTAAAGCTAACTGAAGAAGTTTCCCACTCCCTAGACCAGTCAAGAGGTCAAGATGAGCAAAGACCCATTTCTGTCCTAGAAGGGGAATCTACTGTGGGGTGCTTCCAAGCAGAAAGTACCAGAGAAAGGTTCTTTTCACCTGCTCTTCTGGGCGGAGGCCTCTACAGCTTTCCTGCAATGTGACAGGCCAGGCATAGTCAAGAAAACATGTAGAAAGGAACCTAGTAAGCAAATCTACCCAGAACCACCTTGCCCCCTGGCTTCTTGTTAGGTGACATATTGCATCCCTATTTTTGGAGCTGTTTTGGGTAAGGCTTTTTTGTTACCTGCTGCTGAAAATAATCACAGAGCAAGCTAACAAGACAGCTCACCTCTCCATACTATAGTAGCATATGAGCTTAAAATGCCACATATAGAATTTCCAGATTGTTTCAAAGCTACACAGCAGAATGTTCATAGATGACCAAAGCTTCTTCCAACAGTGGTATATTAATGGAGGGATCAAATCACAGTAAAACTCTGTTGAAGATAACTCTGGGTTTATCTTGTAAAAACCATGATCTTTTTTTTTTTTTTTGAGCTTTACCAGAAACCATATAAAAAGTAAGTGTGACTTTTTTAAATGTAGTTGTTTCCATAAATTAATCTTAGACTTCTCTTACAAGAGCAGAATGGGTTAACACTTGAAAATAGTTACCTATCATCTCCTTATACATACAATAAAACAAGGCAGACAAATATACAGAGAAGATGCCTAGGTTCATGTACTGTTCTGATACTTCCTAGCTCTCTAGCTTTATTATTTTACCTTTATGAGCCTAATTCCTCACATATAAAATGGGATTGCTACCCCTTGGTCATCTGAGGACAAAACATGGGATAATACTTTGTAAATCAAAGTTCTAATATCAAGCCAATTACTTAAAGAAAAGAGAAAGGTTAATCATGACACCAGAAGAATTATCTCACCAAAAATTCCAAGTGCATACATCTGTCATAATTATCAGCTAAAAGAGTAATGAGATGGTAATTTAAACTGAACTTTGCCTACTGTAAATAACAATGGCCAATTAAAGGAACCAACACCCACAAAGTAGCACAATCCTAAAAGTCAATACTCTACAGTATGTATTCAAGTCACCAAGGTCTTTATGGGAGACCCTATACAATGGCTGTGCTTTCACTGAAGCTACTTCTGGGTATATTAGCAAGTATCCTTGGGCATCTCACAGGGATCAAATCATCTCCCTATAAAAGAAGCTGAGCGTAGGCCATCAGCCATGTGTCAGACAAACTGGATACCATAGAGATTAAAGGGAGAAAAAAAGCAGGTACAGCCATAAACCTGTTCTCAAACAGGGGAAGGAGTGTGTATATCTGAGAAGACAACACCAAGAAGATAGCCATCTTCTAGAGAACAAGGGAAAACCAGTGAGTGATTTTTAAATGACCAAAAATTCTTACTTTTTATTGACTTCAAAGAACTTATGCTTTTATCAATGACATCTCACTACATCCCAGGGCTTTGGAAAAACAAAGACCTACAACAAGCACAGTCTTTTTCGGACATCACTTATAAACTAATTGCAAAATGATCTAAAACAATGGTTCTAAAAACACAGACCATAGTTTGTATGAGATACCATCTAGACTACCATAGTAATTATTTGTAAAGTGACAACATTCTTTTGTTACCCTGAGGGAGGTCACTAGTACTCTTGAGTCATATTTCACATGTGAAAGCCTCTTAACAATAAACTAATCATTTGGTGATAATTCATTTAAAATAAAACAAGTTCCCAGGAGACCCCATTATTTTAATATCAGTGTTCCTAGACAGAGAACACAGCCTTGGGAAATGATATGGGTCATCTGAATGTTGAAAGCCAAAGCTGTGCTGCCACTTTAACAAATAAGAAGCCTGGCATCATAATGTATCTAGAATACCTTTGCAAAACTCCTCAATACTGCTACTGCTAAGTCATTAAGAGAAAGCCAAAGCACAATGCCATAGGCATTTAAAACATACCAACTTTAGAAACATACCAACTTTAGCTGGGCACAGGTGGCTCACACCTGTAATCCTATTTATTCAGGAAGCTGAGATCTGAGGATCATGGTTCAAAGCTGGCCAGGGACAGGAAAACTCATGAAACTGTTATCTCCCTTTAACTCCCAAAGAAGCTGGAAGTGGAACTATGGCTCAAGTGGAAGAATGCAAGTCTTGCACAAAAAAACTCAGGGACAGTGCCCAGGCTCTGATTTCAAGCCCCAGGCCTGGCATACACATGCATGCATGCGCATGCACGTGCATGCACACATACACACACATACGCATACGCATACACATACACACACACACACACACACACACACAATAATTGTTTTGTTTTGTTGGAGTTTTTTTTTTTTTTTTTGCCAGTCCTGGGCTTAAGCTCAGGGCCTGAGCACTGTCCTTGGATTTTTCTCAAGGCTAGAGCCCTACCACTTGAGCCTCAGCACCACTTCCGGCTTTTTCTAAGTAGGTTGTACCAAGGAACCGAACCCGGGTCTTCGTGCATGCTAGGCAAGCACTCTACCACTAGGCCAAATTCCTGGCCCCATACACTCAATAATTGTATAACTCAAAAACCCCCAACACTGATGCTATGGTTTCAATAGCAAATGAATATTTGGACATGAAGAATATATGAAATATAGGTAATCAACTGAAAAGACTAAACAAAACACTACTATATCTAACAGCTCTTCCACCTAGGTGCTACTAGGTGTGGTGTTGGGAACTTAGTTGAAAGACACAAGATTTTTGGGGCCAGGAGTTTGGCCTAGTGGTTAAAGTGCTTGCCTAGCATGCACGAAGACCCGGGTTCGATTCCTCGGTACCACATACATAGAAAAAAGCCGGAAGTGGTGCTGAGGCTCAAGTGGTAGAGCTCTAGCCTTGAGAAAGTCCAAGGACAGTGCTCAGGCCCTGAGCTCAAGCCCACGACTGGCAAAAAAAAAAAAAAAAAGAAAGACACAAGATTTTGGGCATCCTGTCAAAGGCAATTGCCTACCCAAGGATAAGCCCTGTGCTAACCATTTCTGGGGCTTTGTACAGCGCAGAAGATGGTCAGATCACTTAGTGGGATGAGAAGAGGCTTACAAGGAAACTAGGAAGACCAGTTCAAGTAAAAAATGTGAGATCCTGTCAACAGATAGGGGAATTCAATTCCAAGAAGGTGAACAAAGATAATGAAGAATATCTACCTTCCCCTTGGGGCTCTGAGCTCCTTTCCAGGCAGCACTTCTGTCTACAATTGGACCTTTCAGCTGAAAGGTCACTGACATTCAGGATTGGCCTTTAACTAAAACTATTTCCGGAGACCACACTTAGATGCTGTGTCCAAGCAGGTAAAAGTCTGAAAAGCAGGGGAAGAGGCCAGGCCAGGTGCTGAAGTGTAGCTCAACAATGGAGAACTTGCTACTGCACAAAGGCCCTGGGTTCCAACCTCAGGGGGAAAAAAAAAAACTGACAACACCCTTTCATACCTACCCAGTCAGCATGCATGACTTTCATAACTATTTTTTAGAACTGGAAAAATGGTCTATTCATATTTTGCCAATGTTTAAATTTTCACAGACTGCAATACTACCCTCTCCAACAAAACTTATCAGAGATTCAGAGAGAGCACAAGAGCCTTCCACAATGGATCAATGCTAGTAAGAGTTAAAGTCAGCTCTCATCACTGAGTTCCCAACAGCAATCTTTCTTTTTCAGCAGAGTAAATTACTGTTGATATTTGAGAACACCCAGGAGAAAAATGAAGATGGAGAGGGAAAAAAAGTTTTCAAGTAGTGCTTTCCTGGCTTTCAACCAAATATAATTACTGAAAACCTGCAGAAGATAAAGTCAAGATAATATAAACAAAATCTTCACTGAGGCCAATTATCTTGAAAGCTTCCCTCAGCTGTGTCTGAGGCAAGCTGCTCTAAAGGCTCCATGCCTAATCAACATGGTCTGGGCCTGGCCCTACCTTAGCAGACCTAGATTAAACCACGGACACTTCACCATCTACAAGATTCTCCCCAGTGCTATCTGCACTTTCTCAGTGTATAAATGGGAGACTCTTCTATAGTCAGGCATGTTTCTCTCATTTGTAGTAGTTTGTCTAAGTGAATTCTTGAGAGACATGAATTTGTTTTATGAAGTCGGTGAATAGCAGTTCCACTGATTTCAAGTACACCTCACAAAAGTTGGCATTAGTTCTTAAAGTTAAAATCACAGAGAAAGTTTTTGAGATGTACAAGAAAATACTAGTAACTCTGTACATTAAGATTAAGGATAAATAGCACAACAAACAGTTCTAGATTGTAACTTCAAGTGTGAATATTCATAGGTTCACAGTAATGCGAACAACTAAAAGCCTAAGTAAGAAAATAAGACAAACCTCCTATAGAGAAGAATTCTAAGTAACCTGTGCTACAGCAGCTCAATTCTACTTAATGACTTGATTTCAGAGTACAGTATGTGAAGAGGCTGAAAACGAGAAACCCCAACAGTTCCTTGGCAAGGTGGTCAACAGCAGAGTGAGGAGCCATGCTGTAGTACATACCCTTAATATGACAAAATAACAACAGCAACTTGCATAACTCATGCACATGGAAAAACATCAGACCAACTGAAACTAAAGGACAATTCACAATGCTCTTCCAAACCGACAATGTCACCAAAAAATAAGGCAAGTTCAACAACCTGTGAAGCAACCATAGCTAAGGAGACATGACAACTTAAGAGTAACATGGTATCTGGGACTTAAGGCTGAAAAGTGCGAGCTCGTGTTGAAGTCCAAGACCCTACTCAACAGGTGAAAATTTTGGAATTTTGTCAAAAGTGCTGGATTAGTTTCATGGGTAAACCTTTCAAACAACTAACAATTTAACAAAGCTGAAATGAGACTGTAGGGTGGCAGGAGTAAAGGGGAAGGTAGATGAATGAAAACAGGGCAGGGGACAAATATAGCAAGAATATGCAATGTATAGATGTGATAAAGTGGGAAGTGTGAAATGAGTCTATGGAAAAGTAAAAGACAATGGGGGGAAATGATGGAAGGTGCAACTCTGATCAAGAAGCACTTTAAATGGACACATTAAATTACAATCCCTCCAAATCATCTAAATTCAGAAAAAAATGGCCAGAAGCATCGGATAATTTTTAATATAAATACCTATGAACTCATATTGATATGAAGACTAAATGTAAGAGAATATATAAACCTCTCATACAGAATGCCAAATAACTGGCAAAGTTGAGGCTTAACTCCATCTAAGAACCTATGGGCAAAAGGAACATTAAGGAAACACTGGTAACATGCAAGTAAGTGGAGTGTAGACACAGTAAGAGACTCTGCATCTCTGCAGTGGCAAATAGACCAGAGTACTGTAAGACCTTTAACAGGGGAAACTTCCTGAAAAACATGCAGATTAGTACTGATCAGATTGTAAACCACAATTAAGGAGTTTTTAAATAAATGCAAAGATTGAAGTCAGAAACTACTGGGGAAGATATCTGGGGGGTGGGGGATGAAAATGGCCTAAAACTTATTGTGATGATGCTTATATAGCTTAGTGAACATACTAAAAATCAGCTGAGTACTTTAAATGTGCAGCATGTAAATTCTATCTCAATAATAGGTGACAACCAACTTTTCTTTTGATGAAATAAAAGTTAAGAGAACACTGCAGGCAATACAGATCAGTACTATTTTATAAAACTTTAATTCATTCTTTATAAACAAATATAAAAACTATATACACATACATACGTGTACATATTCACAGACCCTACATATGCCTGCAAGTAGTTGTAATGTAAAAATTATTTACTATAAATTACTATATCTAAATCATCAATATAATTCTCCCTTCGCCTTCCACATCTTTCACTTTACTCTGTCTAAAGACTGATAAGGTCTACTAATACCTTGACGTTTACTAGAAGCATGGCAAAAAATAAACTAGTTCTAATTAACAAGAAAGGGCTTTGGGAAAACAACTGGTACAGTGGCAGGGTATGAGGTTTAACGTATGTGAAGGCCTTAGGTTTGATTGCTAGCACCCAAAGAAAAAAAGCAAAAGTGGTCAGACGCAGTGGCTGTAATCCTAGCTACTCAGAAGGCTGAGATCTGAGGATCATGGTTCAAAGCCAGCCCAGGCAATAAAGACCATGAGACTCTTATCTCCAATTAATCACTAGAAAACAGGGAGTGGGGCTGTGGCTCCAGGAGTAGGGCAGAAGCCTTGAGCTGAAGAGGTGAGGGGCAGTGCCCAGGTCCAGAGTTCAAGCCCTAGGACCCACCAAAAAAACAAAAAATGTCAGGTGCTGGTGACTCAGACCTATAATCCTGGCTACTTAGGAGGCTAAGCACGGAAGGATCACAGTCTGAGGACAGCCCAGGCAGAAAAATCCACAAGACCACTTCTTAACCCATAGCTGGGTGAAGATGAGATTCTACCTCATCTCACCCTACAAACCAATGCCAGCTTCTCTTCCAAGCCCCCAGATTGCTGTCAGCATTTCCAACTGCAGGGCCTCTGTTGTGGGGCATTCTCTCTACCCAAAGCACTCTTCCTCTGCATGTCTTGGCTGTCTCTGCTTCTGCTGGTGTTAAGTTTAAATGTCACCTCCAATGAGGAGCCTCTCGTGTCCTGCCCACCTGCTGCCTTATCATTTTTTTACAAAAAACTAATCCTTGACAGTTTTGACCAATGACTGCCCCACCACCCACAAGGGATGTAACGTGTTAAGTCAAATTCATTAGCAGAGACTATAAACACCACAAAAGCCAAAAAGAAAGGGATACTACAGACATGATTAAGCACTAAACACAGACAAAATCACCCCAGAGGACATCCAGAGGAGAGGACAATGTGGCAGGCAGGTAGTGGTTACCTCCCTTCTTTTCTTACCTCTGTTCCTGAGAAGACTCTTCAGAATCATCCTCAGAATCACCCTATTGAAAAAGAAAATGTTTAATACCCGCTCCAAAGGAACACAAACAAGCCAACCAAAACACCTCCTCAACTCTCCCATAATAGCAAAAGTAGCATACTAATTGAGGTATTTATCGAAAGACACTAAAGACAAGTATAAAAATCAGTAAGTTACCAAGTGGTCTCTTGGCTCTTCTGGTTTAAAGCAAAACAAAACTACTAGTAAAAATTCTACCAGCTTAGCCAGGCACAGGTGTTTCATGCCTCTAATCCTAGCTACTTAGGAGGTTGAGATTTGAGGATCACAGTTCAATACCAGCCTGGGCAGGAAACTCCATGAGACTCTTCCAGTAAGCACAGAAAAAGCCAGAAGTGGCGCTGTAGTTCAAGTGGTGGAGCACTAGCTTTGAGCAAAAGGAGCTCAAGGACAGTGCCCAAGCTCAGAATTTAAGCCCCGGAACTGGCAAAAAAAAAAAAAAAAAAAAAAAAAAGTTTAAAAACCGCAGTCTAAACTTAATCTCAAAATGGGTCAGATATCACTTCTCTTCAAGCATCTTTCTTTTAACATTTAAGTTTAATTGCATAGGATAAAAGTTGGATGCAGGGGCTGGGAGTTTGGCCGAGTGCTTGCCTTGCATGCACAAAGACCTGGGTTTGATTCCTCGGTACCACATACATAGAAAAAAGCTGGAAGTGGTGCTGAGGCTCAAGTGGTAGAGCTCTAGCCTTGAGAAAGTCCAAGGACAGTGCTCAGGCCCTGAGCTCAAGCCCAGGACTGGCAAAAAAAAAAAAAAATCGGATGCTAATTAAAATCCCCAAGTATAGAAGACATTATTCTACTCATCTCAGAATTCTCTTAATGAATACCTGATATATTTTGACATCAATGTAAAATAGGCCGGTAATTTTGTAAATTACATAAATATCACACTCAAAAGCTTCTCCAATATCATCTGCCAAGCCTACTGAGTAGACATCTTGTATAATCAGTAGACCTTGTATAATACAGGTCATGGTAAAAAGGGAGATTGATTGAAACACAATCAGGGTCTCTGGAAATACACACATATATACACACACAGTGCTCTCTGCATGGCAGACACGCTCAGCCCACATTAGTATTTCTTAAAGGTCTCCACTGCTGGCCTCAAGGACCTGGACCTTGTAGTCCCACCAACTCCTCCACTGTGTCTTGTGAAACCACCTGGCCCAGGTTCCTCTCCACTAAGCCTCAACATAAGGCACCCTGAACCCCAAATCTGGTATCCTGTCCCAACCCAGCACTTCATCACACCTGTAGATAGTCCAACAATGCTTTATTTCCCCAATACCAAGAGCCCTGTGCTTTGCTCAGTTCTAAGCCCATGCCTTCTGGGTCGACTTAAAATTCACAGTCCGTTTTTCAAATGTTCCTGGACATATAAAACCGTGTCAAGCTCTATTCACTATATACCCATGTTAGTTATCGACATAAGGGAAGGGGGCTGCTGGCTTCAGATTGAGTTAGTCCCTTCCCTCTCTCTCATCCCTTTGCACTGCTCTCTTCCCTTCAGACATGCCTGTTCTTTCTTCTCTAATCCTTCTGCCTGCAAATATTGTCCATACTTCAATGTCTCAAGCCTTGGCTAGCAAGGCATAAAGGGCTTTCTTCTTCACTTTACCACTGCTGGCCCTACCCGTCCTGGGCATTACAGCAAAACCCATTCTCCCTCCAAATCTACTGTTCTCACTGCCTATGTGGGAGGGACCCAGTACTCAAGAACGTGCAGTGAAGACAGATGTAATCCCAGCCTTAAGCTGAGATAGGACAAGAAGTCTGGTTCACATGGTATGACCCTGTCTTAAAAATAAGAATTAAAAAAAAAAAAAAAGAATGAACCTACAATGGGACCTTAGTGTTAGTTACATATCTTCCAGGTTCTCTCTGACAGGTCAGCATAGCCCAGCACAGGCTTTAGCAAACATATTCCTTCCCTCTGCAAGCACACTTAAGCAGACTTTGACTCCAATGTAAAATGTTAGTGTAAAAGTTGAACTGCACTGTCTATACCATGTGAGGCTCTGGGCTGGGTCTAGTTACACACCCAATTCCATGCTATCTCCAGGCATAGATTCCCCCCACCGCTCCCAGGCATAGTTTTAATGTTAATCTCTTAAAGGGCAGGAACCAAATCCTCTTACTTCCTTATCTCTCCCTTCCCCCCCCACCCCAGTGCCTCAGGACCTTTGCAACTACTATGCAAATTCCCTCTATGTTTTCAGGGGCCAGCTCATATATGGCCTTCTCAAAGTGAGCTCTTGAATTAAAAGGGAAACCTTCATCACTGCTGCCATATTTATGTATGCTTATCAACAGACTGTGTAATTCAAAATTGTCTTTGTCATTACCCACATACCTTCATTGAGACTGCAAGTGCCACACAGGCAGGTGCTTCTGTTTACTGTGGCATCCTCTGCACCTGAAATAATGCTTAGCTCATAGACACGCTGAACAAATGTCTTGAGGGCTGAACATAATACATCTGTCTCTTTAATTCTACTAGAATAAACTAGTTTTGAAACTTCATTAACCATCTTTTTCAAAATCAAAACAGAAAACAAAGTATATTTCTCTGCTACAGGAACTTTATCACCACAATACTGTCTAGTTTCTGGTTATGATATGACACTGTAACATCATGGCCCAAAGCTCAGGTTCTGGAGCTACGACTTCCCTGGGTTCAAGTCCTACTAGCATTTTCTTATTGACTCACACAAGTTAACTCCTTTGTGCCTCAGTTTCTTCAGCTGTAAAAATCAGGTAGTAATACATGGCAGTTTTTACTGTACCAATAGGAGTTAATGCTCTGAGAGCGCTTAAGGCATGTTGGCAGGGCTCAGCCCATGTCAGCAATGTTGATAATGCAAGGAGATTAAACCAAAAATAAACCTCCATGACAAAATGATTTCCAAATACTAGCCAATGATTCATGACTGGAGCAGCTTGCTATTATTACATATCACAGTACCTGAGACAATAAAAAGAACCTAGATACCATTTCCTGTTTCACTTTCTACCAGTTTCCATTATCTATACCTTAGACTTAGGAGGTGAAAATAAACAAGATATGGTTTGGGAGGGCTTTTTTTTAACTGGTTGTGGGGCTTTAAGTCCAGGCTTCTGTACTATCCCTGAGCTCTCAAGGCTCGTGCTCTAACACTTTGTGCTACAACTCCATCTGCGGTTTTCTGGTAGTTAACTGGAAAGTCTCAGAGACGGGCACAGTGGCTCACACCTGCAATCTTAGCTACTCATGAGGCTCACATCTGAGGATCATGGTTCAAAGCCAGACTGGGCAGAAAGTCTAAGATATATCTCTAATTAAGCACCATAAAACCAGAAGTAGCACTGTGGCTCAAAGTAGTAGAGCATAAGCCTTGAACAAAAAAGCTCAGTGACAGCACTCAGGCTCTGAATTTATACCCATAACCAACAACAAAAAGAGGAGTCTCACAGACTTTCCTGCTCAGATTGATCTTGAATCACGATCCTAAGATCTCAGCTTCTGAGTAACTAAGGTTATAGGTGTGAGCCACTGGCACCCAGCAAGACATGATATTTTATTTTGGAGGGGGGTTAGTTGTGGGGCTTGAACTCAGGGCCTGAGCACTGTCCCTAAGCTCTTCAGCTAAAAGTTAATTGGAAATACGAGTCTCAAGGACTTCTGTGCCCAGGCTGGCTTTGAAAAGTGATCCTCAGATCTCAGCCTCCTGAGTATCTAGGATTGGAGATGTGAGCCACTGGCACTCACAAGACCTGGTATTTTAAAAGCATAAGTTTTCTCCTTCATCCTTGGATCCCAAGAGTTCAAGGCCAGACCATGGTCACTGTCCCATGAACAAAGCCAGCCCAATCCAACCTAGTTCCAAATAGGTGCTGCAGAGTGCTTCTCCTAGTTAGCTCCATCTCCATGTCTGTACCCCAAGCTTGTCAACCCAGGGACAAAAGGGGCGGGTCTTCTCACACAAGTTCAAGACTTCAATAAGAGATTCTAGGCTGAGCTTCTTACTGATGGAACTGATTAAAAAAAAAAAGTGGTTCTTAAACAGAGAGAAGAAATCAGTAGGCATTTCAACAGTTTCAGGACTGTCTGGCTGGACACATAACTCGAGTGGTAGGGAAAGATACAGGAAACTGCCTCAGCCCCGCTAGGAAGACCTGCAGAGGTCTGAGCCTTCCACAGAGCCTCCAAGCCACAGTGGCAGACTCTCACAAGGGAAATCCAGCTGTGGCAACAGGCACACACAAGATAGAACAAAAAAGCCAATACTCAAGATACTTAAGCAAGGGGCCAGGACTGTGACTTAGTGGTAGAGCACTTGTCTAGCATGCATGAAGCTCTGGGTTCGATTCCTTGGTCCCACATACACAGAAAAAGCTAAAGTGGTGCTGTGGCTCACGTGGTAGAGCACTAGCCTTGAGAAAGCTCAACGACAGTGCCCAGGCTCTGAGCTCAAGCCCCAGGACTGGCAAAAAAAAAAAAAAGACACTTAAGCAACACAACTCAGAGGAGGAGAAAGGGTGGTGATGGGACTGCAGGTTTGAAGCCAGGCAAGACCAGCCCTGAGCTACTAGCAAGCAAATAACCTAATGGGGTCCCCTGGCCAAGGATCAGGCACAACTCAGTGTTCCAGAGGAGTGAGCTGAGTAAAGGACTATGGGAGACCCAGAAGCCAGAGCAGATCTAGGGGTATCACCCAGGGCTTTAATCACAGGGACTCACAAGCAGACTGAAGGAATTAGAAGGTGCACTAGGTTGTACCCTGCACACAAGTTACTTCTTGGTTTCTGCATCATGGCCCTTTGGCAATCAGAGGACAGAACAACTTACAATAAGTTTAAGAAAGAAGTCTTTTCTTTGGTGGGGAGGGTGTGAGTCTTAAACTCTGGGCCTGGGTGCTGTCTCTGAGCTCTTAAGCTCAAGGCTAGCACTCTACCACTTCAGCCACAGCACCACTTCCGGTTTTCTGATGGTTAATTCAAGGTAAGAGTCTCCTGGTCTTTTGTGCCCAGGCTGGCTTTGAACCGCAATCCTCTGATCTCAGCCTCCATACCATTTGGGCCATGCTCTCAGCCCTTTTTTCTGTACTTTTCAGAGAGGGTCTTGAATTTTTGCTTAAGCTAACTCAGACAACAATTTGCTTACTTTCACCTTCCTGGTAACTAGGATTACAGGCCTGAGTCACAATGCATAGCCCTAAATACAGTTTTTATGTTAATGTACCAAATGATTTCATAACAAAAGTAATTATAAAAAGATCTGAATGCAACTGGGCCTAGCACACAAGGCCCACAGCTCCTTCAAAGCAGGAAATCCATTCAGGTTTTCCAATGACCACTAATATGATAGCTAACTATATCAGGTGCTCACTGTGCTCAAGGCACTTAATCCTCATGAAATCAGCCCCAACATTCCTCCACTCTACAAAAAGGAAAACAGAAAAAAAGGTGAACTGGGAGTAATGAGAGTATGTACTTAGCATTTTTCAGGTCCTGCTTCAAAGAGAGCCAGGACTCATCAAGATTCACAACCAGGACACTTGACCAAAGATAGATGTCTGCCAGTTCATAACAGTTCCAATAGTTCATGTATTATTGTATTAATGCCTAGTTATTCATATGCTTAATGACTTAGAGGCCCATCAGGAAAGGAAAAAATCAACAGTATATACAAAATAAGATATTGTACAAATGGCCATATCTTCTATCTGTTCCCATTTCACTTGTCCTGGAAGACTCTTTAGGGTTCCAAGTCATATTTCAGTCTAGATGAACAAAAGACGCAAGCTACTAAGCAGGGAAACATTCCAATTTAAGTAACTCCTGTAAATATTTTCTTTACAACAGCTTATACATGCACAAGAAAAAAATGCAAAGTACTTTGAAAAGAACCTCTTAAAAGTAACTTCTTAGATGCTGAGCATGGTAGCTCACACCTGTAATCCTGGCTACTCAGGAGGCTGGGAGTGAGGATCACCATTCAAAACCAGCCACAGCAGGAACGTCTAGGAGATTATCATCTCCAGTTAACCACCTAAAAACCAGAAGTAGAAGTGGAGCTGTGGCTCAATGTGGTAGTGTGCTAGTCTTAAGCACAAAGAGGCTCAAGGACAGCACCCAGGCCCTGAATTCAAGCCCCCCCCCAAAAAAAAATTTTAAAAAAACCCACAACTTCTTCTGCAGCTATGAAACAGACATGAACTCCTTGTCTGTATGTGCATGAGTACAGTAGGATAGGTCCTAAAAGGTGCATAGAAACAGAAAGCACTCTGAAAATTATTTTGAATAGTTTCACTTTCATTATAGCTTTGATTAAAATAGTGTGGCTATCAATGCCTCCATAATAAATGCTCTATAAAGGCAGCTTCTCAATTGTTTTTATCTAAACAAAATGCATTACACAAGCAAAATCAAACCATTTTCTAAAATAACTTTTGAGCCTAGAAAGTAATGATACCATAGACCTTAGCATTTTCATCTCTAGGCATTCTAACTATGTCTTCCACTAAAGCTACAACAATGAGATTTCTTAATTTTCTTTCCTGGTCTAACCAGCTAAGAGATGGAGACTGGAGCAGAGTAAAAATGTTAATGCATATATACAGGCAGCACTTAACCAGGGTGCTTTCGCGCACGCGCGCGCGCACACACACACACACACACACACACTTGGCAATGTCTATAGACATAGGGGGAGAGGAGGAGTGAGGTGTCAGGGCAGGTGTGCTAGCATGCCCAGTAGTCCAAAATAAATTAAGAGGTGGAGACAGTATGCCTCACTGGAGCCCAGTGACTCAAAACAACAACAACAACAAAACACCCACAAACTAGTAAGGGAATGGGGGTTGAGGAAAGAAGTATTAATAACTCAATAACTATTGGTACTGCTCAAGGTCCTACATTTCACCAGAGAGACTGCCACAACAACAACAAAAAATACTCCAGCCCAAAAGGTCACTCATGCCACTATGGAGCAAATTCAATATTCATTAACAGTAATCTTTAAGGTACATCAACTGATAAATATGGCTCTCTAAAGTGGCTGACAAACCATTTCTACTTTGTTCTTAGCTTTCTGTATTTTCCAAGCCCTGAACATCAGGCATGTGTTATTTACAATCAAGGAGGGAAAAAAATCATCCTGGGGATAAACTGAGAAAATGATCTCATGCTACCTGCATCCAGGAAAGACCCAGGAAATTTTCCTTTCTACCTCTCCACCTGGAAGCTGTTATGCATTAGTCCTGTTCAAAATGAGTATTTCAAATATCTCAAAACCAGAACTTCTCTCAAGAAGAGAAGCTTCAAGAGAGAAAGCTGACATGCAAAACTGTACTACTCTAATTTCAAGGGAAGGTACAGTGAGACACTCTGTTTTGAACCTTGCCACCAACATGGAAAGTAATGAGCAAGTAAATAACAGCACATAGGCTGACTACTTTCTTATCATTAAACACACACCTCTAAAATGTATTCGTTGGTCCTTTCTGCTGGTCAACAACTGGGATGTTACACTTACACAAGGACCTTTGTAGGTCAATGAGAATTTCTTGTGCAAGTCAAATCTTCCTTACAAGACAAAAGCTTTGTAGCACTACCTCTGTTGCAGCACAAAGTGCTCTACGCTAGATTCTCCACAGCCTTAACTATTTTTCTACTTGCTATCATTACATCAGTAATGAAGGGACCTGAAAGTCAAATTCTCTAAGTAGGTAAATTCTAACAGGAATTAAAGGCACTTGGAGAAAATCCGAGATTACCATCCTTTAAAGTCCTATCTTCATCCCAAAGTTACTTAGCGCTAATGGCAATTACCACTCAACAACATTCATGAGATCAATACTCCCGTTGTGCCCAACCTTCCAGTCCCTGGCTATTCACAGGGCACCAGCTGGCTTGGAGAGTAGTGTCCACCCAGAGACACTGGCCAGCTGAGAAGTGGGACCAGTGCTGGGGCAGTGGCTGGCTGGAGGCAGCCCTGTTGAGGTGGCCAGGACTCCCAATTCTGAACTTGGGGCGGCCACACTGCTGCCCTGTCACATGGCACCGCTGCCAGGTGTTCAGGCTGGGCGACCGTTTATTTGTCTTGCAAAGTGTCCTGGGCCTGTGAGTGGGGCCTCCCCCGACCCCAGCCTCACATGCCCTGTCACCTGGTCATCCTCACCTGAGTGGGCAGCAGGAGTTCCCCTTCTTCTGCCTGCCACAGCTCCACCACGTTCGGCAAAGGCTCAATCGCTGCACCGACAACCGAAAAAAGAAAAGAAAGAAAAGAAAAGCACCGAGTTTTTTAATGCACGGAAAAGAAACGCTTCCTGTTTCCCCAGCCGGCCCCCCTCAGTGCCACCCGCCTCCCCAAAACCAGTCTCCGTCCCCCACCCCCAGCAAGGGGGCCCCCCGAGGGGCGAGCCGAGGGTGGGAACACAAAGGTGGAGCCCCACGCGTGGGAAGGCGAGGGCGCCCGGGCTGGGGGTCCCGGGGGCGGCCGGGCTGAGGGAACAAAGCTGCAGGAAGCCGTGCCGCCGCGGGGCCCCGGCGCGCCACACAAAGCGGGGGCTGCGCCCGGGGCGCCGGGGCCCGCGCACAAAGGCTCCGGGGCGTGCGCGGCTAGCGGTCCCCGAACCCCGCGATGCCAGCCCCGGGGCCGGACACCGGGCTGCAGAGCCCCGGAGCCCCCGCCGCCCGCGGCCCCCCGGCCTCCCCAAGCCCCGCACGGATCTCAACAGCTCCCCGGGAGGAAGGGGGGGCGGACGGGAGGGAAGCAGCACCCCGCGGCGCCGGGCTGACCTTGTCCCTGAGCCCCTCCAGGGCGACAGCAGGGCAGCAGGACCTGGAAGACGCCCAGCAGGAGGTTCACGGCCGCGGCCGTGCGGCGGCCGCCGCTGGGCTGCGGGCGTCGGAGCCCCGCC